>NC_051314.1:13237076-13862076 GCF_015220235.1 Choloepus didactylus | reverse complement strand
CATTCACTGAAATGTATTCAATTTAGGAACATTCAATCTCAAATTGTTTGGTCCCAAGTCCCTAACTGGCACTGTCCCCCCCTGCCCCGGCCATCCCTACAGGTCTGGGATTTTTTTTTTTCCAGTCCTTGTACCTGGAGTCATGTATGTGGGACAGCAGAAATAAATAACCATTGTGGGTTCCAGGACGTCTGTTTTCCCAGCTTAGAGCCTGAGTCCTTGTTCTTGCAGAGTGCAACATAGACGACTTTTCTTTTTAAGTGAAGGTCAAGGGCTCGCTGTCTTCCTTTAGTGACAATGAGTCGTTGTCCTCTTGTGGTGGAAGCTTGTTAGAATTCAGTACTCTGCAGTGAACAGGAGCTTCTCTGACATGGCCGAGAATTGTGGGAGTTGGCGGAGAGATTTCTAAGGACCCTATGCCAACACTTCGACTGGTGGGGTATAAGAATCTAATGGTCTCTTTTCCTTTTTATTGGTATTTTGAAGGGGCTGGGAGAGACGGTCTATTATATAACAAAAAGCCTCTAGTCATTAAGGAAAGATGAAGGAAAAATTGCTAGTTGATGAAGAGAAACTTGACCATAAAATTAATGTAGTAGAAGTAAACTGTGAAGTAGAACTAACATAAGGATAACAAACAAAAGGTTGCCAGAAAGTCAGAGAAAACAATCTCAAATAGTAGAAGCCAATCAGTGGATTAAAGAATAAGAATCAAATTTTAAAAAAGAGCTGATTATTTTAGGCCGTTAGGTAGAGCTTAGAAGAGCAATATAATTGGCTAATATAATAGGAAATGGTAAACAAGTTTAAGAGTCAGTAAAGAATGTAGTTGTGGAGAAGCTATTTTAGAGTATATGAATTCAGTACATTTAAAGAATGAAATATTTAAATTATGAACTTCAAAAAAGGTATTACATACATTAAGAGTACGCTTTGTGGCTATTGCAGATTCTAAATTTTATGTTTATCATTTAGGCAAAAATAAATACCATGTTCTTAGTTAAAAGCATCATTTCTTCATTTTTATCTTTGTTTCCTTGAATTATATGAATTTTATTTTAATTCAGGATCTATTTGCCGACAAATGTGAGCTTTCATTGTTCTTTTTTTTACATATTTTTCCTCAGGTTGGTTAGAGATTACAAATCACTGTCACACTCTGTATTTCATTTGATCATCCCTTGAAGTAGCTAGAGAGAGGGTTTTTAAAATAAACTTTATTGACATACAGTTAAATTGTCAGATTTTAGGTGTAGAGTTTGATGAGTTTTGACAACTACCGTGATGAAGATACAGAACATTCTCATAACCTTCTGAGTTTTTTCTTGCCTCTTTGTAGTCAGTCCTCCCTGTTATGCTCCAGGCAGTTACTAATATCATCATTCTGGTTTGCTAATGCTGCTGGAATGCAAAATACCAGAATTGGATTGGCTTTTGTAAAGGGGGTTTATTTGGTGACAAATTTACAATGCTAAGGCCATAAAAATGTCCAAACTAAGGCATCAACAAGAGGATGCCTTCACTGAGGAAAGGTCAGTGGCATCCAGAGCACCTCTGTCAGCCGGGAAGGCATGTGACTGGCATTTGCTTGTCCTGGGTTGTGTTTCAGCATCTCTGTCTCAGCTCCTGTGTCTCCTTGCTTCTTTCTCCTAGGGCGTTTCTCTCTAAGTGTCTGGGGGTCCTCTCTTAGCTTCTCCAGGGCAAACTTGGGGCTTCATCTCTTAGCTTACCATCTCCAAGCATCTTTCTGTCCACATCTTTGAGCATCTCGAAGAGTTAGCAAGCATCTGGGTCTCTCACAAAGCTCTTAGCTGCTCTGAGCTCCTATCTGTGAGGTCTGTTATAGGACTCCAGTGCTTTAATTAAGATACACCCTGAAAGGGTGGAGTCCATATCTCTGTGGAAACAGTTTAATCAAAGGTCTGGCCCAGAGTTGATTGAGTCACATCTCCATGGAAACACTCAATCAAAAGATTAATGTCTGCCCTCATAAGATTGCATTAAAGAACATGGCTTTTGGGGGACATAATATATTCAAACTGGCACAGTCATCATTGCTTTATATTACTATAAATCAGTTGTGCTTCTGCTGTCTATTATTATAAATTAGTTTTGTTTGTTTTAGAATTTTAAATGAAACCATGCCGTACATATTCTTTTGTGTCTGGCTGCTTTCACTAAACCTAAAGTTTTGAGATTGATCCATGCTAATGGGCAAATCAGTAGTTTGTTTTTGTTGCTGAGTAGTATTCCATTGAATGGATATGCCATGATTTGTTTATCCATTTACCATTTGTTGGACATTTGGGTAGTTTTCAGGGTTTCACTGTTAACGTATAAAGTGCTGTGAACATTCCTGTACAAGTCTTTTGTGGAATATGTTTTCATTTCTCTTGGTTACCTAGGAATGGAATTGCTAGGTCATTTGGTAAGTCTATCTTAAACTTTATAAGAAACTGCCAAATTGTTTTCCAATATAGTTGTATCATTTTACATTGCCAGTAGCAATGTGTGAGAGTCCAGATATCTTTACAGAATTTAATTTTGTTGGTCTTTTTAATTTTAGCCATTCTAGAAGGTGTATAGAAGTATCTCACTCTGGCTTTGATTTGCATTTCTCTGATGACTAATGATGTTGAACATCTCTTTTGCTTATTGGCTATTTGTATTATCTTCTTTTGTGTAGTATGTGTTCAAATCTTTAACTTAGATATTTTTAACTATTAAGTTTTAAGAGTTCTTTATATAGTCCTGGTACAAGTCCTTTGTCAGATATGTATTGTGGATATTTTCTTTCAGTCTGTGGCTCCTTTTCATTTTCTTAATGGTATTTTTTGTAGAGAAGATATTTTTATATAATAACATTTTTTTTATTAATGGTTAATGCTTTTTGTGCCCTGTCTAAAAATTGTTCACCTACTTTAAAGTTGTGAATATTTTCTTTTATTTTTTCTGATAGAATTTTTGTATTTTATAATTTCAGTCTTTACACTGAGGTCTGTCATCCATTTCAAATTAATTTTGTGTATGTTGTGAGGTAAGGGTCAAGATTCATTTTTTTTTCCATATGTATATCCAGTAGTTTCCGTTTGTCTCTTTTTTCCTTATTGCCTTGGCATCTTTGTCAAAAATCAGTTGATCGTACATGTGTGGGTCTGTTTTTGAATTCTTTTTGGTTCTCTTGACCTGTACATCTTTCCCTACAATAATACCACAACTTCTTTTGTCTTGCAAAGAATCTGGTAACATAAGTCCACTAACATTGTTCTTTTTCAAGATTGTTTTGGATATTCTAGATTCTTTGCATTTCCATATAAAATTTAGAGTAAGATTGTCAGTTTTTGCAGAAAAAAAAAAGCCTGCTGGAATTTTGATTTGGATTGTATTAAATCTATAGATTAATTTGAGGAGACGTGATAGCTTAGCAATGTCAGATTTTCAATTCATAAACATAGTATATCTTCCCATTTATTTAGGTTTTATTTAACTTCTCTCAGCAGTGTACACATCTTGCACATAATTTTTTAAATTTATCTTTCAAAAAGGTGCATTTTATGATGTGGGAATTCTGTGTCAATAAAACTGATAATTATCTGTAAGTATTTTTTGGTTTAAATACAATATTAAATGATTGTTTATAAATTTTGTTTTCCAATTGTATGTTAGAAGTTTATATTTAACAATACAGTTGACTTCTATGTGTTAACCTTTATTTAATGACTTTGCTAGTTTTAGTTATGATTCTAGTACCATTTTTGTAGGTTCCTGAGTATTTTGTACAAACACAATTATATATTGTTTGCAAATAAAGTTTTACTTCTTCCTTTCCAATCTTTGATTTCTTTTCCTTACCTTACTGTACTACGTAGTACTTCTGTTGTTATGTTGAAAAGAAGTGGTGTAAGTGGACATCCTTGTCTTTTTCTCAGTCTTAGGGGGAAGCATTCAATATTCCACCATTAAGTGTGATGTCAACTGTGGGTTTTTCCTGGATGCCCTTTCTGAAGTACAAAACATTCCCTTCTGGTCCTAGTTCACCGAGAAGGATTTTTATGAATAGGTGTTGAATTTTGCAAAATGCTTTTTATGCATCTACTGAGATAATTCTGTGGTTCCTCTCATTATTTTATTAATAAATAATTGAACTGCACTGACTTATTTTGAATTCTAAAACAACTTTACATTTCTGGGATAAACCCTACTTGGCCATAATGTATTTTTTAAAATATTGTTGGGTTTAATTTGTTAAAATTTTGTTAAGAATTTTTGCATCTGTGTTCACGAGGGATGTTTGTCAATTGTTTTTTATTGTTATGTCTTTGGTTATGTTATCAGGGTAATGCTGACCTCATAAAATGATTGAAAGGTTTTCCCTTTGTTTCTGTTTTCTGAGTTTTTGTAAGATTGGTATTGTTCTTTCTTAAATATTTGATGTGATTCTCCATGAAAGCCGTATAAGCATGGAGTTTTTTTGTGGGATTGATTTTAATTACAGAATAAATTTATTGAAGAGATACAAGGCTATTCATATTTTCTATTATGCCTGTGTCTATTTTGGTAATTTGTGTCTTTCAGGAATTTGCGTACTTCATCACAATTGTGTAATGTAGTGGCATAGAGCTGTTCTTAACATCTTTTATTATCCTTTTGATGTCTGTAGTACCTATGGTGATGTCCCTTCCTTCATTTCTGATACTGCTAATTTGTAGTTTCTTTTTTTTTAATTCTTCATCAGTCTAGTTAGAGTATTTTCAATTTTAGTGATGTTTTCAAAAAACTAGCTTTAAATTTCATAGATTTTCTCTATTATCTTACTTTCTCCCATTGATTTCTGGTATTACCTTTATCGTTTCATTTTACTTGCTTTGGGTTCCATTTACTCTTCTTTTTCTAGCTTCTTTTTCCTAATATTGATATCATACCTTTCTTTTTTCCTAATAGAAGGATTTAAAGCTATAAATTTCACTCTAAGCACTGCTTTGGTACATCCCACAAATCTTATCTGTTGTGTTTTATTATCATTAAATTTGAAATATTTTCTCATTTCTTTTGTGATTTCTTCACTGACCCATGTGTTATGTTTATTTTTAAAATTTTCACATATTTGGGGATTTTCCAGATAACTTTTTGTTGCTGATTTCAGATTAAATTCCATTGTGGTTAGAGATCATACTCTATGTGATGTCAGTTGTTTGAGATTTATTGAAACTTTTGTTATGGTTGTCTTTACTGAATCTTCTATATGTATTTGGAAGGAATGTGTTTTCTGCTGTTTCTAGGTGTAGTGTTCTATTAATGTCAATTAGGTCAAGTTGCTTGATTGTGTTGTTTAAGCCTAATATATGCTTATTCCCTTTCTACTTATACCAATTTCTAAGAGAAAAGTACTGAAATTTTCAACTATAATTGTGGATTTTTCTTATATCTCTTTTCAGTTTTGTTCATTTTTGTTTCATGTATTTTGAACTCTATAATTAAGTGCATATATGTTTAGGATTGTTGTATCTTCTTGATGAATTGTGCCTTTTATGATTATGAAATGACTTCTTTTATCTCTGATAATATTCCTTGTCCTGAAGTGTACTTTGTGTGATAGTAATATGGTCACTCTGGATTTCTTATGATTAATGCTTGCAAGGTGCAAGGTATTATCTTTTTCCATCATTTTACTTTCAACAAGTCTATGCGTTTCTGTTTAAAATGAGTTGCTTTTAGATAGCATATGGGTGGATCTTGCTTTTTGTAATCCAGTCTTACCATCTTTGCCTTTTAATTGAAGTGTTTAGACTGTTTACATTTATGTAAGTTTCAATATGGTTGGGTTTAAGTCTACCATATTATTTGTTTTCCATTTATCCCATCTGTTTTCTGTTTCTTCTTTTCTCCTTCCTGGCTTCTTTTTTATTGATTTTTTTACTATTCCATTTCCTCTGTTGGTTTCTTAGCATAAATCTTTGTTTTCTTTTTATAGTAGTGGCTCTGGGGTTTAAATTTGCATCTTTAACATATGCAGTCTGCCATAAAATAATACTATTCAACTTTATAATTATTCTTTATAATGTAAGAATTTTATATTCTTTCACTTTCCCCTTAAAATTTTGGACTAATTTTGTCATACATCTTATTTCTATATATATTATAACCCCCACAATTCGTTGTTATTATTTTTGCTTTTAATGAAATTTTAAAAACTGGGGGAAAAAGTATTTTACATTTATCCACATTTCCATTTCTCTTCATTCCTTGTTTGGATTTGAGTTCCCACCTGGATCATTTTTCTTCAGCTTGAAAAGCTTTAACATTTTGTGTTGTAAGGATCTGCTAGCAATTAATTCTCTCAGTTTTTGTTTGCTGGAAAATCTGTTTTTCTTTCAGTTTTGAAGGCTTTATTTGCTGCATATATAATTGTAGGTTGACAATTTTTACCTTTCAGCACTTTAAAGATGCCTTACTGTTGCCTTCTATCTTGTATTGTTTCCACTGAGAAGTCAGCTGTCATTCTTAGCTTAGTTCACTGGAATGTAATGTGCCTTTTTTCTGTGGCTGCTTTATAAGATTTTCTGTTTCCTCACTGGCCATCAAATTTTAGCAGTTTGATGGTGTTTTTTGCTTTGGTGTTGTTTTCTTTGTGCTTGTCCTGCTTGGGCTTCCTAAAACTTATTGACTCTGGGTTTAGAAATTTCAATAAAATTGGAATAGTTTTAGCCATTATTTAAAAATATTTTTTCTTCCCCTCCCTTAACACATGTTTTTTTAGGAGTCAGATTACATTTTAGACCACATGATATTCTTCCACAGGTCGTTGAGGCACTTCTCAGTTGTTTTAGTTCATGGGCCTTTTTTCCTATAGTGTCTATTGTGCTTGTAGATCTAACCAGTGAATTTTTCTTTTCATTTATTGTATTTTTCATCTCTAGAAATCGTGTTTGGTTATTTTTCATATTTTCCATTTCTTTCCTCAATTTGTTGATGCTTTTCTTTAAATTCTTGAATATGCCTGTAATAACTTTTTTAATCAAATTTTATTACTTAATTTTATGTCCTTTCAAATATTGTTCCTTCTTAAAAATTATCATCATAATTGCATGACAAAAAAAAAAAACACCTTAACTTGAAAGCTGTATCATTTGCTTTTAATTAATGGCTTTTTTAAAATTTGAATTTCATTGAGATATATCATATACCATACAGTCATCCAAAATGTATCATTCACTTTCAGTTAAAGGCTTTTTAAAAAGTTTTATTGAGATATATTCACATACCATACAGTCATCCAAAAGGAACAGTCAGTGCTTCACAGTACCATTACAGATTTGTGCATTCATCATCACAATTAATTTTTGCACATTTTCATTACCACAAAAAAAAAGAGAGTAAGAACAAAAATTAAAGTAAAAAACTACACTCCAAACTTCCCATCACCCCATCCCTCCCTATTATTCATTTACTTTTGTCCCCATTTTTCTACTCATCTGTCCATACACTGGCTAAAGGAAGTGTGAGCCACAAGGTTTTCACAATCACACAGTCATACAGTGTAAGCTATATAGTTACACAATCTTCTTCAAGAATCAAGGCTACTGGGTTGCAGTTAAACAGTTTCAAGTATTTCCTTCTAGCTATTCTAGTACACTAAAAACTATGAAGTGATAGCTATGTAACACATAAGAATTACTTCCAGAATGTCCGCTCAACTCCAATTGAAATCTCTCAGCCATTGAAATTTTATTTTGTTTCATTTCTCTTCCACCTCTTGGTCAAGAAGACTTTCTCAACCCCATGATGCCAGGTCCAGACTTATCCCTAGGAGTCATATCCCACATTGCCAGGAAGATTTACACCCCTGGGAGTCATGTCCGATGTATGGGGGAGGGCAATGAGTCTATCTGCCGAGTGGGCCTGGAGAGAGAGAGACCACATCTGAGCAACAAAAGAGGTTCTCTGGGGGTGACTCTGAGGCACAATTATAAGTAGGCTTCACTTTGTTTACAGGAACAAGCTTCATAAGGGCAAACCCAAAGATCGAGGGCTTGTCCTTCTAAATTGGTAGTCCCCAATGCTTGTGAGCATATCAGTAATTCCCCAGGTGGGTAAATTTAATATTTTCACATTTTCCCCCAGTCCCTCAAGGGGATTTTGCAAATACATTTTTATTCTGTGCCCAAACTGCTCTGGGATGTATCAGGGCTTCACACTAACCTATACAAACCAACAAGATCTCACTCCCTATTCAAAGTTCCATGTAATTATCGTGTTTGAATAAACTGACCATACAGGTTAAATTGTATAGTGTGCTACCAAAAATATAGATTTTGCACTGAATGCACTTTGGTCTCACACAGAATTTGATGTTTTAAAACACCATCAATATCATCCTTTACCCTTTAGTCTGATTTACCTTTGTCCTAGCTAAGTCCATTTCACTCATATCTCTAATTGAAGTTTGATCTCTCTTTCAGCCTCTTTAACATTTGCTGTATGGGGTAATGCTGACATTCGTAGCTGCTGAACTGTGACTCTGAGTCTCAGGTGTCACACAGATACCTGAAATTCCAGGAACTGACCAGGTTATACACAAGAGCTTAGCATCTCAGACTTTAAAAATAGTCATTACAACTCAAGAACAGATGTAACTGCTGTAAGAGCTTACAATCTAAGAACCTTTACCATAACCCTTCCTGATAACTTACGCTCTTAGATTCAGTTCTCAGAGTTTACACATTATAGTTAGTCCATATTAGTGAGACATTATGTGTTTGTCTTTTCATTTCTGGTTTATTTCACTAAACATACTGTCATCAGGGTACATTCATCCAGTTGTATACCTCACAACTTCATTCTTCTCATAGCCACTCAGTATTACATTGTATTTTTATACACCACAGTTTGCCATTATGTTCATCAGTGGATGTACCCTTAGGCCACCTCCATCCATTGCAAATTGTGAATACTGCCACCTATAAACCCCACTTTGCAAATGTCCATTTGTGTCCCTGTTCTCAGTTCTTCCAAGTATATATCCAATAACAGGATTGCAGTACCATATGGCAACCCCATGCTTAGCTTCCTGTGGAACCACACACTGCCCTCCAGATGGGCTGCACCATTCTACTTCCCAATCAACAGTGATTAGGTACATCCCTCTCTCCAAATTTTCTCCATCACTTGTATCCTTCTGTTTATTTTTTTATTTTTTTAGGTCTGGGAATAATTCTTTATTATGCCAGAAAATAAAGAGTTGAGTTGAAATTTATAACAATGCCTTACTTCTCCTAAACTATGTAAAAGTTTGGAAAGCAAATCTAGTTTATATAAATTACATGTTATTTTTATTTAGATGTGATGGGTTTCATACTGTTATTTAATTTATAAATATTTTAAGTTTTCCAGTTTTAACTAATATGGTAATCATTATTACACATTACCTACATAAATAAAATATTTTTGGCATACTCAATAATTGTTAGGAGGATAAATAGGTCATGACACCAAAAAGCTTGACAAGGCTGACCCAGTAAGGAAATGCACAAAATAGAAACTTTTTTTCATGAGTGGTGAGAAGTTTGTTAACGATTCTTTTCTCCTTATATATTTTATCTTATATTTTCTCCTTGTATTATTTTCTCCTTCTATTGAATCTTGGATGAACCCTCCTTATACAGCTGCTATGACCCCCTGGAATGCTTAGCACCCAGCATGAAATTCTCTCTGTCTACTCATTGCTAGGGGTTCTCTGAAATTTTGCAACCACATCAGTAAAACAATAAATATTTATTCTATACTCTTCATTGTAAAACTTTGTTCCTCTGAACTCTTTTCATGTTTTACTTTTTGGCATATATTTCCTGGATTAATTTTTTTTTAATTTACTAAATTTTGTTTTGAAATAAATTCAGTCTTACAGGAACAATTGCAAAAACAGTACAAACCCTATACATAAAACTCCATCATACCTTGGTCCCCCTCCCCCGATACCCCGATCCACCACCTTTAACATCCTATCACATCACCATTTCTTTCTTTCCCTCCCTCCCTCCCTGTCTATTATCCGTCATCTATTGCTCTGTCCTCTAAACATAGAAGAGCAAGCTGCACGTATCTTTGAACAAGCAATGTAATTCACATATACCTTTCCCATGATATATATTATATCTGATATAATATATACCATGAAGAGTGGTTCTAATAAGTCTGAAGAGTGGTCCTAATAGGTCTACCTTAAGGAAGCTGAGAATTTTAGGGCTTGGAGTAAGGTTTTCCTGGTGGCCTTTCCTAGGTGGACCCCCAAAAGACCCATTTCCATGCCCTGGCACCAAGCCCAGGCCCACACCCCATCCTGATGGCATCTGAACTTGTCATCTTCTGGGCCACTTTATCATTGTAAGTCTATGCTCCAAAGATACACTGCTTCAAGGAACAACTCTTTGTGTTGTTTCTAAACCTCCATTTCTTCATCTTACTAGAGGTTAGCCCACAGAGCCGTTAAGTAGTCCGTGGTCTCCTTCATGTTCCTCATGTCATCACTCTTGTACTCTTCCAGCAGCTTCCGGAGGACATTGTCAGATGCCATCACCACACCATATCTGGGACCCAGTTCTTGAAGTAACATCTTTTTTTCCTTGTTTTGCACCTCTCTTCCTTACAGGAACATGCGTCCACATAGGAATCATTTGCTACGGAGGCCCTCAATGACTGCCTAGAGCCTCTGTTTATTTTTTAAACAGATTTTTTCACACACCATACATTCCCTCCTGAGTAAACAATCAGTGGTTCCCTGTATAATCACAGTTTTTCATTCAGCACGACAATCTATATGACATTTCCATTTCTTCTGTAAAGAAAAAGAAGAGAAAAAAAAATGACAACTAAAAAAATAAAATAAAAATACAGTACAATACAATAAAAAGGTCAGATAACAACACCAGTGCCAAGAATCCCATACCTCTCCCTTATATCCCCCACCTTACATTTAGCTTTGGTATATTGCCTTTGTTACAATTAATGGAAGCATATTACAATGTTGCTGTTAACTATAGACTCTAGTTTGCATTGATTGTATTTTTTCCCCAATACCATCCCATTTTCAACACCTTGCAAAGTTGACATTTATTTGTTCTCCCTCATGTAAAAACATTCTTATATTCATACATTTAATCACAATCATTAACCACTGTAGGTTTCACTAACTTATACAGTCCCAGTCTTTATCTTCTATCTTTCCTTCTGGTGTCATACATACCCCTAATCTTCCTCTTTCAACCGTACACACAGTCATCTTTGTTCAGCATACTTAAGTATTGTGCTGCCTTCACCCAGTATTGTGCTCTCCATTTCTGGATCTGTGCAAACAGTTTTCTTGAACATTCTATGGTCCTTCAGCATCAAATGCCCGATTTCTACCCTCTTTTTATCTCTTGATATCTTCATTTCTAAACTCTTCTCCAAACCTCTTTCTCCTGTCTTTTTCTATCTGTCAGTAGCACTCCCTTTGGTATTTCTTGTAGAGGAGGTCTCCTGTTCATGATCTCTCTCATTGTCTGTTTATCTGAAAATATTTTAAACTCTCCCTTAATTTTGAAGGACAGTTCTGCCAGATACAGGATTCTTGGTTGGCAGTTTTTTTCTTTCAATATCTTGAATATCTCATATCACTACCTTCTTACCTCTATTGTTTCTGCTGAGAGATCCACACTTAGTCTTATTGTGCTTCCCGTTTATGAGATGGATTGCTTTTCTCTTGCTGCTTTCATAATTCTCTCTTTGTCTTTGACATTTGAAAATCTGATTAGTAAGTGTCTTGGACTAGGTCTATTTGGATCAGTTCTTGTTTGGGGTATGCCACACTTCTTGGACATTTTACGTCTTTTCATTGATTATTTCCTCTCATTGCTTCTGCCCTTTTTCCCTTCTCTTCTCCTTCTGGGATACCTATAACATGTATATTCATACACTTCATGTTGTCATTCAGTTCCCTGAGACCCTGCTCCTATTTTTCCATTCTTTTCCTTATCCTTTTGTGTGTAGGATTTCAGATGTCATATCCTCTAGTTCACTTCTGCTTTTCCAAGTCTGCTCTTCTTCTGCTTTTCCAAGTCTGCTCTTGTATGTCTGTATGTTTCTTCTATCGTGCCTTCCATTCCCATAAGTTTTTCCATTTGTTTTTTGAAGCTTACGAATTCTTCTTTATGGTCACCCAGTGTCTTTTTTATATACTTCTCTTTTGTCACATTTTTTTTCAACTCAATGTGATTTATAAGATTTGTTTAAACATCCTTAATTAGTTGTTTCAACTCCTAAATCTCAATTGAGATGTCAGTTTCTTCCTTTGACTGGGCCATATCTTCATGTTTCCTGGTGTGACTTGTGATTTTTTGCTGGATAGGTATCTGATTTTCTTAGTTAGTTAATTCTGGGGGTTGTTTTCTCTCTTTTGCCTAGGGTTTTCTTGTTGGTTGTCTTTGAACTTTTGATTTCTGGCGTATACATGTCCAGTGCTTCCTTTACAGCCTCTATCTCTTTTGCAATATCTTCTCTAAACTTTTTGAATTGATTTAGCATTAGTAGTTTAAATTCCTGTATCTCAGTTGAAGTGTACGTTTGTTCCTTTGACTGGGCCATAACTTTGTTTTTCTTAGTGTAGGTTGTAATTTTCTGTTGTCTAGGCATGGTTTCCTTGGTTATCCAAATCAGGTTTTCCCAGACCAGAACAGGCTCAGGTCCCAGAGGGAAGAAATATTCAGTATCTGGTTTCCCTGCGGGTGTGTCTTAGAAAATTGCTCCACCCTTTGATGCCTCAGGTCACTGTGCTTTTCTGCCCAGCAGGTGACGCCTGTTAGCCTATAATTCTTGACTGGTGTGAGGAGGTATGGCCGTGTTCCCCCAGGCTCTGGGGTCTGGTTCTGAATGGAAAGGGCCCCACCCCTTTCCTCCTAGAGAAGACAGACCCCTCAGGTGGAGGTCATTAGCATTTCAATGGTCTCGCTCTCTGCTTGTGCTGTCTCCACCCTTCCCAGAGTCACAGCCCTGGAAACTTAAAATGACTGGGGCTTTCTCCACTGAGCCGAAAAAGAAACAGATAGTCCCCTTCAGACCCAGTCCAAGGCAACCCTCCGGCTCTCCCAGGTCAGTCGTCACCCAAAGCCTCTGTCTGTTTTTTGGGGCTGCGTACCTGTAGTGAACAGTTCACACTCGCTGCTTAAAACCCCAGTTGGAGCTCAGCTGAGCTGTATTCGCTTGCTGGGAGAGAGCTTCTCTCTGGCACCATGAGGCTCTGCAGCTCGGGCTATGGGGAAGGGGGTCTCCCGACCTGGTTCCGCAGGTTTTACTTACAGATTTTATGCTGTGTTCTCGGGCATTCCTCCCAATTCAGGTTGGTGTATGATGAATGGATGGTCTCGTTTGTCCCCCCGCAGTTATTCTGGATTATTTACTAGTTGTTTCTGGTTTTTTGTAGTTGTTCCAGGGGGACTACTTAGCTTCCACTCCTCTCTATGCCACCATCTTGCCCGAGTCCTCTGTTGGTTGTCTTTGATCTCTGTCTTTTCTCTGTTTCTTTTGCTGGGCATTTGTCAGATTGGCTCTGCCCCCCAGGTTTCCGCCCAAATCAGGCACTCACTGTGGCCTGCCAGAGGGATTAGAGGTAGGCACTGGGCACCCCAGCAAGTTCACTTTGTGTGGCAGATCTGCTGGCTTCCAGTGGTGTTCTGTTTTTCGCTGGCCATCAAGACCTGGGTTTGTTTTAGACCCCTGCTTCAACAGTTGTGTTTTCCATATTTGTCAGCCAAAACAGGGCTGGGTTTCCATAAATGATCAGCTCCTGTGGTCCTAAGAAAGGGTCTAGAACATCTTTTTAAAGGTGATTTAATTCCGTTGCACCTTCCAGACTGTCCAGTAGATGGCTCTGTTTGGTAAATTAATTGTCCTCAGAGGCTGCTTTGCCTCCAAGCACAGGCCACATCTACACTGAAACTGCGGGATTCCTGTGCCCTCACTTTGCTGGTCAAAATTTGGCTTGATGTGGGTTTCCATCTGTGGCAAAGTACTCCCTCAGCTGACGCAGTACTCTAGCCATCCTCAAAGCATGGATATGACTGACAGCTGCTGTTTTCTTCAAGGGTGGGGGAAGGGCTTTCAGACCCAGGGCTGGAAACACAGTTTCTGTCCATGTTTTCTCAGTCTCTGTCTCTCACTGACCTGGGCCTTGAAACATCCTCTCCTGTCCCTCAGGTCTTCAAACGCTGGGGGTGTGTGTCATTGCTGTGAGAGATTTTATAGACTCTGTCCCTGGTGGGAGGGGTCCTGTCTGCTGATTCTGTGCCTTTCCCACATGGGGAATGAGTGAGGGGGAGGGAGAGGACTGGCTGGTCTGGGACAGAAGATTCCTACCTGATATTTCTTCTCTTTCTTCAATTTGGCATTTGCAGGGTCCTTCTCTGGTATGTATACTTCTCCAGAGTTTCAGACAATTCACAATTGTCCTTTTTTTCATTGAATCTCTGGAGAGAAGTTTTCAGTAGCTGTTTACATCACCATGTTGATGATGTCACTCTGTGATAGCTGTTTTAAAATCCTCATCTGCTAATACCATCATTTTTGTCATTTCTGGTCTATTTGTGTTGACGGATTTTTTTTTTTTCCTTCTGGTTATGGGTCATATTTTCCTGTTTCTTTGCATGTTTAACAAACTTTGTTTGGACTCTGTCTGTTGCAAATGTTACATTGTTAGCTATCTCAAATTTGTTGTCTTTCTTTAAAGAGGATTGAGTTTTGTTTTGGAAAGCAGTGAAAAGTCATTTTTTTTGACAGATTGACCCTTTCTAGGCTAGTTTTTAAACTCTTTTAGGGTGGTCTAGAATAGGCTTATTGTAGGTTTTTTTTTTTTTTTTTTTTAGCCGATTGACTATGGTGTGACTCTTGCAGGGTCTCTCCTAAATTCCTGGGTTATTCAATAAAGTCTTTCTACTCTGGTTGGTTGAAACTCAGATGTCTCCCAACTGCATGTAAACTCTGGGAACTGTTCAGTTTTAGTCTTTCCAGGTGTTGTTTTTTCCCCAGTAGTTTGTCTTGCCTGGCTTTGTGGAGTTTCACGCTACATAGATTGATATTTAGCCAAAGACTGCACAAGACCTCTATGCAGATTGTTGGAGCTATTCCTATACGTGTGGCTGTTTCCTCCCTGGTACTCTGCCTTGCAGGTTCTAGCCACCACGGTCTCCCCAAACCCTTAATTTTTTAGCTCACTGTGCTTCACCAGGGTTTTCTCTCCTGGTGTGTCTGGAAAGCACCTGATGCAAATAGCCAGAGCCATTACAGAACTTACCTGTTTGGCTCCTTTCTCTCAGATATCAGTCCTAACACAGCGCTAACCATTGTTCAGTGTCTGAAACCATTATTTCATATATTTCATCCAAATTTTTAGTTGTTTATAATGGGAGGGCAAGTCTAGTACTGGTTTTTCCATCATGGCCAGAAGCAAAAGGCAAGAGGTATTGTTTTTTTTTTTTTTTTTTTAATCATCATTTTATTGAGATATATTCACATACCACGCAGTCATACAAAACAAATTGTACTTTCGATTGTTTACAGTACCATAACATAGTTGTACATTCATCACCTAAATCAATCCCTGACACCTTCATTAGCACACACACAAAAATAACAAGAATAATAATTAGAGTGAAAAAGAGCAATTGAAGTAAAAAAGAACACTGGGTACCTTTGTCTGTTTGTTTCCTTCCCCTACTTTTCTACACATCCATCCATAAACTAGACAAAGTGGAGTTTGGTCCTTTTGGCTTTCCCAATCCCATTGTCACCCCTCATAAGCTACATTTTTATACAACTGTCTTCGAGATTCATGGGTTCTGGGTTGTAGTTTGATAGTTTCAGGTATCCACCACCAGCCACCCCAATTCTTTAGAACCTAAAAAGGGTTGTCTAAAGTGTGCGTAAGAGTGCCCACCAGAGTGATCTCTCGCCTCGTTTTGGAATCTCTCTGCCACTGAAGCTTATTTCATTTCCTTTCACATCCCCCTTTTGGTCAAGAAGATGTTCTCCGTCCCACGATGCCGGGTCTACATTCCTCCCCGGGAGTCATATTCCACGTTGCCAGGGAGATTCACTCCCCTGGGTGTCTGATCCCACGTAGGGGGGAGGGCAGTGATATCACCTTTCAAGTTGGCTTAGCCAGAGAGAGAGGGCCACATCTGAGCAACAAAGAGGCATTCAGGAGGAGACTCTTAGGCACAAATATAGGGAGGCCTAGACTCTCCTTTGCAGCAACCGTCTTCCCAAGGGTAAAACTTATGGTAGAGGGCTCAACCCATCAAACCACCAGTCCCCTATGTCTGTGGTCATGTTAGCAACCATGGAGGTGGGGTAGGCGAATACCCCTGCATTCTCCACAGGCTCCTCAAGGGGGCACTACATCTTTTTTTTTTTCCTTGTTTTTCTTTTTTTTTTTTTTTTAACTTTCCCTTCTTTTTTTAAATCAACTGTATGAAAAAAAAAGTTAAAAAGAAAACAAACATACAATAAAAGAACATTTCAAAGAGACCATAACAAGGGAGTAAGAAAAAGACAACTAACCTAAGATAACTGCTTAACTTCCAACATGTTCCTACTTTACCCCAAGAAAGTTACATAATATAGCAACATTTCTGTGAACTTGTTCCTGCTATATCCATCAGAAATTAACAGACCATAGTCATTTCTGGGCATCCCCATAACGTTAAATAGCTTATCTGTTCTTCTTGGATTATTGTTCCCCCTTCCTTAATTGCTCTCTACTGCTAGTTCCCCTACATTCTACATTATAAACCATTTGTTTTACATTTTTCAAAGTTCACATTAGTGGTAGCATATAATATTTCTCTTTTTGTGCCTGGCTTATTTCGCTCAGCATTATGTCTTCAAGGTTCATCCATGTTGTCATATGTTTCACCACATCGTTCCTTCTTACCGCCGCGTAGTATTCCATCGTGTGTATATACCACATTTTATTTATCCACTAATCTGTTGAAGGACAATTGGGTTGTTTCCATCTCTTGGCAATTGTGAATAATGCTGCTATGAACATTGGCGTGCAGATATCTGTTCGTGTCACTGCTTTCCGATCTTCCGGGTATATACCGAGAAGTGCAATCGCTGGATTGAATGGTAGCTCTATATCTAGTTTTCTAAGGAACTGCCAGACTGACTTCCAGAGTGGCTGAACCATTATACAGTCCCACCAACAATGAATAAGAGTTCCAATTTCTCCACATCCCCTCCAGCATTTGTAGTTTCCTGTTTGTTTAATGGCAGCCATTCTAACCGGTGTTAGATGGTATCTCATTGTGGTCTTAATTTGCATCTCTCTAATAGCTAGTGAAGCTGAACATTTTTTCATGTGTTTCTTGGCCATTTGTATTTCCTCTTCAGAGAACTGTCTTTTCATATCTTTTGCCCATTTTATAATTGGGCTGTCTGTACTATTGTCATTGAGTTGTACGATTTCTTTGTATATGCAAGATATCAGTCTTTTGTCAGATACATGGTTTCCAAAAATTTTTTCCCATTGAGTTGGCTGCCTCTTTACCTTTTTGAGAAATTCCTTTGAGGTGCAGAAACTTCTAAGCTTGAGGAGCCCCCATTTATCTATTTTCTCTTTTGTTGCTTGTGCTTTTGGTGTAAAGTCTAGGAAGTGGCCGCCTAATACAAGGTCTTGAAGATGTTTTCCTACATTATGTTCTAGGAGTTTTATGGTACTTTCTTTTATATTGAGATCTTTGGTCCATTTTGAGTTAATTTTTGTGAAGGGGGTGAGGTAGGGGTCCTCTTTCATTCTTTTGGATATGGATATCCAACTCTCCCAGCCCCATTTGTTGAAAAGACCATTATGGCTCAGTTCAGTGACTTTGGGGGCCTTATCAAAGATCAGTCGGCCATAGATCTGAGGGTCTATCTCTGAATTCTCAATTCGATTCCATTGATCTATATGTCTGTCTTTGTGCCAGTACCATGCTGTTTTGGCAACTGTGGCTTTATAATAAGCTTCAAAGTCAGGGAGTGTAAGTCCTCCCACTTCGTTTTTCTTTTTTAGGGTGTCTAGCAATTCGAGGCATCTTCCCTTTCCAAATAAATTTGATAACTAGCTTTTCCAAGTCTGCAAAGTAGGTTGTTGGAATTTTGATTGGGATTGCATTGAATCTGTAGATGAGTTTGGGTAGAATTGACATCTTAATGACATTTAGCCTTCCTATCCATGAACATGGAATATTTTTCCATCTTTTAAGGTCCCCTTCTATTTCTTTTAGTAGAGTTATGTAGTTTTCTTTGTATAGGTCTTTTACATCTTTGGTTAAGTTTATTCCTAGGTACTTGATTTTTTTAGTTGCTATTGAAAATGGTATCTTTTTCTTGAGTGTCTCTTCAGTTTGTTCATTTCTAGCATATAGAAACATTACTGACTTATGTGCATTAATCTTGTATCCCGCTACTTTGCTAAATTTGTTTATTAGCTCTAGTAGCTGTATCGTTGATTTCTCAGGGTTTTCTAGATATAAGATCATATCATCTGCAAACAATGACAGTTTTACTTCTTCTTTTCCAATTTGGATGCCTTTTATTTCTTTGTCTTGCCGGATTGCCCTGGCTAGCACTTCCAGCACAATGTTGAATAACAGTGGTGACAGCGGGCATCCTTGTCTTGTTCCTGATCTTAGAGGGAAGGGTTTCAGTCTCTCACCATTGAGTACTATGCTGGCTGTGGGTTTTTCATATATGCTCTTTATCATGTTGAGGAAGTTTCCTTCAATTCCTACCTTTTGAAGTGTTTTATCAAAAAAGGGATGTTGGATTTTGTCAAATGCTTTTTCAGCATCTATTGAGATGATCAATTGATTTTTCCCTTTCGAGTTTTTAATGTGTTGTAATACATTGATTGTTTTTCTTATGTTGAACCATCCTTGCATGCCTGGAATGAACCCCACTTGGTCATGGTGTATGATTTTTTTAATGTGTCTTTGGATTCGATTTGCAAGTATTTTGTTGAGGATTTTGGCATCTATATTCATTAGGGAGATTGGCCGGTAGTTTTCCTTTTTTGTAGCATCTTTGCCTGGTTTTGGTATTAGATTGATGTTAGCTTCATAAAATGAGTTAGGTAGTGTTCCATTTTTTTCAATGTTTTGAAAGAGTTTGAGTAAGATTGGTGTCAGTTCTTTCTGGAAAGTTTGGTAGAATTCCCCTGTGAAGCCATCTGGCCCTGGGCATTTATTTGTGGGAAGATTTTTGATGACTGATTGGATCTCTTTGCTTGTGATGGGTTGGTTGAGGTCTTCTATTTCTTCTCTGGTCAGTCTAGGTTGTTCATATGTTTCCAGGAAATTGTCCATTTCTTCTACATTATCCAGTTTGTTGCCATACAGTTGTTCATAATATCCTCTTATAATTTTTTTAATTTCTTCAGGATCTGCAGTTATGTCACCTTTTTCATTCATTATTTTGTTTATATGGGTCTTCTCTCTTTTTGATTTTGTCAGTCTAGCTAGGGGCTTGTCAATCTTGTTGATCTTCTCAAAGAACCAACTTTTGGTGATATTTATCCTTTCTATTGTTTTTTTGTTCTCTATGTCATTTATTTCTGCTTTAATCCTTGTTATTTCTTTTCTTGTACTTGGTTTAGGATTGGTTTGCTGTTCATTTTCTAGCTTCTTCAGTTGATCCATTAGTTCTTTGATTTTGGCTCTTTCTTCCTTTTTAATATATGCGTTTAGTGCTATAAATTTCCCCCTTAGCACTGCTTTTGCTGCATCCCATAGGTTTTGGTATGTTGTGTTCTCATTTTCATTCGTCTCTATATATTTAGCAATTTCTCTTGCTATTTCTTCTTTAACCCACTGATTGTTTAGGAGTGTGTTGTTTAACCTCCAGGTATTTGTGAATTTTCTAAGTCTCTGATGGTTATTGACTTCTAATTGTATTCCATTGTGGTCAGAGAATGTGCTTTGAATAATTTCAATGTTTTTAAATTTATTGAGGCTTGTTTTATGTCCCAGCATATGATCTATTCTGGAGAAAGTTCCATGAGCACTAGAAAAGTATGTGTATCCTGGTGATTTGGGATGTAATGTCCTGTATATGTCTGTTAAATCAAATTCATTTATCAGATTGTTTAGGTTTTCAATTTCCTTATTGGTCTTCTGTCTGGTTGATCTATCTATAGGAGAGAGTGATGTGTTGAAGTCTCCCACAATTATTGTGGAAACATCAATTGCTTCCTTTAGTTTTGCCAGTGTTTCTCTCATGTATTTTGTGGCACCTTGATTGGGTGCATAGACATTTACGATTGTTATTTCTTCTTGCTGAATTGCCCCTTTTATTAGTATGTAGTGGCCTTCTTTGTCTCTCAAAACATCCCTGCATTTGAAGTCTATTTTATCTGAGATTAATATTGCTACGCCTGCTTTCTTTTGGCTGTAGCTTGCATGAAATATTTTTTTCCATCCTTTCACTTTCAGTTTCTTTGTGTCCCTGTGTCTAAGATGAGTCTCTTGTATGCAACATATTGATGGTTCATTTTTTTTGATCCATTCTGCGAATCTATATCTTTTAATTGGGGAGTTTAATCCATTTACATTCAACGTTAAAACCGTGAAGGCATTTCTTGAATCGGCCATCTTATCCTTTGGTTTATGTTTGCCATATTTTTCCCTCTGTCTATTAATATCCTTTATTGTACCCATACCGAATCTCTTTAGTACTGAACCTTTCTCCAAGTCTCTCTGTCCTGTCTTTGTTTCTCTGTCTGTAGGGCTCCCTTGAGTATCTCCAGTAGGGCAGGTCTCTTGTTAGCAAATTCTCTCAGCATTTGTTTGTCTGTGAAAAATTTAAGCTCTCCCTCAAATTTGAAGGAGAGCTTTGCTGGATAAAGTATTCTTGGCTGGAAATTTTTCTCACTCAGAATTTTAAATATATCGTGCCACTGCCTTCTTGCCTCCATGGTGGCTGCTGAGTAGTCACTACTTAGTCTTATGCTCTTTCCTTTGTATGTGGTGAATTGCTTTTCTCTTGCTGCTTTCAGAACTTGCTCCTTCTCTTCTGTGTTTGACAGTGTGATCAGTATATGTCTCGGAGTGGGTTTATTTGGATTTATTCTATTTGGGGTTCGCTGAGCATTTATGATTTGTGTATTTATGTTGTTTAGAAGATTTGGGAAGTTTTCCCCAACAATTTCTTTGAATACTCTTCCTAGACCTTTACCCTTTTCTTCCCCTTCTGGGACACCAATGAGTCTTATATTTGGACGTTTCATATTATCTATCATATCCCTGAGGTCCATTTTGATTTTTTCAATTTTTTTCCCCATTCATTCTTTTATGCTTTCATTTTCCATTCTGTCATCTTCCAGGTCACTGATTCGTTGTTCAACTTCCTCTAGTCTTGTACTATGAGTGTCCGGAATCTTTTTAATTTGGTCAACAGTTTCTTTAATTTCCATAAGATCATCCATTTTTTTATTTAGTCTTGCAATGTCTTCTTTATGCTCTTCTAGAGTCTTCTTGATTTCCTTCATATCCCGTACTATGGTCTCATTGTTCATCTTTAGTTCTTTGAGTAGCTGCTCTATGTGCTGTGTCTCTTCTGGTCTTTTGATTTGGGTGCTTGGGCTTGGGTTATCCATATCGTCTGGTTTTTTCATATGCTTTATAATTTTCTGTTGTTTTTGGCCTCGTGGCATTTGCTGAACTTGATAGGGTTCTTTTAGGGTTTGTAGACCTATTGAAGTCCTTATCTCTAATTTATCAGATCTACAGCTTCGTGGAGTACACTTTCTCTAACTAACCAGCAGGTGGCGTCCACGAGCCACCTGTTCTCCACAAGCCAGTTCTCCCCTGCTTAGCCTTTTTGGTGAGTGGGGGAGTGAGTCTTGTGGGGCCCAATTGGTGTACCAAGCTTGCGTGTGTAGTTGGTGTTGTCTGCCCTGTATGTGGGGCGTGTTTCTGGGCAGTCGGGGCGGGGGGGTGGCCCTAACAATCAAATCTCCCTGATGATCCTAGAGTTTTAACGCTGCTGCAATAGTCTAATCCTTCAGTTCAGTCCTGCCACAGTTTGTCTCTGTCACTGACCCACAAGTCTTTGGTATTGGCGTATGGCTCCTGAGACTTGCAAGTGGGCCCCTCTTCCAGGCTGTGCACCCCGGGTCCTCTGTTGAGGGATGACTGTGCTATGTCACAGGTGAGTGCCGTCCCCCCAGGGCAGTTCTGCGCTGCTGGGCTGTGTAGGGAGGCTCCCAGTCTGCTCAAATGATGGCTGAATGGGGCTTTGTTAATTCACACTGCTCCACCTTCCCAGCTCTGGGACAATCAGCTGAGGTTGCAGGGAAGGCTAATGTCCACGCCCAGTATTGTGGGGTATGCCTGTTATTTGAAGCACTTCCGTCACACTGGGTTGTCTGGGGCAGCTCTGGGTTATGGGGCTGGCGATGGGCAGGAGTGTTTCCTGTCCACCAGGATGATGGCTGTGAGCGGACACCCCCCTTTTCTTGGGAAGTTGTGTTGTTTAGTGAATTTTCTGAGCCACTGGATTATTGCCTTTTGTCTCAGAGCTCTCTTAGTTCTGCTCTTGACTTGACGTGCCCAAATTGCAATTCTTTGAAGCTTTCTGTATTGAGCTTCTTAGAGTAATTGTTTTAGAAAAAGCAAAAAGGATTTAAAAAAAAAAAAAGGGCCCTCCTCAGAGATCTAATGGGTTATTGAAATGCTAATAGACACAGCAACCAGGGCCATTAAGGAAAGGTCCACAGGGCAGAGAGATCAGCTTTTCTTCGGGATTTGCATATGCGCCTCAAGGCCTGAGCTCCGCCCTTCCCCTTTCTGTGTTCACCAGAACTCCAAAAATCCTCTGCTTTTATTTTGGAGTTTTTCGTGTTATTTTTATTTTTTTTTTTTCTATGCCTGTCTCCTCTCTGCTGGGCTGGCAGCTTTCAGATTCTCCGGTGTCTGGTCTCAGTCTATCTATGGTTGGAATCTGGATCAGTAGAATGAGTTTCCGATAAGAGCAGCCACTGCAGTTCTCCCTTCTCCTTCCCGGAGCTGACAGCCCCTCCTCCCACGGGACCGAGCCTGGCAGGGAGGGGCGCGGGTCCCCTGGCCGCAAAAACTTACAGATTTCGCTGATCTCAGCAGTTCGACATTTTCATGAGTGTTGTATGAAGTATGCCCAAAGACAGATTGCTCTGTGGTGTCCAGTCCACGCAGTTCCTGGCTTTTTACCCACTTTCCTGGAGGAGTAACTAAAACCTACAGCTCACCAGTCTGCCATCTTGCCCCAAGAGGTATTGTTTTTATCTTCAGTTTACAGGTAAGGAACCCAAGCCCCAAAGCATTTAAGGAATTCATCCTCTAGCACTCCTTTTCCCCCAAAAGGCAGTCTTCATGTTTGTATCCTGAAATCCACATAATTCACCAGCAGCCACAGTGAGCCCTCTTTATTCTAGACCTGGTATTGGGAAACATTTTCTGTAAAGGGCTACAGAGTAACTATGTTAGGCTTCGTGGGCCATGTAAGGTCTGGGTCATGGTTGATTTTGTGTGTCCACATATCTAGGTTATGGTGTTCAGTTTGTCAAGCAAACACTGGCGTGGTTGTTACTGTGATGGTCTTACATGGAATTAAATCATTGGTCAGTTGTCTACCTCCACAGCTGATTGAGTCTACAATTAAGGAAAGTGCTTTCAGCATTTAGAGGCGTCATCTCATCCAATCAGTTAAAGGCCTTAAAGGGAGAACTAATGCTTTCAGCAGTTAAAAAGAAGACTTTCTAACTCTACTCGAGACAAATAGCTTCTCCTGGGGAATTCAGCATCACCTTTACTGAGTTTCCTACTTGTGGCCTGCACCTTCACTGGGTTTCCATTTCCCATGGTTACATGAGCCAAATACTGTAATAAAACTCTTAATATTTACATGTTACATCGTGTCGGTTCTATTTCTCTGGAGAACTCTAACGCATTCCCTCACATAGTCTTTGGTTTCTTTTGCAAATTTTTACAAGTGTAAAAGCTGCTCTTAGCTAGTGGGCTGTTCTAGTTTGCTAATGCTCCGGAATGCAAAACACAAGAAATGGACTGGCTTTTATTAAAGGGGATTTATTTGATTAGACAGTTACAGTCTTAAGGCCATAAAGTGTCCAAGGTAATGCATCAACAATTGGGTATCTTCACTGGAGGATGGCCAAAGTTGTCCGGAAAACCTTTGTTAAAGCTGGGAAGGCACGTGTCTGGCGTCTGCTCCAGAGTTCTGGTTTCAAAATGGCTTTCTCCCAGGACGTTCCTCTCTAGGCTGCAGTTCCTCAAAAATGTCACTCTTACTTGCTCTTGGGTTGTTTGTCCACTCTTAGCTTCTCTGGACCAAGAGTCTGCTTTCAACATCCATCTTCAAACTGTCTCTCATCTGCAGCTCCTGTACTTTCTTCAAAGTGTCCCTCTTGGCTGTAGCAGCTTGCTCCTTCTGTCTGATCTTATATAGTGCTCCAGTGATTTTACTCAGACCCATCCTGAATGGGCGGGTCAACACCTCAATGGAAATTATCCAATCAGAGACATCACCCACAGTTCGGTGGGGCACATTCCATGGAAACACTCAAAGAATTACAATGTAGTTAATACTGATAGGTCTGCCCACACAAGATTACATCAAAAATAATGGCATTTGGGGGGACAGAATACATTCAAACCGGCACATGGGCCATACAAAAAACAGGCTATGGGCAGGTTTTGTCCTATGGATGATTGTATGCTGACCCCTCCTCTAGATTGTGATGATTTAATGCCTTGGACTTTGCTAGGCCCTTTTACCCATCAAAACTCATGTGCTTTCTATTTATTCCCTCAGTATTTTGTTAACAGCAAGATTGAAGCTTTTGATTTGGGGCAGGCATATTCATCATCATTTCAATTTTCAAATAAAGAAACTGTGGTTCTGAGAGGTTAAGTTCTAGACACACAGTAAGAGGCAGAATAGGGACTTAAATAGACTTAATTCTATCTGTTCAAAAGACTGCTTTCTTCCTTCCCTTCCCCTATGACATTTGAAGCTATCCACTATACTACCTCTAGAACTGACAGAATAGCTAACTTGATAAATAAATTGGTGCTAAGATGTTATTGGATGATAATGGCATAATGTGTTTCTCATCCATAAGAATTACAAATATATAGGCTTCCAGGGTTGGAAGACACATAAAGACATCAAGGCTAGACTCTTGCTGAAATTGGAGTCCTTTCAACAGCATCATTGACAGCTATGCAACTTTTGTTTGAGTACCTTGACTGCCTCCATGGGCAACCACTAGTTTTGGTCTTGACTTCTGGGGTAACCCAGAACAAGGTCATTCTCCATATGGAAGTTCTTCATATGTACTCCCTTCCACTGTTGACCAGATTTTTTCCAAAGGTTTTGGGTAGAATCATTGGCTGCTATTTACCTCATGGTCCTAGTCTCTTTTCTCTTTATTTTGGTCTTATGAATACAATGCTCAGACATTAAAAAGCAATGAACTGCTGATACAGACAACAGCATGGCTGAATCTTAAAAAACATGCTGAGTGAAATAAACCAGATGCAAAAAAAAAAGTGCCTAATGTATGATTCCATTACATGAAACTCTAGAAAAGACTGATAAATCTAACTATAGTTACAGAAAGTAAATCAGTGGTTGCTCAGAACTAGATATGGGGTGACACAGATTGACTGGGATGAGGCGTAATGAAATTTTGAGGGTGATGGAAGTGTTCTATTTTGATAGTGCTAGAGATTACATGGGTATATAAACATGTCAAAATTTATCAAACCGTATACTTGAAGTGAGGATATTTTATTACAGACTATATCTCAGTAAAGTTGATTAAAAAATATACAGTTCTCAGAAATGAATGTGGTACTTTAGCAGTGGTTCCACCAGTACAGGGTATAGTAGAACGATTACTTCTTATTATATGGGTGCTTTGCATCCCTGATAATAATTTACTTGTTTAAAGGAACTTCATCATATTGTTGGTCAATATTAAAATCATAACTTCACTAAAACCTCTTACATAGGTATTGTTATCAACCCATACAAAACCCCTTCTACTTTTACGATTGATTTCTTAAATATATCCTCTGCCTCCCAGAACACTTTGCTCATCATAGCACTGTGATAATAGCATTTACCTCATTGTGTTGTGGTTTCTTTAAGTGTCTGCCTTTCCCTGATTAGACAGTGAGCTCCTGCGGAGCCTTAGTTCCTTTTGTGTGCTTGGAACCCAGCATAGTAATTGGATGTAACAGGCACTCAGTAAGTATTGTTTGGATGAATTCTAATGAATAACAGAATAAACTCATTCTTTTGAACCCAGCTCAGATTTACCTCCTGCAACAAGTGTTTTCTGATTTTCTACTACTGAAGATTATTAGGTTAGGTGTTTTGCCTGTTTCCGTCACTAACACCCTGGCTTATCCATCAGAATGTACCACTGTTTCCACACTCAAGGATGTTCACTGCACTATTCATAATAGTGGAAAGTGGAAAACAATTTACCTGCCCATCAACAGGGAAGTGGTTAAATTATGATTCATCATGGCAGTGAAATTCTGCTTTCATTAAAATAATATATTTAAAGAATTTTTAAAGACATAGAAGATGCAAAAAATTACATGTGTAGTCTCTTGGTTTAAAAAAGAATTATATGAAACACATATAGAAAAAAGACCAGTAGATTATATACTAAGATGTCAGTAGAGCTCATCTCTGTGTAGGGAGATTTTCAGAAATTTTATTCTCTCTCCTCCATTTCCCTTCATTGTCCATTCTAGAGAATGTGTTCCTATAATCAGAAAAAAGCTATTGAAAATGTAATTGAGAGGAGACAAAGGAGACATAACAGCTACTAATGTGGGATCCAAGAACAGAAAAATGACATTAGTGGAAAAACTGGGAAATGAGATTAAAGTTATGCAATTTAGTTAATGTGTATGTAAATGTTAATTTCTTAGTTTTGCTAATTGTACCATAGTCATCTAATGTGTTAACAGTAGGGGAAGCTGGATGAAGATGATATGAAAACTCTCTTTACTATCTTTGTAACTTGTCTGTAAGTCTAAAATTATATCAAAATTAAAAGGAAAAAAACATGATTACTAATGAATTATAAGCTCTTTGAGGATAGAGACTGCGTCTTGTTCATCATGGGATACTTTGGGCTTTTTTAGGCATACAGTAGATGTTTACTAAATATTTACTGAATGAATAGAGATGAAATTGTGTATTTTCTCAGTTTCCTGTCATTCCAGTGATTTTGAGTTGAGGCTACAACCTTTTCAGGCAATTTTGAATTTTGAGTGTGTCATTCACACATCAAATTTATGTTGAACATTTATCATGTGCTGTATACTGTGCTAAGCCCCATAAGAAGTCAAGACAGTCCTCGGAACAGCAGTGAGGTAGTAGATGAGATGAAGTGCAAACAGGTATTTATAACAAGAGGCTGATAAGTATCACCTGAGAAGTATTAAACAAACTATTGTGGCGGTGGAGAAAAGGAAGACAGCATATCCATTTGGGAGATTAAAGAATTCTTATTTAATCTTATTTAATCTTATTTAATCTTATTTAAGGAATTATTTAATCTTATTTATTTAATTTTTATTTATTTAATTTTTATTTATTTAATCTTATTTAAGGAATTTGTATTTGAATTTATGGTGGTAAAATTCTACCATCATGTTTCAAGAAGAAAAGTAAACATCTTTGTATTTAAATTGAGGCCTTTGATGCTCACCTAGAGATATTTTGCGGGAGGGGGAGAGACCCTTTCATTGACTCTTGATCATAGAGGGAGAACCAGCCCTGCTCTTTCTTCTTGTTCCTGCAAGCAAGATATGGTCCTGAGGTGGAAAGGAGATGTGGAAGAAACCAAAAGGAGTGCAACAGCCCTTTCTCCAGAACTCCATTACATCCCTTGATGTGTGTTTTAGAAGCATGAAGAGTGGTGGACTATAGATTTTAGCTATGAATCTATTATGTAGTTCTAGTAGTTATAACTAAAATTGGTAAGACTCTTGCATTGTTCATATATATTTATAGATGTATGTGAAACACTTATTGTATATGGTGTATTCATTCGTTCATTGGACAGGTATTTATTGAGTGCTTTACAGAGGCAGATTATCTAATTCAGTCCCATTGCAGGCTCTCTGTAAGGGAGAGGAGTCTAGGATTATTATTATTCTTAATTTACAGGTGGCCATTTGCAGCCCAGAGAAGTTAAGTAACTGAGTAGTTTAATACTATCCAGCTAATATGTGGTAATTTCTAGAACCCATGTTTTTCCTAGTCTGCTTAGTAGGTGCTCATTTTCTGAACATAAACATTTTTGAGAGCTAAGTGAAATACTAGTCAGTTTCACTTTCTGACCTTATTGAACCCAATCAATGGGTTAGAACAAGGAAATAGTTTTCCTAACAGGAAGCCGGGTCCCTCCTTTCATACCTCACACACTGTAGAAGTTCTTCCAGTCTGTTAAGAAAGCAACAGTCTGCTGAACTTTACCCTGTGTACTTTTCTTTTGTAATAATGATTAGAAATTTTCATTTTTGAGTCACATATATTGTGATTCAGTATTTTGGCATTTGCTGTGCTGTAAGAAGAGGTTTAATTGCTTTTACTTTGTTTGATGGGAATTGAACATGGATAACTAAACAATTTTTTAATTACACAAGTAATGAATATTTATTGTAGACAAATTCAGAAAATACACATAAGCACAAAAAATTTAAATTACCCATGATCACTATATTCTCACTACCCAGAACTAACCACCATCATTTTGGTGATGCTCTTTGCTATTTTCCTAGGCAATATGGGGTGTGTGTGTGTGTTTGTGTGTGTGTGTGTGTGTGTTAATATGTATATGTATATATATACTTGTGTGTGTGTGTATATATCCTTTTCTATACATATATAAATTAGGAAAAAAATTTTCACAGATGTGGATCATACTATACGTATTGCATTGAGATGTGCTTTATTCAAATATTCAACTATATATTGTGAACATCTTTCCATGTCAGTAGACTTTATTTTTTTAAAATTCGATTTTATTGAGATATATCCACATACCATACAATCACTCATGGTATATAATAAATTGTTCACAGTACCATTATATAGTTATGCATTCATCACCACAATTTTTGAGCATTTTCATTACCACACACAAAAAACAATAAGAATAAAAGTTAAAGTAAAAAGGAACACCCAAAACATCCCATACCCCCCATCTCTCCCTATTATTGATTTGCTTTTGTCCTCATTTTTCTGTTCATCTGTCCATACACTGTATAAAGGGAGTGGGAACCACAAAGTTTTCACAATCACATGGTCACACAGTGTAAGCTATATAGTTACACAGTTGTCTTCAAGAATAAAGGCTACTGGGTTGCAGTTCACCTCTGCGAGAAGGCCTTCTTGGACCAAAAAGGGAAAGAGAAAGGAAACAAAATAAAGTTTCAGTGGCTGAGAGATCTCAATAGAGTCCAGAGTTCATTCTGGAAGTTATTCTTATGCATTATATAGATATCCCTTTTTAGAAGGTATGTGATGTTTTTTAAGGCTTTAAAGTTACACATTGTCAAGCTGAAGTAAAGTTTTGATATAATTAACGGAAACTCTTCATGAAGCATCCATATTCCTGTCTGTACTGTTCTAGTTGGCTAAAGCTGCCAGAATACAAAACACTAGAATTGGATTGGCCTTTATAAAGGTGGTTTATTTGGTTACAGAGTTACAGTCTTAAGGCCATAAAGTGTCCAAGGTAAGGCATCAGCAATCAGGTACCTTCACTGGAGGATGGCCACTGATGCCCAGAAAACCTCTGTTAGCTAGGAAGGTACATGGCTGGTGTCTGCTCTGGAGTTCTGGTTTCAAAATGGCTTTGTCCCAGGACGTTCCTCTCTAGGCTTCAGCTTCTCTCCAAAATGTCACTGTCAGTTGCTCTTTGGGCGTTTGCCCTCTCTTAGCTTCTCTGGAGCAAAAGTCTGCTTTCAAAGGCCATCTCCAAAATGTCTTGGTAACCTTCAGCTCCTCTCTCAGCTTCTGTACATTCTTCCAAGTGTCCCTCTTGGCTGTATCAAGCTCATTCCTTCTGCCTGAACTTATATAGTGCTCCAGTAAACTAATCAAGGCCCATGCTGAATGGGTGGGGCCATGCCTCCATGGAAATTATCCAGTGAAATATCTCACCCACAGTTGAGTGATCACATCTCCATGGAAACGTCCAATCAAAAGTCTCCAACCAAATCAACACCAATACATTTCCTGCCCACACAAGACTGCACCAAAGATAATGGCATTCTGGGGGCATAATACATCCAAACTGGCACATGTACTATATGAAGACTTCATGAAAGTACTTTTCCAGTGTCTGAGTAAAAATTATTTATGGCTAATTAATGGTTAATTAGTATTGAAATTCAGTGCTTACTTTTTAAAATGAAAATTTTATTAAAGAAAATTTGTTTTTTTTTAAGCCTCTTGGTCAGCCTACAAGCTCTGCTGGGCTTCTGACAAAGCTTTTTACAAAGCTCCCCAGGTGGTTCTGATGAGCAGCAAGGTGTGGGAAGCCCTGCTTTACACCAGGGCTGCCTGTATCTTCTAGCAGAGTGAACATGGTAACCTGCTGGTCTGGCAGCACAGCCCATGTTCGCCTGGTACCAGAACAAAGTTACTTCGAAGCCTTCAGTTTTAATTTAGAAATTCCTATTTAATTTGTATTCTTCTCCACAGAGTATTGTTTTATGTTTTAAAAAGAATTCTTATGGTTTCACTATTTGTATTTAAATCCCAAATCTAATTGGATCTTATTTTCTTGTGTGCTATGAAGGCGGGGTGCTAACTTGAATCTTTTTCAAATGGAGAACCGTTTGTCCTTATGGCATTTATTGAATTATTTATCTTTTCTCTACTGATTTCTCTACTGAATTGCCACCTTTATTATATACCAGATTTCAACATACAGCATACATAGGTCTATTTCTGGGCTCTGTTCGGCTATATATTCCTGTGTGAGGACCATGCTGTTTTAGTAACCATGGCTTTGAAGCATTTTTGTTAGGCAAGCAGCTTGTCTTATTATGTCACTCTCCTGTTTAGACATTTTCAACTTTAAATCCAAATTTCTTTTAAGAACATACAATGACATTGGTGATCATATCTGTACCCTAGTGCAGCCTCATCCCTTGCCACTCACCATAACCCATTTCCTCTAAATCTGATCATATCCAATTCTAAACTTCTTGCCATTCCCCAAGTGTTCCTTACTTTATCAAACTGCCATGCCTTTGTGCAAGTCTTCCCCTTTGCCTGCCCTCTTCTCCTAATGTGGGTGATTTGTCCTTCAAGATCCAGCATAGGTTCATCAGTTCTGTGAAGCCTTCCCATATTCCTCCTGGGCTGCAAAAACCTTTATCCTTTGTGCCATCTTAGCGCTCCATGCATTAAGTACAACTCTCTCATAGTACTTAATCTTTTGTCTTGTATCCAAAGCTCATAGCACAAGATGATTTGTTACACTCAGTTTTAAAAAATAAAACAGTAGAATTCTTTGAAGTATCCCAGTACACAAAGCTCCTTTAAGAGCCTGCTTGCTGTTTTTGGACATACTGTTTCCTTGGGCTGCATTGCCTAGCAATTTCCTGCTTAAGCTTTAGGACTCTGTTCAAGGGTCACCTCTGGAGAAGCCTGCCTGCCCTTTCCTCTCAGCAGAGTTCCCTGCTTACTATCACTGCGCCTTGCTCATGCCTCTGTTGGAACATTTTTCCTAGTACTCTATAGCATAGTGCACATCTGGAAGTATAGTGTTGTTTGGTGGTTTGCCTTTGGAATTAAATATCCTAAGTTCTACATCTGGCTTTCCCAGTTTCCAGTTTTTTGTTTAATATTTCTAAACCTCAGTTTCCTTATGTTCCAAATGGCAATAATGATAGTTCTTTCCTCATAGGGTTGTCATGAGGATTAAATGAGATAATGCCTATGAAGTACTTGGCCCTGTATCCATCTCATTGGTAGGCCCCAATAAATGTTTGCTATTATTATATTTTTCCCCACTTGACTTTGTATAAGACTTTCTCTTATTTATCTCTGAAAACCAATACTTAGCACAGGCAGGGGGTAGACTGATGAATAAATTACCAACTGTCCTCAAAATTTTCCTTTTCCTATTTCACTTTTCTCAGTAGTGCCATTGTTCTCTTTACAGTAATAATTAACTTACCTTCTCATTCAAAACAAAAATTTATTGAGTGTTTACCATGAGCCAGGCACTGTGAAAGGCCCTGGGTATATAATGAGAGAAAAGATGTGGCCTCTTTTCATTGGAGCTTATGATATAGCAAGGAAAGTAGTTAAAAAGGAAAATAAAAATAAATAAAAACATTAGAATTTGGGGTTCTTAATACTGTTTGCTCTACTTTTGTATATGTTTTCAAATTTTCAAAATTAAGTAAAGAATTGAATAAGAAATTGTAGAATGTTATGGACAGTGACAAAAATGAGTAAAAGCTGCCTTAGGAACTCACAGGGAGGACCATCATAGATAAAGAGGCTGGGAAAACTTAGGGAGTTTACCCTTAAGCTGAGATTGTGGATTGAAAAGGAGCCAGCCAAAGGGGAGGGTGTTCCTGACAGAGGGACTAGCATGTACCAAGCCATAGAGAGGAGGGTCTTCAGGGTAGTTAAGAAACTGAAAGACCAATGTGGCTGTATTGGAGTGAGGAAGAATGAAGAGAGATGATGCTAGACAGCAGGTAAGCAGAGTCCTTATCACTTAATATCTTGGAGACCAAGAGGAGGAGTTCAGATTTTATTTCTGTTACAGTGTGTTACGTTGAAGACTTATAAGCAGGGAGTAAACTGATCTAATTCACATTTTTAAAAGATGTGTATCAAAAAGATTGGAGGGAGGAGATGGCAGCACAGAGAAGAGTGGAAGCTAGTTAGCCCTCCTGGAACAACTAATAAACAACCAGGGGCAACTAGTAAATAATCTGGAATAACTGTGGGGGGACAGATGTGACCATCCACTCATCATACACCAACCTGACATGGGAGGAATACCGGAGATCACAGCATAAAATCTGTAAGTAAAAACTGTGGATCCAAGCCAGGAGCCCCCTCCCCCCATGGCCCGAACTGCAAAGTCTCGTGGCACTAGAGAGCAGCACTCTCTGAGCAAGCGATTATAGCTCAGCTGAGCTCCAGCTGGGGTTTTAATTAACAAACGTGGACTGCTCAATACAAGCTACGAATCCCCAACAAGCACAGAGGCTTTTGGTGATGAATGACCTTAGAGAGCTAGAGGGTGGCCGCAGACTGGCTCTGAAGGGGGCTTTCTGTTTCTTTTTTGGCTCAGTGGAGAGAGCCTTAGCCCTTTCCAGTTCCCAGCACTCTGATTCAGACAAGGGTGGAGATAGCACAGGCAGAGAGACCATTGAAATGTAAATGACCTCTCCCTAGGGGGTGTATCTTCCCTAAGAGGAAGAAAGTGGTGCCAAGCTCTACTACCTGTCTTCCATTCAGAACCAGACTCCAGAACCTGGGGGAAAACAGCCATGGGCCACACCTCCTTATACCAGTCTGGAGCTACAGGCTGACAGGCACCACCTGCTGGGCAGAAAAGCACAGTGACTTGAGGCCTCACAGCGTGTACCAATCTTCTAAGACACCCTCAGGGAAACCAGGTACTATTCCTTCCTTCCAAGACCTGAGCCTGTTCTGGTCTGGGAAAACCTGATTGGGGTAACCAAGGAAACCAGATGCCTAGACAACAGAAAACAACCTACACTAAGAAAAACAAAGTTATGGTCCAATCAAAGAAACAAACTTACACTTCAGCTGAGGTACAGGAATTTAAACAACTAATACTAAATCAATTCAGAAAGTTTAGGGAAGATATGGCAAAAGAGATGAAGCATATAATGAAAACACTGGGTGTACATAAGGTAGAAATCAAAGGTACAAAAAAAGAACTGGCAGGAGCTATGGAAGTGAAAGGCAAAGCAGAAGAGATGAAAGACACAGTGGAAACATACAACAGCAGATCTCAAGAGGCAGAAGAAAACACTCAGGAACTTGAGATCAAGGGACCTGAAAGCATACACACAAAAGAAAAGATAGAGAAAAGAATGGAATAATATGAGCAACATCTCCAGGAACTTAAGGACAAAATGAAATGCAGGAATGTACATGTCATGGGTGTCCCAGAAGGAGAAGAGAAGGAAAAAGGGATAGAAGCAATAATAGAGGAAATAATCAATGAAAATTTCCCATCTCTTATGAAAGACATGAAATTACGGATCCAAGAAGCACAGCGTACCCCAAACAGAATAGATCTGAATAGGCCTATACCAAGCACTTAATAATCAGATTATCAAATGTTAAAGATAAAGAGAGAATTCTGAAAGCAGCAAGAGAAAAGCGATCCATCACATACAAAGGAAGCTTGATAAGACTAAGTGTGGATTTCTCAATAGAAACCATGGAAGTAAGAAGGAAGTGGGATGATATATTTTAGATACTGAAAGAGGAAAACCACCAACCAAGAATCCTATATCCAGCAAAACTGTCCTTCACGTATGAGGGAGAGCTTAAAACATTCTCTGACAAACAGAAAATGATAGAGTTTGTGAACAAGATACCTGCTTACAGGGAACACTAAAGGAAGACTGCAGACAGAAAGGAAAAGACAGGAGTGAGAGGTTTAGAACACAGTTTTGGGAGATGGTAGCACAGCAGTGTAAGTACACTGAACAAAGATGACTGTGAGCATGGTTGAAAGAGGAAGGTTGGGAGCATGTAGGTCACCAGAAGGAAAGAGGAAAAATAAAGACTGAGACTGTATAACTCAGTGAAACCTGGTGCTCAACAATTGTAATAAAAGATACAAATATGTTTTTACATGAGGTAGAACAAATTAATGTCAACATGCAAGGTGTTAAAAATAGGGTGAGATTGGGGGGAAAATACAATCAATGCAAACTAGAGACTATAATTAACAGAAACATTGTATTTGCTTCCTTTAATATAACAAAGGCAGTATACCAAAGCTAAATGCATATGGGGGGGAGAGGGACATAGGGGAAGTGTATGGGACTCCTGGCACTGGTGATATTGTCTGACTCTTTATTCTACTTTAGTTTATGCTATCTTTCCTTTTGTTGTGTTCTAGCTGTTATGGTTTTTTTTTTTTTTTTTCCCCTATCTGTTTCTTTTTTCTTTTTCTTTTGTCCCTCTACCTTCTTTGACTCTTCCTCCTTTGTGGAAGAAATGGAGATGTCTTTATAGATACTGGAGATGGTGCTGAATACATAAATACTTGACTATACAGGGAACCAACGATTGTTTACTTACGATGGAAGGTATGGTGTGTGAACAAAACCATCGTAAAAGAAATGGGTTGATGAAGAAACCTTGAGGGCACTATATTGAGTGAAGTAAGACAGACACATAAGGACACATATTGCAGAGTCTCACTGATATGAACTAATTATAATATGTAAACTCATAGACATGAAATATAAGTTACCAGGATATAGAATGAGGCTAAAGAATGGGGAGTGGTTGCTTATTATGAGCAGAATGTTCAACTAGGGTGAACTTAAATATTTGGAAATGGACAGGGGTGATGGTAGCATGTAACGAGAATAACTAACAGTGCTAAAAGGTGTGTGAAGGTGGTGGAAAAGGTAAGCTCAGAGTCACGCATGTCACCAGAAGGAAAGTTGGAGGTTAAAAGATGGTGTCCTAGTTTGCTAATGCTGCAGAATGCAAAACACCAGAGATGGATTGGCTTTTATAAAACGGGGATTTATTTCGCTACACAGTTACAGTCTTAAGGCCACAAAGCGTCCAAGGCAACACATCAGCAATCGGGTACCCTCACCGGAGGATGGCCAATGGCCTCCGGAAAACCTCTGTTAGCTAGGAAGGCAGCTGGCATCTGCTCCAAAGCTCCGGCCTCAAAACGGCTTTCTCCCAGGACGTTCCTCTCCAGCAAGCTTGCTTCTCTTCAAAACATCACTCCCAGCTGCACTCTCTTTCCTCTTTGAGTCAGCTCATTTATATAGCTCCACCGATCAAGGCCCACCCCGAATGGGTGGGGCCAAGCCTCCATGGGAACATCTCATCAAAATCATCTCCCACAGCTGGGTGGGGCACATTCCAAGCAAATCTAACCAGCACCAAAAATGTCTGCCCCACACAAGACCACAAAGATAATGGCATTTGGGGGACACAATACATTCAAACTGGCACATTCCACCCCCTGGAACCCAAAATGACATTATCTTTCCAAATACAAAATACATTCATTTCATCACAATATCACAAAAACTTAAATCATTTCAGTAACAAAAGTTAAGTACAAGATCCCATCAAAATCAATTATAGGCACAGTCAGTCCCAAGGCACAATCTTTCTTTAGCTGTGGATCTGTGAACTTAGAACAAGTTATATGCTTCCAATATACAAAGGAGAGACGTTCATAGGATAAACATTTCCATTGCCATAAGGAGAAACAGTAAGGAAAACAGGGTTAACAGGAGCAAAACAGTTCCTAAAACCCACAGGACAAAGTCCATTAGATTTCAAAGTCCGAGAGTCACTAACATAACAACGTTGCATCCTTGGGGCTTGAGAGAGCTGGAGCCTAACCCTTCCCAAGGGCCTTTTCGTCAGCCCTTTCCTCTCCAAACGCTTAGGTGAGTGCTCCAACATTTCCACACATTGGGGAGACCACCTTCTCGGCCCCACCCTCCTCAAACATCGGGGCAGCTCCCGGATTCCCTTCCATCTCCGGGTCACATGCTCAACCCCTTCAGAACAGTGTGGTGGCAGCCAGGCTCTCCCCAATTCCCTGGAAATGTGCTCCACCCTCTTTGGGACCTGAGGTGGCAAAACTCTTCCAGAGCATCGAGGCGGAAAGCCCGCCCTCGACCTCCAGGACAAACTCACCCTTTCCATGCGTGTGGGCTGCTCTGCTCTCCCAGCCCGAGACCTCCTGACGCCAGACCTCAACCTCCATGGCTCTGTCTTTGAAGAGATTTTTCCTTTAATTTTTTCCTTGTCTGTCTCCTCCAGTCCAGACCGGCAATGGCTCTGTCTATAAAGCTCTCGCAAAAATTCTGTTGGCTTTGCATGAAGCACACAGGGGTCAAAGCCATTAGACAACAGGACTTTCCACAAATCCTTTCTGCTTAACTCCTTTTCCAATCTTGGCTTGTACTGAAATGGCGGCTGGGTTCCATGTTTGATTATATCCTCATGTTGGGCTGTAGCTTCTGGGATTCCACCCCCTGGAAGCCTGTAATTTTCCAAGCCATCAACTTCTGGTTTCTTTGAACCCAAGAGTTCAGTTCTAAGTTTATCTCTCTCTGCTCGCATTTTACTATAAGCTGCAAGGAGAAGCCAGGATATGTCCTCCACACGTAGTCTGGAAATCTCCTCAGCTAAGTATTCCAGGTTGTTGCTTCCAGATTCTTCCTTCCATCTGACACCAGGACTCAATTTTGCCAAATTTTGTGCCACTTTAAAACAACGATCACCTTTCTTCCAGTTTGCAACAACACATTCATCATTTCTGCTCAAGTCCTCATCAGAAGTGTCTTTAGAGTCCATATTTCCACAAACAGTCTCTTTAAAGCAGTTTTGGCCTTTTCTATCAAGCTCCTCACAACTCTTCCAGAAACTCCCCATTATCCATTTAAAAAGCCGTTCCAACATGTTTGGTATTTGCAAACCCAGCAGCAAAAGCACCCCACTTCTCTGGTACCAAAATCTGTCCTAGTTTGCTAATGCTGCAGAATGCAAAACACCAGAGATGGATTGGCTTTTATAAAACGGGGATTTATTTCGCTACACAGTTACAGTCTTAAGGCCACAAAGCGTCCAAGGCAACACATCAGCAATCGGGTACCCTCACCGGAGGATGGCCAATGGCCTCCGGAAAACCTCTGTTAGCTAGGAAGGCAGCTGGCATCTGCTCCAAAGCTCCGGCCTCAAAACGGCTTTCTCCCAGGACGTTCCTCTCCAGCAAGCTTGCTTCTCTTCAAAACATCACTCCCAGCTGCACTCTCTTTCCTCTTTGAGTCAGCTCATTTATATAGCTCCACCGATCAAGGCCCACCCCGAATGGGTGGGGCCAAGCCTCCATGGGAACATCTCATCAAAATCATCTCCCACAGCTGGGTGGGGCACATTCCAAGCAAATCTAACCAGCACCAAAAATGTCTGCCCCACACAAGACCACAAAGATAATGGCATTTGGGGGACACAATACATTCAAACTGGCACAGATGGGAATGTATAAGACAGTGAATCTTGTGTTGGACAATGTCCATGATTAACTGTACAAATATTAGAAATCTCTCATGAACTGGAACAAATGTATGACACTATAATTAGAAGTTAATAATAGAGGGGCATATAGGAAATAATATATACTATTGCAAACTATATACTACAGTTAGTAGTATTTTAACATTGTTTCATCAACAGTAGCAAATGTACTATACCAAAACTATGAATAAATAATGGAGGGGGGTGGTTAGGGATATGGGGTGATTTGAGTTTCCTTTTTTTGTCTTATTTTCTGGAGTAATGAAAATGTTCTAAAAATTGAAAAAAAAAACCAATTGTGGTGATGGATGCACAGCCATATGATGGTACCATGGGCAATTGATGGTACACTTTGGATCTTTGGATAATTGTATGGTATGTGAACAATCTCAATAAAAAAATAAAAAAGAAAAGATTGGAGGGAACAGGGCTGGAAACAGGCTAGTTGCAAGGCTATTGCAGTATTTTAGGCAGGAGGTGATAATAGCAAGGGAGATGGAGAAAAGCAAACACATTTAAGATATGTTTGAGAGATGGACTCAGTGAGACTTGCTAGTAGATTTGGAGTGTGAAGTGAGGGAGGGATAAGAATCAAGATTCTGGCTTGGAAACTGTATATTGTGCCATTTACTGAGATGAAGAAGACTCAAGCAGGAATAATTTTGGGGGAAGGGTGGAGTCAGTAGTTAAATTTTGATTATCTTAAGTTTGAGATGCTTTGAGGCACCCAAGTGGAAATGTCAAGTAAACAAATGAATATAGGAGAACAGGAGTTCCAAGGAAAGTTCTGGGCTGCAGATACAAATTTGCAAGTTTTCAGCATGGGTATTATAAATAAAACAATGGGAATGGATGATGTTACTTAGGGAAAGGGTAAAGAAAAGGGGGCTAGGTATTAAGTTCTGAATTACCGTTAATGTTTAGGAATGGGGTCAGAGGCGGGTGAAGGAGAGAAGTAAGAGAAGCCCAAAGTGTAAAGGAAAACCAGAAGAGTGAGGTGCCACAGAAGCCACGGTATCCCCAACCAGTGTCTAGCACAGTGCCTGGCCAGGGCTGGTGTTCAGTAATTATTGGTTGAATAAAATCAATAAAAGAGATTATTTCAAAAAGGAGAGAATAGTTAACAGAATTTAATTCTGAGAAGCCCAGTAAGATGAGAGCAGTGAACTGTTTGTTGAATTGGCAGCATGGATATTGCTGGTGATGGAGATGGAAGTCTTATTGGAATGGACTGAACAGAGTGGATGGGATGTGAGAACGGGCAGATAGCATATTTTAACACTATAACAAAGTTAAAACTTCAACAAAGTTTAGCTGTGAAGGGAGCAGAGAAGTGGAGTGATAGGTGAAGGGGGATAGCAAGTCTTAAGAAAATTTTTGTTTTTTAAGAGGGGACATACTATCATTTAAATATATGCAGGTGGGAATGATCCAGTGGAGAGTGAGTGATGGCTAATGGAGGGAAAAAAGAGAATAATTGCAGACTGGAGTACATGAGTAGGAGAGAGGGCTTGAGACGCAGAGCATAAGTAGAGAGATTGTTCTAAACGAGGTTGGTGACTTTTTCTGTTGAAATAGGGGAAAGAAAGGGAAATGTGTTCAGATTCAGGTAAGTTTATATAATTGGTCATGAGAAGATGACAGATGGCCAGTTTTGTCTTGGCTTCTTACTTCTCAGTGAAGAGAAAAGACATCAGCTAAAAGTGGGGAGAGTTTTGTAGGAAGGAAAAATGGGTAACAAATAGCCTTCTTCAGGAGGGGGGATATTGGAAAGCTACCTTGCTAAAGAAATTTAGTAGGATTGCCAATTAAAATTGAGTGTCCATTTGGTAATCTTGAATTTATGGTGAAACATCATGAATAGCTGAATGTTTTTTCATCAGTATTCTTGCCATGAAAAAGGCAGTTTGGGGGTTTTCACATTGTGGAGTATTTTAGTTTCCTTATTGCTGAAGCAAATACTATGCAATAGGTTGGCTTAAACAGTGGGAATTTATTGGCTTTAAGGCTAGGAGAATTCCAAATCAAGGTGTCTCCAAGGTGATGCTTTCTTCCCTAAGAGTGGTGTTCTGGGGCTGGCTGCCAGTGATCCTTGGTCCTTGGCTCCCCTGTCTCCTGGCAAAACACATGATGGCCTCTCCTTTCTCTTCTGGGTTCCTTTGACTTTCAGCTTCTGGTTGTACCCTCTGTAGCTTTCTCTCTCTCTGTCTAAATTTCATTGTGCTTATAAGGCACTCCAGTGAGAGGATTAAGACTTATCCTGATTGAGGTGGGCATACCTTAACTGAAGTAACCTTATCAAATGGACTTCCAGTGGTTTCATACCCACAGAAATGGATTAAGTTTAAGAACATGTTTTTCTGGGGTAAATAGCTCCAAATCATCACATGGAGTTTGAGAGGAGACAATGGAAGAGAGTTGAAATAGAAGCTGCATAAAGAGAAAAATTAAAGTCAAGAGAGGAAAGATGGGGTCAAGGAATTGAAGGTCTCACTTGAAAAATTGAAAAATTGTTTTCAGAGGCACTTAAGAAGGTGAGATAGAAGGATCAGACAGTTGAGTTTGGAGGTGATTTCAAGATGGATTGAGTTGAGTGTGAGGTGGAGGATGCGGCCAAGGCAGAACAAAAGAAAAGGTCCTTGGAGCTGAGTGTTTTACAGAACTGAGAGGCCAGGGTGTTTGACTGGGTTACTCTTGTAAATATTTTTATTTATTATTTATTTACTTATGTAAGTTGTGTTGAATGTGATAAGTAATTGTGATGGAGAGTTGAACACTGAGCCAGATGTGCTAAATATCAGGTAGTGATAAGTGTTCTGCAAAGAATTGAAATTGGGTTCTCAAATAATTCTTTGGGGCTCTATGGTTTCTTTAGATTGGGTGGCCTGAGAATGCTTCTCTTAGGAGGTGATATTTATGCTCATATCTGAATGATGAGTAGGGAGTATAATAGAGGCTGGGGGAACAGCTAGTAAAAAGGTTCTTAAGTGGGTTCAAACCTCATGCCTTCGAAGTATAGAAAGGCCAGTGAGACTGGAGCTTAGTAGGCCAAAAAGGGTGAAATGAGGTTGAAGTGTGGTAGGTACTAGATGATGAAAGATTTTGCAAATCATGGTCAGAAGTTTGGTATTTATTCCAAGTACCTTGTGGTGGACAGTCTCCAAGATGGCCCCAACTTATTCTCACTTCCTGGGATTCAGTCCTTTGTGTAGTTCCTTCCTACATTGAATAGGGCTAAGCTGTGTAACCAGTGAGATATTATGTGATTGATGGTGTGATATGTGACTTCTGGGGCTAGGTCATAAAAGACATTGCAGCTTTTGCCTTGCTCTCTTTAATCATGCATTCTGAGAAAAGCTGCCCTCCATGTTGTGAGGACACTTACGTACCCTGTGGAGAGGACCTGAGGCCTTCAGCCAATAGCCGCCATGTGAGTGAACCATCTTGGAAGGAGATCCTCCAGCCCCAGACAGACCTTCACATGACTGTAGCCATTTAGACATATTTCATTCATAAATTTTTGGTGTGTATCTTAAAAGGAAAGGACCCTTTTTAAAAAACATACGCATAATACAGTTATCACATCTAAAAAATTAATAATTCCTTAATATCATAGAAAAGTCAGTATTCAAATTTCTCCTTTTAACAGTTGGTTTGTTTACATCAGGAACCAAATGAGGACCAACCTAACATTTGGTCGGTATGTTTCTCCTCCCTCCTCCACCCCCGCCCTGATTTATTTTAAACATAAACTTGGTCATTTGTCCTATAGTTTCTCACATTCTGGATTTAGCTAATGGCTGCCTATGATATGTTTAACATGTTCCTCTATCCTTGTATTTCATATAAACTCGTAGTGACACATCTAAAGGCTTAATCTAATTCAGGTTATTTTTGTTTGTCAAGAATCCTGTATAGGAGGTGTTGTTTAATTCCATTAAGAGGTACCTAACCAGTGGTCCATCTTATTACGATGTTAATAGCTATTGATAATCAGTGCCTAGATATGTTAATTTAGTGAGGTTTGCAAAATGTTGATATTCAAATTCTGTCGTTTGTCTCTTGTCTTAATTCATTAGCTAGAGAAATTTTCCCTTTTCAACTATGTGGTTAATCTGAGTTACACTTCATTCAGGAAAGGTAAGTTAAACGATTCTTTCCCTGTATCTACCAGCTTTCAAAATAATGTTTGATTCCTTAGTGTCCTCTCAAAGGAGATCAATGAGGTTTTTTTAAAAATAGCATCACAAATTCATAAATTTTTTAACATATTTGAATACATTGCAGTTATTATTTTTACTGTTGCTGATATTGTCCCAGCCTTGACCAGTGAGTGGGAGGAATATCTTCAAGTTGGCTTCTGAAGACTTTTTATGGCTTCCTTATTTTTTGATATGACAAGATGTCTAGGCTCATCTTGTACATTTCTTGTCCCAGACCTGGAGCCAGCCATTTCTTCAAAGAACCCTGGTTCCTTTCAGGAGGAAGGGAGATACAGAGGCACATTTTGGATAGCAGAGTTTTAAATAGATGCTTATCAGAATCTGTATAGAGTTCAAAAAAGGTCTTTTTTCACCTTGAATTCAAATGAATAGGAATCTTGTCCTTTTGCTTAATATAAGAAATATGGAGTATTTTCATGTTTTTGCAGGGAAATAGGCAAATGAGTGTTATACATAGAAAAAAAAGAGGTTTTAACTCCTCTTTTAAATTGTATGTCCTCTTTTTGCCTTATAGTGAAAAGAATGCTAATAAACTTTTCATATATCTGGCTACATAAAACCCCAGTCAGTATTTGAAGATTATCATAATAGCATTTGGTTGATATATTTCTTCTAGGTCTCTTTTTATCTCTAGGTTACTGCCTCCCTGGAAGTTCCCTTCCCACAGACACACATCTTGTTGGCATTTTAAAGAGAGTATGGCATTTTGTTTAGAAAAATTTTGATTTTTCATACTGCCCTCAGCTTGTGAAAAAAATCTTAGTTTTTGTGGCAGGCATAATGAAGCCTTGTTTCTGGATATTTTAGTCACTAAAAGTACTTTCTTATAGATGGAGATAGACATATACAATTAGAATAATTGTATATTTAAATTATAAATTAAGTAAGAGGGAAGGGAATATTGCCACCTTAAGGGAAGACTCTGGAATGTAGAAAATTTTCAATATTTAACAACTTGGTCCTTCTCTTTCTCCCAGTATTCATGATCTAGTTCAGTGTTATACATGATGTATCAAGTTTTTCATTCATTCATCCAACAAATACTTATTGAGTACTTATTCTGTATTAGTCATGGTACTAGAAACTGTGGATAAAGAGGTAAGCAAAACATGTTACACTGACCATCACAGAATTTTTTATCTAGTAGGAGAAAGACAGTCAAGCAATCATATAAATACATATATAATCATAAACCCTGATTTTTAGGAAGTTACAGGGAGCTGTAAGAGTGGATAACTGGGGGTTGTGATTAGTCTGGGAGGCCAGGGAAGGCCTCTCTGAGAAAGTAACATTTAAGCCAAGATTTGGAGGAAAAGTGGGAGTCGACCAGGTGATAATTTGGATCAGGACCTTCTAGGCAGAGGGGCTAGCACGTGTGGAGCTACTGAGGCAGGAAAGAGCATGAATCCTTGGATGAACTGAGGAAGGCCCGTATGGCTGGAGACAAGGAGGGAGACATGGTGGTGGGGGAAGAGCTAGGGAGGTAGGTCTTCATGCAGGGCACTTTTGGCCTCGATCTTCCTTAGAGATCCAGAAATGCAGCCATTTAACCCTTGGTAACCCAGACACTAAGGTTCAGCCATTTGCCTAACACTTCCCAGGACCCTTTGGTCCTGCTCAGGGGATGATGCTGGCAACCCTGAGTCTAACTTCTCTCTCCCTACTTCCTGAGGGTCCTCAGTTAATAAAGGAATAATTTAAAAATTATTCCTGCTTTCTTTGTACCTAAAAGTAAAAGAGATTTTCTGTTATAAATGGAATTATTTTTGGGTAATCTTCAGAAAACTTTTATTCCAAAGATACACTCAGATACAGTTGCACCTTTAAAATCATTTAAATAATTCCACGGTTCCAAAGTCAAATCTACAAAATAAGGTATATTCAAAGCCATCTAACTTGAAACTTTAAAAGTCTTCAAATGACTTTAATCCCTCATCTGATCCTGACAGCAACCTTATAAGGTGGATATTTATTATTTTCTTCATAGTATGGGAAAGGAAACTGAAGCTCTGAGAAATTAGGTAATTCTCCAAGGTCAGCTAATAAATGGTGAAGCAGTAATGAAACTAGGTCTTCTGACCACAAAACCAGTGGTCTTTGTGCTCTGTTCCTCCATTCACAGTGAATGCAAGGGTTCTTAGTGTATTTTGATCTCAATATCTACAGTTTATATTTTTTAAAATGGAAGAATAAGTTATAAAAGTTTAAAAAGTGATTATGGGAGACAGAGAGGACTAGGATAGAAGGGAACAAAAATAGAAGCTAGATGGCTTTGGATATACCTTATTTTGTAGATTTTACTTTGGAACCGTGGAATTATTTAAATGATTATAAGGCAAAGTTAAATTTAAAAAAAGAAATCATTCTTAAAAATTGAAAATAACAAGAAACAAGTGAATCTCAACTTTAAACCTCAGTAACTTTTTACATCTTAGTGGCATATACCCTAAGGACAAAATGAACTGCAAAAAGCAAATGAACAAAAACAACAACATCAAAACCCTTCATCTATACTCATAACATTACTCATAATGTTACTATTATTATTCTGAGATTTGTGCGTATTGTCAGATAAGGCGAATAAATAATTTTGTGATAGTCAATCATTTTCAGTATTGTTGAGACTTAGATTCTCCAAGTAGAAGAAAGGTGATATAGATATGAAATAAAAGAAGTTAAATAAAACCCTGTTAACTTGATTTTGAATTGGACGTATCAATATGAATTCTTGATTTATATTATCTTAAAAAACAACTCCTATCCCAATCCACCTAAAAGGCCTAGAAACAAGGACCAACCAAGTAGTAATGTGTAGCCTAGTGCCTAAATTCTATTAACGTACCAGTTCTCACTAAAAGGAAATATGGTTCCTTGGGGAAATGCTGATCCAGGGCTGGGGCAGGATTTGTACAATTTGAACTTTGAACTTGTTGTTATACTACCTAGCAAGGATGGCCTCAAAAGACCATGCAGAGGGTCACATCAAAAGAACTCATGAGCATACATGAAGGGACTCACTTTGACCAATGATAGGACAATTTGAATGTCAATAAAAATATTAGCTGCAAAAGTTGTGAGTTCATAATGATACTTTTAAAAAAAATCTTATTGGTTACCATCAAATTAGTGCTACTTGATACAACTCTATTTTTGCTTTAGGGGAAGATTTAAACTGTATATTTATCTTCCTTATCTTATACAAACTTCTAACTCTAACTACTAATATAAAGGAATTACAGAGGATAGAGGAATGTATTAAACAACACTATAAGATCTAATCATAAAAATTCAGACTATGGGAAACTCTACAGGACAAACAACCTGGCCTCTTCAACAAATAAATTGCATAGGGAAAAAAAAGAGAGAGAGAAAGTGAGAGGTGGAGGAGAGGAGTCTGTTGATTAGGAGAGATTCAGGACCATGTCAGACAATCACAGTCTGTAGACATGAAATGGATCCTGATTCAAGCAAATGAACTCTAAAAAGCACGTAAAAATAAACAGATAAACAAAACCTGTTTGACATATATGAGATAATCAGAAATTTGAATACTTATTGGTTACTTGCTGGTATTAGGATTGCTATTAATTTTTTAAAGTGAACGTGGTAATGGTATTATCAATTTTTAAAGAGTCTATGTATCAGAGATAAATACCAATATGTTTACATTTATAAATACCGATATGTTCAGTGGATTTACTTTAAAACTAAAGGAGAGGTGTGAGTAAAGATGTGGGTGGAGTATAGATGAAACAGTGTTGGTCAGCACCTGATGATTATTTAAACTGGATGATTAGCACATGAGGTTTATTATACTATTCTGTCTACTTTGGTAGAATTTTATATGATGAAATTTTTAATGTCCCTTGAGAATTCATAACCATAAACTGGCCCTGAATGGATGTGGGACTTGAAATTGTATAATTTATTGAACATGAAAAATTCAACCTGATAATTTAATTTAAATTGGTCATACATTAGTATTATCCCCAGGAATCTGCCAGAGTAACACAAATCTTCTCAGGAGAAAAATACTCTACTTAGGACTCAGTGAAGTCCCACAAATAAAATTCCACAGAATAGAAGCCCACAATGAAAAATCACAAAACATGCAAGAAAACAAACCCAGTGAGTGAGTTGGCAGAAACAACAATCAAATTTGCAAAGATGACAATAGTGTAATTATTGGAGACTGAATATAAAATAAGTATATTTAATGTTTTTAAAGAAATAAAAGCAAATGTTGAAAGTATAATGAGGCACCTGAAGCCATCAGAAATAGTCAGGCTGAAAGTCCTGTATGTAGGGGCTGGGTTTTTCAACTGTTCTGTGTCATTGTAGAGTCATCTACATTTATAATAATGCATTTGTCTATTTTGTTTAAAAATAGCAGTAATAAGAACAAGGTAAATTTGAAAAAGAACCATTTTAGAAATGAAGAAAGTGATTATTAAACTCAGTAGTTAGTGGACAAAGTAAACAGCAGATTAGACACAGATGAAGAGAGAATTAATGAACTTGAAGAGTTCAAGAACTTGCCCACAATGTAGCCCAGAGAGACAAAGAAAAAACATAAAAGGGAGATTAAGGTACATGGAACATAAAATGAGAAGGTCTAACATAACATCTTATCAAAGTTCTAGAAGGAGATAATAGAGAAATGGGGTGTGTGTGAATAGGGTATTTTAAGAGATAATGACTGAGATTTTCCAAAATTGAAGAAGACCTGAATCCTCTGAATCAGGAAGTCCAAGCAGAATAAAAAAGAGAAATATCACTTATTATATACATTAGCAAAATATAAGATCTTAATAGAGGCCAGAGAGAAAAAGCAGACTAATCTCATGTTTTTGATTGCTAAAGCTGCTGGAATGCAACATACCAGAAATGAACTGGCTTTTTAAATGGAGATTTATTAGCTTGGAAATTTACAGTTCTAAGGCCATGAAAATATACAAATTAAGGCATCAAGAGGTAGATACCTTCTCTGGGGAAAGGCTGATGGCATCTGGGATTACTCTGTCACATGGGAAGGCACGTGGCTGGCTTTGCTGAACCTTCTTTACCAGATTTAACTTCTGGTTTCAGTGGTTTTCTCCAAAATGTCCCTGGGCATCTGTCTTAGCTCCTGTGGGTTCTTGCTTGCTTCTCCCAGGGGCAAACTCTGGATTACCTAACTTGGCTTCTCTGAGTTCTTTCCAATATGTCTCTACCATTTATCCTCTTGTAGAGGACTCAGCAATGGAACTAAGACTCATTGAATGGTTGGAGTCACATCTCCATGGAAACAACCTAATCATAAACGCCCACCTACAATAGGTCTGCCCCCACAAGATTGGATTAAAAGAACATAGTCTTTTCTAGGGTGCATAACAGATCCAAACCAGCACATCTCAGACCACATAGTAATAGCTGACTTCTCGATATGACACCGGAAGCCACAAGACAGAATGCTGTCATCAGGATATTGAGAGAAAAATAACATTCCTTCAAGAAAATGTCAAACTAAAAATATTTTAAAATAAAGACCATTTTTATGAATGGAAGAAAGTGGAAGAATGTTTTTGAACTTTAAGTTTTAACAATAGTTAAGAGCTTAAGCTTTGTAGTCAGGTTGTGTGAGTTCAAATCACAGTTCTGCCAGTAACTATGTTATTTAACCTCTCTGTGCCTTAACTTCCTTTTCTATAAAGTGGATTACAGTATTACCTGCCTTGTAGGGGTATTTTGATAACTAGGTGAGCTGTTACATAAAGTATTATAACTGGTATATAGTGTGTATTCAGTAAGTGTTACATATTACTATTACCATCTTTTATTGAATTTAAGATGTCATCAGGGAGAAACTAAGATGGCGGCTAGATGAGACAGGGCGAAAAACACCTCCGTGAAAAACACTAGATAAAAACCAGAAAGTGACCCAGAATACCGGTTACAGCGATGTGCCAGCTGGACAAGTTCTGCTAGTTCCACAGGGGCCGTATACTTGGTGAAACTGGGAGTCTGCATTCTGAAATGAGTTAGTAAGCTGGCTGGAAGCCCACAGCTGCGCGGCAGTCTGGGAAAGCCAGGGCTTGGCATTTGGAGACTGACTGGCTCTTTAAAAAAAAAAAAAAAAGGTAAAACCCAGGAGCGGCTACAGTTGCAATAGTGGGAACCACGCAGTAAAACACAGCAGGAGGGGGCTGGGCCAGCCTCCCGGTGTCTGGCCTGGAAGATAGCCCACTGCAGATACCCTCGGGGCCGGGGGAACAGACGGGAGAGCCGGAAACAGAAAGAAACCCCGTGGCTCGCAGCTGGCTCCCTGGAGGGCTGGATAAACTCCTGCCCAGGGCCATACCCACAGCCCAGAGCCCCGCCAGTTGTCCCAGAGCTGGGAAGGAGGAACTGTGCAAGGAGGGGAGTGTTGAGACCCCCTGATCGGCCATCTTTGCATCAGGCTGAGAGGTTCCCCTGCACGGCCCAGTGGCCCGGGGCTTCCCTTGAGGGACGGCGCGCACTAGAGACATAGCAGGCATTCCCTTGGCAGAGGTCTTGGAGGATCGCGGCTGGACAGGGAGACCCTCTCGGAGAACCCAGGGACACTATGCCAAGTCTGGTGGTTTGTGGGACAGCGAGAGAGATGGTCTGGCTGAAATTAAATGAAGGCTTAGACTCTTGCGGTGGCCTTGAATCTCTGGGAACCTGGGGGATTTGAATATTAAAGCTGCCCTTCCTCCCTGGCCACCCATACACACGCCCCACATTCAGGGCGGATGGCTCTAGCAACACACCCAAACTGAGTTCTCCAACTGAACCCCACAAGAATAATTTCCCCACACACTGCGGGGACAAGGTGGAGAACTGACTTGAGGGGTATAGGTGACCCACAGATGCCATCTGCTGGTTAGTTAGAGAAAGTGTACACCACCAAATTGTGTTTCTGAAAAATTAGATTGTTATCTTTTTTTTACAACTTGAAAGAACCCTGTCAAGCAAAGCAAATGCCAAGAGGCCAAAAACAACAGAAAATCTTAATGCATATGATAAAACCAGACGATATGGAGAATCCAACTCCAAACACACAAATCAAGATATCAGAAGAGACACAGTATCTGGCACAATTAATCAAAGAACTACAATCGAGGAACGAAAACATGGCAAAGGATTTAAAGGACATCAAGAAGACCATGGCCCAGGATATAAGCGACATAAAGAAGACCCTAGAAGAACACAAAGAAGGCATTGCAAGAGTAAATAATAAAATAGAAGATCTTATGGAAATAAACTGTTGGCCAAATTAAAAAGACTCTGGATATTCACAATACAAGATTAGAGGAAGCTGAACAACATCTCGGTGTCCTAGAAGTCCACAGAACAGAAAATGAAAGAACAAAAGAAAGAATGGAGAAAAAAATAGAAAAAATTGAAATGGATCTCAGGGATACGGTAGATAAAATAAAACATCCAAACTTAAGACTCATTGGTGTCCCAGAAGGGGAAGAAAAGGGTAAAGGTCTAGAAAGAGTATGCAAAGAAATTGTTGGGGAAAACTTCCCCAACCTTCTACACAATATAAATACACAAAGCATAAATGCCCAGCGAACTCCAAATAGAATAAATCCAAATAAACCCAGTCCAAGACATATTCTGATCAGACTCTCAAATACTGAAGAGAAGGAGCAAGTTCTGAAAGCAGCAAGAGAAAGGCAATTCACCACATACAAAGGAAACAACATAAGACTAAGTAGTGACTACTCAGCGGCCACCATGGAGGCGAGAAGGCAGTGGTATGACATATTTAAAATTCTGAGAGAGAAAAATTTCCAACCAAGAATACTTTATCCAGCAAAACTCTCCTTCAAATTTGAGGGAGAGCTTAAATTTTTCACAGACAAAACGAATGCTGAGAGAGTTTGCCAATAGAAGACCTGCCCTACTTCAGATACTAAAGGGAGCCCTGCTGACAGAAAAACAAAGAAAGGAGAAAGAGATACAGAGAATTTTAACAGACATATATAGTACCTTGCATCCCAAATCACCAGGACACTCATTTTTCTCTAGTGATCACGGTTCTTTCTCCAGAAGGGACCATAAGCTGGGCTGTAAAACAAGCCTCAAATTAAAAAAAAAAAAATTTTTTTTTTTGAATATACTCAAAGCACATTCTCCAACCACAATGGAGTACAAATAGAAGTCAGTAATTTTTGAACTGTAACTCCACTGTTTACTTCCTCCATGATATAAAATACACAAACTCTAATGACAAATCAGTGGTTCTGAACTCAATGTAAAATATGTAATATTAGACAACTATATAAAGGTGGGGGAATGGAGGAGTATAGGAACATAGTTTATGTGTCCTATTGAAGTGAAGGTGGTATCAAAGAAAAACAAGATTGTTATGGATTTAAGAGGTTAATTTTAAGCCCCACAGTAAACACAAAGAAATTACCAGAGAATATAACCATAGAGATGAAAAGTAGAGTTTGGGTAAAGAGAAATGGGGGAAGGGGCAATGGGGAGTTAAGAAATGAGTATAGGGTTGCTGTTTGAGGTGAAGGGAAATTTCTAGTAATGGATGGTGGGAAAGAGCATTACAACTTTCTAAATGTGATTAATCCCACTAATGGAAGGCTAGGAAGGGGGTGGAGTGGGAAGATTTAGGCTGTATGTATGTTTCCACAACTGAAAAAAAAAAAAAAGACAGTCTAAATAGATGACAATTGAATGCCAAGGATGAACTTGAATGGGATTGGAGGATGGAGGACAGGCTTAAAGGGACACAGTTAAGACATAAGGAAAAGGAAATATAGAATGTAAGCTTTGTATCATTGGTGAATCTCTTGTACTTCTTAGCTGCACTTAATGGGATTGCATAAAAGAATGTTCTTGTTCAAGGGAAGTGTATACGTGAATTCTGGTGTATGTTCAAGGATGTGTGCATCTAACTCATATGTTCAGAAGACAGAGCAATAGATGATGGATGATAGGGAGGGAGGGAAAGAAATAACGATGTGACAGCATGTTAAAGTTGGTGGATTGGGCTATCGGGGGAGGGGGGTCAGGGTATGATGGAATTCTGTATATGGGGTTAGTATTATTTTCGCAACTGTTCCTATAACTTTGAATTTATTTCCAAAAAAAAAAGGTGTCATCAGTTAAAAGACATACTGATATTTTATGTTCCACTAAGAAAGAAAAAATTTTGTCAGTTAATTGTAAGATGTGAGATGGCATTAATTGCAAAATCTATCTGGATTTCAGAAATATTAACATGGAAAGAAAAAATGTACATCTCAGAATCGATGAGATACAGTATTTTGATATCAAATTTTGATCAAGTCCAGGAGAAAATATATGCAATGTATGAAAAATAATAACAAAATCAACCAGTTTGAAGGGGGAACTTGATGAAAGTATTCGGAACTAAGAATGAAATGTGCGATGCCCATGGCTGGAGTGTTTTGTATATAAAATACCCAAACTTAAGAGAGCTGTTTTACTTTCATTTCTTCAGAAGTGAATGTGAACTACAATTGAACTGCCCTTGAGTTGGATTAAAATTTCCCCGTGACTGTTACTTAAATGAAAAGTATTCTTTAACATTGAATTGGTAGGCAGTAGCGTGTGAAAAGGCCAGATGTTGAATATAGAGCATGTTTGATAAAACAGAAGTTTAATATGCAGCTGGAATAATAGCATTCTTCTGCAGGTGTTTTTTTTTGAACTGTTTTCAATTTTCTTCTCCGCTCTGGGTTTTGATTACCACTTCTGTGTAGTTGAGAGGAGATTTTTGCTAATTTCTTACTAGCTTGGGGCTTCTCTGTTTTCGTTGGTCTTATTGCAGATGAGTGTTAAGATTGCAATATGTGTTAGTGCATCTAAGCATCAACACTCTTTCCAAACATTTTGATTTGGTTAGATCATCTCAAATCATTATTGAATTTCTAGCTAGAGTGCTATCATTTAATGATACCATACATTCTGGAAATCCTTACAGTTATATTACCACAAAGGAAAAGAAGATTATGCTCATTCAGTTATTAGAAAGATATTTTTGTTCTTTGGATTATTACAGTAGCTTCTTAATTCTTCCTACCTCTGTGTGCTTTTATCAGTTGAAAATAAATGAGGCTACACATGATGAAAAATCCAACTTTGCTTTAAACAAATAGAGATTTATTTTTTTCTTACACAACAGAAAATTGAGAAACAGGAAGTGCAAGGCTGGTGCAGTAACTCCACAATATTGTCAGTGCCTCATATTCCTTCTATCCATCCTTAGGTGTTTCTCTGTTGCGGCAAAGTCCCTTCCCTGCTTTCCTCCCCAACACTACCACCTCTCCATCCCTGCCAGTTGTTGCTTTCCAAATAGGAAGAAGGGGGAAGAGAGAGGTTCAAAAGGTGTGCCTCATCTAATGATATGCATGCCATTGACCAGAGCTGTGACACACGGTTACTTCTCTTCATAAGGTCAGGAAATGTAGCTTTCCAACTGAGCGTAGGCTTACCCCCAACTATATCTGGGTTCAAGTAGGAAAGGTAAGGAACTAGTATTTTTTTTTCCTTGTGCCTTCTTAGTCTGTGATGTTTATTTTTCTAAAGCATGTGTTTGAATAATTCAGCAAACATTTACTGAGTACTTGCTCTATGCCAGGCACTGGTAATATAAAGATGAGAAAGGTACCCCATTCGTCCCACAGTTGATAGAGGAGATGGACATCAAGGCAAAAAATTATAAGTACTACAACCAATAAGACTCACACTCAAGGCAGATGTGATTGACAATTATGGTAGTTCATCCCCATCATCATAACTGTACTCCTTTTACCTAATGATTTTAGCCTAGGCCTTCCATGCAGTTTCACTCCTGTGCATCTCCCACCACCAGCCCCAGGTTATTTGCATTTTACTGAGATGATTGTCTTAGAAACATGAAACATGACTATGATGCCAACTGTGGAAAGCATTGCCTGTCACATTGAACATATGGTCCGTAAAAAAATGGCCAACCACTAAATGTCAGGATTATGACCAACATTTTATAAGACTTCATATTCCAGATCTTTAACCACAGGGAACTACTGCAATGGCCAACTCTTCTCAGCAGTTCTGTGAGGACAACTATCAGCTGTTAGGAATGGGTCAGAATAAAGCTCAGCTGTTACCCAGTGAAGTTAAAATCTGATTGTTACGGAAGATCAGAGGAGAGGTCTGTTACTCCAGCATAGCATTGTCTTTTGTGGAAGCGTCTGAATTTCCTGCAGAGGCATGATGTTTCTATTAATTGAACTCTGGGTCAACTTGCAGTAGCAAATAGGCTGTGTGACATCACTGCCCCTCAAAAACTTGAGTGAGCTTAGACTTGGAAAAAGAGTAGTGGGGCAAGATGGCGGATTGGTGAGCTGTATGTTTTAGTTACTTCTCCAGGAAAGTAGGTAGAAAGCCAGGAACTGCATGGACTGGACACCACAGAGCAATATGACTTTGGGCATACTTCATACAACACTCATGAACACGTCGAACTGCTGAGATCGGCAAAATCTGTGTTTGCGGCCAGGGGACCTGCACCCCTCCCTGCCGGGCTCAGTCCCGTGGGAGGAGGGGCTATCAGCACTGGGAAGGAGAAGGGAGAACTGCAGTGGCAGCTCATATCAGAAACTCATTCTACTGATCCAAACTCCAACCATAGATAGACTGAGACCAGACACCAGAGAATCTGAGACCAGCCAGCCCAGCAGAGAGGAGACAGGCATAGCAAAAAACAGCAAAGAAAAACTCCAAAATAAAACCGGAGGCTTTTTGGAGTTCTGGTGAACATAGAAAGGGGAAGGGCAGAGCTCAGGCCCTGAGGCTCCTATGCAAATCCCGAAGAAAAACTGATCTCTCTGCCTCCTGGATCTTTCTATAATGGCCCTAATTGCTTTGTCTCTTAGCATTTCAATAACCCACTAAATCTGCAAGGAGGACTTTTTTTTTTTTTAATCTTTTTTTTTTTTCTGTTTCTAAAACAATTACTCTAAGAAGCCCAATACAGAAAGCCTCAAAGACTTGCAATTTGGGCAGGTCAAGACAAGAGCAGAACTAAGAGAGCTCTGAGACAAAAGGCAATAATCCAGTGGCTGAGAAAATTCACTAAACACCACAACTTCCCAAGAAAAGGGGGGTGTCCGCTCACAGCCATCATCCTGGTGGACAGGAAACACTCCTGCCCGTCGCCAGCCCCATAGCCCAGAGCTGCCCCAGACAACCCAGTGTGACGGAAGTGCTTCAAATAACAGGCACACACCACAAAACTGGACGTGGACATTAGCCTTCCCTGCAACCTCAGCTGGTTGTCCCAGAGTTGGGAAGGTGGAGCAGTGTGAATTAACAAAGCCCCATTCAGCCATCATTTCAGCAGACTGGGAGCCTCCCTACACAGCCCAGCAGCCCAGAACTGCCCTGGGGGAACGGCACTCACCTGTGACATAGCACAGTCATCCCTCAACAGAGGACCAGGGGGTGCATGGCCTGGAAGAGGGACCCACTCAGAAGTCTCAGGAGCCATATGCCAAAACCAAGGACTTGTGGGTCAGTGGCAGAGACAAACTGTGGCAGGACTGAACTGAAGGATTAGACTATTGCAGCAGCTTTAAAACTACAGGAACACCAGGGAGATTGATTGTTAGAGCCACCCCGCCTCCCTGACTGCCCAGACACACGCCCCATATACAGGGTGGGCAACACCAACTACACACGCAAGCTTGGTACACCAGTTGGACCCCACAAGACTCACTCCCCCACTCACCACAAAGGCAAAGCAGGGGAGAACTGGCTTGTGGAGAACAGGTGGCTCGTGGACGCCACCTGCTGGTTAGTTAGAGAAAGTGTACTCCACGAAGCTGTAGATCTGATAAATTAGAGATAAGGACTTCAATTGGTCTACAAATCCTAAAAGAACCCTATCAAGTTCAGCAAATGCCAAGAGGCCAAAAACAACAGAAAATTATAAAGCATATGAAAAAACCAGACGATATGGATAACCCAAGCCCAAGCACCCAAATCAAAAGATCAGAAGAGACAAAGTACATAGAGCAACTAATCAAAGAACTAAAGATGAACAATGAGACCATAGTACGGGATACAAAGGATATCAAGAAGACCCTAGAAGAGCATAAAGAAGACATTGCAAGACTAAATAAAAAAATAGATTATCTTATGGAAATTAAAGAAACTGTTGACGAAATTAAAAAGATTCTGGACACTCATAGTACAAGACTAGAGGAAGTTGAACAACGAATCAGTGACCTGGAAGATGACAGAATGGAAAATGAAAACACAAAAGAAAGAATGGGGAAAAAAATTGAAAAAATTGAAATGGACCTCAGGGATATGATAGCTAATATAAAACATCCAAGTATAAGACTCATTGGTGTTCCAGAAGGGGAAGAAAAGGGTAAAGATCTAGGAGGATTATTCAAAGAAATTGTTGGGGAAAACTTCCCAAATCTTCTAAACAACATAAATACACAAATCATAAATGCCCAGTGAACTCCAAATAGAATAAATCCAAATAAACCCACTCCGAGACATATTCTGTCAAACATGGAAGAGGAAAAGCAAGTTCAGAAAGCAGCAAGAGAAAAGCAATTCACCACATACAAAGGAAACAGCATAAGACTAAGTAGTGACTACTCAGCAGCCACCATGGAGGCGAGAAGGCAATGGCACGATATATTTAAAATTCTGAGTGAGAAAAATTTCCAACCAAGAATACTTTATCCAGCAAACCTCTCCTTCAAATTTGAGGGAGAGCTTAAATTTTTCACAGACAAACAAATGCTGAGAGAATTTGCTAACAAGAGACCTGCCCTACTGGAGATACTAAAGGGAGCCCCACAGACAGAGAAACAAAGAAAGGAGAGAGAAACTTGGAGAAAGGTTCAGTACTAAAGAGATTCAGTATGGGTACATTAAAGGATATTAATAGAGAGGAAAAATGTATATGACAAACATAAACCAAAGGATAAGATGGCTGCTTCAAGAAATACCTTCACGGTTATAACGTTGAATGTAAGTGGATTAAACTCCCCAATTAAAAGATATAGATTCGCAGAATGGATTAAAATAAATGAACCATCATATGTTCCATACAAGAGACTCATCTTAGACACAGGGACACAAAGAAATTGGAAGTGAAAGTATGGAAAAAAAATGTTTCATGCAAGCTACAGCCAAAAGAAAACAGGTGTAGCAATATTAATCTCAGATAAAATAGACTTTAAATGCAGGGATGTTTTGAGAGACAAAGAAGGCCACTACATACTAATAAAAGGGGCAATTCTGTAAGAAGAAATAACAATCGTAAGTGTTTATGCACCCAATCAAGGTGCCACAAAATACATGAGAGAAACACTGGCAGAACTAAAGGAAGCAATTATGTTTGTTTCCACAATAATTGTGGGAGACTTCAACACATCACTCTCTCCTATAGATAGGTCAACCAGACAGAAGACCAATAAGGAAATTGAAAACCTAAACAATCTGATAAATGAATTAGATTTAACAGACATATATAGAACATTACATCCCAAATCACTAGGATACACATTCTTCTCTAGTGCTCAAGGAACTTTCTCCAGAATTGATCATATGCTGGGACATAAAACAAGGCTCAATAAATTTGAAAAGACTGAAATTATTCAAAGCACATTCTTGGACCACAGTGGAATACAATTGGAAGTCAGTAACCATCAGAGACTTAGAAAATTCACAAATACCTGGAGATTAAACAACACACTCCTAAACAATCAGTGGGTTAAAGAAGAAATAGCAAGAGAAATTGCTAAATATATAGGACGAATGAAAATGAGAACACAACATACCAAAACCTATGGGATGCAGCAAAAGCAGTACTGAGGGAGAAGTTTTTAGCACTAAACGTATATATTAAAAAGGAAGAAAGAGCCAAAATCAAAGACCTAATGGATCAACTGAAGAAGCTAGAAAATGAACAGCAAACCAATCGTAAACCAAGTAGAAGAAAAGAAATAACCAGGATTAAAGCAGAAATAAATGACATAGAGAACAAGAAAACAATAGAGAGGATAAATATCACCAAAAGTTGGTTCTTTGAGAAGATCAACAGGATTGACAACCCCTAGCTAGACTGACAAAATCAAAAAGAGAGAAGACCCATAGAAACAAAATAATGAATGAAAAAGGTGACATAACTGCAGATCTCGAAGAAATTAAAAAAATTATAAGAGGATACTATAAACAACTGTATGGCAACAAACTGGGTAATGTAGAGGAAATGGACAATTTCCTGGAAACATATGAACAACCTAGACTGACCAGAGAAGAAATAGAAGACCTCAACCAACCCATCACAAGCAAAGAAATCCAATCAGTCTTCAAAAATCTTCCCACAAATAAATGCCCAGGGCCAGATGGCTTCACAGGGGAATTCTACCAAACTTTCCAGAAAGAACTGGCACCAGTCTTACTCAAACTCTTTCAAAACACTGAAGAAAATGGAACACTACCTAACTCATTTTATGGAGCTAACATCAATCTAATACCAAAACCAGGCAAAGATGCTACAAAAAAGGAAAACTACCGGCCAATCTCCCTAATGAATATAGATGCCAAAATCCTCAACAAAATACTTGCAAATCGAATCCAAAGACACATTAAAAAAATCATACACCATGACCAAGTGGGGTTCATTCCAGGCATGCAAGGATGGTTCAACATAAGAAGATCAATCAATGTATTACAACACATTAACAATTCGAAAGGGAAAAATCAATTGATCATCTCAATAGATGCTGAAAAAGCATTTGACAAAATCCAACATCCCTTTTTGATAAAAACACTTCAAAAGGTAGGAATTGAAGGAAACTTCCTCAACATGATAAAGAGCATATATGAAAATCCCACAGCCAGCATAGTACTCAATGGTGAGAGACTGAAAGCCTTCCCTCTAAGATCAGGAACAAGACAAGGATGCCCGCTGTCACCACTGTTATTCAGCATTGTGCTGGAAGTGCTAGCCAGGGCAATCCGGCAAGACAAAGAAATAAAAGGCATCCAAATTGGAAAAGAAGAAGTAAAACTGTCATTGTTTGCAGATGATACGATCTTATATCTGGAAAACCCTGAGAAATCGACGATACAGCTACTAGAGCTAATAAACAAATTTAGCAAAGTAGCAGGATACAAGATTAATGCACATAATTCAGTAATGTTTCTATATGCTAGAAATGAACAAACTGAAGAGACACTCAAGAAAAAGATACCATTTTCAATAGCAACTAAAAAAATCAAGTACCTAGGAATAAACTTAACCAAAGATGTAAAAGACCTATAGAAAGAAAACTACATAACTCTACTAAAAGAAATAAAAGGGGACCTTAAAAGATGGAAAAACATTCCATGCTCATGGATAGGAAGGCTAAATGTCATTAAGATGTCAATTCTACCCAAACTCATCTACAGATTCAATGCAATCCCAATCAAAATTCCAACAACCTACTTTGCAGACTTGGAAAAGCTAGTTATCAAATTTATTTGGAAAGGGAAGATGCCTCGAATTGCTAAAGACACTCTAAAAAACAAAAACGAAGTGGGAGGACTTACACTCCCTGACTTTGAAGCTTATTATAAAGCCACAGTTGTCAAAACAGCATGGTACCAGCACAAAGATAGACATATAGATCAATGGAATCGGATTGAGAACTCGGAGATAGACCCCGAGATCTGTGGCCGACTGATCTTTGATAAGTCCCCCAAAGTCACTAAACTGGGTCATAATGGTCTTTTCAACAAATGGGGCTGGGAGAGTTGGATATCCATATCCAAAAGAATGAAAGAGGATCCCTGTCTCACACCCTAAACAATAATTAACTCAAAATGGACGAAAGATCTCAATATAAAAGAAAGTACCATGAAACTCCTAGAAGATAATGTAGGAAAACATCTTGAAGACCTTGTATTAGGCGGACACTTCCTAGACCTTACACCCAAAGCACAAGAAACAAAAGAAAAAATACATAAATGGGAACTCCTCAAGCTTAGAAGTTTCTGTACCTCAAAGGAATTTCTCAAAAAGGTAAAGAGGCAGCCAACTCAGTGGGAAAAAATTTTTGGAAACCATGTATCTGACAAAAGACTGATATCTTGCATATCTAAAGAAATTCTACAACTCAATGACAGTAGTACAGACAGCCCAATTATAAAATGGGCAAAAGATATGAAAAGACAGTTCTCTGAAGAGGAAATACAAATGGCCAAGAAACACATGAAAAAATGTTCAGCTTCACTAGCTATTAGAGAGATGCAAATTAAGACCACAATGAGATACCATCTCACACTGATTAGAATGGCTGCCATTAAACAAACGGGAAACTACAAATGCTGGAGGGGATGCGGAGAAATTAGAACTCTTATTCATTGTTGGTGGGACTACATACTGGTCCAGCCACTCTGGAAGTCAGTCTGGCAGTTCCTTAGAAAACTAGATATAGAGTTACCATTCGACCCAGCGATTGCACTTCTCAGTATATACCCGGAAGAACGAAAACCAGTGACACGAACAGATATCTGCACGCCAATGTTCATAGTAGCATTGTTCACAATTACCAAGAGATGGAAACAACCCAAATGTCCTTCAAAAGATGAGTGGATAAATAAAATGTGGTATATACACACGATAGAATACTACACGGCAGTAAGAAGGAACGATGTCGTGAAACATATGACAACATGGATGAACCTTGAAGACATAATGCTGAGTGAAATAAGCCAGGCACAAAAAGAGAAATACTATATGCTATACCACTAGTGTGAACTTTGAAAAATGTAAAACAAGTGGTTTATAATGTAGAATGTAGGGGAACTAGCAATAGAGAGCAATTAAGGAGGGGGGAACAATAATCCAAGAAGAACAGATAAACTATCATGGGTAAATTTAACGTTCTGGGAGTGCCCAGGAATGACTATGGTCTGTTAATTTCTGATAGGTATAGTAGGAACAAGTTCACAGAAATGTTGCTATATTAGGTAACTTTCTTGCGGTAGAGTAGGAACATGTTGGAAGTAAAGTAGTTATCTTAGGTTAGTTGTCTTTTTCTTTCTCCCTTGTTATGGTCCTTTTGAAATGTTCTTTTATTGTATTTTTTTTTAATTATTATTATTTTTATTTTTTTATTTTTCATACAGTTGATTAAAAAAAAAAAGTTAAAAAAATAAGGGAAAAAAATATGTAGAGCCCCCTTGAGGAGCCTGTGGAGAATGCAGGGGTATTGGCCTACCCCACCTCGATAGTTGTTAACATGACCACAGACATAGGGGACTGGTGGTTTGATGGGTTGAGCCCTCTACCACAGGTTTTACCCTTGGGAAGACTGTTGCTGCAAAGGAGAGGCTAGGCCTCCCTATATTTGTGCCTAAGAACCTCCTCCCGAATGCCTCTTTGTTGCTCAGATGTGGCCCTCTCTCTCTACCTAAGCCAACTTGAAAGGTGAAATCACTGCCCTCCCCCCTACGTGGGATCAGACACCCAAGGGAGGGAATCTCCCTGGCAACGTGGAATATGACTCCCGGGGAGGAATGTAGACCCGGCATCGTGGGATGGAGAACATCTTCTTGACCAAAAGGGGGATGTGAAAAGAAATGAAATAAGTTTCAGTGGCAGAGAGATTCCAGAAGGAGCCGAGAGGTCACTCTGGTGGGCACTCTTACGCACAATTTAGACAACCCTTTTTAGGTTCTAAAGAATTGGGGTAGCTGGTGGTAGATACCTGAAGCTGTCAAACTACAACCCAGAACCCATGAATCTCAAAGACAATTGTATAAAAATGTAGCTTATGTGGGGTGACAATGGGATTGGGAAAGCCATAAGGACCACACTCCACTTTGTCTAGTTTATGGATGGATGAGTAGAAGAATAGGGGAAGGAAACAAACAAACAGACAAAGGTACCCAGTATTCTTTTTTACTTTAATTACTCTTTTTCACTTTAATTATTATTCTTGTTATTTTTGTGTGTGTGCTAACGAAGGTGTCAGGGATTGATTTAGGTGATGAATGTACAACTATGTAATGGTACTGTGAACAATCGAATGTACTGTTTGTTTTGTATGACTGCGTGGTTTTTGTGAATATATCTCAATAAATGAAGATTTAAAAAAAAAAATAATGGCCAATATAACGTTCTTTGAAATTTGCTTTCTAACTACTTGTTAAATTGCACTTGGAAAGTTATCACTTCTATGTATATATGTTATATTCTACAGTTAAAAATATAATTTTAAAAATTGTTCTATAGCTACTTGTTAAATTGTAATTTGAAAGCTATACCTTTTTGTATACATGTTATATTTCACAATAAGGAAATAACTGAAACTATGGTAGTATAACTCATAAGAACTTTGGAAATTTCCTAAATATCTACTTGTTAAATCATATTTTAAAAGATATTACCTTTCTGTATATATGTTACATTTCATAATAAGGAAATAACTGAAACTGTGGAATTGTAACCTATAATATTCTTTGAAATTTGCTCTCTATTTCTTAAATTGCACTTGGAAAGTTATCATTTCTATGTATATATTTTATATTCAACAAAATATATGATTAAAAAAATAATAATGGCCAAAAAAAAAAAAAAAAGAAAAGAAAAAGAGTAGTGGGACCTGATTAGGATGTTGTCCAAAGCACTCTGTGGAACCTCCCATTACAGCCAGTCAAGGAGATTACAAAACTGGCTGCACCTCTCATCTCTTCTAGGAAATCTTTTCCAGTCTTCCACCACTTCTAAAGAATTGCAATTTTTGCTTCCATGTTTTTGCATAGAATGCCAAATATAGGTCAATAAATGGCTATGAAAAAGAAGAAAAAGAAAATAATACTTCTTAATATCTGTTAGCCAAAAAGCATTTTGTTAGATTTTGGTTTTCAGTGGTGGGGTTGTATTGATCAGCCTGTATGTGAGAATATGAGCTTAATTGTCCCACAAAAGCAGTTAGAGGAGGAATCTATTAATTTATTTGAGCAGCTCTATCAACATTGTTCTGAAAAGAACCAGTTGGAATATGGTGTCAGTATGCTTCATCACGCTAAAAACTTTGACAATGGCAGGTAGGGTTATCAGAGGGGGCCACTTAGGGGCTCCGTGGCACCTGGCCTTGGGGCTGGGGATATGGATGGAGGGGGTAGGATTAGAGACCTCTTGCTTACCTGCCCCATTAGGGGAATTCACCTTGGTAATGAATTGGGTGTCATGTAGCAGAGCTCAGCCATACTTACATCTGATTGTAGTTTGGGCTGTATTCTCAGTGGGCCATGAGGCTTTAGAAGTTTTTGAGCAAAAGAGTGACAAGATCAGATTTATTTTTTATTTTAAGAGCAATTCATGCTCTTTGTAAAGAACTTGAAGTTTATAAGGTAGAAAATGGAAAATCCCCCATCCTGCTCCTCAAAGTTACCTGTTTTTAAAGGCTTTTATAAGTAATCTGCCTACCTTTTTCCTATTCTTTCTAGTATAAAATATATATACATAACTGTATTATACTGTATATGTCTATTTTATACATTATATAATATATATATAATTTGATTTTCCCAACAGGAGATTAAATTATATTATACATTAATTAAATTAAATTATACATAACATTTTGTGACTTGGCATTTTTATTTTAACTTAACAAGATGTTGTAAACGTCTTCCAGATTACATTTGCCTCATTCTTTTGAATGGCTGCATAATATTTTATAATTTATGTTACCAGTCTCTTAGTGGTTGACATTAAGTTGTTTTCAGTTGTTCAAGATTACAAATAATACAACTGCAATAGCAGTGAACATCTTCATACAAATATATTTGCATGTCTGTGAGTATTTTTTGTAGAATTCATTCTTAGAAGTGTAATTGCCATATCAAAGAAATACATATTTTAAATTTTGTTAGATGCTGTCCTATTCTCTAGAAAGGCAGTTTATATCCCACCATCAGTGTATGATAGTGCCTCTGTCTCCAGAGGTATTTTCAATCTTCTTAATCTTTGCCGGCTTTCTAGGTGAAAAAACATCTTACTGGGCTTTATTATTTTTTATTTTTATTATTAGGTGTGTTTTTATACAATTTTTCCTTTTATGAATTGCTTGTTTTTTTTTTTTCCCTAAATAGTTACCTATTAGGTGTGCTCATTTTTTTCTTAACAATACAGAAGAACAAGGATTTTTCCAGTATCCCTTTTTATTTGGTGATAGTTTTTTTTTGGCATAGAAAATTTTTAGATTTTTATGTAGTAATGTTTACTGGTAATTTCCTTTATGGCTTTGGGGTGAAATTATGCTTCTAGGAAGATCTTTCCCAATTAAAGATTATAAAAATATTCTTAGCCATGATTTCTTCTACTGTTTTTGTATTCCTTTTTTTAAACAATTGAAGTGTTTGATTTCCCAGGAATTTTATTTTGGTGTATAAAGAAGGATATATAATGTAAAGAATGTACTTTCCCATCTCTACTCCCACAGTGGTTGACCAGTTTTTTCAAAACAATTTGTTGAATAATTCTTTTCCCCACTGATTCAAAATGTCCTTTTGATCATAACTTCTTATATAAGGCACACTTCTTTTTCCCCCTTCACTGTCAGGAACCCCAACTTTGGTATCAGTAAGATTAGTATTATACTGGATGGAGACTGGGGGGAAGGGGCGCTGAACCTAAGCGACATAGAGGGTTGTGGTATCAGAAATGAATAACATCTGGAAGGGAAGATTTAAATAACTTGAGTTCTTTTTAGATAGATTGGGTTGGAGTTTGGAAGGACATTGTGGTAGAGATTTTTAGCAGGCTTCCGAATTCTTTCCTCATTTTGGCCCATTCCTTCCTCTTCTCTCTAAACCACTAATTCTCAAACTTGACCCTACATCAGACTCACCAGGAGGGCTTGTTAAAAACAGATTCCTGGCTTTCCCGGTGAGTTTCTGATTCATGAGGTCTAGGGTAGGGTCTGAGAACTGACAAAGGTTCGCAGGTGAAGCTGATGCTGCCTCTGGGGGCCGCACTTTGAGAACCACTGCTCTCGACCAACCCCTCTTCACTTCCATCTTAGGTTACTCTCATGGTTTCTAGTTTGGCTTCTTTTTCCAGTTTTCCTGTCCTTTGACTCCTCCTGACATAAATTAGGATTGTAGTGGTAAGAGAAGTGGACAGAAGGAAAAAATCCTGAAAGACATTTCAAAAGCAGGATTACTGGGCACTGGGCTTTGGAAGCTGAGTAGATGTGAGGGACAAAGAAGCAGAAAGCAAAAGAGGCATTTTCCAAACATTGCTCCAGAATTACTTTCTAAATCACTTCTTTCATCTTATTTCCCTATTCAAGAATCTGCAGTGAGATAAATCTAAAATGAGATTTATTTGAATAAAATACAACTGACAGTTGACACCCAACCAGTATGGTTTCTCCTGTTTTGTCTAAGTCAAATCTCATTATGACAAATGACTTTGCAAGTAGATGTCTGCATTACAAATACTTTCAAACCTGAGCCAGTGACCTACTTTGCGCAGTATCCAATTCAACAATGCCAGTTCAGCAAACTAATTTGGATAGCATTTTAGGACTTGTAGAATTTAATCTGAAGTACTATAGTACATTTAAATAAAGAACTGTCAGTTTCTAAGGTTTAGCTAAAACCCTGTTTAGAAATCTTGTTTATTGTATGTATCTTATTATTTTTTTATCTCACGTACTATGCTTTCTGTATTTACCTCTTTTATTATGCTTGCTGTTTGGCCATAAGGGAAAAAAAAAAGGAAGGCACTATGCCAAATGTTCATGTTTTCTATTATAAATGCGGATGAGGCCAGTGTGTGTTTGTACAGGTAGGATGAAATTAGCAAATGACAGTGAAGGCCCATTTATCAAGCTCAGTGTTGCTCCTGGATTGGAAAATAAGAATAAAGAAGGTGGCTTGGATTTTTAAGATCTTTAGTATATGACATGCTTTTCTTTTACTTTTTTTTAATTTTTAAAAGCTGATTTTTTTTATTATGCTTTATTCTTGTGTTATTTGGTCCCACTTGTGTGGGAGAGATTTAAAAAATGTGAGCATTATACCCAGCTATAAAAGAGTGCTAAATATTTGTGTTTTTTTAATGAACGGCTTTATTGGCATATCACAGTTTACATACCATAAAATTCATCCATTTTAGATATACAATTTAAAAAAAATTAGTAATTTCCATAGTTGTGCAACCATCATTACAGCTCAATTTTAGGACATTTCCATCACTCCAAAGAGAACCCTTGTGCCCATTTGCTGTCCCACTCCCAGCCCTGGGCAACTCCTAATCTACTTTATGTCTCTATGGGTTTATCTTTTCTGGACATTTCACATAAATGGAATCATACAATATGTGGTCTTTTGTCTGGCTTCTTTCACTGAGTATAATGTTTTTGAGGTTTATTCATGTAGAATTTATCAGTATTTCGTTCCTTTATACTGATGAGTAGTTTTCCATTGGGTGGATATACCACAGTTTGTTTATTCATTCATCAGTTTATGGACATATTTAGGTTGTTTCTGTTTTTTGGCTGTTATGAGTAATGCTTCTGTGAACATTCATGTATATAATTATTTGTTTTGACAGTACATAAATCATTGATAACCACATGAAAAATATTTAAAAGTGAAAATTGGGAAAATTTATTGGAAAAATAGTTTTAACCTGAAAATAAAAATCTTATATTAGACCATATCAGGTATATCAGGTTGCTTTTTATTAATTATGCTATATTAATGCCTTAGCCCTTGAAACCCTTTCTAGACTTGTAATTCAGCAATAATCCTTTTGTTTTACTAAGGCGATAAAGCCTCATATAAAAGAGCTTCACACTTTAAAAAATATTTTTATATTCATTATCATTTGAGCCTCACAACTGCCTAAATAGCTGAAGAGGACAAGTATCATTACCTTCATTTGTTGCTACCCAGAGGGCATTTACACCCATATTCTCCGGTCAAGACTATGCATATATTTTGTGGTGTACACACAGAATAGGGCAGTACCAAAGGACTACTCCTGTGTGTGGTACACATTCACATAGCTCATTCATTCCACAAACATTCATTGAGTATCTTCCCATAGGCCAGGCCCTGGTGCTAGATGTTGGGGAATAAAGATGTGAAAGATTTAGTCCCTGCTCTCAAGGAATTAACTATCCATAAAGACTGTGTACAAGAAAATAAATATTACTGAGCCATGGGAACCCAGAGGAAGAGCATCTAGCATGGCAGGGCTGGGGGGGACGAGGAGGAGGGTCTCAGAGTATATTGTTAACAATAATAATAGGTAGCACTTACCTGGTGCTTTGCAACAACCCTGTGAGGCAGCAATATTTTCATCCTATTTTACCGATGAGGAAACTGTGAAACTGGTGTTAGTAGCTTGTCTAAAGGTCACACAGTGAGTAAATGGCAGATCTGGAATTTGAACCAGGCAGTCTGGCTCCAGAATCTGTGGTCTCCTGAGGGGTTTCTCAAAGGAGGTGACACCCAGGCTGTACTTTGAGTGACAGTTTGTAGTCCGGCAGAGCACTGAGTGGGGGTCTGTCTCCATGGTTTCCTACAGAGAAAACTTATCAGGAGTAAAGATAAAGAAAGCATATGGTTGTGTGTGTGTGTGGCCAACTACTTATGAAAAAAGGTGAGGGGCAAGAGATGGGACTAGACAGACAGTGTTCGATAATGAAGAGCCCTGGAGGCCATCTAAGAAAATTGTGTTCTGGGATCCAGTTTTAAAGTTACACTGAAGATACCACTTTTCCCTTTCGATTAATTATTTTTCTTTTGCTTTAAATCTTTTTTTATTGTGAAAAAATATCATGCAGTCAGAAAAGTGCATAAAATACAGATATAATGAATTATTTAAAAATAAACACCATTGAAACACCAAGGTCAGGGAATAGGATGTTGCCAGCAACTCAGAAGCCCCTTCTTAGTGACCTTTGCCACAGACTGTCCCTCCTCCTCCCACTTACAGGCAAACGCTTTTCTGGTTTCTTTAGTTTCCTTTTTACTCTTACCACCTATGTACCTCTAAACACTTGAGAACTGCCTGTTTTTGAACACATGGAGTTGCATACTGTTTATCCTTTTGTATTTGGTCTCTCTCACTCCGCATTGAGTTTGTGAGATTCATCTATGTTGCGTATTGCTATTGTTCTTCATTTTCGTTGCTATGGTATTCCATTTTATGGATATACCACAATGTATTTATCCATTCTACTACTGAGAATATTTGGGTTGTTCCCGGTTTGGGGCTATTACGAATAGTGCTGCTCTGGGTATTTTGTATATGCCTTTTGTTACCCATGTGCGTGAAGTCTGCTGGCTGTATACCTGGGAGTGGAATTGCTGGGTCATGGGGAGTATACCTATCTTCAGCTTTAGAAAAATAATGCCAGACTGTATTCCAAAGTGAATATAACCGTTGACATTCCCACCAGTAGTTTATGAGAGTTCCCATTTTCCGTATCTGTCAACACTTGTTATTATCAGACTTTTAAATTTTTAACCATTTTGGTATTTAATGGTATATCATTATGGTTTTCTTTTGTACTTGTCTTGTGTACTATTGAGGCTAGACACCATTTCATAATGTTTACATGTCATTTAGATTTTCTTATGTGTTTGTATGTGAAGTGCCTCATTCAGGCTCTTGCTCATTTTTCTATTGGGTTGTCTGAGTTTTTGTTGTTGTTTTACTTGTTAGAATTCTTCATTATTTCGAATATGAGCCCTTCATTGGCTATATGTAGACTGCTTTTTTATTTTCTTAATGGTGTGTTTTTTTTTTTTTTAATTAAGTTTTATTGAAATGCATTCACACACCATACAATCATCCATGGTATACAATCTATACAATCCACTGTCCACAGTATGATAACATAGTTATGCGTTCATCACCACAATCTATCTCTGAACATTTTCCTTACATCAGAAAGAACCAGAACAAGAATAAAAAATAAAAGTGAAAAAAGAACACCCAAATCATCCCCCCATCCCACCCCATTTGTCCTTTGGTTTTTATCCCCATTTTTCTACTCATCCATACACTAGATAAAGGGGGTGTGATCCAGAAGGTCTTCACAATCACACTGTCACCCCTTGTAATCTACATTATTATATAATTGTCTTCAGGAGTTCAGACTGCTGGGTTGGAGTTTGGTAGTTTCAGGTATTTACTTCTAGCTATTCCAATACATTAAAACCTAAGAGGTGTTATCTATATAGTGCATAAGAATGTCCACCAGAGTGACCTCTCGACTCCATTTGAAATCTCTCAGCCACTGAATTAATGGTGTCTTTTGATGAACAAAAAGTCTGAATTTTTACGTAGTCATATTTATCTCTTTTTCTTTTTTATGATAGGAGCTTTTTGTGTCCTCGTTAAGGAATATCCTTACTTCTAGGTTATGAAAGCACTGGCCCATATTATCTTCTAAAAGCTTTATTTTTTAAATGTTTTTTCTTGTAATTTTTATTCTACTAACATTTTTACGACCTAAAATTTCCCCTTTAATCCCATTCAGATATATAATTCATTGCTGTTAGTTACATTCACAATGTTGTGCTACCATCACCACCATCCATTACCAAAGCTTTACAATCAACCCAAATAGAAATTCTGTACAATTTGAGCGTTAACTGTCCATTCCCTACCCCAGCTAAGCCCCTGGTGAGCTATATTCTAGATTCTGACTCTCTGAATTTGCTTATTCTAATTATAAAAGCTTTAGTTTAGATCTTTCACATTTGGGTGTACTGTTCACCTGACATTGGTTTTTGAGTATAGTAATTCTTAACTAAACAGTTAGAGTTCTTCTGCCTTCAAGATTTTTAAAAATGTTTTGTCCAGTTTTCTTGGCTGTCCTCTGCAGGATAGTTGGTCTGAATTACCTTGTTTACCATTCCCAAAAGCAGAAATTTTCTTTTAAAGTTTTAGTTTCACTTTGGAATAAAAATGAGCTGATCTCTCCTATTAATGTATATGCTTATGAAATAAATAAAAAGGACTGAAAACTATTTAGATCCATGATTGATTCTATTTTTTAAATATTGTTTTATATTTAAGAGACAAAAAAGAAGCTTCTCTTTTACCTGTGCTTCTTTCAGCTATAAAATACTGTTAGACAACTTAAGGCCTGTCATATGAAATGAAAATGGTTGTAATTATTGCAGGATAATTTCAGCACATTAATCACAGCAAAAATTTAAATGAAAAAATATCTGCCGTTAAACATTAAGACTTTGATAAAAATAGTTTAACCATGGTAATGGCCATCCACCCCTACACCCCGCCCCCCTTTCTCTGTTTATCCATAAATTTAAACCTCTTTTTTGGCCAGAGATGGACTGTATGCAAATCACATCTAGAATGCTTTTACTTTGTGCTGCAAAATTTGAAGAAAATGTTTTCAGTTTATGGCAACTAGATCCGTGACATATGATGCTCCAGGAAATGTTTTTACAGTGCGCAAGATGCACGGAAACAGAATAGCAAACTCACATCATTATTGGCAAGGAAGCACTGGCTACGTGGCTGATGTTAAATTTGCTTTTAAGACAGCTAGATCAAGAAATGTCTGAAGAATCTCAGACTGTAGCAGTGAGATGATTTTGCAGTTAGTAAACACAGCCTGGGGAGCCATGGTAAGACAGTTTCTTGTGAGCCATTTGCAGCTTCTAAGAGGAGAGCAGTGCAGGCGCCAGACAGCAAAACCTGACATGGCCCCCAGGGAATGTTGCCCAGGGAAGTAGAGCCTCTTGCCAAGCGTTACTGAGAGAGAGACTCCTTGCCCCACTGTCACGTAGAGCCTCACCTTGCTCTGACCATTTCTGTCTGTGAGGCTCACAGTTCACAGTGGTCAGCTTGGTTGTAGCTGAGAAGTTCAGAGTAAGCGTTTGTATCCTGGAAAATTAAGGCTCAAGAGCCATACACTTCCTTGCTTCCCAGGCCTTGCTTAAACCACTTCCTTGATCTTTTTAAATTAGTTGTTCCCAAAGAGGACTCTCTCCTCCTCGTCCATCCATGGGGGTCCATGAAATCACAGCTACTTTAATAATACTAATAGTATATTATAGGCCTTTTTAACTCATTCTCTTATGAGAGTCTGGAGGAATTTTCTGGAGGCCACATGACACGTGATACTGCAAAAGACTGAATGAGAAAGCAGATATTAGAATAGCTATCATCTCTTAAAGCTAGACATAAAACATACTAAAAATTTAAAACAATGCCACTTTTCTCTAATTTTTGTCCTTTATAATATGAATATTTTTAGTGTAAAATATGTTAATATGTAATGGTTTATTATTGATATTTTTAATGAATTAATAAATATTTAAATTTTTCATAGTGTTAATTTCCAATATGGTAAATATCGATAGTTATAACCCACATAAACAAAAGCTCTTTGGGGCCCTCAGTAATTTTTGAGAGTGTAAAGGGATCCTGAGACCAAGAAGTTTCAGAATCACTATTTTAAATCCTATTGATTCCACTTGTAATCCCAGATTCTCTCTGAAGTCTGCAGATTGTCTGTTCCACTGTGATCTCTGCATTCTCTGAACTTTGCCACCCAGCTTAGGGCTTGATTTTTGTGGAATCACTTTTTGTACTAGTTTTCTTCTTATCTATAGTAGAAGGCCCCAGAGGATAGGGACCATGTCTTAAATGAGAGTTTTTTAAGACTTCCGAGGTGTATAGTGCTGGGCACAAAATAAGCAGTTATTATCGATTATTCATGTTATTGGTATCTACAGTATCAATCTTAAAACATGCCCAACTCACTGGCTTTTCAGAGAAGCCATGTAAATTTTAAAGTTGGCGAACAATTTTAATAGAAATTGACATTTGATTTTTTAATACAATTTTATTGAGATATATTCACACAGCTTAGAAACCATCCAAGGTATATAATCACTGGCTCACTGTGCCATCACATAGTTGTACATATAGTCCCATGATCAAATTTAGAACATTTTTATTACTCCAGAAAAGAAATAAATATGCTCCCATACTCCTTATCCCTCCCATATTATTGACCCATAGTATTGGTGTGGTACATTTGTTACTGTTGATGAAAGAGTATTAAATATTACTGTTAACTACAGTCCATAGTTTGCAGTAGGTACATTTTTATCAGTGTAACCTTCTATTATTAACTCTCTTTAATAGTGCTCTAGCTCATGAGACAGCTTTTTAATATTTGCACATTAATCACAGACGTTGTCCACTACAAGGTTCACTGTGCTATACATGCCTGTGTTTTAACCTCCAACTTACCTTCTGGTGACATATATGACTTTAAACTTCCCCTTTCTACCACACTCACACACCATTCAGCACTGTTAATTATTTTTACAATAACGTGCTACCATCACCTCTGTTCTTTTCCAGATGTTTAAGTTCAACCTTGTTAAACATTCTGCACTTATTAAGCAACCACTCCCCATTCTTTAGCCTCATTCTATATCCTGGTAACCTATATTCTATATTTTAAGTCTCAGAGTTTACATATTATAATTAGTTCATATCACTGAGACCATGAAATATTTGTTCTTTTGTGTCTTGACATTTCACTTAACAAAATGTCCTCGGGGTTCAATCATGTTGTAGCGAGCTTCAGGACTTCATTCCGTCTTGCTGCTGAATAATGCTCCATTGTGTGTATATACCACATTTTGTGTATCCATTAAGCTGTTGATGGACACTTGTGTAGTTTCCATCTTTTGGCAATTGTGAATAATGCCACTGTGAACATTGGTATGCAAATGTCTGTTCGTGTCCCTGCTTTCAGATCTTCTGGATATATCCCAAGTAGCAGGATTACCGGGTCATAAGTCAGCTCTATTGTTAGCTTCCTGAGGAACCACCACACTGTCCTCCACAGCTGCTGTACCGTTTTACATTCCCACCAGCAGTGAAGAAGTATTCCAATTTCTCCACATCTTCTCCAGCACTTGTAGTTGCCTGTTTGTTTAATAGCAGCCATTCTAGTAGGTGTGAGATGATATCTCATTGTGATTTTGATTTGCATTTTCCTAATAGCTATTGAAGCTGAGCATCTTTTCACATGTCTCTTAGCGACCTGTTTTTCTTCTTTGGAGAAATGTCTATTCACGCCCTCTGCCCATTTTTTTAAAAATGCAATTTTATTGAGCTATATTCACATAGCAGATAATCATCCAAAGCATACTTACAATCAGTGGTTCAGAGTATCAAATACTTGTGCATTCAACACCACAATCAATTTTTGAACATTTTCATTACTCCAAATAAAATAAAATATAATAAAAATAAGAATAAAAATAAAAAAGAACACCCAAAACATCCCATAGTCCTTATTCCCGTCCATTATTTATTTATTTTTTCTCTTTATTTTCTTACTCATCTGTTCATAGATTGGATAAAGGGAGTGTCAGTCATAAAGTTTTTACAATTACATAGACACACTGTAAAAGATACATAGTTATACAATCATCTTCAGGAATCAAGGCTACTGGATTACAGTTCAGCAGTTTCAGATATTTCCTTCTAGCTATTCTAAATACACTAAAAACTAAAACGGGATATCTATGTAATGCATGAGAATAAACTCCAAAATGACCTCTTGACTCTATTTGAAATCTTTCAGCCACTGAGACATTATTTTATTTAATTTCTCTTCCCCCTGTTGGTCCAAGAAGGCTTTCTCAGTCCCATGATGCCAGAGCCAGGCTCATCTCTGGGAGTTATGTCCCATGTTGCCAGGTAGATTTACACCCCTGGGAATCGTGTCCCATGTAGTGAGGAGGGCAGTGAGTTTATCTGCAGAGTTGGCGTAGAGAGACTGTGCCCATTTTTAAATTGGGTTGTTTATCTTTTTATTGTTGAGTTGTAGAATTTCTTTATATATATACTGGATATCAAACCCTTAACAGATATGTGGTTTCCAAATATTTTCTCCCGTTGAATTGGTTGCCTTTTCACCCTTTTGACAAAGTCCTTTGAAGCACTGAAGTATTCAGTTTTGAGGAGTTCCCATTTATCTATTTTTCCTTCCATTGCTTGTTTTCTTTGGGTGTAAAGTCTAAGAAACTACTGCTTATCACTGGATCTTGAAGATGTTTCCCTACATTTTCTTCTAAGAGTTTTATGGTACTAGTTTTTATGTTTAGGTCTTTGATCCATTTTGAGTTAATTTTTGGATAGGGTGTGAGATAGGGGTCCTCTTTCATTCTTTTGGTTATGGATATCCAGTTCTCCTGACACCATTTATTGAAGAAACTGTTCTGTCCCAGTTGAGAGCCTTATGAAAAATCAGTTGACCATAGACCTAAGGGTCTATTTCTGAGCTCTCAGTTTGATTCTATTAATTAATATGTCTATATTTATGCCACTACCATGCTGTTTTGACCACTATAGCTTTATAATATGCTTTAAAGTCAGGAAGTGTGGTACCTCCCACTTCATTCTTCTTTTTGAGGATGTTTTTGGCTATTGGAGGCCTCTTACCCTTCCAATTAAAATTGATAATTAGCTTCTCCATTTCTGCAAAGTAGGCTGTCTGTTGGAAATTTTTTTGGTACTGCATTGAATCTTTAGATCAATTTGGGTAGAATTGACATCTTAACGACATTTAGCCTTACAGTCCATGAACATGGACTGTCTTTCCATTTATTGAAGTCTTTGATTTCTTTTAGCAGTGTTTTGTAGTTTTCTGTGTACAGTCTTTTACATCCTTGGTTAGGTTTATTCCTAGATATTTGATTCTTTTAGGTGCTATTATAAGTGGAATTTTTTTTCTTGATTACCTCTTTAGATAGCTCATTACTAGGGTGTAGAAACACCATTGATTTTTGCATGTAGATCTTGTATCCTGCCACTTTGCTGAACTTGCTATTAGCTGTCCTGTTGTTTTTTTCTGGATTTTCTAAATATAGGATCATGTCATCTACAAATACGAGTTTTATTTCTTTGTTTCCAATTTGGATGCCTTTTGTTCTCTGTTTCTTGCATAATTGTTTTAGCTAGAACTTCTAGCACAGTGTTTCATAGCAGTGGTGACAGTGGGCATCCCTGTCTTATTCTTGATCTTAGAGGGAAAATTTTCAGTCTGTCACCATTGAGTATGATGTTAGCTGTGGCTTTTTCATGTCTGCCCTTTGTCATATTAAGGAAGTTTCCTTTGATTCCTACCCTTTGAAGTGTTTTTATCATGAAAAGATGCTGGATTTTGTTAAATGCCTATTTTGCGTCAGTTGAGACAATCGTGTGGTTTTTCCCCTTTTAATTTGTTAATGTGGTGTATTACATTAATTGATTTTCTTGTATTGAACCACACTTGCAAACCTGGAATAAAACTCACTTGGTCATGGTGTATAATTCTTTTAATATGTTGTTGGATTTGATTTGCAAGTATTTTGTTGAGAATTTTTTCATCTATAGTCATTAGAGAGATTGGTCTGAAGTTTTTCTTTTATTGTAGTATCTTTATCTGGCTTTGGTATTAGGGTAATGTTGGCTTCGTAGAATGGGTTAGATAGTGTTCCCTCTTCTTCAATTTTTTGCAAGAGTTTGAGCAGGAATGGTATTAATTCTTCTTGGAATACTTGGTAAAACTCGCCTGTGAAGCTGTCCAGTCCTGGGCTTTTCTTTGTTGATAGGTTTTTGATGACTGATTTGATCTCTTTACTTGTGATTGGTTTGTTGAGGTCTTCTATTTCTTCTCAAGTCAATGTAGGTTGTTTATGTGTTTGTAGAAAGTTGTCCATTTCATCTAAGTTGTCTAGCTTGTTGGCATACAGTTATTCATAGCAACCACTTTTGATCTTTTTTATTTCTTCAAGGTTCATGACAATGCCCTCCTCATTTCTGATTTTATTTATTTGCAGCTTCTCTCTTTTTGTCTTTGTTAGTCTAGCTAAGGTTTGTCGATTCATTGATCGCAAAGAAACAACTTTTGGTTTTATTAATTCTATTGTTTTTTTATTCTCCATTTCAATGATTTCTTCTCTAATCTTTGTTATTTGTTTCCTTCTTGCTTTGGGAATAGTTTGGTGTTCTTTCTCCAGTTTCTCCAGCTGTTCAGTTAGATTGTTGATTTTAGCTCTTTCCTCCTTAATGTTTGCGTTTAGGGCTATACATTTTCCTCTCAGCACTGCCTTCACTGCATTCCATAAGTTTTGACATGTTGTGTTCTTGTTTTCATTCATCTTGAGATATTTACTGATTTCTCTTGCAGTTTCTTCTTTGACCCACTGATTGTTTAAGAGCATGTTGTTTAACCTCCATATAGATACATATATATTTTCTGGTTCTCTGTTTGTTGTTGATTTCCAGCTTCATTCCATTATGATCAGAGAAAGTGCTGTGTATAATTTCAGTCTTTTTAAATGAAGACCTATTTTATGCCCCAATATATGGTCTATCCTTGAGAATGTTCCATGAGTACTTGAGAAGAATGGGTATCCTGTTTTCTTGGGATGCAGTGTTCTATATATGTCTGTTAGGTCTAGTTCATTTATCATATTATTTAGGTTCTCAGTTTCTTTATTGATCCTCTGTTTAGTTGTTCTATCCATTGGAGAGAGTGGTGTGTTGAGAGTAGTTTTCTGGTAGAGTTGTCTCTTACTACCCTCAGTTTTGCCAGTGTTTGCCTCATGTACTTTGGGGAACCTTGATTAGGAGCACAGATAGCTATGATTGTTATTTCTTCTTGTTGAACTGCCCCTTTTATTACTATAAATTTCCTTCTTTATCTCTTATAACATTATTGCATTTAAAGTCTATTTTGTCTGATGATAGTACAGCTACTCCAGCTTTCTTTTGGTTATTTATGTGGAATAATACCTTTTTACATCCTTTCACCTTCAACCTATATGCATCTTTGGGTCTAAAATGAGTCTCCTGTAAACAGCATATAGAAGGATCATATTTTCTAATCCATACTGCCAATCTGTGTCTTTTGATTGGGGAGTTTAATCCATTAACATTCAAAGTTATTGCTGTAAATGTTATAAGGCTAAGAAGGAGAAATACTCTCCCTCTCCAATAAAGTCCCTGTATTTATCCTTGAAGGTGTATAGTGTTATTTGAAAGTAGAATTAAATCATATATAAGTGATTAATACATTAATGTATATTGCAAACTCTAGGGCAAGATTAAATTATTTTAAAAAGGAATGTACTTACTGATTGTGATGAATGCACAACTATATTATGGTACTGTGAGCAATTGATTGTGCACTTTGGATGATTGTATGATATGTGACTATACCTCAGTGAAAAAGAAAAAAAGAAAAAAAGTTATTGTTGTAAATGCAGTTCTTGATTCAACCATCTTATCCTTTGGTTTTTATTTGTTAGATCTATTTTTTTCTCTCTCTCTTTTTATCCTTTAAGTTAACCTTAATAATATTCTTCAATTCTGTACCCTCCTCCAGACCTCTCTTGCTTGTCTTCTTTTCATCCAGCTGGACTCCCTTTAGTAGTTCTCCTAGGGCCAGTCTCTTATTAGTGAATTCTCTTGGCTTCTGTTTATCTGTGAATGTTTAAAACTCTCTCTTATTTTTGAAGGACAGATTTGCTGGATAGAGAATTCTTGGCTGGAAATTTTTCTCTTTCATGATCTTAAATATTTCATACCACAGCCTTCTCACCTCCATGGTGTCTGACGAGAAATCAGCCCTTATTCTTATTTGGCTTCCCTTGTATGTGGTGAGTTGTTTTTCTGTTGCTGCTTTCAGAATTTTCTCCTCTTCAGCATTTGACAGTTTAAGTACTGTGTGTCTTGGAGTAGTCTATTCAGATTTATTCTGTTTGGAGTACGTTGGGCTTCTTGAATTTGTGTATTTATGTCTTTTATAAGGGTTGGGAAATTTTCAGCCATTATTTCTTCGAATATTTTTCCTGGTCCCTTTCCTTTTTCTTCTCCTTCTAGGGCACCCATGATGCGTATATTTGTGTGCTTTGTGTTGTCAGTCATTTCCTTGAGACCCTGCTCAAATTTTTTCATTTTTTTCTTTTGTCTGTTCAAATTCGGTTGATCTGTCTTCTAGCTTGCTGATTCTTTCTTCTGCCTCTTCAGATCTACTGTTGTGTGTCTCCAGTATATTTTAAATTTCATCTACAGTGTCTTTTATTTTCATAATATGTTATTTTTCTATGTATTCTTTCAGATTCTTCTTTATGCTCTTCTAGTGTCTTCTTGATATCCTTTATTGCTTTATACACATTTTCCTTCATTTCTTTGAATTGATTCAGGAGATTTGTTTTCACATCTTTGATTAGTTGTTCCACATTCTATATCTTCTCTGACTCTTTGATCTGTTCCTTTGGGCCATTTCTTCTTGAGTTTTGGTATGCCTTGCGATTATCTTGATGGGTCTATTTTGAAGGTCAGTTTCTCTCTCATCTAGGATTTAGTTTTTGCCTGGGTTTGTATTAGGGCACTACTCTGATAGTTGGGTTGTCTGTGTTTCTTGGCCAAAACTGAGCCAGGTACCCATGCAGGGAGTGTAGACCAGCTCCAATGGGCCTGGGATAGGGTCTGGAGTGGCTTTGAAAAGCCCTGTGTCCTCTGCACTTTCCAGCCCTCTCAGCAGGTGGCAGTGTTCAGAGACTTAATCATCCACAGAATCTGTTTACCTCCTGGAGCCCAGGCAGTGTCTGATTGGGTGGGGCTGAAACTGTGGGGTTCCTGTACCCTCATTTTGCCAGCCAACATCGGACTCATTGTGGGGCTGTGTCCCCCACTTTACTTGTGGTGGAAGATTCCCCCAGCCGCCTCAGTCATCAGCTGTCCCCCAGGCAAGGATGGGGCCTCCTGCTGCTATTTTCCTCAAGGGTGGAGGATGGGCACCAGGACCCAGGGCCGGAAACAGTCTCTGTCCACGTTTTCTCAGTCTTCATCCCTCACTGACCTAGGCCTTAAAATATCCTCTCCTGTCCCCCAGGTCCCCAAACAGTTGATTTGGAGAGTTTCTGCCTGGCTACTTGCTGCTTTTAGGTAAGATTTTGTGGTTCCCTCCCTGATCCTCCATTTTGGAAGCTCTTCCTTGCTCCCCTTTTGTATTCTGCCCTCCCCAGCGGCTTAAATCCTGCAGTGGGTCCCTGTAGGCTTGGGTCTCTGTGTCTGGAAATTGGGGGGGGTGGTGGATCTGTCTCTCTGCTGTGAGAGATTTTATAGTCTGCGTTCCTGGTGGAAGGGATCCCGGCTCCTGCCTCTGCGTCCAAGCTGCGTGGTATTGAGCGAGGGGGACAGAAGTTTCCTACCTGGTAGTTTTCTCTTTCTTCAATTCAGCATTTTTGGGATCCTTCTACAGTCTATACCTTCCTCCAGAGTTCTGAATGAGTGAGAATTTTCATTTTTTTTGCTGAGTCTCTGGGGAGAGGCTTTCAGTAGCTGTTAATGTCGCCATGTTGATGACGTCACCTTGACATTTGATTTTAAAAGACTCCATAAAATTAATGCACAGTACAGAAAAACAAATGCCTTTTGATCATACGTCATCATAAATTGTGTACAAATGCTGAGCAGATGAATCTATTTAATTCTTACGTGGCTGACATGTGTAGTAAAACCTGGCGATAGGCCTTTGCTCCAAACACCCAGCCCAGGGCTGTGTGCTTAGTAAACATTCCTTAAACCTGGTTGAGTTGAATCTGCTGTTTCAGTAGCTTTCTTGGCTGTTCTTATAGCTGCAGTCTTTATTCCTTATCACACTTGCCATACCTCCAGTTGACCTACAGTTGTATTTAGATTTCCAGAAAGTAGCCTTAAATTTTCATGTCCTGTTAAAGAATTGACAAGTTGTTCTGGGACTAGACTGAAGGGCATGTGAGTTGACCCAAATGGTTTAGTAGCCCAAAGTGGAGCACATGCCCTTTTCTTCATTCCTGCTTCATACTGAGATTGGTTCTCTTAGGCAACCTTCCCTGGCTTCCAGGTTATAAGAATGTATTTAACATCTTTATGGCAAGGTCCTACCATCAGTCCCAGAGTTCCCAGGAAGTCTGGGAGTCCTCATGCAAGTAGCGCACCTGCCCTGAGAGCCTAGCATTACTTTACCATGATAGTCCCAGAGCAGAGAATAGGCAGGTGGCCTATTCATTGAATGAGTGAATGAAAAAGTGGAGTCTGTACTGTGATCCTGTCTATACTGTTGTAACTGATGAACAGCATCTTTATTGGGGTAAGCTCAGATTATCATATTGAGTTGACTTTATCTTTTTCCTAAACATTTTATGTGTTTGTTCTACAAGAGTGTGTTGGAAATGTTCCTTGTGCTGGCACTGTATTCAGTGCTGGCAATACAGAGAGAAATAGGATTTAGACCCTGCCTTGAGGAAGCTTATAACCTAGCAGTGTACATATTCATGAACAAATCATTACACTATTGTGTGGTAAGCCTAATAGAAATATGTACCACATACAGTTGTTAACTCAGAGGAAGGACCCATCCGGACCACGAGGGGAGGGGCATCAAGAAAGACTTCAAAGAAAAGTTTCCCTATGCCCACATCTTGAATGTTGACAAGAAATTTGTCCTGTGTGTGGGAAGGCAGTCCAGCTGGAAACAGCATGTTCAAAGGCAGGAGCATGTGAAACCATGTGGTGCTTAAGGAATACTGAAAAAAATTTGCTGGGGTATACGTTTTGAGAGAGGAAACAATTGTGAGATGATGCCAGAAAGGCCAGCAGGTTCCAGGCCTTGTATACTATGCATTGGGAATTGAATTCTGTCTTGAAGGTAGATGAGAGATGTTGCAAAGGCAACATGGATTTGTATTTTATAAAGGTAATTCTAGCAAAGGTAGGGATGAGGGTGGGGTGGAATGGATCTTGAGATGAAATACAATTGGGATGAGACTGGTGAGAAAGAGCACCAGATCTCGGGCAGTGATAGTGGGGATAGGGAAAAAAAGCACATACTGGGAAATCTGAGATTAGAATTGATGGAATTTGTTGAGAGGAGGGAGCTGATGATGCTTCCAGATTTCTGATTTGCCGAAGTGAGGCAAGGAAGAACCACCCAGTGTAAGGAGAGGATTAGCTTTGTTTTGGATATGTTGAGTTTTTGGGACCTGCAGTGTATAAAATGGAGACGTCCATTGACTTTGGGCAGGTAGAGAGATTTGGGAGTCATCCAAGATCCAGGTGGTAGTTAAATCTACGAGAGAGGATCAGGGCTTGTGTGTATAATAAAGAGAAAAAGGGAAGCACAAACTCCTGAGGAACACACCAGCACTGAAGGGACAGGCAGAGGAAGACTATCCAGCAAATGAGACTGGAAAACAATGGGCTAAGAGGTAGCAAAAATAATGAGTTTTTCCCTTCCTGTTGTGCCCAGTCAGACATGGAGTATCAGAAGTTGGCTCAATCCTTGAAACTAGGGACTGGGTTTGGTTCCCTCCCCAAACCCCCCCACATACAGCACAAAAGCCCCCCCACCCCCAGTCTGACACACACACACACACACACACACACACTCTCTGCAGTCCATGGTGGAAAGCTGAAAACAAACAGTTGTGATGAAGGCTTGGAGACACGGCCAAGAGACTAGGAGCTAAAACACAGTGCCTCCAGCTCAATGACAGAATCTGCAGGATCCTTGATATCGAGAAAGGGAAGGAGCTCCAGAGTAACAAGAGTATCTGGTGGTTCTGATTACCAAATACTAAAGGTGATAAAGCAGGAACAAATGAATAGTATCCATTATATTTGACAACCAGAATTGTTAGGGACAGAAATGATGATAATTAGTAAGTGAATGTGAGGATTGGACATTGAGACCACAAATGTAAATGGCTTTCTCAAGAAGCTTGACTGGGAGAGGAAAGAGAGGAAGGAGGGCACAATAATAGCTGGAGGAGATTTTGGGATTAAAGGGGATGTTTATAGGGATGGTAAGACATGAACATTTTTACAGAATTTCTGAAGTGTCAAACTGAAGTAAAAGTGGCCTGAAGCTGCAAATGTACTGTTTCTAGATCTTGGAATACTAGTAAATCTCTTGTATATTGGTGTCTAAATTCATTAGCCTGTAGTCAGGCTACCTCCACTTGTGCTCCTTAGGCTTTTGATGTTATTATTCATGTTAGTTAACTAGGTGCCTCCTTGCCACTTGGGCCAGCTGCCCCACTCACAGATTGAACGTGTGGCTCCCTCCTGCCTGCCACTGAGTCTCCTGCATCCGTGCTCATCTCCAGGGAAGACCGTCTCCACCTCCTTGCTGGTTGTTTTACTCCTTCACATCTAATGCGTCACTTAAGATGTTTCTCCCAGACTTCTTCATGAAGTTAGGCCAGTTGTCAAAGATGTAGGCAGGAAGGGTTTCTGATGTTATCTGTGACTCAGTTAAAGTTTATGTATATGTTTAATAGTCTGCATCCCAAAATTATAGTAGATACCAAACTGATAACAGTCATGAGTCCTGGGAAGACCAGGGAAGTCCTGGGGAGACTGGGAAGACAGTGGTCAAGGACTTTACACATATTGCTTAGAATTTTTTAAATGGGAGTTAAAAATTAAATTTAAAAAAGAATCATGCTGAATAACCAAGTTTGGAAATGAAACCCCTGTTATATCAGAGATGATAATAGTAAAGTGAAATAAATATAGTTTGTCAAATATTTATTTCTTTCAATTTATCATATTTCCTAGGAAAGATCTGAGTTTAGTTAGGTACCTGGCTACGGGTCCTCTTGAAGTCTACTTGCAGTTTATCAGAGCCTGGGGTTTGATTTAATCCAATATCCACTGAACCCTCCCACCACCTGTGTGAATCCCAAGACCAGTTTTGTGACTCTGGAAGAGACTAAAGAACAGTGGAATGATTCAGAATAGTTTCCTGCTTCTGCTATCCATGATAAGATGGTAGAATTACAGTGTAGTTCTGAATGTTTGGAAACAATGTTTTCAAGGAATTTGCCATTATCCACACCTTCGGAAGGAAGATAGTGCTGTAGATAACAACAAGTAGATAATTCCAAATGTTGATTTTATAATTAATTTTTATGCTTATCTTGAAACTGAGTGCATCCATTAAAGGAGTTCACATGCCTGTCCCTGTAGAGAAAATAATGAAGTTGTTCTATAAAAACTGGATGCAAGAGGACTTGGAAAACTGCTCAGTTTTCCTCGCTTGCCCGTCTCTCTGCTTTAACTCGTTTTTCCCCCCACTGAACGCCAGCAAACATCTTGGACCAACTGCCAGGTAGGCAAAGGGCAGAGTTGATCACTGTCTCCTTCTAAACTCGTCTGTGAGAAAGATACCTAATTCTGGGCTACTTTATGACATTGGTATAGAATTTGGACTAACAATAAGTCTAGAGAAGAAGAAGTCATGTTTTAGTCTGGGCAGAAACTTTAATTAGAATACAGAACTGAAAATTAGTCAGTGTTCTTATGTTGATTGTCTGTGGTTGACAAAAAGTTCAAGAATCCAGTCATTCTCTGAGGTGTTAGAGGTCGTGTGTAACCACGTAGCCTTGCATCCTTAGTGAGGACCTAGCTTCTTCCGCTTTTATCGTTGTCATGTAATGAGGAAGCAGCAGTACTGAAATTCTGACTCACTGATTACATCAGGATTCAGTTCAGCTTCCCAGTACCAAATTCAGAGATGTGTGAGACATGGTCCTTGCTCAAAGGAGTTTCTGTTGAGTGGAGAAAGCAGACCTGCAGGTAATAGCAGTAATACTGTATATCTCAGAGGAGGAACTGAGTTCCAACCACGGAGAGTACAGAAAACTTCTAGGATACAACACTTGAGGCAGGCCTTCAAGGAGGCGTGGAAGGGAGTTAGGCAAATGGTCCTCAGCAGAGAGTGTTGTGGGAAACTATGCATAGTCTGGACAAATAGAATGTGAGATGATGGGGCTGGAGGGATCTTGGATTTTACCCTAAAGGTAATGGGCACTTACTGATTGAATTTAAGCAGTGATGTACCTACAGGTCAAATTTGCCTTTTAGAAAGAAAATTTGCTAGGAAATGGGGTGGGGGGGGGTAGAGAAAATAATTAAATGTCGCTATTGCTTATCACAGCATAATTCCATCTGAGATTTGTTTATTCAAACAATGTTTAAAAAATAATCTAAAGTAGAGGACATCAATTCAGAATTCACTGAAGCACCACTTCAAATAATATGACATAATGTGGGACAAAAGCTGTAACTTCCAATCCATAGCCATGGGGAATGGAATGTGCTTTCTTGGACAGAAGCATTAGATTGATTGTGAAACTAAGCGGCCAACTTCCAAATAGTGACAGGCTTTCTGACAGCAGTGCAGTAGCTAATCATGGTTAAGCTTCTGCTGGGCTCATCCAGCATCTTTTTTTTTTTTTTTAAACCACATTTGCATACACAGGTAGGGATTCTGGTCCAACCTTGACCAGGATGTCCTTCTGCCATTTGTTTCTGCCATTGTGAAACAAAGGAACTGGCTTGGGATCTCTTAATGACTAAAACTAATTGGCCATTTTATCATTATATACAGTTAGACATATATATATATACACACGTGTATGTGTATAGAGAGACATTGCATCATGAAATAAAAATTTCACTATATTTATTAGCAACTTGCTATGATTTGATTTTGAAGAGGCTATTCCAACCATCATGTGGGAATGGATTGGGGAGGGGCATGAGTGGGACCTGGGAGATCAGCTAAAAGGTTCCTGCAAGCCACAGATGACAACAGCAATGGAAATGAAGAATTGTGGTTGGATTTGACGTACATCTCTTGAAAGCAGAAATGACAGGACTTGCTAATTGGCTTATACAGAGGAGGCTGCAGTAGGGCGAGAAATCCAGGAAAAGTCTCAGGATTCTCACCTGAGCAACTGGGTGGATGGTGGTGACTGGAGAGGAACATGTCTGGATGGGGGATGAAGAGTACAGTCTGGGACATGCTGAATCTGAAATGATTATGAAACATCCCAATGGAGATGTTGAAAAGGCAACTTGGTATTTTTCTGGTAGAAAAATAATGCAAAATAAGAAATAAAGGTTTTTTTTTTTAAATTAAAGCAGTTATAAGTTTACAGAAACATCATACAGAAAGTATACTGTTCCCATATAATCCCCTCTCACACAGTTTTCCTTATTAACATTTTGCATTAGTGTAGTACCTTTGTTACAATTGATGAACCAATATTATAATTATAGTATTAACTGTAGTCCGTAGTTTCCTTTAGCGTTCACTCTTTTTGTTGTACAGTTCTGTGGGTTTGTAAGTGTGTGTGTGTGTGTTATACAACCTAAAATTTCCCTTTTTATCTCTTTTTGAATATACAGTTCACTGTTGGTAATCACATATGCAAAGTTGTGCTTCCTTCCCCATCATCCATTACCAAAATAATTAATTAAGGTTAATACAGATTTTAGTGTTTCTTCTGCAAGTGTTTCAGTTTACATTCTTAATAACCTTTGCCTTTATCAAGCATATGTTTGGTGCTCTACCCTATATTAAACGCTTTATACATATTTCATTTAAACTGCGAAATAGTCCTATGAAGAAGACACTGTTACTGTTCCCGATGCTTGATGAGGATGCTGAGGTCTTGAGAGAGTAGGCCACTGGTCTGAGAAGCAATAGCCTGGATTGTTACTAGCTTCCCTGGATTCAGAGCCTGTGCTTCGCCACTCCCCATAGCATCTTGCTATGAGTGTGTGACTCATGATTTTTTTTCTCTTTTCAGGGTTTTGGTTTTTTGCACTGAATGTAGCCTAGACTCATCTTCACGGGCTTGTATAGCCCCAGGATACTGTCAAAGGTAAGTTTTTAAAATTTCTGTCCACCATGTATTGACAATGAAAAGAAAGTCTTCATTAAAAAGAAGAAAACTGTACATTTTGATGTTATTTCTTACTGAAGTTCTTATAGAAAAGTATTTAAGATAGCATCACATTAGCCTTTACATTCATACTTTGGTGTCCATGTATACCAGTCCCTTTAAAAAAGCACTTGTATATAGATTGACACTGACATTGAAATTGGTGCTTCAACCTATAAAGCTTAGAACTTAGTTCTTAGGATTAGCAATTCCACAGTTTTAAGTGAGTATCTTCCTAGTTTCTTTACCTCAGATTGTTCCCTGCTCCAGTCCTTAGTCCACATTACTGCCAGAGTTAACTTTCTCAACTGTAGATTTAGTCACGTCACTCCTTTGCATCAAAATTTCGCATGACTCCCAATTGCTACCAATGTTATCCTACAAACCCCCTTCAGAACATAAATCTAAGGCATGTTTCTGGGTTCTTTGGTGAATTCCTATTTGTAAGTCTTACCAGACCATTTTCTGTTTCCAAATACATAGAGCTTTTTCACAGCTTTGTGCCTTGGTATTTTAGTTTCCTAAGGCTGCTGAAAGCAATATACCATGAAATGGTTCAGCTTGAAAAACGGAAATTTATTTGCTTATGGTCTGGGAAAATGTCCAAATCAAGGCATCATCAGGGTGGTGCTTTTTTCCTGAAGACTGCCTGCTGGCTATCCTTGGTTCCTCTGCCATATGACAAGGCACATGGTGGCATCTCCTGGTCTCTTCCTTCTCTTCCGGGTTTTGTTGATTTCAGCTTCTTGCCTCCATGGCTTTCTCTTTTTCTCTGTATTCATCCTGTCTTAAAGGACTCCAGGAAGATGATTAAGACCCATCCTGACTGAGGTGGGTCACACCCTAACTGTAGTAACCTCATCAAAAGATCCTACTTAACAGTGGGTCCACACCCACAGGAATGGATTGACTTTAAGAACTTGCTCTTCTTGGGTATATACTGTTTCAAACTACCATACCTGGTTAATGCTCTTCTCTTTTCTTGGGGTTTGGAAGAGAGGAGAAGAATGCAACTATCTCCTCTTCCTTTTTATAGCTTTTCTAATGTCTCCTCCCAGAATCTCTGGGAAGAATTTTTTTCATCTGTGTTCTAAGAGCACCTGCTAGTCTCACAGTAATAAAACATTTATTATTTTACATTATAGTTATTTATTTGTATCTGTCTCCTTTACTAGTCTCTGAACCCTTTGAGACTTCTTGGAAAGGAACTAACTTTTTTATAGTGCCTGTTGGCTGCTCATGGATACTCTGCTAAGAGCTCTTCATACATTATTTAATTTATCCATATAACACCCCCTCCTGCCCAGTTTTATGGATGAAAGTAATGAGGATTGGAAAATTAAGTAACTTCCCCAAGATTACACAGCGCATAAATGACAAAGAATAATGGTTCTGTTCCTTTAAAGCCCAAGTTCATTCTACTATACCACATTAGACCAGCATCATTTGGCATGTAGTACTGACTCAGTAAGTGTTTATTAAATTGATATCTATTGCATGATAATGGACTTCAGCTGACTGACTCAGTCATTCTTACATAGAAATTCATTGAATGCATATTAGATGCCAGGAACACAGTTCTAAGTGAGCTGTGAATGCAGAGATGAGCAAGACATAGTATCTGGTACCAGGAGGTTAACAATCTAATAGGGGAGGCACCTGTGTAAACAAATAAATCCAATTAACTGTTACAGATCCCATAATAGAATTCAGACAGGTTCCTTTGGGGGCACTGAGGAAGGAATCATCAGTTCCACCTAAAGATGGATGGATCAGGAAATACTTTATAAAAACCAAGTCTTAGATGATGAGTAGGATGTTCACTGGTTCACCAGGGAAGAGAATGAAAGAGTAACATGAACAAAAAACATGGACACCTAAGACAATCTGGCATATTTGCAAAGCTGTAAATAGTTCAGTGTGACTGGAACAAAGGGAACAAAGAGGCCTGACAAATGAGGCTGGAGAGACAGGTGTGCTCTAGAGAGCTTTGAACATATTAACATATTTGCCAACTTTAATAGAAGACCTAGCAAAAATACTGTATGACGTTTAGTCATTTACCCTGAGTCTTGTCCTGTGTGTGCTGAGCACTGTGCCAGGTCAAGACTGTCCCATCATTTACCACATATGGCAAACTGATGACAGCCGTGAGGTAAAATGATGTGCTGTGTTGTCACATCATCATATGACAGCTTTAGCACCACGTGTACACCCCTCCAGTTTATTTTCATCTAAGTAGGGACTTTGTCTTGACTTTCCCCTGACTCTGTCAAACTGATAAACTAGACATTTTGTCACTTCTCAACTGGAATCCTTGGGTTACCATATGATTTACACTGCCTACTTTATTCTCCTTCCATTTTGTCAAAAGGACGTAAAACTGACTTAGACCCTTAGGCACAACTGTAAGTCATGCTTTCAAGTGAGAATGCCATCAAGGGTTTTTCAAGAAACACATATTAAAAAAAAATTAGAGAGAGTTCCAGAACAACAGAAACATGAGAACAAATTAAATAAAGCACAAATAGAATAATAGGTTTTGACATAACATGTAGTAAGTAGGTGGATAATATGGTGTTAATCAGGAAAGAGTTCTAGAAATAAAAATTAACTTGATATTAGAAGGGTAGAGAAGTGAATTGATGATGAAGGGAAGCGATTTCAAAAGGGACTATGAACTAGAATGGCATGTACTTAGATGGAAATTAGGTTTATGGAGAGAATGGAAAGAAGATTTACTTGAGTGGAGTAGAGTAGAGTGTGTTCATTGGGAGTAGCTAGAAATAAAGTTAGTGAAAATCTTGTGAAGTAAAATTATGTTATTAATATTATGATAATGGGATAATTAGGAAGATAAGATTGATGCAGAAAACTGAAATTAATTCTCAAGAGTTTAAATGTCATATATACATTGGAGTTGAAGGGGACCCAATACTTTTCTCTTTCCTGCCCAACTTCAGAACCAAAGGATGTACAAGACAAAAGAGTAAAGCAAGTGAAAATAAAAATTTCACTTTTATTACTAATAAAGGTGATATAGGAGAACCAACTTATAAGGACAACTGGGCTTCCAGGTACTATATTCCAGAACTTGACAGTTTTACCCTCCCAGCAGCACCAGTCTGGGGAAGGCCTGTGCCTCTTAGAAGAAAGAAGCATCAGAGCAGAATGGGATCCCCCAAGGGAAAGGGGAGAGGAAGGGGCTGTCCTCGTGAAGCCCAGTTTCTCCTTCCAGATTCACTAATTTGATAAGTTACTTCATTCCTGACAGTATGAGTTAGGGATACGATGAGGCCAGGAATATTAAACAAATTGATGTTGTTCCCCACCCATCAACCCCCGACACACATGAAAGGAAGCATCTAGAGTGATGATGTTTCCTTCCCTAACGTTACTCAGCTTTTGTCTCTTAATGCATTGGTCTTACCTAGTAAGTCTGGGTCCGCCAGGAGTGAGCCTGTCCTGTAGGGGAGAGGTGGTCATCAGGACAGTCCTGCTCTACTTGTGGGAGGACAGTACCCTGCTACCAACCACCATTGGTAACTCACTGTTCTCTGGGATATTTTCTTGGGACCACTGGTGGGCAAAATAGATTTTGTCTCCAGAAGATTCTAAAATAGATCAGAACAATATATAAATTATATGAACTCCAAGGCTAAATTATTTCGGCATTGCCTTCACAACCACCAAATTCAGAAAGTAAGCCTACCTCCAGCCCAAGAGCTGTTATTTCTGGTAAAATTTGGCAAGACTGAATACTGTACTTAGTCTTGCCAAAGACTGTGGTAGAAACTCATTGGTATCTGAGGGAAGGAGGATAGGCAGAGGCCCTCTTGGTTTTAGCCTTACCAAATGCCAATTGGTCCCTGACTTGGATACTTATACTCAATTTGGAGAAATCTCCCAGTTGGAGGTTAAATTTGAACTGGGTCTTTACCCTATCTGGAGAAAAATCTATCACTGCATGATGCCTTCTCTTTAGAGATTAGTATTTGAAGCCTTGCTGTCGTTTTACAAAATTTAGGGATTTATAGTGGTGGCACCCCCAATTACCAAGTCTTATATGAGCTTCCTTCTTTTCTTCCTCCCTCCCTTCCTCCTTCCTCCCTCCCTCCCTTCCTCCCTTCCTCCCTTCCTTCTTTCTTCCTTTCTTCCTTATATGAAGTAAAGTCAGAAACCTTTTAATATCCGTTTCCCACTTGAATCACCTATATAAGCCTAGCACAATTTAAACCTAGAACTTCACTGGTTTTGTAATGATGTGCTGTTTGAAATTCAGCTGCCTTGTAGTTTACGGTTATACTCTCTAACATCTAAAAGGCCTATATGAAGATAGTCTCTTTTCCCTGAAGTCTAATCTTGCCTCAGCCATGCCTGCTTAGGAAAAACTGCTCCTGCATAATTCAAGGTGAACTAGCAACCTTCTGTATACTGAAGCCACTTAGGCCCACCAGTGCCCTCTTACCTGTGCTGAGGCCAGCACAGCTGACATTTGCTTGCTAGGCCAGAGCGGCCGGTTTATGCTGAGCTGACGTTTAACTGAGCTTTCAGTAGTACCACTGCCATCGCCAACGTGACCGACTGTGGCTTGTTTCTTTGCTGAGGCTTATGTGCCTAGTGCATGCAGCCTTGTCTCTATAGAAACAGCCTTTTTTCTGAAGAAAAAGCTGCAAAACTGTCATCACCAAGGTCAAAATACTGTGTGGCCTATGGTTTATAAACTTCTAGTGTAGCCTCAGTAGTTAAAAGTTCATGCACAAGAGTAAAAACTCAAATGGCTTAATGGTAAGCCTCTACAAACTGCCAAGGTCAAAATACTTTGCCCCCTCACTAAAGTCTAAGGCCTAGTGTCCTGGCCCCAACTGAAGCCTCAAAATTCCCACATGTATTTTACTCCCCAAATTTTACTTCATGTCTGTTTCTCAAGATTTCAGACCCATGTACCAGATGTTAGGGTCTGCAAGAGGCCAAGTAAATAGCACTCCTCTTCTCTTGCCTGAGTTGTATAATGTTTCAGAAACTAGACAAAAGGATAAGACATTTGAGATACCAAAATTGCACTTCTTTTACTAGTAAAGTTATAATGGAGAATATGACTTTTATCTACAAACAAGAAAACTTCTTAACACTGAACCTCAAAATTCAGTTGGCACAGGCACAACTGTGAGGTCCTGCCCCCCGCAGGATTTATGGATGCAGGATGCATGCTCTTTGGTGGCAGCTGGCTTCCAAGAGGAAAGGAGAGAAAGGGGCTGAGCTCCTCAGACCTTGTTTCTCCTTCTGAGCTTAGCATTCAGAGATAGAGGGGCCAGGAGTGAACCCTCCAGGAGGGGAAGACACTTTCCTTTTTTACAGCACATTCAAATGAAAATGGCATAGACACAAATGGAGATAGGAGACTAAAGGGAAAATAAGAATTCAGAGTAGAAGATGCTTTGTGAGTTGTTCATCAACTTGTACTTATTTTTTTAAGGTTTTTTTTTTCCCTGAACTTTTTATTTTGAAATACTTTGAAACCTACAGGCCAGATACAAAAATACTACAAACTCCATACCTACCCTCTCCCAATATGCAGATCCACCAATTTTAATGTTTTGCCACAATTGCCATATCATTCTATGTATATCAATCCATTTTCTGAACACTTGAATGTAGGTTGTATATATCATGTTCCTTGAGCACTTAACTACTGCATGTACATTTCCTAAGAATAAGGATATTCACTATGTAACTACCTTAAGTATTTGTCAAGTTCAAGAAATTTAACATTGATATAAAATTTAGTCCATATTCCTATTTTTCATATGTCCCAATAATGTTCCTTTGAGTCTTTTCTCCTCCCTCGTTAGACCCTATCCATTATCATGAATTCCCTTTTTTTAAAATTTTAAAAAAATTTTTTTATTATTTTTTTAATTGAGATTGTTCACATACTGTACAATTATTCAAAGATCCAAAGTGTACAGTCAGTTGCCCATGGTAACATCATACAGCAGTGCATCCATCACCACATTTTAATTTTTTTTTCAATTAGAACATTTTCATTACTCCAGGAAAGAAATAAAGACACACACAAAAAAGGAAACTCAAATCCTCCCATATCCCTAACCAACCCCCCTCCATTATTGATTCATAGTATTGGTGTAGTACATTTGTTACTGTTGATGAAAGAATGTTAAACTACTACTAACTGTAGTATATGGTTTGCAATAGGTACACATATTTTTTCCTATATGCCCCTGTATTATTAACTTCTAGTTATAGTGTCATACATTTGTTCTAGTTCATGAGAGAGATTTCTAATATTTGTACAGTTAATCACGGACATTGTCCACCACAAGATTCACTGTTTTATACATTCCCATCTTTTAATCTCCAACTTTCCTTCTGGTGACATACCTCACTCTGAGCTTCCCCTTTCCACCACCTTCACACACCATTCAGCACTGTTAGTTATTCTCACAATGTACTGCCATTACCTCTGTCCATTTCCAAACATTTAAGTTCACCCTAGTTGAACATTCTGCTCATAATAAGCAACTGCTCCCCATTCTTTAGCCTCATTCTTTATCCTGATAAATTATATTTCTTGTCTATGAATTTACATATTATAATTAGTTCATATCAGTGAGACCCTGCAATATTTGTCCTTATGTTTCTGTCATTTCACTCAATATAGTGCCCTCAAGGTTTCTTCATCAACCCCTTTTTTTTAAAGATGATTTTGTTCATACACCATACATTCCGTCCTGAGTAAACAATCGGTTTTCCTTGTATAGTCATGTGTTTATGTATTCACCACCATTGTCTCTATCTGTGTAAGAACATCTCCATTTCTTCAACAAAGGAGGAGGAAGAGTCAAAGAAGGTAGAGTGACAGGAGAAAAAGAAAAAAAGAGAGAGAGGAAAAAAAAAAAAACAGAACATGACAGCTAGGAAGCAACAAAAGGAAAGACAGCATTAAACTAAAGTAGACTAAAAAGTCAGACAAGGTCACCAATACCAAGAATCCCATACCGTTCCCCTATGTCCCTCCCCTCCCCCATATGCATTTAGCTTTGGTATATTGCCTATGTTATATTAAAGGAAGCATAATACAATGTTTCTGTTAACTATAGTCTCTAGTTTTCATTGGTTGTATTTTTCCCCCAATCCCACCCCATTTTTAACACCTTGCAGTGTTGACATTCATTTGTTTTACCTCATGTAAAAACATATTTGGGCGTCCATATCCCGAGTCCTGGCCTCTCGCCTCACTCCCCAGACAACATGAGCTTCACCACCCGCTCCACCACCTTCTCCACCAACTACCGATCCCTGGGCTCAGTCCAGTTGCCCAGCCACCGGGTCCGGCCGGCCAGCAGCGCGGCCAGCGTCTATGCGGGCGCCAGGGGCTTGGGCTCCCGTATCTCCGTGTCCCGCTCCTCCAGCTCCCGGGGCAGCTGGGGGTTCGGGGGCCTGGCCGGCGGGGTGGCCGGGGGTCTGGCGGGAATGGGGGGCATCCAGGGCGAGAAGGAGACCATGCAGGCCCTCAACGACCGCCTAGCCTCCTACCTGGACAGGGTGAGAAGCTTGGAGACTGAGAATCGGAGACTGGAGGGCAAAATTCGGGAACACCTGGAGAAGAAGGGACCCCAGGTCAGGGACTGGAGCCACTACTTCAAGATCATCGAGGAACTGAGGGCTCAGATCTTTGAGGTTTCTGTGGACAACGCCCGCATCGTTCTGCAGATTGACAATGCCCGGCTGGCTGCAGATGACTTCAGAGTCAAGTACGAGACGGAGCTGGCCATGCACCAGTCTGTGGAGAGCGACATCCATGGGCTCCGCAAGGTCAATGATGACACCAACGTCACCCGGCTGCAGCTGGAGGCGGAGATCGAGGCTCTCAAAGAGGAGCTGCTCTTCATGAAGAAGAACCATGAGGAGGAAGTAAAGGGCCTACAAGCGCAGATTGCCAGCTCTGGGCTGACTGTGGAGGTGGATGCCCCCAAGTCTGAGGACCTCAGCAAGATCATGGCAGACATCCGAGCCCAGTATGACGAGTTGGCTCAGAAGAACCGAGAGGAGCTGGACAAGTACTGGTCTCAGCAGATTGAAGAGAGCACCACAGTGGTCACCTCTCAGTCCGCTGAGATAGGAGCTGCTGAGATGACACTCATGGAGCTGAGACGTACTGTCCAGTCCTTGGAAATTGACCTGGACTCCATGAGGAATCTGAAAGCCAGCCTGGAGAACAGCCTGCGGGAGGTGGAAGCCCGCTATGCTCTGCAGATGGAGCAGCTCAACGGGGTCCTGCTGCACCTGGAATCGGAGCTGGCACAGACCCGGGCAGAGGGGCAGCGCCAGGCCCAGGAGTACGAGGCCCTGCTGAACATCAAGGTCAAGCTGGAGACTGAGATTGCCACCTATCGCCGCCTGCTAGAAGACGGAGAGGACTTCAGTCTCAGCGACGCCCTGGGCTGCGGCAACTCCATGCAAACCATCCACAAGACCACCACCCGCAGGATTGTGGACGGCAAAGTGGTATCTGAGACCAACGACACCCAAGTTCTGAGGCACTGAGGCAGCAGAAGCAGGGTGCCCTCTGGGGAACCGGTGACCAATAAAAACTTCTGCATCTTCAAAAAAAAAAAAAATATTTGTACCTTTTATCACAATTGTTGAGCACCCTAGGTTTCCCTGAGTTATATAGTCTCAGTCTTTATCTTTCCTCTTTCCTTCTGGTGTTCCACATGTTCCTAACCTTCCTCTTTCAACCATACTCACAGTCATCTTTGTTCAGTGTACTTACATTGCTGTGCTACTATCTCCCAAAACTGTGTTCCAAACCTCTCACTCCTGTCTCTTCCTTTCTGTCTCTAGTGCTCCCTTTAATGTTTCCTGAAGAGCAGATATCTTGTTCACAAACTCTGTCATCTTCTGTTTGTCAGAGAATATTTTGAGCTCTCCCTCATATTTGAAGGACAGTTTTGCTGGATATAGGATTCTTGGTCGGCAGTTTTTCTCTTTCAGTATCTTAAATGTATCACCCCACTTCCTTCTTGCCTCCATGGTTTCTGCTGAGAGATCCGCACATAGTCTTATCAAGCTTCCTTTGTATGTGATGGATCGCTTTTCTCTTGCTGCTTTCAGGATTCTCTTTTTATCTTTGATATTTGATAATCTGATTATTAAATGTCTTGATGTAGGCCTATTTGGATCTATTCTGTTTGGGGTACCCTGCACTTCTTGGATCCGTAATTTTATGTCTTTCATAAGAGATGGGAAATTTTCATTGATTGTTTCTCTATTATTGCTTCTGCCCTTTTTCCTTCTCTTCTCCTTCTGGAACACCCATGACATGTACATTCCTGCATTTTGTTTTGTCCTTAAGTTCCTGGAGACATTGCTTATATTTTCCCATTCTTTTTTCTATCTGTTCTTTTGTGTGTAGGCTTTCAGGTGCCTTGTTCTCCAGTTCCTGAGTATTTTCCTCTGCCTCTTGAGATCTGCTGTTGTATGTCTCTGCTGTGTCCTTCACCTCGTGTGTTGTGCCTTTCATTTCCATAGATTCTGTCAGTTGTTTTTTTGAACTTTTGATTTCTACCTTATGTATGCCCAGTGTTTTCATTATATGCTTCATGTCTTTTTCCATATCTTCCCTAAACGTTCTGAATTGATTCAGCAGTAGTTGTTTAAATTCCTTTATCTCAGTTGAAGTGTAAGTTTGTTCCTTTGACTGGGCCATAACTTTGCCCCTCCTAGTGTAGGTTGTAGTTTTCTGTTGTCTGGGCATCTGGCCTCCTTGGTTACCCCAATCAGGTTTTCCTAGACCAGAATGGGCTCAGGTCTTGGAAGAAGGCAGTAGTTTCAGGTCTCCCTGAGGGTGTGTCTTAGAAGATTGGTACATCCTGTGAGGCCTCAAGTCACTGTGCTTTTCTGCCCAGTAGGTGGCACCTGTCAGCCTGCCACTCCCGACTGCTGTAAGAGGTGTGGCCCATGGCAGTTTTCCCCCAGGCTCTGGGGTCTGGTTCTGAATGGAAGGCGGGTAGTAGAGCTTGGCACCACCTCTTTCCTCTTAGGGATGATATACCCCCTGAGGAGATGTCATTTGCATTTGAATCATCTCTGACTCTGCTATCCCCACCCTTTCTGGGTCTGAGCACTGGGAATTGAAAATGGCTGAGGCTTTCTTCACTGAGCTGAAAAAGGGACAGAAAGACCCCCTTCAGGGTCAGTCTAAGGCCCCCCTCAGTTTCACTCGTCTGCCAGAGACAGCACCTGGTCCTCTGGGCTCTCCCTCCCTCCCAGAGAGGTCCTCCAGCTCTTCAAGGTCAGTTATCACCAAAAGCCTCTGTCTGCTTGTTGGGGATTTGTAGCTTGCTAATTAAAACCCCAGTTAGAGCTCAGCTGAGCTATATTCGCTTGCTCAGTGAGTGCTGCTCTCTAGCACAGCGAGGCTTTGCAGTTCAGGCTGTGGGGTGAGGGGGCTCCCGTCTCGGGTCCACAGTTTTTACTTTCAGATTTTATGCTGCAATCTCAGGCATTCCTCCCAATTCAGGTTGGTATATGATGAGTGGGTGGTCACCTTTGTCCCCCCAAAGTTATTCCAGATTATTTACTATTTGTTCCTGGTTGTTTATTAGTTGTTCCGGTGGACTGACTAGCTTCCACTCCTGTCTATGCCACCATTTTCTTCCTTGCCGTGTCATGTATTCCCTTTTATTGCTGTTGTCTCTTTAGTTGCTCTTTAACATTTATTGAGCACCTATTAATGTACCAAGTTCAAATATATTATTAGTTAGTCCCCAGAATAGCTATTGTTCCCAAATTTCAGTAGGGAAACTGAAACTCAGACAAATTGAGTAACTTTCTCAAGGTCACACAACAAATTAGCATTCAGGTCTGTCTGAATGCTTCAGTTACAGCTACAGCTTTCTCTCCCAGCTCCAGTCACTGTTCTCCTCTTGCCCCTGCAGGCCTAACAGTGGTAAGGAGCCCAGTGTAGCCACTGGGTGCTTTAGTATCCTTTGTCAGCTTCCCTTGTTTCTACTCTTAACACTTTTGAAAATTGAGCACTGGAGTAGTAGAGAAGGTAAGACTTGAACTGGGCCTTGAAGAATGGATAGGATCTTTGTAAGCAGATAGGGGATTTTAAGAAGTGAGTGTAGGGTCAAAGCCTTGGTAACAGCCTTGAAGATGGGGGGAAGGATGGGGAGAGTACATGACAGATGACAGTGTTCCATATTGGGGATAAGGAAAAGGAGTCACTGGGGGAGAAAGAGCAATGGCTCTCAGAGATGGGATGAACTAGAGTAATCAGACAAGTTAAGCTACAAAGAGATTTAAGAGGAACAGGGGGGCCTAATAGATTCCAGAAAGGATGAAACTAAAAAAGCTTTAACTGAGTGAAAGGGCTGCAAGGTAGGTGTGGCAGCCTTTCATAGAGGAATATGCCTACTGCCAACCCTGCTTCCTCTCCTGCCCATGCCTCCCATTGGATTAGCCCAGCCACCAGCCAGAGGGAAGGGAGCCCATTGTTGGAGTCTCCTGGGACACAGAGCTGGGTAGAGAAGAGTGGAGCTTGGATCTGGAGAGGCCAGAGAAGAGTAAACTGCAGCAGGCCAAGGACTTGCCATTAGTGTGGCCCTGTGAGCATGGAGTCCCAAGGTGTCTCCTTAGTCAGCTATGTTATAATGTGTCATCTATGAAATGCACTCTGTTAGCTATAGTAGAATGAGAACTGTGAAGTAATTTGAATGCCAAATCTTTCTAGATATTTTATTGTTTTTCCAGTGCATAATTGTCATAAACAGGTGAGGGGCAAGATCAAAGAGAAGGCCTGTTTCACTTGTCATGAGCCTCAGTAGCTTGTTTTATAGAGGGAGTGGGCAGTATCAGTTAATGTGGGAATGAGTGAGTGGAGTTGATCGAGAGAGCATCTACTCTACTGATTTTATGCTTTACATCATGTAATTATACATCTGATCCCCAAAAACCTTTTTAGGTAAGAACAGATATTTTGATGTTCCTCAAACATGTTCCCACCCCCACCCCCGAAAACATGAGGAAAAATTCCTGGAAGTGCCTTTCTGGCCTCAGGTCCTGTAGCTGGTAATTGAGAAGCCTGTACCAGAACCAGACCGCCGGGTGCTAATTGCCAAGGATACATTGTCAGGCATCTTTTTGGCTTTTATATTTTGTAGCCATTATAAATACTTTTAAAATACTTTTAAAGTATTTGAAAGGTTTTATAATATTAGAACCTATATATAAAATGAAGATTTTTTTTGTCAGTTTGAGTAATTATTCCTCAACAATTACATACTTAGTAAATTAATTTAAATGTTACATAAATTTTTAGTCATTTCCTTTTGGTACATTTTAATTGATAAAATTTAACAAACTTGCTTGACATATTTTATTCTTAAAGGAAAAACTTCTACTTCTTATTGTCTTGCCTTATAAGCCTGTTCTCGTATAAAAAGAAATGGACATTTAGTTTATTAAGCAGATTTTCTTAAAATAAAAAAGTGGGATCAACCTTTAGAGTGCATCTTAATTTCATGTTATAAAAATCTGAGAATGTTGAACACAAATTGTAAAGCCAAGAAACCCCAGGCAATTCCAGTAGCCTAGCCTAATACCCAGGCACTGTGAACTGCTATTGCAAAACAACTGGTAGGCTTCCTTTCTGACAGGCTGGGGTCTGTACTGTACGAATTGTTAAAAATTTTCAATACCACCTCTGCCAAAAGCCAAGTAAAATGGAGAAAGAAAGCTGTTTAATATAGATATTATATTTAATACATGTGTATTTTACATATACATACAAACTACTTAAGTTACTTAAAGTAAATTTTTCACAGTGTTCATGGCAGCTCTGGTGACAGAATTTCAATGTAAATCTTTGAACAAATATTTGCATGGAATTCCTTATGTATATTTTTTCTCGTCTCTTTTAGGCAGTATTTGCGCGTTTCTGCAGAGTTTTGCACAGTCTGTTCCCATGCAAACCAATGAAGGAGAAATATCTGAAGAAAGCAGCTCTAAGGTCAGTAAATTACTGAAAGTACAAACAAGATGAGCACAAATTAAACCACAGAGGTAGTGGATGAGTAAAATGGATGTTTTGTGTTATGTGAATTTAAAAATTAGTTTGACTTAAATTAGAATCTAACCTAAGATTGAGAAGGTTTTTTCTTCCCAAAATACAATTTTGTTACTTTATATACAAATTATACTGAATGCACAGAACTTTATGATTCTTTTTTAGAAGACTAGCACTGAATCTTTCAAAAAATTCATTATGAAAGTTATATGTGCCCCTTATAAAAAATTAAAACATATCAGAACAGGTGAAAATTAAAGCCTTTCCTTTATTCCTGCTGCATAGAGGCAGTCCCTGGTAATTTTTAGATATTTTGCTATTGTGAATTTTTAAACGGTAATTTGGTTTGGTTTTTCAAGCTAAAAGTAGAACATTATCATTGTCAAGCTGTATAGATAAATAGTCATGTATGTGTTTATCTATTTCCCTATTTATGCCTGGCTCCATGTCCTGCATTTCCTTGAATCTTACTCTACCTGGTCATATGAGACCTTCAGTATCACCTTCACTTCCCTCTTTCTCCACTCAAAATTGTCTCCTCCGTCCAGGGAGCATCTGAAGGTATCTTACATTTTCTCCTGAACAGTACCTAGCACCCACAGCATTATATCCTGCCCTGAATCCACCTGAAGTCCTTTGCTGCTTCCAATACACTGCTACCAGCACTCTCCATGGGAGTGCTTGTTCCTTCACCTGAGCAAACAGTGGAGAGGTGTCAGAATGTCACTGGGTTTCCATCATCCCAGTCCTCACTGCCTGTTGGCGCCATGCTCTGCTTCACGGAGTGTTAGAGAAGCTGTGCTCTTCTCAGCTCTTCTGTATTTTGTGAGCTGGGCTTCAGAGAAGCAGTGCTTGTGCCTGAAGTCTCAGGGTTCCTCAGGAAAAGAGCTCATTCTGCTTCTTCCTGAATCCCCTCTCTCTTCAGGATTGGGTAGAAGGACAGATACCATCCTGTCCTCTTGTTTTTCTTCCCATCTCACCAGATCTCTTCCGTCTTTCTGTAGCCAAGAGAGTTATCTATAAACTGTTCTTCAGACTCAGCTAGACCCTGAATCTCATTTAGGGTTAGTTGGAACCTTTGAGGTGTACACATATACATGCGCACTATAAATCCTCCTCAGACACACACATGGACGCATACAGACACAAAAGGTAGACACACTCCTCAGAATTTCTGAAATACATGCATACCCTTGCCCAGGATCCTAATTCATTAATTTGTAATGAAACATGATTTCTACGATCCTCTGACTAGTACATTCTTTCCATGGAAAGTTAAATTGTACCTGGGAGATTGCTTGGTGACCAAAACAGAATATTTTATTGTCATAAACTCAGTTTTCACCTCTTTCTGGAAAAGAAAGGCTAGATTTCTTGATTTTTTTAATTCTGAAAAGTTTATCAGTTTACAGTCAATTAAACTAAAAAGAACATTCTTTTTATACTTATAGTAAGTAGATGCTTCTCTTATCAGAAATTAGAGTATAACTTCAACTTCATCAGTCTTGCTGTTTTTGTGTTTTTTTTCTTTGTTTCTCTTTCTTTAAAACCTTATTACATTTGGAATGATTTGATTTTAATGCAGGAATTTGTCATAATTAGTGCTATGCTAGTAATTTGTGAATGTCTGTTAACAGAAATAAGTCAGAAAAGGTAGCTGAGTTTGAGGGAAAGTGGGGAATTTTTAATAAAACAGTGATTTTGAGCTAAATTCATTCACATGTTTAAAGAAATAATTCTTGAGTGCCTGTTATGTACTGAACTCAGGGAATACAACAATGAACCAAAATGACATGGTTCCTAGCCTCAAGGTAGTGGGAGACACAAAATAAACAAACATAAAAAAATATGATAATTACAGATTATGGGTCAGAGTAGGAAGAAAATAAAATAAAATAGAGACTGGGAGGACAAGCATAGATTGGTCAGGGAAGGCCTGTCTGAGGTGACATTTCAGCTGAGGATGAAAAGATGAAGGAATAGGTTATGCAAAGAGTTGGAAGAAAAGTGTCCTGGACACAGGCAACAGCTGCGAAAGCCCTTGGCCTCTTCCAAGATCTGTCAGAAGACCTGTGTGGCCAAGTGCCTGGATAGGAGGTTGGAGGTGGAGGCAGAGGCCTTGCAAGGCCTTGAAGGCCATGGTATGGAATGTGGGTTTATTCTGCATACTGGGAAGCCATTGAAGGCTGTTCAATTGAGGAGTAACGTGATATGATTTGCGTTTTTAAAAGATGACTCGGGCTGCTGTGTGGAGAATGGATTGGAGAGAGGCAAGAGTGGAAGCAGGGAGCCCAGTGAGGAGGCAGTTGCAGTCATTCAGGTGAGAGAGAAGATGGGGACTGGATTAGTGTGGTGACACTGGAAATGGAGGAAAGACAGACTTGAGGTGAATTTTGGAGGTAAAACTGACATGACTTGTGGATGAATTGGAATACTTTCCATCATAGAAATCAAGAAGAGAATTTCAAGAAAAGGAGTGATCAGTAATGTCAGATGCTGCCAAGAAGTAAGAAGGTTCATAACTAAGAAAAGACAACTGAATTTGTTTAAGAGCTAATTAAAGGAAAGGACATGAGAAAACTTTTTGAGGAGATGGAGATGTTCTGTATCTGATAGGTATGTGGGTTACACAGATATATCCATTTGTCAAAATGGTATTACTAAAATTTGTGTATTATAATGTATGCTCATTTTACCTGTAAATTAATCATAAGCAAATAGAAGTGGATGATGAATGGAGGTATAGATGAAATGAGTTGGCAGAATGTTGATAACTCTTGAAGCTAGGTGATGGGGACATGTTGGTTCATTTATACTATTCTGTTTACTTTGTATGTGTTTGAAATTTTGCAAAATAAAAAAATTAAAGAGCTTATTGATGGTGTTCAAGATTTCCATTTCATTAGTGCAGGAAGGGCAGAAACCAAATTTTATGGGTTAAAGAGAAATTAAATGGAAAGAAAGTAAGAGTTATGCCTATAGTCTGCCGTACAAATTTAGGAAGTTTGGAAGTAAATGGAGAAAAGAAGTAGAATAGCAATGATGAGAGGTTGGTTCAAGGGAAAGATTTTTTAAAAAATGGAGTAGGCCTATGCATGTTTGAGAAAAGAGGGAAGAAATTAGTGGAGGACGGCAGAGAGGATAATTATGAAAAAGTGTTCACCAGATTCATGAACTTGAAGGAACTTGGGCATCAAGGAATCCAGTCCCCTTGGGCCACAGTTAGTGACTGAGCTCGGGCCTGAATCCCGCTCTTCTGATTCCTGTTGGAGAGAGATTTGGAGAGGGGAGGAAAGAAAGTGGAGTTTTCTTAGCATTCTTATGCTTTTCTTAGCATTGCCTCTGAAATAGAAGTCATTGTTATTTGGAGAGTATAAAGTGCAAGTGCAAGATTGAGGACTTGAACTGACAAGCTTAGATTTTCTATTAAGGAGGACAGGTCAGTATAGTTTTTAAAAATCCATATAAGTGTTGTGGAACTAAAAAGCAGGGATGCTTAGAGTTGAACAGAATTGGTCAAGGAAGTCTTGGAGTATGTGAATGCTGTTGTTCTATTAAAGATATAGTCTCTGAAACTTTCAACATTTTCCAAAGCCTTTTTTTTTCTTTTTTTGGAGAGAATGTTTGTTTAAGTTCACGGATGGACCAGGGACAATTTGTTCTTTGACAGTGGGAAAATATAGACATCAATCTCTTGAGTTTAGAATGACTCCTTTTCTCTGCCTTAAGATATAAAGAATGAGTTTCCAGAAGACTCCTGTACATAGGCCATACATAATTCTTGAATTAAGTACAAGTGTTCTTTCTTTTTTCCTTGGATATTTTACCTCTTTCCTTTCCTTCCTTCCTTTTATTAATTCAGCAAATATTTATTGAGCACCTACTGTGTGCCAGGAATTGTGCTACATACTGGCGCCTAAGAGTTGCCCCATTGAACTAGTGGGTGGGTTTTTTTGTTTGTTTGTTTTGTTTTTTTTAATTCTTGGAGCTCTGAGCATTGTGAGTGGAGGCAGGAACAAAGAATGTTAAATTTCAAATAAGTTTAGAATTGGCTTTTTTCCCCTGAATGGTCACTAGAATACAATTTTGTGTGACCTAATAACTTTCTTCAAGAGAGTTCTGCTATTTGAGTGAAAGGAAGAGTAGTTAACAGAGTTATTATTAATGTGAAACTTCAGAAGCTCCTGATTATATCCTTTGGAGACACAGTGGCTATTCCTTATATTTTTCTCAAGGACTACTTCAAGGTTTATTTAATTTCCCTGTTGTGAATGTGCGAGAGAGAAAATTGAATGTAACTAACAGTTACACGTGAATCTGTCTTATTGTTCCACACTTCAAGAAGTTAAATATGAAAATTATGTTCTGTTAAAAGTCTTGATGACATATCAGGAAATCTAAAGGCTGGAGTATGTAGCTCGCTGGCCTGATTCCCTTAGAGAAAGAATCACATGACCTCACCTATGGACAGTTATGTAGCTATGTTGTCAGTTTGGTCTGAAAATGGACACTATTTTACCTGTCATATGTGGCTTTGACACTTGAATGCAATGATCAGTTTTCTTAGTGCCAAGTCTTAACTATTATGTAATGGAGTAGAGATTACTAGAGATGTTTCAGTTCTATTGTGGATTTATTGACATATCTCAGACCTCAGTTATTTATTTATATTGCGGCCCGCCTTTTTTTACCTTGAAAAAAATCTTTTTATTTTGAAATAATTTCAAACTCACTCACTTCCTCCCTCCCTCCCTTCCTTCCTTCCTATGTACATATCTACCTATGTATCTATGTATCTATGTATCTATGTCTTTATCTTCTAAACAATTGAAATTAGGTTGCATATATCCTGCTCCTTGACCATTTAATACTTCCATTCATATTTCCTTTGAACAGTGATATTCACTTATGTCACTTCATTATGTACAGTTATCAAGCTCAAGAACGTAACACTGATATAAAGCCTATATTCCAGTTTTTCCAATTGCCCCAATAATTTCCTTTTTGTCCCAGTATTGTACCTTCTTTTTTATTCATTTTATTGAGACATTATTAAAAAATGACATACTTTTATAGTCAGTTATTCAGCTAATTCTTTAATTTAATAAACACTTATTGGACACCTACATGCTGATGTTCTAGGTGCAGGAATGCAAAATATGTAAGGCATGGTCCCTGCATGTGGTGTAGTCTAGTTGAGGGAGCTTTTCAGACTGTGAGGGCTGCACCAGTGGTATCAACTGTGCACTTTGGGGATTAAGTCAGACAATTAATTCTTCCTGGAAGGAATCTCCACAATGGAGGAGGTAACACTGAGATTTTGTAGAAGAATAAGTTTTTTTGTTTGTTTTTGTTGGTGGATGGGTGGTGGGGTTGGGAAAGTCATTACAAGCAGAGGGAATAGCATGTAGCATGTAAGTGGAAAAGCATGACAGGAGATGGAGAAAAGGTTAGAGTATTTTTCAGGTATCTCTGATATCTTGCTGTGTATTAAACCACTGCAAAACTTATTGGTTTAAAACCACCACCACAACAATCTTTTATTATCACTCATGATTCTGTGGATTCGTTGGGTTCAGTAGGGTGGTCCTTCTGCTCCAGAGTGGTGCTGGCTGGGGTTGCCGTGATCTGGAGGCCCAACTGGTCAGGAATATCCAACGTGGCTCACTCTCATGGCTGGCTGTTGGTGTTGGCTGCCAGGTGGGAGCTTAGTTTGAAGCTGTTGACCTGAGCGTCAAGAATCTCTTCCACATGGACTTTCTAACATGGTCTCTCTACATGGCAATTCTAAAGTTCTAGAATAAGTAGAACAAAGTGTCAAAGAATACCATTAACACAAGCCAGTCAACAATAAACTCCTAGGCAAGAGAGAGAAACTGACTTTCAGAGAAAACTTATCAAGATAATCAGATGCCTAGATATCAGCAAAAAATTAAAAGCCAACTGAGAAACAAGTTATGGCCCAGTCAGAGGAACACATGAAAACTTGATTAGAACAACTAATCAAAGGTGTTCAAACAAATCTCCTAAATCAATTCAAGGAAGTGAAGGAAAATATGGTTAAAGAGATAAAAGATAATTAAGAAGATACTCAGTGAGCATAAAGAAGTATTTGAAAGTATGAAGAGAAACATTACAGAACTTATAGAAATGAAAGGCACAATAGAAGAAAATACATTAGAGGCATATAGTAGCAGATTTGAACAGGCAGAAATTTGAAAATAGGATAATCAAAATCTCATAGAAGAACACATGGAGGAAAGAATGGAAAAAAAATTGAACAGGGTCTCAGGGAAGTGAATGACAGCATGAAGCACACAAATATATGTATCATGGATGTCTGAGAAGGTAAAGGGAAGAGAAAGAGGGCAGAAAGAATATTTGAGGAAATAATAGTTGAAAATTTCCCAGTTCTGATGAAAGATATAAATATACATGTCCAAGAAGTGCAACATATTCAAACCAGAATAAATCCTAATAATACATACTAACCAGAATGTCAGATGCCAAAGATAAAGAGAGAATCCAAAAAACAGCAAGGGAAAAGCATTTCATCACATACAAGGGAACTGCAATAAGATGAAGTGCCAATTTCTCATCAGAAACCAAGAAGACAGTGGTATGATGAATTTAAGGTACTAAGAGAAAAACTGCCAGCCAAGAATTCTTTATCTGGTGAAACTGTCCTTCAAAAATGAGGGAGAAGGCATTGGCTTCCTTGTGAGACCAAGGGAGGAGATGTTTGTTTATTGCAGGATCTGTATTTTCTGTAGTCCATTAGATGGTTTGACTTGTGTGGTCAGTTTATTCAAACACCATAATTCCATGGAACTTTGAATAGAAAGTGAGATTTGATAGGTTTGTATAGGTTATTGTGAAACAGCGATACATCCCAGAATAATTTGGGCAGAGAATAAAAATATATATGCAAGTCCCCCCCTGGGGAGTTGAGGGAAAATGCAGAAATGTTGGACTTCCCCACCTGGGTTGTTGCTGATATTCTCACAAACATTGAGGACTGACAGTTGGTATGCCAAGCCCCCTATCTTGGGGCTTGCCCTTATGAAACTCATTGCTGCAGAGAGGAGGCTAAGCTTGCTTGTGATTGTACCTAAGAGCCTCCTCCTGAATGCCTCTGTTGCTCAGATGTGGCCCTCTCTCTAGCTAAGCCAACTTGGCAGGTGAACTCACTGCCCTCCCACCTACATGGGACCTGACTCCAAGGGGTGTAAATATTCCTGGCAACACAGGAGATGACTCCCGAGGATGAGCCTGAACCCAGCATCATGGGATTGAGAACATCTTGACCAAAAGGGGGAAGTGAAATGAAACAAAATAAAGTTTCAGTGACTGAGAGATTTCAGATGCAGTTGAGAGGTCACTCTGGTGGGCATTCTTATGCACTATATAGATATCCCTTTTTAGGTTTTAGTGTATTGGAATAGCTAGAAGTAAATATCTTGAAACTATCAAACTGCAACATTTGTGTAACTATGTAGCTTACATGGGGTGATAGTGTGATTGTGAAAATCTTGTGGATCACACTCCCTTTGTCCAGTGTATGGATGGATGAGTAGAAAAATGGGGACAAAAACTAAATGAAAACTAGGGTGGGATGGGGGGCATGATTTGGAAAACAGATTTCTTTTTTACTTTTATTTTTTATTCCTATTTTTATTCTTTCTGGTATAAGGAAAATGTTCAAAAATAGATTGTGGTGATGAATGCACAACTATATATATGATGGTACTAAGAACAGTTGGTTGTACACCATGGATGATTGTATAGTATGTGAATATATATCAATAAGACTTAATTTATATAAAAAAAAACAAAAAAAAATGAGGGAGAGTTTAAAATACTCACAGATATACAGAAACTGAGAGAGTTCATCAGAAAGAAACCAGCACTACAAGAAATACTAAAGGGAGTTCTGCTGGCTGAACGGAAAAGACAGGAGAGAGAGGCTTGGAGTAGAGTGTAGAAATGAGTATCATCAGTAAGGGTAACTAAAAAGGTAAAGAGAGCCAAAATAAGATATAGCATATAAAAAACAAGGTATAAAATGGTTGAAGTAAAAGTACTGCCTTCATAATAATAATATTGAATGTTAATGGATTGAACTCCCAGTCAAAAGACACAGATTGGCAGAATGGATAAAAAAAACTTTGATCCATTTATATGCTGTCTACAAGAGGCTCACCTTAGACTCAAGGACCCAAAGAGGTTGACAGTGAAAGTTTGGAAAAAGATATTCCGCTCAAACAGTAACCAAAAAAGAGCTGGGGTAGCTGTACTAATATTGAGCAAAAATAGACTTTAAATGCAAAATTGTTATAAGAGACGAAGAAGGACACTATATATTAATAATAAGGGGCAATCCACCAAGAAGAATTAACAGTTGTAAATATGTATGCACCTAACCAGAGTGCCCCAAAATATATGAGGCACACACTGGCAAAACAGAAGAGCAAAATAGACATCTCTACAATGACAGTTGGAGACTTCAATACATCCCTGTCTTCAATAGATAGAATATCTAGATAGAGAATCAATAAAGAAACAGGGAGCTTGAAAAATACTATAAATGAACCAGACCTAACAGACATATAGAGAACATTGCACCTGAAAACAGCAGGATATACATTCTTCTTAAGTGCTTATGGATCATTTTCCAGAATAGACCACATGTTGGATCACAAAACAAGTCTCAATAAATTTAAAAAGATTGAAATTATATGAGGCCCTTTCTCTGACCATAATGGAGTGAAGCCAGAAATCAGTAACTAGTGGAGAACTGAAAAATTCAAAAATATATGGAGGTTGAACAGCACACTCTTAAACCAGTGGGTCAAAGAATAAATTGCATGAAAAAAAAGAGGATCTAAGATGTGGCATAGAGAGGAGTGGAAGCTAGTTAGTCCCCCCTGGAACAATTAATAAGCAACCAGGAACAGCTAGTAAATAATCTGGAATAACTGCAGGGGAAAAAACGTGACCATCTACCCATCATACACCAACCTGAATTGGGAGGAATCCTGAGATCACAGCATAAAATCTGTAAGTAAAAACTGTGGATCCGGGCTGGGAGCCCCCTTCCTCCACAGCCAGAGCTGCAAAGCCTCATGGAGCCAGAGAGCAGCTCTCTCTGAGTGAGCGAATATAGCAAAGCTGAGCTCCAACTGAGGTTTTAATTAACAAATGTGGACTGCTCAACACGAATCCCCAACAAGCAGACAGAGGCTTTGGGTGACTACGGACCTTGGAGAGCCAGAGGGTGGCTGCGGACTGGCCCTGAAGAGGGCTTTTTGTCGCTGTTTCGGATCAGTGGAGAAAGCCTCAGGCATTTTCAGTTCCCAGTGCTCTGACCCAGGCAAGGGTGGAGATAGCACAGAGAGAGACCATTGAAATGTTAATGACCTCTCCCTAGGGTCTATCTTCTCTAATAGGAAAGGATGGGGCCCAGCTCTACTACCCACCTTCCATTCAGAACCAGACCCCAGAGCCTGGGGGAAAACAGCCACGGGCCACACCTCCTTACACCAGTCTGGAGTTACAGGCTGACAGGCGCCACCTGCTGGGCAAAAAGCACAGTGACCTGAGGCCTAACAGGTGTACCAATTTTGTAAGACACATCCTCAGGGAAACCAGATACTGAATATTTCTTCTTTCTGGGACCGGAGCCTGTTCTGGTCTGGGAAAACCTGATTGGGGTAATCAAGGAAACCATGCCTAGACAACAGAAAACGACAACTACTACACTAAGAAAAATGAAGTTATGGTCCAGTCAAAGGAACAAACTTACACTTCAACTGAGATACAGGAATTTAAACAACTAATACTAAGTCAATTCAGAAAGTTTAGGGAAGATATGGCAAAAGTGATGAACCATATAATGAAAACACTGTGCGTACATAAGGTAGAAATTGAAAGTTCGAAAAACCAACTGGTAGAATCTATGGAAATGAAAGGCACAACGCAAGATATGAAAGACACAATGGAAACACACAATGGCAGATCTCAAGAGGCAGAAGAAAACACTCAGGAACTGGAGAACAAGGCACCTGAAAGCCTACACACAAAGAACAGATAGAGAAAAGAATGGAAAAATATGAACAACGTCTCTGGGAACTTAAGGACAAAATGAAAAGCAAGAATGTATGTGTCATTGGTGTCCCAGAAGAAGAGAAGGGAAAGGGGGAAGAAGCAATAAGAGAGGAAGTAATCAATGGAAATTTCCCATGTCTTATGAAAGACATAAAATTGTGGATCCAAGAAGCGCAGCATACCCCAAACAGAATAGATCTACGCCAAGACACTTAATAATCAGATTATCAAACTCAAAGATAAAGAGAGAATCCTGAAAGCAGCAAGAGAAAAACGATCCATCACATACAAAGGAAGCTTGCTCAGACTATGTGTGGATTTCTCAATAGAAACCATGGAGGCAAGAAGGAAGTGGGGTGATACATTTAAGATACTGAAAGACAGAAACCACCAACCAAGTGTCCTATATCTGGCAAAACTATCCTTCAGATATGATAGAGAGCTTAAAATATTCTCTGACAAACAGACAATGACAGAGTTTGTGAACAGGAAACCCTAAAGGAAGCACAGCAGACAGAAAGGAAAAGACGGGGGTAAGAAGTTTGGAACACAATTTTGGGAGATAGTAGCACAGCAATGTAAGTACACTGAACAAAGATGACTGTGAGTATGGTTCAAAGAGGAAGGTTAGGACCTTGTGGGACACCAGAACAAAAGATGAAGAATAAAGACTGGGACTGTGTAACTCAGAAACCTAGGGTGCTCTTCGATTTTAATAAAAGGTACAAATATGTTTTTACATGAGGTAGAACAAATGAATGTCAGTATTGCAAGGTGTTAAAAATAGGGTGGGATTGGGGGGAAAATACAATCAATGCAAACTAGAGAGTATAATTAATGGAAACATTGTATTTGCTTCCTTTACTATAACAAAGGCAGTATACCAAAGCTAAATGCGTATGGTGGGTGTGAGGGGGATAGGGAAAGGGTATGGGACTTCTGGCATTGGTGATGATGTCTGACTCTTTATTCCACTTTAGGTTAATGCTGTCTTTCCTTTTGTTGCTTTCTAGCTCTCATGTTTCTCTTTCGCTCTCCCTCTCTCTTTCTCCCTCTCCCTCTCTGCCTCCCTCCCCTCCTCTCTCTTTTCTTTTTCTTTTGTCTCTCTGCCTTCTTCGACTCTTCCTCCTTCTTTGTGGAAGAATAGAGATGTCCTTATGTAGATAGTGGCAATGGTGCTGAATACATAAATACGTGACTATACAGGGAACCAACAATTGTTTACTTAGGATGGAATGTATGGTGTGTGAATAAAACAGTCTTAAAAGAAATGGGTTGATGAAGAAACCTTGAGGGCCATATGTTGAGTGAAATAAGACAGACACATAAAAGGCAAATATTGCAGGATCTCACTGATATGAACTAATTATAATATGTATACTCAAAGACATGAAATATAAATTACTAGGATATAGAATTAGGCTAAAGAATGGGGAGTGTTTGCTTACTATAAGCAGCATGTTCAATTAGGGTGAACTTAAACATTTGGAAATGGACAGGGGTGATGGTAGCATGTTGTGAGAATCACTAACAGTGCTGAAAGGTGTGTGAAGATGGTGGAAAGGGTAAGCTCAGAGTGACATGTGTCACCGGAAGGAAAGTTGGAGGTTAAAAGATGGGAATGTATAAAACAGTGAATCTTGTGTTGGGCAATGTCCATGATTAACTGTACAAATATTAGAAACCTCTCCCATGAGCCAGAACAAATACATGACAGTACAACTAGAAGTTAATAGAGGGGCATATAGGAAAAAATATATATACCTATTGCAAACTATATACTACAGTTAGTAGTATTTTAACATTCTTTCATCAACAGTAAGAAATGTATTATACCAAAACTATGAATCAATAATGGAGGGGGTGGTTAGGGGTATGGGAGGATTTGAGTTTCCTTTGTTTTTGTCTTTATTTCTTTACTGGAGTAATGAAAGTGTTCTACAAATTGAAAAAAATTAATTGTGGTGATGGATGCACAGTTGTATGATGGTACCATGGGCAATTTATTGTACACTTTGGGTCTCTGGATAGTTGTATGGTATGTGAACAATCTCAATAAAAATATATATATATTTTTTAAAAAGCATGATGAAATATATATATATTTTTAAAAAAGCAATTTATCTTTAAAAAATAGACCAAAATAGTTCAAAAATAGACCCTAACATCTATGGACAAATGATATTTGACAAGGCTGCTAAGTCCACTCAACTGGGATAGAATAGTCTCTTCAACAAATAGTCCTGGGAGAACTGGATTCTACATGCACAAGAATGAAAAAGGACCCTTATCACACACCTTATACAAAAATTAACTCAAAATGGATCCTAAATACAAGAACCAGGGCCATAAAACTCCTAGAAGTGAATTTAACGAAGCATCTTCAGTATCTTGTGGTAAGCAGTGGTTCCTTAGACTTTACACCCAACACACAAGCAGTGAAAGAAGAAATAGATAAGTGGGACCTCCTCAAAATTAAAAACTTTTGGGCTTCAAAGGACTTTGTCAAGAAAATGAAAAGGCAATCTACTAAATGGGAGAAAATATTTGGAAACCACGTATCTGATAAGGGTTTAATATCCAGAATATATAAAGAAGTCCTAGAATTCAACAATAAAAAGACAGCCAATCCAATTAAAAAATGGTCAAAGACGTGAATAGACATTTTTCCAAAGAGGAAGTACAAATGACTAAAAGACACATGAAAAGATGCTCAAAATCACTACCTATTAGGGAAATGCAGATGAAAACCACAATGAGATATCATTTCACACTACTAGAATGTTCGCTGTTTAACCAACAGAAAAGTACAAGTGTTGGAGAGGATGTGGAGAAATAGGTACACTCATTCACTGCTGGTGGGAATGTAAAATGGTAACAGCCACTGTGGAAGACAGTCTGCCAGTTCTTCAGAAAGCTAAGTAGAGAATTGCCGTATTATTTGGCAACCCTATTGCTATGTATATACCCAGAAGAACTGGAACTAGGGATGCAAGCAGACATTTCTACACGAATATTTATAGCATCATTATTCACAATTGCCAAAAGGTAGAAGCAACCCAAGTGTCCTTCAACTGATGAAGGAATGAAGAAAATGTGGTGTATACATACGATGGAATATTATTTAACTGTGAGAAGGAATGAAGACCTGATGCATGAAATAATAAGGATGAACCTTGAGGACATCATGTAGAGTCTAATAAGCCAGACATAAAAGGACAAATGTTGTATGATTTCACTGATAAGAACTAATTATAATAAGCAAACTCATAAAGTCAGACTCAAGAATGTAGGTTATCAGGGAATAGAATGGTGGTAGAGAAAGCAATGCTGATATTTAAATTGTGCAGAATTTTTATTCAGGTTGATTTTAAATGTTTGAAAATGAATAGTGGTGATAGTCACACACTATTTTGAATGTAAATAATAGCACTAAATGATATTGGTCAATGTGGTGGAAAGGGGAAATTTTGGGCCTTTTATGTTACTACAAGGAAAGTTAGAAGATAAAATATGGGACTGTTTAACATAGTGAACCCTGTTTTAGAACATGAGCTGTGGTTAATAGTACAGATATCAGAATGTTCTTTCATGAATTGTAACAGATGTATGACACTTTTACAAGGTATTAATAATAGGGTGGTATAGGGGAATGATACACCTAAAGTAAACTATAGTCTATAGTTAACAGTAATATTTTAATATTCTTTCCTCATTTGTAACAAAGGTATCACACTAATGCAAAATATCAACAATAGGGGGTATATGAAAATGTATTTTTCACACGGCTTTTCTATAAACCTACGAATATATAGATAATAACAATAATTTTATATAAAAACATCCTAAGTGAAAAATACCAGACAGAAAGTACTATATATTGTATGATTCCATATATATAAAATGCAAATATCAATAAACTTATAGAGACAGAATTAGATCAGAGATTAATAGGGCTGGGGAAGGATAGAGGGATTGAGAGGTGACTGCTAAGGGAGGTGGGTTTTTTTAGTTTTGGAGTAATGAAAATGTTGTAAAATTGATTGTGGTGATGAATGCATAACTCTGTGATTATACCAAAAGCCATTTATTGTACGCTTTAGTTGGATTGTATAGTATGTGACTATATTGCAATAAAAATGCTTTTTTAAAAAAGTGCTTGTTTCTCAACTACTTTTAAAAAAGAAGAGAAATTTCAAATCAAAAAGCTGACTTCTACAAAACCAAAAGTTGGTTCTTTCAAAAGATCCACAAAATTGACAAACCTTTAGCTAGACTGATGAAGGAAAAAAGAGAGAGGACACAAATACCTAAAATCAATAATGAAGAAGGGGACATTACTGCCAACCCTACTGAAATAAAAAGGACTATAAAAAGATACTGTGAAGTACTTTACACCAACAAATTAGGTAATCTAGATGAAATGGACAAATTCCTAGAAACACAAACCAAATACACTGACCCAAGAAGAAATAGAAGATTTCAACAAACCAATAAGTAGTAAAGAGATTAGTAATCAGAATCACTGCAAGAAGGAAAAGCCTAGGACCAGATGGATTCACAGGGAAATTTTACCAAACATACCAAAAATTAACAGCTATCCTGCTCAAACTTCCTAAAAGTTGAAGTGGGGGAGGGGATACTCCTCTGTAGTTCATTCTGTGAGACCAACATTACCCTCATACCCAAGTCAGAGAAAGATAACCAACAAGAAAAGAAAATTACAGACCAAAATCTCTTAGAATAATGATGCAAAAATCCTCAACAAAATACTAGGAAACCAAATCCAGTAGCACATTAAAAGAATTGTACACCGTGATCAAGTGGCATTTATTCCAGGTTATGCCAAATAAATTATCAAATAAATTATGATAATGTCAACATAAGAAAATCAGTTAATGTAATAGACCACATTAATAGAATGAAGGAACAAAACCACATGTTTACCTCAGTTGACCCTGAAAAGGGATTTGACAAAATCCAGCACCCCTTCTTGTTGAAAAATACTTAGAAAAGTAGGAATAGAAGAAAACTTCTTCAGTGTGATAAAGGGCATACGTGAAAAACCCACTGCTGACATCATACCTAATGATGAAAGACTGAAAGCTTTCCCTTGTAAGATCAGGAACAAGGCAGATGCCCCATTACTACTGTTGTTCAGTTTGTACTGGAAATTCTAGCTAAAGCAATTTGGCAAGAAAAAGAAATAAAAGGCATCCAAATTGGAAATGAAGAAGTAACACTTTGACTATTTGCAGACAATATGATGATATGTGTAGAAAAATCTTTGAAAAATCCATGACAAAGCTCCTAGAGCTAATAAATGAAGTCATCAGTGAGGTGTGATACAGGATCAACACCCTAAAATCAATAGTGTTTCTAGACATTAACAGCGAACAATTAGAAATGGAAATCATGAAAAAAACTTCCATTTTCAATAGTAACTAAAAGAATCAGATATCTAGGAATAAGTCTAAACAAGTATGTGAAGGACATGTACACAGAAAACTAAAAAACATTGGTAAAAGAAATCAAAGACCTAAGTAAATGGAGGACATTCCACGTTCATGGATTTGAAGACCAACTATTGTTGTCAATTCTATCCTAAGTGATTTACAGATTCAGCACAATCCCAATAAAAATTCCAACAGCCTGCTTTGCAGAAATGGAAAAACTGGTCATCAAATTTATATGCAAGGGTAATACCCTGGACAGCCAAAGCCATCTTGTAAAAGCCGCAAATTGGAGGACTCACACTTTTCCAATCTTAAAACTTATTAAAAAGCCACAGTCATTAAAACTGCATGGTATTGGCACAAGGACAGGCATGTAGACCAATAGATTGAATAAAGGGCTCAGTTGTCACCCCTGACATTTATGGCCAACTGAATTTTGACAAGGGGGTAAAAGACCACTTAATTGTGAAAAAATACTCTCTTCAACAAATGGTGCTGGGAAAACTGGACATCCATATTCAAAAGAATGAAAGTGGACTCTTTCTCACACCATAAACAAAAATCAACTCAAAATGGATCAAAAACTTGTATGTAAAAGGCAGAACTATCAAACTCGTAGAAGAAAATGTAGGAAAGCATCTTCAGGGCCTTGTGTTAGGCAATGGTTTCTTAGACTTTACATCCAAAGCAGAAGCAACAAAAGAAAAACAGTAGATAAATGGTGCCTCATCAAAATTAAAACCTGTTGTGCCTCAAAGGACTTTATCATGTAAGTAAAATGACTTGGTGTGGTACTTTTGTTACAACTGATGAAAGCACATTTTTACAGTTGCACTGTAAGTATAATCCATGGTTTAACTTAGAGTTCACTGTGCAGTTCAATGGATTTTTTAAAAAAAATTATTCTAGTACTATATATACCTAACATCTCCCATTTAATCACATTCACATATCCATGTCAGTGCTGTTAATTGTGATTACAATGTTGTGCTCCTGTCACCACTATCCATTACAAAAGAATTTCCTTCATTCCAAATAGAAACTCTGTACATTTTAAGCCTTAACTCCCTATTCCCTACTCTCATTCAAGTTCCCTGATAACCTATATTTTAGATTCTGAATCTGTGAGTTTGCTTATTCTAATTATTTCATATCCACGAGATTATACAAAATTTGTCCTTTTGTGTCTGCCTAACATGAAGTCTTCAGCATTCATCCATGTTGTGGCATGCAACAGAACTTCATTCTTTTTTACAGCTGAATAACTTTTCATTGTGTGTATATACCACAGTTTGTTTAGCCATTTATCTGTTGATGGATACTTAGGTTAATTCAATCTTTGTCAATTATGAATAACGCTGCAGTGAACATCAGTGTGCAAATATCTGTTTGAGTCCCTGCTTTCAATTCTTCTGGGTATACACCTAGAAGTAGGATTGCTGGGTCACGTGGCAGTTCTATACTTAACTTTCTGAGGAACTCTCAAACTGTCTTCCACAGCAGCTGTACCATTTTACATTCCCACTAGCAATGAATGACTGTTCCTATTTCTCCACATCCTCTCTTAACACTTGTAATTTTCCATTTTTTTTTTTTTTTAAGATAGTAGCCATTCTAGTGGGTGTAAAATGGTGTCCCATTGTGGTTTTGATTTACATTTCCCTAATGGCTAATGATGTTGACATCTTTTCATGTACTTTTTTGGCCTATTCTTTTTTTGAAAAATGTCTATCCAAGTCTTTTGACCATTTTTTAATTGGGTTCTTTGTCTTTTTGTTGTTCAGTTGTAATATTTCCTTATATATTCTTGATATTAAATCCTTATCAGATATGTGGTTTCCAAATATTGCCCCCCATTGTAAACCCACAACTTCTCTAATAATAATAAAAAAGATATTAGAACTTAGAATAGCATCAAACTTATATATAGCAATTGTGGGAGGTAGAAGACAGTTGAGCATGGCCTTCAAAATTTGGAGGGAAAAGTGTACTAAAAATTTCATATTCAATTATGTGTGTGTGTGTAAAATAAAGAATTTCAGTCCTGCAAGGTCTTCAACAGTTCATCTCCCATATGCCTTTTATGAGGAAGTCACTGGAATATATGCTCTATCCAAACCAAGTTGTGAAGCATAAAAGAATATGATGTAGGATTTGGGAAACAGATGCTTTAAAGTAGGAGAGATGGGAGGGAATTCTAGAGATGAAAGGAAGAAACGTCCCTAACAAGATGTCAGTTGTTTAACAGGCATGGAGAGCAAACACTCAAGACTGGATCAGGAGAAAACCCCTGAGGAAAGTCTCCAAGACAAGAGTGAAACTGATTACCTGAAGTGGTTGAACTTAAGAGATTTACAGCCCTCTTGAAGAGTTTGAGAATGAATTAGTGAAAAATACATAATAAAGTGGTTCTCAAGGATGTGGTGGAGCGGGGAGGCACGGGGGTATGAAAAAGTGGCGCGGAGGACATTTTTAGGGCAATATAACTATTACATATGATATTTTAATGGTGGACATTTGATATTATGCATTTGTCAAAATCCATAGATGTTAAAACCCATAGAACAGCAAAGAATTAAATGTAATGTGAAGTGTCAACTTTAGTTGATAATACTATATCAATTATGGTTCATCATTTGTAACAAATGTACCACACTAATGCAAGATGTTGATAGAGGAAACTGCAGTTGTGGGGGTGGGTAGAGGGAATTAGAATATGGAATTAATGAGGTGTAGTTTATTTTTTTTAAAGCATTTAGGTATTAAAGAGTAAAAACGAGAGGCTAGTTGGGGAGTGTCACGAGACCGAAAATAATTTTTCAGATTAAGAGAGATTACAAAATATTATGTGTAGGTTGAGAAGATGGATTTCTGGAAGGGGAGAAAGAATAAATGCAAAAGAGAAAAAGGGTTACTTATATAGTATGGGCCCAGAGGAAGCAGTGTAGCCTAAGTCAAGAGTTAAAATAAAGGTAAAGAAGTTAGCCATGCAGAACAGTAGAAAAGGAAAAAAAAATGAAGATGCAGACTCATGATACAACCATGAGAAGAAGAAATGAGGACTCTTATGTGAAATAAGTTCTCAAGATAATCTTGGGCATTGTCATTTTCAGAAAGTAAGGACAGGGGAGGATGCCTAGTGGATGGGTTTGGAGTCTTGGAGGAGATTGGAAAAGGTAAGAATAAATGAGTGAGAAGTGTGGTATGGTAGGTCAGACATGCAATCTGTCATTCAGTGGAGGGCCTGCCATGTAGAAGGCATTCAGAAGTGATTGAATGAATGAGTGACCAAAAGGGAGGGCTGGGTTAGATTTTGGGATCCACAAAGGGAACGTTTCCCTCCAAGTCTCAGCACCAGAAGTGGAAGGGGTGAACAAAGGGTCAGGGTTGTATGCTAAATGTTACAGGCCACCTTGGGAAGGTCACAGGAGGAAGTGCAAGAAGAGGTCAGACTTAAAGCACCTTCCTTCCCAGCCTTCTATTCTAGGAATACCTTGCACTTCAATTAAACTGCAGTTCTTTCTGCTAGGCAAACAGGATCTGTTCTTTACCCTGCTGTGCTTTTACTCTCTTCAGACCTTTCCCTTTATTTGGGCCCATGAAGTTGCGTGAATCAATAATCTTCTTTCTTCTTTGTAACTACAACTAAGCCCCCCCCCCAAAAAAAAACCAACGACTGTTACTAAATTTACAAATATAAAAATGTTTTTGCATGTGGGAAAGCAAATGAATGTCAACCATGTAGAAATTTGAAAAGGGGATGGTATTCAGGAAAAAACATAATCAAAGCAAATTGGAGTCTATGGTCAACAGTAACATTGTAATATACCTCCATTAAATGTAACAAAGGCAATATGCCAATGCTAAATGTATGAGAGGGGGATATAGGGGAGGAATATGGGATTCTTGGTAGCGGTGTTATTTGCTGTCCTTACTAGTATATTGTATGACATGTTATTTTTCTTTTTATCATTTTTTTTCTTATTGCTAAAAAAAAACAGTTTTTCTTGTAGTAATCAGTGTGCTCAAGTGCTGATTGTGGTGATAAATGTACAACATTATGATGATACCATGAACAACTGATTGTACACTGTGGATAAATGTATTGTATGTGAATATAACTCTATAAAATTGTAGGAAAATATATATATAGGAGTAAAAGTGTTGGAGAAAACATGGTGAGAAGGATGATGCCTCACCAATATGGACTAACTACAATGTGTAAACTCAGAATTGAATCTTAGAACATAGCCTAACGTGGACATAATAATTGTAATAGTCCCTAGATTGTAAGCTCTTACAGCAGTTAACTCTATCCCTGAATTGTAGTGCCTATCTCTAAACTTTGAGATGCTGATCCCCTAGCGTATAACCTGATTGGTCTCTGGAACAATGCATATCTCTGAGACACCTGAAACTCAGAGCTAGAGCTCAGCAGATATGAATGTCAGTATTAGTGCATACAGCCACTGTCAAAAAAAAAAAAAAAAAGCTGAAAAAGAGCCCAGACTTCAATTAGTGATATGAATGAAGCAGGTCTGGTTAAGACCAGGGCAAGCCAGGCCAAAGGGTAAAGGTTGAAACTGATTGTGTTTTAAAACTTCATCTTCCATATGAGACCAAGGGAATAAATTATCTATTTGGTACAGGATCTAAATTTTCTAAACAGTACAACTCTACAGTCAATTTGTTCAAACACCACAATTGCATGGAACTTTGAATAGGAAGTGAGATACGGTAGGTTAGTATAGGCTGGAGTGAAACAGTGACAAATCCCAGAGTAATTTGGGCAGATAATAAAAAATATATTTACAGCCTCCCCCTCCCCAGCCCCGAGGATCTGGGGGAAGGTGCAGATGTGTTGGACATCCTCACCTGGACTGGTGTTGATGTTGTCACAAACACTGGGACTGGCGGTTTGATGTGCTGAGCCCTCGAGCATGGGACTTGCCCTTATGAAGCTCATTACCACAAAGGAGAGTTTAAACTTGCATGTAATGGTGCCTAAGAGTCTCCCCCTGAGTACCTCTTTGTTGCTCAGATGTGGCCCTCTCTCTCTCTAACTGAGCCATCTCGACAGGTGAACTTGCTGCCCTCCCCCCTACGTGGGACCCGACTCCCAGGGGTGTAAATCTCCCTGGCAATGCAGAATATGACTCCCGGGGATGAATGTGGACCCGGCATCGTGGGACTGAGAGTATCTTCTTGACCAAAAGGGGGATGCAAAATGAGACGAAATAGTTTCAGTGGCTGAGAGATTTCAAATGGAGTCGAGAGGTCACTCTGGGGGACATTCTTATGCACTATATAGATAACACCTCTTAGGTTTTAATGTGTTGTAATAGCTAGAAGTAAATACCTGAAACTACCAAACTCCAACCCAGCAGTCTGGACTCCTGAAGACAATTATATAATAATGTAGATTACAAGGGGTGACAGTGTGATTGTGAAGACCTTGTGGATCACACCCCCTTTATCTAGTGTATGGATGAGTAGAAAAATGGGGATAAAAACTAAAGGACAAATGGGGTGGGATGGGGGGATGATTTGGGTGTTCTTTTTTCACTTTTATTTTTTATTCTTGTCCTGGTTCTTTCCGATGTAAGGAAAATGTTCAGAGATAGATTGTGGTGATGAACGCATAACTATGTTATCATACTGTGGACAGTGGATTGTATACCATGGATGATTGTATGGCGTGTGAATGTGTTTCAATAAAACTGAATTTAATAAAAAAAAAAAAAAAAGAGATCAGAAAATGCTTTCTAGAAAAAGTAACTTTGAAGGATCAATAGAAGTTCACCAGAAAGATGGGGTGAAGAAGGACCTTCCAGGCAGAGGTGCTGAAAGGTGAGCACTGAATGCAGGTTAAGTGCCATACAGTTTTAAAGGAATCAGTTTTGTAACTTCCTCCAGCTATACTCTGTAGGCTGGGAGCAAAAGGGAAAAAGGTAAGGCAGGAATGTCCTAAAAGCAGGTGAAGTGGAGCAAATCTAGGATATTGAGGAGAGAATTAATGAACCTCCCTGTTCATGTAGGCAGGTGAAGATGTAAATTAAGGTCAAAAAGTGTTCAAGAAATTTGTAGAAAAGAAAAATTAGAATGGGAGGGACTGGAAATGGACTTGAAAAACAGAGGAAGTGGCATTGAGAAGCAGTGATCTTTCTGACCTTTTTTTGTTTTTAATCTTATTTTTTTATTGTAGAATATAACATAGATACATAGAAGTGATATCTTCCCAAGTGAAATTTAACAAGTAGAGAACAAATTTCAAAGAATATTATAGATTAAAGTTCCACTGTTTCGGTTATTTCCTGATTGTGAAATATAACATATATACGAAAAAGTTAATATCTTTCAAAGTATGCTTTAACAAGTAGTTATATAGGAAATTTCCAAAGTTGTTATGAGCTATAGTATCATAGTTTCAGTTATTTCCTTATTGTGAAATATAACGTATATACAAAAAGATGATAGCATTCAAATTACAATTTAGCAAGTAGCTATAGAGCAAATTTCAAAGGATGCTATGCGTTAGTTCCATTTCACTTCTTTTACTTCTAGCTATTATGATACCCCAGCAACTAAGAAAAAGAAAATTATATAAAGATTCAGTATTTGTAATCCCTTGATAAATTCCATTTTTTCTGTTGCTGCCCCTTCCTCTAGTTTAATCACTTTCCCAATCTTCAGGGATGCATAGGCTGAGACCACTCTAAGTTCATGTTAAAAGGGGTGTCAACTTTATGAGAAAATAAGACATATCTACTTGATCTTCTTGAAGAGGCTATTGCCTCTGTTTTGGGGGACTTAGCTGGCATAGGAGTTCTCTGAAGAATTTAAGTTTCTGTAGAATAAGCTTAGTGAGTGAAACTTTGAGTATTAGATGGGAATCCGGGTATTCTTTAGGTTTTTTCGGGACTACTGTTGACTTGGGCTTATTATATTGTGGTCATTTGGCATATCTAGCTGAAGCTTGCATAGGAGTAACCTCCAGGACAGCCCCTTGACTCTGTTTGAATTCTCTTAGCTACTGAAACCTTACTTGATTACCTTTCTTTTCTCCCTTTTGGTCAAAAAGGCATTCTCAGTCCCTGAATGCCAGGGTCAGGCTCATTCACGGAATCCATGTCCCACATTGCCAGGAAAGACTCATTCATCTGGGGGTCCTAACCCACATCGGGGAGGAGGGTGATGAATTTATTTGCAGAGTTGGGCTTAGAGAAAGTCCACATTTGAGCAACAAAAGGGGTCCTCTGGAGGTGACTCCTAGGCATAATTATAGGTGGGCTTAGCCTCCCCTTTACAAGCCTAAGTTTAACCTGAGCAAGGCTCAAGACCAAGGGCTTGACTTACTTACAATGCAGAGGGTTCCTAAGTTTACATAGCATATGTTATGTCCACGATAATCCATCCATATCTCACATTATCATCACTTAGTTGTACAGTCCTCATCACTCTCCAGTTTAAACAAATCTCATGACCTAAAACATCTCGTAGCTCTTGTCGGCTCTTAATTATTTGTCTTTAGTATTTGTGTAGTACTAGTATAGTATTCCTATTAATTATAGTCCCTAGTATGCAATATGTAGATTTTCCCCATACATCCTTCTGTTGTCCACTCTCTGCTAGTGTCAAACCTTAGAAGTATATTGTGCCAGCCCCCATCTGTATTTGTGGTGCTGCTCTGTGGAAACATGTCTTTAAACAACCCCTTTCAATCCTCTTCACCTTCAATACAGCTCTGATAGTTATAATCCCATTAACAAACAGCTGGCACCCCTATCGATTAACATACTTTTGAATTCACCATCATTAACATATCTAAATATATTTGCTTATCATTCCCCCTCATAGCTACTATCTATCACTAGGTCCACTATATTCTGTATTACAAGACATTGATTTTAAATTGTTCAGAGAGTTCATAGAAGTGATAATATATAATATCTCTCCTTTTGTGTCTGATTTATTTCACTCAGCATTGTATCTTCAGGGTTCATCCATGTTGCCAGATGTTTCCAGATCTTGTTCATTCTTACTGCTGCATAGTATTCCATCATATATATATATATACATATATACACCACATTTTGTTTATCCACTCGTCTGTTGAAGAACAGTTACATGTTTCCATCTCTTGGCAATTGTGATCAGTGCTGCTGTGAACATTAGTATAAAAAAGTCTGTTCATGTCACAGTTTTCAAATCTTTTATGTATATGTGGAGAAGTAGAATTTTGCCGAATTATAGAGTAATTCCATATCTAGTTCTCTGAGAAACCGCCAAACTGTCTTCCTCAGTGGCTGTACCATAATACATTACCACCAGCAATGAATAAGAGTTCCAATTTCTCCACATCCTCTCCAGCATTTATTGTTTTCTGTTTGTTTAATGGCAGCCATTCTTACTGGTGTGAGATGGTATCACATTGTGGTTTTGATTTACATTTCCCTAATAGTGAAGATGAACATTTCTTCATGTGTTTTTAGCCATTTGTATTTCCTCTTTGGAAAAATACCTTTTCATATCTTTTGCCCATTATAATTGGGTTGTTTGTACTACTGGTTAAGTTGTAGGATTTCTTTATATATGCAGGACATCAGTCTCTTATCAGATACATGGTTTCCGAATATTTTCTCCTGTTGAAATGGCTGCCTCTTCACTTTTTTTTTTTTTTGGCTTTTATAAAAAGGGGGTTTATTTGGCTACACAGTTACAGTCTTAAGGCCATAAAGTGTCCAAGGTAACACATCGGTAATCGGGTACCTTCACTGGAGGATGGCCAATGGCATCCAGAAAACCTCTGTTAGCTGGGAAGGCACGTGGCTGGCATCTGCTCCAAAGTTCAGGTTTCAAAATGGCTTTCTCCCAGGACGTTCCTCTCTAGCAAGCTTGCTCTTCTTCAAAATGTCACTCACAGCTGCACTGAGTTCCTTCTCTTTGAGTCAGCTCATTTATATGGCACCACTGATCAAGTCCCACCCTGAATGGGTGGGGCCATGCCTCCATGGGAATATCTCATCAGAGTCATCACCCACAGCTGGGTGGGGCACATTCCAAGCAAATCTAATCAGCACCAAAACGTCTGCCCCACAAGACTACATCAAAGATAATGGCATTTGGGGAACACAATACATTCAAACTGGCACACTACTATTAACCCATCTTATGTTAGATGGTAGCAGAAGAAAAAATTTTAATATATAAACATATTCATAGCAAAATAAGATAAAAATATGTATAATTATTAGAGTCCTAATTTAGGTAATTTGTCACATGGACATATCTGTCATTTCCCAATACTTCTTCCACAGTGCCTTGCTCTCAACAAGCTCCTCAGCTGGATATAGTTCTTTGCCTGCTGGGATGATGCCAACCTTTATTCTTTAAGGGTCTGGGGCATTAGCAGTCCTGCCGGGATTGGGTTGGGCTAATTTCCCATTGACTTTTTTTTTTTTTAATTAAATTCAGTTTTATTGAAATACATTCACACACCATACAATCATCCATGGTATACAATCCACTGTCCACAGTATGATGACATAGTTATGCGTTCATCACCACAATCTATCTCTGAACATTTTCCTTACATCAGAAAGAACCAGAACAAGAATAAAAAATAAAAGTGAAAAAAGAACACCCAAATCATCCCCACATCCCACCCCATTTGTCCTTTAGTTTTTATCCCCATTTTTCTACTCATCCATACACTAGATAAAGGGGGTGTGATCCACAAGGTCTTCACAATCACACTGTCACCCCTTGTAATCTACATTATTATATAATTGTCTTCAGGAGTCCAGACTGCTGGGTTGGAGTTTGGTAGTTTCAGGTATTTACTTCTAGCTATTCCAATACATTAAAACCTAAAAGGTGTTATCTATATAGTGCATAAGAATGTCCACCAGAGTGACCTCTCGACTCCATTTGAAATCTCTCAGCCACTGAAACTATTTCGTCTCATTTTGCATTCCCCTTTTGGTCAAGAAGATACTCTCAGTCCCATGATGCCGGATCCACATTCATCCCCGGGAGTCATATTCTGCATTGCCAGGGAGATTTACACCCCTGGGAGTCGGGTCCCACGTAGAGGGGAGGGCAGCGAGTTCACCTGTCGAGATGGCTCAGTTAGAGAGAGAGAGGGCCACATCTGAGCAACAAAGAGGTACTCAGGGGGAGACTCTTAGGCACAATTACATGCAAGTTTGGACTCTCCTTTGTGGTAATGAGCTTCATAAGGGCAAGTCCCATGCTCGAGGGCTCAGCACATGAAACCGCCAGTCCCAATGTTTGTGACAACATCAACACCAGCCCAGGTGAGGATGTCCAACACATCCGCACCTTCCCCCAGATCCTCGGGGCTGGGGAGGGGGAGGCTGTAAATATATTTTTTATTATCTCCCCAAATTACTCTGAAATTTCCCATTGACTTTTTTTTTTTTTAATCATCATTTTATTGAGATATATTCACATACCACGCAGTCATACAAAACAAATTGTACTTTCGATTGTTTACAGTACCATTACATAGTTGTACATTCATCACCTAAATCAATCCCTGACACCTTCATTACCACACACACAAAAATAACAAGAATAATAATTAGAGTGAAAAAGAGCAATTGAAGTAAAAAAGAACACTGGGTACCTTTGTCTGTTTGTTTCCTTCCCCTACTTTTCTACACATCCATCCATAAACTAGACAAAGTGGAGTTTGGTCCTTATGGCTTTCCCAATCCCATTGTCACTCCTCATAAGCTACATTTTTATACAACTGTCTTCGAGATTCATGGGTTCTGGGTTGTAGTTTGATAGTTTCAGGTATCCACCACCAGCCACCCCAATTCTTTATTTATTTATTTATTTATTTTAATCATCATTTTATTGAGATATATTCACATACCATGCAGTCATACAAAACAAATTGTACTTTCGATTGTTTACAGTACCATTACATAGTTGTACATTCATCACCTAAATCAATCCCTGACACCTTCATTAGCACACACACAAAAATAACAAGAATAATAATTAGAGTGAAAAAGAGCAATTGAAGTAAAAAAGAACACTGGGTACCTTTGTCTGTTTGTTTCCTTCCCCTACTTTTCTACATCCCACCCAGATTTTTTTTTTTTTTTTTTTTTTTTTAATCATCATTTTATTGAGATATATTCACATACCACGCAGTCATACAAAACAAATTGTACTTTCGATTGTTTACAGTACCATTACATAGTTGTACATTCATCACCTAAATCAATCCCTGACACCTTCATTAGCACACACACAAAAATAACAAGAATAATAATTAGAGTGAAAAAGAGCAATTGAAGTAAAAAAGAACACTAGGTACCTTTGTCTGTTTGTTTGCTTCCCCTACTTTTCTACACATCCATCCATAAACTAGACAAAGTGGAGTTTGGTCCTTATGGCTTTCCCAATCCCATTGTCACCCCTCATAAGCTACATTTTTATACAACTGTCTTCGAGATTCATGGGTTCTGGGTTGTAGTTTGATAGTTTCAGGTATCCACCACCAGCTACCCCAATTCTTTAGAACCTAAAAAGGGTTGTCTAAAGTGTGCGTAAGAGTGCCCACCAGAGTGATCTCTCGGCTTGTTTTGGAATCTCTCTGCCACTGAAGCTTATTTCATTTCCTTTCACATCCCCCTTTTGGTCAAGAAGATGTTCTCCGTCCCACGATGCCGGGTCTACATTCCTCCCCGGGAGTCATATTCCACGTTGCCAGGGAGATTCACTCCCCTGGGTGTCTGATCCCACGTAGGGGGGAGGGCAGTGATTTCACCTTTCAAGTTGGCTTAGCCAGAGAGAGAGGGCCACATCTGAGCAACAAAGAGGCATTCAGGAGGAGACTCTTAGGCACAAATATAGGGAGGCCTAGCCTCTCCTTTGCAGCAACCGTCTTCCCAAGGGTAAAACTTATGGTAGAGGGCTCAACCCATCAAACCACCAGTCCCCTATGTCTGTGGTCATGTTAGCAACCATGGAGGTGGGGTAGGCGAATACCCCTGCATTCTCCACAGGCTCCTCAAGGGGGCAATACATCTTTTTTTTTTTTCCTTGTTTTTCTTTTTTTTTTTTTTTAACTTTCCCTTCTTTTTTTAAATCAACTGTATGAAAAAAAAAGTTAAAAAGAAAACAAACATACAATAAAAGAACATTTCAAAGAGACCATAACAAGGGGGTAAGAAAAAGACAACTAACCTAAGATAACTATTTAACTTCCAACATGTTCCTACTTTACTCCAAGAAAGTTACATAATATAGCAACATTTCTGTGAACTTGTTCCTACTATATCCATCAGAAATTAACAGACCATAGTCATTTCTGGGCATCCCCATAACGTTAAATAGCTTATCTGTTCTTCTTGGATTATTGTTCCCCCTTCCTTAATTGCTCTCTACTGCTTGTTCCCCTACATTCTACATTATAAACCATTTGTTTTACATTTTTCAAAGTTCACATTAGTGGTAGCATATAATATTTCTCTTTTTGTGCCTGGCTTATTTCGCTCAGCATTATGTCTTCAAGGTTCATCCATGTTGTCATATGTTTCACGAGATCGTTCCTTCTTACTGCCGCGTAGTATTCCATCGTGTGTATATACCACATTTTATTTATCCACTCATCTGTTGAAGGACATTTGGGTTGTTTCCATCTCTTGGCAATTGTGAATAATGCTGCTATGAACATTGGCGTGCAGATATCTGTTCGTGTCACTGCTTTCCGATCTTCCGGGTATATACCGAGAAGTGCAATCGCTGGATCGAATGGTAGCTCTATATCTAGTTTTCTAAGGAACTGCCAGACTGACTTCCAGAGTGGCTGAACCATTATACAGTCCCACCAACAATGAATAAGAGTTCCAATTTCTCCACATCCCCTCCAGCATTTGTAGTTTCCTGTTTGTTTAATGGCAGCCATTCTAACCGGTGTTAGATGGTATCTCATTGTGGTCTTAATTTGCATCTCTCTAATAGCTAGTGAAGCTGAACATTTTTTCATGTGTTTCTTGGCCATTTGTATTTCCTCTTCAGAGAACTGTCTTTTCATATCTTTTGCCCATTTTATAATTGGGCTGTCTGTACTATTGTCATTGAGTTGTAGGATTTCTTTGTATATGCAAGATATCAGTCTTTTGTCAGATACATGATTTCCAAAAATTTTTTCCCATTGAGTTGGCTGCCTCTTTACCTTTTTGAGAAATTCCTTTGAGGTGCAGAAACTTCTAAGCTTGAGGAGTTCCCATTTATCTATTTTCTCTTTTGTTGCTTGTGCTTTGGGTGTAAAGTCTAGGAAGTGGCCGCCTAATACAAGGTCTTGAAGATGTTTTCCTACATTATCTTCTAGGAGTTTTATGGTACTTTCTTTTATATTGAGATCTTTGGTCCATTTTGAGTTAATTTTTGTGTAGGGGGTGAGATAGGGGTCCTCTTTCATTCTTTTGGATATGGATATCCAACTCTCCCAGCCCCATTTGTTGAAAAGACCATTATGGCTCAGTTCAGTGACTTTGGGGGCCTTATCAAAGATCAGTCGGCCATAGATCTGAGGGTCTATCTCTGAATTCTCAATTCGATTCCATTGATCTATATGTCTATCTTTGTGCCAGTACCATGCTGTTTTGGCAACTGTGGCTTTATAATAAGCTTCAAAGTCAGGGAGTGTAAGTCCTCCCACTTCGTTTTTCTTTTTTAGAGTGTCTTTAGCAATTCGAGGCATCTTCCCTTTCCAAATAAATTTGATAACTAGCTTTTCCAAGTCTGCAAAGTAGGTTGTTGGAATTTTGATTGGGATTGCATTGAATCTGTAGATGAGTTTGGGTAGAATTGACATCTTAATGACATTTAGCCTTCCTATCCATGAACATGGAATATTTTTCCATCTTTTAAGGTCCCCTTCTATTTCTTTTAGTAGAGTTATGTAGTTTTCTTTGTATAGGTCTTTTACATCTTTGGTTAAGTTTATTCCTAGGTACTTGATTTCTTTAGTTGCTATTGAAAATGGTATCTTTTTCTTGAGTGTCTCTTCAGTTTGTTCATTTCTAGCATATAGAAACATTACTGACTTATGTGCATTAAACTTGTATCCCGCTACTTTGCTAAATTTGTTTATTAGCTCTAGTAGCTGTATCGTCGATTTCTCAGGGTTTTCTAGATATAAGATCATATCATCTGCAAACAATGACAGTTTTACTTCTTCTTTTCCAATTTGGATGCCTTTTATTTCTTTGTCTTGCCGGATTGCCCTGGCTAGCACTTCCAGCACAATGTTGAATAACAGTGGTGACAGCGGGCATCCTTGTCTTGTTCCTGATCTTAGAGGGAAGGCTTTCAGTCTCTCACCATTGAGTACTATGCTGGCTGTGGGTTTTTCATATATGCTCTTTATCATGTTGAGGAAGTTTCCTTCAATTCCTACCTTTTGAAGTGTTTTTATCAAAAAGGGATGTTGGATTTTGTCAAATGCTTTTTCAGCATCTATTGAGATGATCAATTGATTTTTCCCTTTCGAATTGTTAATGTGTTGTAATACATTGATTGTTTTTCTTATGTTGAACCATCCTTGCATGCCTGGAATGAACCCTACTTGGTCATGGTGTATGATTTTTTTAATGTGTCTTTGGATTCGATTTGCAAGTATTTTGTTGAGGATTTTTGCATCTATATTCATTAGGGAGATTGGCCGGTAGTTTTCCTTTTTTGTAGCATCTTTGCCTGGTTTTGGTATTAGATTGATGTTAGCTTCATAAAATGAGTTAGGTAGTGTTCCATTTTTTTCAATGTTTTCAAAGAGTTTGAGTAAGATTGATGTCAGTTCTTTCTGGAAAGTTTGGTAGAATTCCCCTGTGAAGCCATCTGGCCCTGGGCATTTATTTGTGGGAAGATTTTTGATGACTGATTGGATCTCTTTGCTTGTGATGGGTTGGTTGAGGTCTTCTATTTCTTCTCTGGTCAGTCTAGGTTGTTCATATGTTTCCAGGAAATTGTCCATTTCTTCTACATTATCCAGTTTGTTGCCATACAGTTGTTCATAATATCCTCTTATAATTTTTTTTAATTTCTTCAGGATCTGCAGTTACGTCACCTTTTTCATTCATTATTTTGTTTGTATGCGTCTTCTCTCTTTTTGATTTTGTCAGTCTAGCTAGGGGCTTGTCAATCTTGTTGATCTTCTCAAAGAACCAACTTTTGGTGATATTTATCCTCTCTATTGTTTTTTTGTTCTCTATGTCATTTATTTCTGCTTTAATCCTTGTTATTTCTTTTCTTGTACTTGGTTTAGGATTGGTTTGCTGTTCATTTTCTAGCTTCTTCAGTTGATCCATTAGTTCTTTGATTTTGGCTCTTTCTTCCTTTTTAATATATGCGTTTAGTGTTATAAATTTCCCCCTTAGCACTGCTTTTGCTGCATCCCATAGGTTTTGGTATGTTGTGTTCTCATTTTCATTCGTCTCTATATATTTAGCAATTTCTCTTGCTATTTCTTCTTTAACCCACTGATTGTTTAGGAGTGTGTTGTTTAACCTCCAGGTATTTGTGAATTTTCTAAGTCTCTGATGGTTATTGACTTCTAATTGTATTCCATTGTGGTCAGAGAATGTGCTTTGAATAATTTCAATCTTTTTAAATTTATTGAGGCTTGTTTTATGTCCCAGCATATGATCTATTCTGGAGAAAGTTCCGTGAGCACTAGAAAAGTATGTGTATCCTGGTGATTTGGGATGTAATGTCCTGTATATGTCTGTTAATTCTAATTCATTTATCAGATTGTTTAGGTTTTCAGTTTCCTTATTGGTCTTCTGTCTGGTTGATCTATCTATAGGAGAGAGTGATGTGTTGAAGTCTCCCACAATTATTGTGGAAACATCAATTGCTTCCTTTAGTTTTTCCAGTGTTTCTCTCATGTATTTTGTGGCACCTTGATTGGGTGCATAGACATTTACGATTGTTAATTCTTCTTGCTGAATTGCCCCTTTTATTAGTATGTAGTGGCCTTCTTTGTCTCTCAAAACATCCCTGCATTTGAAGTCTATTTTATCTGAGATTAATATTGCTACGCCTGCTTTCTTTTGGCTGTAGCTTGCATGAAATATTTTTTTCCATCCTTTCACTTTCAGTTTCTTTGTGTCCCTGTGTCTAAGATGAGTCTCTTGTATGCAACATATTGATGGTTCATTTTTTTTGATCCATTCTGCGAATCTATATCTTTTAATTGGGGAGTTTAATCCATTTACATTCAACGTTAAAACCGTGAAGGCATTTCTTGAATCGGCCATCTTATCCTTTGGTTTATGTTTGCCATATTTTTCCCTCTCTCTATTAATATCCTTTATTGTACTCATACCGAATCTCTTTAGTACTGAACCTTTCTCCAAGTCTCTCTGTCCTGTCTTTGTTTCTCTGTCTGTAGGGCTCCCTTGAGTATCTCCAGTAGGGCAGGTCTCTTGTTAGCAAATTCTCTCAGCATTTGTTTGTCTGTGAAAAATTTAAGCTCTCCCTCAAATTTGAAGGAGAGCTTTGCTGGATAAAGTATTCTTGGCTGGAAATTCCTCTCACTCAGAATTTTAAATATATCGTGCCACTGCCTTCTTGCCTCCATGGTGGCTGCTGAGTAGTCACTACTTAGTCTTATGCTGTTTCCTTTGTATGTGGTGAATTGCTTTTCTCTTGCTGCTTTCAGAACTTGCTCCTTCTCTTTTGTGTTTGACAGTGTGATCAGTATATGTCTCGGAGTGGGTTTATTTGGATTTATTCTATTTGGAGTTCGCTGAGCATTTATGATTTGTGTATTTATGTTGTTTTGAAGATTTGGGAAGTTTTCCCCAACAATTTATTTGAATACTCTTCCTAGACCTTTACCCTTTTCTTCCCCTTCTGGGACACCAATGAGTCTTATATTCGGACGTTTCATATTATCTATCATATCCCTGAGGTCCATTTCGATTTTTTCAATTTTTTTCCCCATTCTTTCTTTTATGCTTTCATTTTCCATTCTGTCATCTTCGAGGTCACTGATTCGTTGTTCAACTTCCTCTAGTCTTGTACTATGAGTGTCCAGAATCTTTTTAATTTGGTCGACAGTTTCTTTAATTTCCATAAGATCATCCATTTTTTATTTAGTCTTGCAATGTCTTCTTTATGCTCTTCTAGGGTCTTCTTGATTTCCTTCATATCCCGTACTATGGTCTCATTGTTCATCTTTAGTTCTTTGAGTAGCTGCTCTAGGTGCTGTGTCTCTTCTGGTCTTTTGATTTGGGTGCTTGGGCTTGGGTTATCCATATCGTCTGGTTTTTTCATATGCTTTATAATTTTCTGTTGTTTTTGGCCTCGTGGCATTTGCTGAACTTGATAGGGTTCTTTTAGGGTTTGTAGACCTATTGAAGTCCTTATCTCTAATTTATCAGATCTACAGGTTCGTGGAGTACACTTTCTCTAACTAACCAGCAGGTGGCGTCCACGAGCCACCTGTTCTCCACAAGCCAGTTCTCCCCTGCTTAGCCCTTTTGGTGAGTGGGGGAGTGAGTCTTGTGGGGCCCAATTGGTGTACCAAGCTTGCGTGTGTAGTTGTTGTTGCCTGCCCTGTATATGGGGCGTGTTTCTGGGCAGTCGGGGAGGGGGGGGTGGCCCTAACAATGAAATCTCCCTGATGATCCTAGAGTTTTAAAGCTGCTGCAATAGTCTAATACTTCAGTTCAGTCCTGCCACAGTTTGTCTCTGCCACTGACCCACAAGTCTTTGGTATTGGCGTATGGCTCCTGAGACTTGCAAGTGGGCCCCTCTTCCAGGCTGTGCACCCCGGGTCCTCTGTTGAGGGATGACTGTGCTATGTCACAGGTGAGTGCCATCCCCCCAGGGCAGTTCTGGGCTGCCGGGCTGTGGAGGGAGGCTCCCAGTCTGCTCAAATGATGGCTGAATGGGGCTTTGTTAATTCACACTGCTCCACCTTCCCAGCTCTGGGACAATCAGCTGAGGTTGCAGGGAAGGCTAATGTCCACGCCCAGTTTTGTGGTGTGTGCCTGTTATTTGAAGCACTTCCGTCACACTGGGTTGTCTGGGGCAGCTCTGGGCTATGGGGCTGGCGATGGGCAGGAGTGTTTCCTGTCCACCAGGATGGTGGCTGTGAGCGGACACCCCCCTTTTCTTGGGAAGTTGTGGTGTTTAGTGAATTTTCTCAGCCACTGGATTATTGCCTTTTGTCTCAGAGCTCTCTTAGTTCTGCTCTTGACTTGACGTGCCGAAATTGCAATTCTTTGAAGCTTTCTGTATTGGGCTTCTTAGAGTAATTGTTTTAGAAAAGGAAAAAAGTATTAAAAAAAAAAAAAAAGGGCCCTCCTCAGAGATCTAATGGGTTATTGAAATGCTAATAGACAAAGCAACCAGGGCCATTAAGGAAAGGTCCACAGGGCAGAGAGATCAGCTTTTCTTCGGGATTTGCATATGCGCCTCAAGGCCTGAGCTCCGCCCTTCCCCTTTCTGTGTTCACCAGAACTCCAAAAATCCTCTGCTTTTATTTTGGAGTTTTTTGTGTTATTTTTTTTTTTCTATGCCTGTCTCCTCTCTGCTGGGCTGGCAGCTCTCAGATTCTCTGGTGTCTGGTCTCAGTCTATCTATGGTTGGAGTCTGGATCAGTAGAATGAGTTTCAGAGAAGGGCTACCACTGCAGTTCTCCCTTCTCCTTCCCGGAGCTGGCAGCCCCTCCTCCCACGGGACTGAGCCTGGCAGGGAGGGGCGCGGGTCCCCTGGCCGCAAAAACCCACAGATTTCGCTGATCTCAGCAGTTCGACATCCTCATGAGTGTTGTATGAAGTATGCCCAAAGACAGATTGCTCTGTGGTGTCCAGTCCACGCAGTTCCTCGCTTTTTACCAACTTTCCTGGAGGAGTAACTAAAACTTACAGCTCACCAGTCTGCCATCTTGCCCCGCCTCCCTGCCATCTTGCCCCACCTCCCTCTTCACTTTTATGAGAAAGTTTTTTCAGGCACAGAGGCTTTTGATTTTGAGGAGTTCCCATTTATCTATTTTTCTTTCGTTGTTTGTGCTTTGGATGTAAGGTCTTAATACTAGGTCTTAAAGATGTTTCCCTACATTATCTTTTAGGAGTTTTATGATATTGTCTCTTATATTGAGGTCTTTGATCCACTTTGCCTTGGTTTTTGTATAGGGTGTGAGGTAGGGGTTCTCTTTCATTCTTTTGGTTATGGCTATCCAGTTCTCCCAGCCCAATTTGTTCAAGAGACTGTTCTGTCCCAGTTCAGTGGACTTGGGGGCCTTATCAAAAATCAGTCAACCATATATCTGGGGGTCTATTTCAGAACTCTCAATTTGATTCCATTGATCAGTATATCTGTCTTTGCACCAATACCGTGCCGTTTTGACCACTGTACCTTTATAGCAGGTTTCAAAGTCTGGAAGTGTAAGTCCACCCACTTTGGTCTTCTTTTTTAGGATGTTTTTCGCAATTCGAGGCCCCTTTCTCTCCCAAAGAAATTTGATAACCAGTTTTTCCAAGTCTTTCAGTAGGTTGTTGGAATTTGGATTGGGATTGCATTGAATCTGTAGATCAGTTTGGGTAGAATTAACATCTTAATGTTTAGTCTTCCTATCCATGAGCACGGAGTATTTTTCCATCTATTTAGGTTCTTTTTAATTTTTTTTAGTAAAACTTTGTAATTTCTATGTAGCGGTACTTTACATCCTTGGTTAAGTTTATTCCTAGGTATTTGATGTTTTTAGTTGCTATTGTGAATGAAATTTTTTTTTTGATTGTCTCTTCAGTTAGGTCATTACTAGTATATAGGAACATTACTGATTTATGTGCATCAATTTATATCCCACCACTCTGCTGAATTTATTAGCTCAAGTAGCTTTGTGGTCAGATTCTTAGGATTTTTCAAATATTAGATCATATCATCTGCAAATAATGACAATTTTACTCCTTCCTTTGAATTGGATGCCTTTTATATCTTTGCCTTGGCTAATTACTCTGGCTAGAACTTCTATCACAATGTTGAATAATAGAGATAACAATGGGCATCCTTCTCTCATTCCTGATCTTAGTGGGAAGGCTTTCAGCCTCTCACCATTGAATACTATGCTGGCTGTGGGTTTTTCATATATGTCCTTTATCATATTGAGAATGGTTCCCTCAATTCCTACCTTTTGAAGTGTTTTTATCAAAAAGGGTGTTGAATTTTGTCAAATGCTTTTTCAACATCTATTGAGATGATCGTTTGATTTTTCCCTGTTTGTTAGTGTGTTGAATTACATTAATTGATTTTCTTATATTGATCCACCTTTGTATGCCAGGAATGAACCCCACTTGGTCATGGTGTATAATTCAATTTGGATTGAATTTGCAAGTATTTTGTTTAGGATTTTTGCATCTATATTCATTAGGGAGATGGGCCTATAGTTTTCTTTTTTTGTAGTGTCTCTATCTGGTTTTCATATCAGGGTGATATTAGCTTCATAAAATGAGTTAGGTAGTGTTCCATTTTCTTCAATTTTTTTAAAGAGCTTGAACAGGAATGATGTCGATTCTTTTTGGAAAGTTTGGTAAAATTCCCCTGTGAAGCCATTTGGCCCTGGGCTTTTATTTGTAGGTAGGTTTTGGATGATTGATTGGATCTCTTTGCTTGTGATTGGTTTGTTGAGGTCTTCTATTTTTTGTTGGGTCAGTCGAGGTTGTTCATGTGTTTCCAGGAAATTGTCCATTTCCTCTAAATTGTCTAGCTTGCTGGCATATAGTTGTTCATAGTATCCTCTTACAATTTTTTTTGCATTTCTTCAGGATCTTAGTAATTATCCCCTTCTCCTTTCTGATTCTGTTTATTTGGGTCTTCTCTCTTTTTCACTTTGTCAGTGTAGATAAGGGTCTGTCAATCTTGTTGATCTCAAAGAACCAACTTTTGGTTTTATTTGTTCTCCATTTTTTTTTGTTTGTTTGTTTCCAGCACATTTATTTATGCTTTAATATTTGTTATTTCTTTTCATCTACTTGCTTTAGGGTTAGTTTGCTGATCATTCTCTAGCCTCTTCGGTTGTTCAGTTAGGTCTTTGGTTTTAGCTCTTTCTTACTTTTTGATATATGCATTTAGAGCCTAAATTTCCCTGTCAGCACTGCCTTCGCTGCATCCCACAGGTTTTGATATGTTGTGTTCTAACTTTCATTTGTCTCTAGATAATTTCCAGTTTCTCTTGCAATTTCTTCTTTGACCCCTTGGTTGTTTAGTAGTGTGTTGTTTAACCTCCATATATTTGTGAAAGATCTGGTTCTTTGGTGGTTGTTGATTCTTAGTTGCATTTCATTGTGGTCACAAAATGTGCTTTGTATAATTTCAGTCTTTTTAAATTTATTAAGACTTATATTGTGCCCTGGAGAATGTTTCATGGGCACTCAAGAAGAATATATACTGGTACTTTGGGGTGTAATGATCTATATATGTGTATTAAGTCTAATTCATTTATCATATTGTTTAGGTTCTCAATTTCCTTACTTGTCCTCTGTCTAGTTTTTCTATTTATAGAAGACAGTGGTGAATTGAAGCCTCCTACTGTTATTGTAGACTTGTCTATTGCTCCCTTCAGTTTAGCCAATGTTTGTCTCATGTATTTTGGAGCTCCTTAATTGGGTACATAAGCATATGTGATTGTTATTTCTTCTTGGTAAATTATCCCTGTTATTAATATATAGTGTCCTTCTTTGTCTCTTATGACATATTTACATATAAAGTCTATTTTGTTCGATATTAGTATAGCTACACTAGCTTTCTTTTGGTTGCAGTTTGTGTAGAATATTTTTTCCATCCTTTCACTTTCAGTCTCTTTGTGTTATAAACAGCATATGATAGGTCATACTTTTTAATCCATTTTACCAGTCTATCTTTTAATTGGAGAGTTTAATCCATTCACATTAAAAGTTATTATTGTGAAGGGAGTTATTGAACCACCCATCTTATCCTTTGGTTTTTAGTTGTTGGATCTATTTTTTATCCCCCTCTCTCTTTTTTTCCTTTAAGTTACTCTTACTAATACTCTTCAGTTCTGTGCTCATCTCCAGACCCCTTTCTCCTTTCTTTTTTTATTTCAGTTGGTAGAGCTCCCTTTATTGTTTCTTGCAGGACAGGTCTCTTGTTAACAAATTCTCTCAGCATTTGTTTGTCTTTGAAAATTTTAAACTCTCCCTCAATTTGAAGGAGAGCTGTGCCAGTTTGAATGTATTGTGTCCCCCAAATGCCATTATCTTTGTGGTCTTGTGGGACAGACGTTTTGGTGCTGGTTAGATTTGCTTGGAATGTGCCCCACCCAGCTGTGGGTGGTGACTTTGGTGGGATACTCCCATGGAGGCGTGACCCCACCCATTCAGGGTGGGCCTTGATCAGTGGAGCCATATAAAACATGCTGACTCAAAGAGACTGAATGGAGTGCAGCTGTGAGTGACGTTTTGAAGAAGAGCAAGCTTGCTAGAGAGGAATGTCCTGGGAGAAAGCCATTTTGAAACCAGAACTTTGGAGCAGACGCCAGCCATGTGCCTTCCCAGCTAACAGAGGTTTTCCGGACGCCATTTGCCATCCTCCAGTGAAGGTACCTGATTACTGATGTGTTACCTTGGACACTTTATGGCCTTAAGACTGTAACTGTATAGCCAAATAAACCCCCTTTTTATAAATGCCAGTCCATCTCTGGTGTTTTGCATTCTGCAGCATTAGCAAACTAGAACAAGAGCTTTGCTGGATAAAGAATTCTTGGCTGGCAATTTTTCTCTTTCAGAATCTTAAAAATGTCATACCACTGACTTCTCATTTCCGTGGTGCCTGCTGAATAGTCAGTACTTAGTCTTATGTTGTTTCCCTTGCATGTGGTGAATCACTTCTCTCTTGCTGTTTCCAGAAGTTTCTCCTTCTCTTCAACATTTGACAATCTAATCAGTATATGTCTCGGAGTAGGTTTGTTTGGATTTATTCTCTTTGGAGTTCGCTGGGCATCTTTGTTTCACCTATTTATATCATTTAGAAGGTTGGGGAAGTTTTCCTCAACTGTGTCTTGAAACACTCTTCCTAGCCCTTTACCTTTCTTTTCTCCTTCTGGGACACCAATAATTCTTACATTTGTGTGCTTCATGTTGTCCATCATTAGTCTGAGAGCCATTTCAAATTTTTCAATTTTTTTCCCATTTGTTCTTTTGTGTGCTTGCATTCAATTATCTGTCCTCAAGTTCACTTATCCTTTCTTCTGCCTCTTCAAATCTGCTATTGTGTGTCTCTAGTATATTTTTAATTTGATCCCCAGTGTCTTTTATTTCCATAAGTTCTGCTATTTTTTTATTTACTCTTTCAAATTCTTCTTTATGCTCTTGTAGAGTTTTCTTGATTTCCTTGATGTCTTTAGCCATCTCATTGAACTTGTTTTGGAGATTTGTTTGTACTTCTTTAATTGCTCCAATTTTGTGTCTCTTCCAACTTTTGAATTTGTTCATTTGGTTTATCCATATCTTCTAAATTCTTCAAATTCTTTATAATTTTCTGTTGGCTTCAGGACATTTGCTTATTCAATAGGGTTATTTCGGGAAATGCAGGATTACTTGAGTATTTATATACAATTTGGTAAAGCTATAGCTTGCTGGAGTGGTTTCCCAATCCTACCTGCAGGTGGCGGTGTGGAGGTACAGCTTGCTGGAGTTCAGTTTCCCTAACCTACCAGCAGGTAGTGCTCTCTAGTAGGTCTTCTCCGACTTCTCCCGTGCAGTGGGCGGAGTCCAAAGCGTATGGGGAACCAATCAGTGCACCGGATGTCCATGTGCTGTGGGGAATACCTGTCCTGGGGCTGCCATGTTGGTCCTGACCTGGTAGGCAGGGAGTCCGCTCAGGGGCACCCTAAGATGGAACATGGGCCCTGCCTGCCCACCCCATTTGCCTTTCAGTCTCTGAGGTGTGGGAGGGTCTCCTGATCGTTGATATGGCACCTGTCCCTTCCCAGCTTCTCGGCCATTATACTCCCTGGATTTCTGTGGTGGGAGAGCAGTCGCTGCCGTTCGGTTCTTTCTGACTGTGGAGGTTCACCTCCCCAGCTAACCGCCAAGGTTGGTGCACAGGAATTCAGAGCTGCTGCTCACTCCCTTGCTCCATGGCAGTCTCGCTACTGCCGCCTTGGGGTGGGGCGGGGGGGTGCTTTGTCAGTCCAGATGGGGAACAAACTCACCCTGTCCCTCAAGCTGCCGTCTCTCTTCCATTTTTGTTGGTGTCCCCTCCAGGTATTGTGGGGGACCCTCTGTGACCGGTCACACCCTGAAACTGCAGTTCCTGGCGTCCTCCAGCCCCTTTCTAGTTGCTTTCATGGAGGAGAAGCCTGTTGTACCTCATCTGCTCCACCACTTTCCCTGGAAGTCCCCTGATCTGTTTTTATGCCCTCTTAGTTGATGGAGCATGGGAAAAGGTATGAACCCTAGTGAAGGAGATAGTATCTTCTGGGGAATAGCATTTGAATTAGCACTTAAAGGAATGAGTGGGGGTTTGAAGTGTATTTGGTTCTAGGGTAGGGAGTGTAAGACGAGGACCTTTAGGCGAGAGGCACAGCATTTTTGGTTTGTGCACCACCAGGGATTCTGAATGGGTGAGGCAGGGGCAGATAAAGCTGTTATGATCATTGAGGCAAGCTAGCTGAACTTTTACAACCTCAGGATAGGCAGTAGTATGTCACTGAAGAATTTTGATCAAGGATGTGATGTAGTCTGATTTGCATTTTACAAAGTCCACTCAGCGTGTTTTGGAGGATGGATTTAAATGGGATGGAACACAGTAGCCCAAAGATCAGGGAGGAGTCTTTTATAACAGTGAAAATTACCTGACAATAATGGGAAGAGAGAAGGGGTGAGGGATGTGAGAGCTATTTAAGAGGTAGAATCTACTACAGTACTTGGTGATTGGATGTGGACTTAAGGAAGGAAGACAGAGGATCTCTCATGATTATAGATTTCATTTTGGGGAATCTGAACAAATGGTGGTATCATTCAGAGGGATGGGAAATATATATTAAAAAAAAAGGAGAGGAAATTTGGAAACTGCCATGATATTTCATACTGGAACTATTGGGTCATCCAAGTTCAGAGGACTAGTATGCAAAAGGGGGAGTGAAGTTACAGATTTTGAAGCTATTGTAGAGCAGGCTGTTAAAGTTGTGGACTTTTCTATTATTTCTTGCTGTCATTAATTGTGGTTAATTAGAAATTGATTTAGATAAACTCATTTTTGCATCTAGTAAATGGTGGCCAAGGTCCACAATTGAGAGGTCTTTAATTGGAGAGGAGTTTTAAAGACTAAGGATTGAGGAAATTTCATAATACATGTAAGTGGAAGAATAGTCACTCTTATTTTCGAGAAAGAGGTTTAGGCCTGAATTTCCAAGGAACTTAATACATTTAAATAATATGTCACCTTTTTTATTTCTAATTAAGGGATAACATTTGTATAGTTAGGTGCATAATACGCAAGGCTCAAATTTTTTTTTTTTACATATATGTACACTCTTGTAACCACCACCCAGATCGAAATATAGATCATTTTCAGCTCTTTATGATGTTCCCTCTGTAACATTGGTATCTCCTTCCACCCACCCCCCTTTGTTTTTTCTTCTAGAAGTTTTAGAATTTTGTACACATTTAGGAAGGAAGAATCCTCCCTCTCCATTGGCAAAGCTCTGTCTGTAGGCTACAGAACCAGGAAGTCCATAAGAGCAGAATAAAAGTAAAAACCTGGTTTGAATTTTACAGTAGATTTTGTTATTCTTGCTTACCCTTCCCACAGTTTTTCTTTTTAATGGAAAAAAAAAAGAAACCTCCCAATTTTTTTGTCTTTTTTTGAAACTTAGCCTCTCTAATACTTTCTCATCTTCTCTAGTGTTCCTGAGAAAATAAGGCTCTAGAGAGGATGGTAGAGCTTTTTGGAAAGCATTTTGTTATATTTGGGTTTCATTTTGGTGTATGTATTTATGTTTCTGTTTGTCTTCCATTTTATTAGGTCCTATAAGGAATAGACTGTGTTTTTCTAAGTTTGGAATAGTGCCATCTATCTCTTTGAATACATCTGTTTGATTTTTTTAAATCATACCTGTTGGGAGAGTTTTTGTAGGACTGATAGACAGTGTTCTTCATAGAGATAGTGTTATCCCTGTCATGATCTTCTATTGACCAATAAACCTTCTGGAATAGCAAAATGCTTTTTTCTTTCCTTTAAATATTTGTATTGAGAAATAAACTATACATATAAAAGAGAAAAGAAAAATATGTATATACCATTAAAAGAATAATTATAAGAACAAATACCCATATACCTACTGCATACACCAAGAAATAGAGCATAATCATATTCCAGAATCTCCTTCTGTGCCTCTCCCTGATCAAATCCCCTCCCTTCCTCTCTAAGGTAATCACTAGCCTAAGTTTTTTATTTGTCATTCTCTTTATAGTTTTAAAAAATGATATATATGTTTTTAAAAAACTATATACACCCACACACAGAGGCATACTCTGTGTGTGTTTTATTACCCTTTACTTTATTGTGCTTCATTGTTGTTGCGTTTTTACAAATTGAAGTTTTGTGACAACTCTGTCAGTGCCATTTTTTCAACAGCAGGTGCTCACTTCATGTTTCTGTGTCACATTTTAATTAAGGCATATACATGGTTTTTTAGACATAATGCTACTGCACACTGACTAGGCTACAGAATAGTATAAACATAACTCTTACATGCACTGGGAAACCAAAAAATTAATGTGACTTGCTTTATTGTGGTGGTCTTGAACTAAACTGCAGTATCTCCAAGGATGCCTGTGTGTGTATATACACACACACACACACACATGTGTACGCAAACACACCCACATACACATACATGGTTTTTATATATATGAAAAGTTTCTCTAGGATACATATATGTCGAGAAGTGCAATTATGAGTTTTGTAGGGCAGATACACGTTCAAATGTACTAGGTAATGACTCACTGTTTCTCAAAGTAGTCGTATCAGTTTACCCTTCCACTAGAAGTGGATGAGTGTTGTTACTGCTCCACATCCTTACCAACACTTGGCATTGCCCAACTTTTAAATTTTAGCCAACTTAGTAGTTGTGAAATGGTATTTTGTGGTTTTAATTTGCATTTTCCTCATTGACCTGAGATGGAACATCTTTTCATATGGCTAGGGATCATTTATGTATCCTCTTTTTTTTTCTTTTTTAATTAAACTCTTTATTCTGAGATAATCATAGATTCACAAGCAGTTATAAGAAACAATACAGAAAGATCCCATGTACCTTTATTCACTTCCCCCCAATGGTAACATCATATGCATCCTCTTTAGTGGAATTCCTGCTCAGTATTTTGCCATTTGTTTCTGTTAAGTCGTTTTTATCCTGTTGATTCATTGGAGTCCTTTATATATTTTATATGCTAATCCTTTCTCACAGTTTTATGAGTTGCAAATTAATATGCTTGTTGCAAATTAATATGCTTCCTTTTTTCATTCTGCAAATCTAGTCACCCAAAGTGAGGTGCCTAAGCAGACTTGGATGTTGAAAGCCATCAGCCCAGCCCACTGTACTAGGAACTGTAGTGAAATGACTTTAAGATTCAGGCCCTGGCATTAGAGTGAGTCGCATCTTAGTGACTGCTGCTGACTTGTGGTACTTGCCTTTACAGGTGGAACAGGAGGATTTTGTAATGGAAGGGCATGGAAAGACTCCACCTCCTGGTGAAGAAAGCAAACAGTGAGTCATGGTTTATTTTAAAAGGGTTCCATTACAGATTATCAGAAGCACTTGGGTTAAACGTGTTGAGGGCATGTTTGCTGGGGATGTAAATATTGGGGATGTTGTAGGCCTCACCACTTGCTTTGGTGGCTATTAATGCATTGCTTCCATTTATAGATTGACTCATGGGAGGTCAAGAAAGTTGGTCCTGTAGTCTTTCACACTTGACTAATCAAAATTGTTGTAACACTTCAGCAAAGCGTTAAGACTCTGATTTGAACTACGTTTGGTTGATTTCCAAAGAAAGTATAAAATGGTATGTTCTTTACTTAGCAGTGCCTTTATGAAGTGAACTAAATTAATAGACTGTTTCTCCACATTGCAAGCACAAATTTATTTGAATAGTACTTCCTGAAATTCTATTCCATTTAGTTATTTATACTTCTGATCTTTGTTTAAATAACAAGTTGTTTCCCTAAAGGAACAAGAATTATAAATAATATACCTTGGCCAACATTCTAAATAATTCAGGATATTTCTTCTGGCTTCTTAAGGGGTGATTAGATTTGAAACTGAAATTAGAAATCTGCCGGGAGCTTTTTGATGGCTGTGAATAGATTTTTTCCTTCCCTCTGTCATAGAATTTGAAAAAATTGTGTTGCAGAGCAGACTGATTTTTCCTGTGCCTTTTTAAAGGAAAAACAGTTAAGACTGGTTTAAAGTACCGACATAACTACTATTTTTTATTGAAGCAGTAGTCTCCTAAATTGAATGGGACAGTGATTCATGAAGTTAAGTGAAAATCTGAACAGAGAAACTCCTCTCCCTGTCTCTTTTTTTCCTTTGAAAACAAAAAAATTTTGGCTTTAGCTTATCTTATGAAAATTTCGTCTCCCAAATGCTTACAGAGTGGTCCATGCTGCCACGAGGCCAGATTCATGAAAGAGAATGGTTTGTCTTGTATTTGTTGTGAATGGAAACCAGGATATTTTCACAGCTGGTGTAATTTGCTAACCAGGCAGTTTAGTTTAAAATATAAATCCAAAGTCTGCTGAGTTCTGTTGGATGCACTTATATTCCACATAGACTGACACAATCAATTCATCTTTAGCAAATTAATGTCAAATATGTAGTCACAGTGGAGTTACAGGAGGAACAGTTTAGGTGTTTCTCCCTGCCCACTTGTGCAGTCCCCACCCCCACACCTGGTCACAGGTCCTGTAATACAAGAATCATAGCTCCCATTTGTCAGGGGTTTTCTGTGCACAAGTTACTTTAAAAAAATTCCTGTTTTAACAACTTTCAAGTAAACAATTCACAATGTTGTGCTACCATCACCACCATCCATTACCAAAACTTTCCCATCACCCCAAACAAAAACTCAGTACCCATTAAGCATAAACTCCCCATTGCTCCCCACCCCCACAGCCCTGGTAACCTATAATCTACTTTCTGTCTCAGAGTTTGCATATTCTCATAATTTCATGTTAGTGAAATCATACAACATCTCTCCTTTTGCACCTGGCATATTTCACTGAATTATGATGTCTTCAAGGTTCATCTGTGTTGTAGCATGTATCAGAACTTCATTCTTTTTTATTGCTGAATAATATACCATTTTATGGATATACTACATTATGTTTTTCCATTCTTCTATTGATGGACGCTTTGGGTTGCTTCCACCTTTTGGCAATTGTGAATAATGCAGCTATAAACATCAGTGTGCAAATATCTGTTCAAGACCCTCCTTTCAGTTCTTTTGGGTGTAGACCTAGAAGGATTGTCAGGTCATATGGTGATTCTGTGTTTAACTTTTTAAGGAACCTCCAAACTGTTTTCCATAGTGGCTGCACCATTTTACATTACCACCACCAATGTACAAGGGTTCTTATTTCTCTTCATCATCTTCCATTTTTAAAATAATAGCCTTTCTGGTGAATGTGAGGTGGCTTTGATTTGCATTTTCCTAATGGCTAATGATGTTGAACATCTTTTCATTCACTTGTTGGTCATTCGTATATCTTCTTTGGAGAGTGACTATTCGAGTCCTTTGGCCCCTTTTTTTAAAAAGAGTTTTTCCCTCTGGTTACTTTCAAATTTTTCCTTTTTATCTCTGGTTTTTGTGATAACTGTGATATGCCTAGATGGGGTATATTTTGTATTTGTCCTACTTGGATTCACTGAGCTTCTTGAATCTATAAATTTATGTATTTAATCAAATTTGGGAAAAGTTTGGCCATTATTTCTTCAAATATATATTTTTTTCACACATCTACTTTCTCTCCTTCTGGGAATCCAATTACACATGTTATACTAGTGCTGTCATCAGGAACCTGGCTTCTTTTTTTTTGTTTTGTTTTTTAAGCTTTTTATTGGGTAACATATATACAACTCAAAATTTCCCATTTTAACCACTTTCAAGTATGCAATTCAGTGGTATTAATTATATTCACACTATTCTGCTACTATCGCCACCATGCTTTACCAAAACCTTTTCATCACTCAAAACAGAAACTCTATACCCATTAAGCAATAACTTCTCTCCTCCCCTGTCCCCGACCCTTGGAAACCTGTAATCTAGGAACCTAGTTTCCTGGGAACCTGTAATCTCGGAACCCAGCTTCTTTACACTTGTGCCAGTTTGAATGTATTATGTTCCCCCAAACGCCATTATCTTTGATGCAGTTTTGTGGAGGCAGACGTATTAGTGTTGATTAGATTTGAATTCTTTGATTGAGTGTTTCCATGGAGCTGTGACTCAATCAACTGTGAGTGAAATGTTTGATTGGATAATTTCCATGAAGGTGTTACCCTGCCCATTCAGGGTGGGTGTTAATTAAATCACTAGAACCTTATGAAGACTTCACAGACAGAAGGAGCTCAGAGCAACAGAGAGTGACATTTTGAAGAGCAGCTGCAGCTAAGAGAGGACAGAATGCTCCAAGAGCAACACTTTGGAGAACACCATTTTGAAACGCAACCTGGAGGCAAGCAGACACCAGCCACATGCCTTCCCAGTTAACAGAGGTTTTCCGAATGCCAACGGCCTTTCTCCAGTGAAGGTACCCTTTGTTGTTGCCTTACCTTGGACATTTTATGGCCTTAAGACTGTAACATTGTAACCAAATAAACCCCCTTTATAAAAGCCAATCCGATTCTGGTGTTTTGCGAAAGGGCAGCATTAGCAAAGCGGAACAGCACTTTTCTATTCTGCTATTCGTGGCATATCATATTCTCCTTACACTAACCCCTTTCATGTTTCTATGATGGCTGCCATAGGTCCAAATACCACATGAAGACACAAAATCCCATAAAATAAAAAGGTCTGTGTTTTTCTTATGTGCCTCTTTTTAAGATTTAAAAATAACTTTTCCAAATGCTCCACTCACACCTCATTGACCGGAACAAGGCCACCCCTCAATTAATCAGTGACCATGGAAATAGGACCACCATAATTGGGCTTAGTCCAATCAGAATCTGTCCTTGGGATGGTATGGGGCAAAATCTGGGTCTCACAGTATGGAAGAAGGATACTGAGTTGGGAGAGGGATGGGCAACAAACATGGCCATCTACACTGGAGAACTCAGGTTTTTCTATTTCCAAATCCTAGAGCCATTGTGTCTCAGGAGCAGGCAGTTTGCACACTCTTTCCTGCAGGGGCTTTGAAACTGCCATCTCCCATTTTGTCCCTTGGGATCCCTGCATTTGGGGTTCCCAGTCCTTTTTAATCCATAGTGCAAATACACGATAGCTATTTTTATTATAAAGCACTTGTCTTTACATGAGAGGCTATAGAAAACAAATGTCATTTAAAAATTAATTATGGAGAAGTCACAAAAATTGGTAAAACTTTCACAATGTTTATTGTTATGGTCCCTGAACCACAGTCCCTTTGCTCATTTTTAAATTGAGTTATTTGTCTCTTTGTTCTTAAGTTGTAGGAGTCCTTTATGTGTTCTGGATATTAAGCTTTTAGCAGATGTATGGTTTCTGCCATTCTGTAAATTGTCTTTTTCCTTTCTTAATAAGCATACAGAAGTTTTTAATTTTAATGTAGTCTTATTTATCTGTTTTTTCTTTTGTTGCTTATGTGCACAAGGTACTTTGCTTGTATGCTTTGTTAGTGTTATTTCCTCTCATTAACAATATTTTGTTTCCAATTTACTCAGGCATCAGAGAGGTTAGGTAACTTGCCCATGTTAATGTAGCTTGAAATGGCTGTTAGAATTTGAACCCAGTATTTCTCACCAGAGTGTTTTATCACATGAGTCTCTGGAACCCAAATCCTTTGTCAACCTTGGATGCTATTTTCCTGAAAAGTACTGTGGTTAGCAAAACTTCAGTTGTCAAGATCAAAGTCTCATTGACAAAGAGGGAGTTGGGGAAAAACAATGAAAATGACATTAAACCTATTTTTAAAACATAGATGAAAGGTCTGTTCTCTAGCGGGTATATGTTTCCCAAATAAACCAGTCTTTATCTTGAAAAACCTGCTCTAGTAGGTAACCCCTATCCTGAATCAGCTTCTTTAGGTAATCAGGAAACATTGCTGAGGTAGATTCTCCCAGAAGTTTTATGTAATACAAACTGTACTTTTAAAAGAGAGTTTCAGACAGCCCCACTGGTCTTGAAACATCATGTGTTGTATCCTTGCCATTCTCCCTCATTTTGTTTTCACAAGTTACACACTGTCAAGCCTTCTGACAGATTAATTCTGTTTTTTCCCCCTGGGCCTGGTCCGCTATTGTATATTGAAGCAATAAAGCAGAAATAAGTATAGAATTTTTTTGAATCACCTATTTACATATTGTTCCCATTTTTCCATTGGCTTATTTGTTTTTATATCTTTGTAAGGGCCCTTTAGATATTATAAACACACACACACACAAACTTTGTTGGTTGAAGTGTTTTAGATATTTTCTTCCAGTCTTTATCTGTTAGCACTGGGGTATCTTTCATACTAATAAACCTTTTAAAATGTTATGTAGTGGTGGGGCAAGATGGTGGCATAGGGAGGTGTGGAATTTAGTTAGTCCTCTTGGAACAACTAGTATATAGCCAGGAACAACTAGTAGATAGTCTGGAACAACTGTTGGGGTACATCTGTGAATGGACACACATTGTACACCAGTCTGGAATGAGTGGAAAAGCTGAGATTGCAGCATAGAACTGTGAGTAAAGCTCCCCAAACTATGGAGCTGGCACCACTCTCCCTCTGGCATGGCAGGCTGAGTTGGAAGACTTCCCTGTGGGAAAAAGAAGCAGTCTACTAGGAGAAAGGGAAAGTAGCTCAATCAAGCTCCAGTTGTGGTTTTAATGAATGAATTTGGACCACTAAATACAAGCTATGAGCACAGATAAACCTGGAGCAAGCAGGAAAGGAACCCGGAGATTTCTCCTGGCAGACAGGAGGCAGGGCTGAAGAAAAGAAATACATATATAAATGGAAAAAAAAAAAAAAAAAAAAAAAAGAGGCTTTTGGAATAGGCTGAGCTCAGAATAGTGGAAAAGGTCTGTGTCCCCCAAAAAAGGGGAACACAGAACTGGGCACCAAGTCCAGTTCTTGACTGGTAACTCGGGGGCTGGGTACTGGGTCTGAAAAGGGGATTTCTTTCTTTTTCCCTTTTTTTCCTCTCATTCTAAGTAGCTTGTTAGAGAAAGCCTCAGGCATTTTCAGTTGTCAGTGGTGACCCAGGCAAGGGTGGAGTTAAGACAGTCAGAAAATCAAAGAAAGAAGTCAAGTATAGGAGATAAATCCCTAAAGGGCTTATCTTCCCAAAGAAAAGGGGGAAGTGGCAGCTCTCCCTCAGACAACTCAGACCCTAGGGCCTGGGGTAAAAAAACAAACAGAAACAGCTTAAGCCTGGCTTCTGACATTCTCAGTCCCTGGCTGGGACAGGGTCTACTGAGAATTAAAGGCAACATACCTCGTTAAACCAGTGGGGAGCTACTGGCTGACAAGCACCACCTGCTGGGCAGTATAGGAAAAGCACAGCATCTAGAGGCCTCACAGGGAAGTCTGACAACTTTCTGAGTCTCATCCTCAGGGAAACCTGATAGTGATTACATGCTTTTCCTGAGACCTGGGCCTATATGGTCTGGGAAAATATGATTGGGATAATCAAAGAAACCATACACCTAGACAACAAAAAAAATATGAATCACACTAGAAAAAGCAAAGATATGGCCCAGTCAAAGGATCAAACTTACACCTCAATTGAGATATAGGAGTTGAAACAAATAATTAAAGATCTTCAAACAAATATGCTAAATCAATTCAAAAAGCAAATCAGCAAGTTGAGAGAAGATATGGCAAAAGAGATGAAAGATATAAAGATGACATTGGGCAAGCATAAGGAGGAACTTGAAAGTTTGAAAAAACAATTTGCAGAACTTATGGGAATGAAAGGCACAATAGAAGAGATGGAAAAACACTGGAGACATGCAACAGCAGATTTGAAGAGGCAGAAAAAAGGATTCAGGAACAAGAGGACAGAACATCTAAAATCCTATACACAAAAGAACAGATGGGGGAAAAATGGAAAAATATGAGCAGGGTCTCAGGGAATTGAATGACAACATGAAGCATGCAAATATACATGTCATGGGTGTCCCAGAAAGAGAAGAGAAGGAAAAAGGAGCAGAAAGAATAATACAGGAAATAATCACTGAAAATTTCCCATCTCTTAGGAAAGACATAAAATTACAGATCCAGGAAGTGCAGCGTACCCCAAACAGAATAGATATGAATAGACCTACTCCAAGGCACATAATAATCAGATTATCAAATATCAAAGACAAAGAGAGAATTCTAAAAGCAGCAAGAGAAAAGTGATCCACCACATACAAAGGAAGCTTGGTAAGACTATGTGTGGATTTCTCAGTAGAAACCATGGAGGTGAGAAGGCAGTGACATATTTAAGATACTGAAAGAGAATACTGTCAACCAAGAATTCTATATCTGGCAAAACTGTCCTTCAAAAATGAGGGAGAGTTTAAAATATTTTCAGGCAGACACAAGAGTTTGTGAACAAGAGATCTGCTCTACAAGAAATACTAAAGGAAGCACCAAAGGATGGTAGGAAAAAACAGAAGAGAGAGGTTTGGAGAAAGAGAGTAGAAATGAAGACTATCAGAGTAAAAAGAGAGAGAGGGGAAAAAAATAAAAGTAAGATATGACATATAAAATCCAAAAGACAAAATGGTAGATAGTAGACAATATATTGAGTGAAATTAGCCAGAAACAGAAGGACAGATACTTTATGGACTGATTAATATGAACTAACATTGATGAGCAAAATTTGAGAGTTAAAAGTTGAGAACACAGGTTAAGAGATAGAAAGAAGTTAGAAAATGGGCATTTGATGCTGGAGGAGTACATGAGGTTCAACAGGATTGATTATATAGATCCAGAAATGGATAGCCTGATACTCTGTGATGGTAGCACAAAATTGTAAGGACTCTGAACAGAGATGAGTGAGTATGGTTGAAAGTGGAAGGCTAGAGGCATGTATGACACCAGAAGGAAAGACAGAAGATAAAGACTGGGATTGTATAATTTAGCAAAACTGAGAGTGGTGGTCAATGATGGTGACTAAATGTACAAATATAAGAATGTTTGTTTTTAAAAGGGGGAGAACAAAGGAATGTCAACATTGCAAGGTTTGAAAATTGGATGATATTGGGGAAAAAATCCAATCAGTGCAAACTAGAGTCTATAGTTAATGGTAACATTGTAAGATGCTTCCTTTAATTGTAACAAAGGCAAAATACCAAAGCTATATGTCTATATAATGGGGCTATAAGGGTCTGATATTGGATTTTTGGTGGTGGTGGTGTTGTCTGACCTTTTCATTGTATATTTTTTTAGTTTTTCGTCTTTTATATTTTTATTCCTCCTTTTTTTCTCCTTTTTCTCTTTCTTTGCAGAAGAAATATAAATGTCCACATATAGATCGTGGTGGTGAATGCATAATTATGTGATTATACTGGGAATCATTGGTGGTGTTAGAATGGATTGTATGGTGTGTGAATAAAACTGTTTAAAAAATAAGCAGAAGGATGCAAGTGCTGGAGAAAATGTAGAGAGAGGGATGTACCTATTCACTGTTGGTAGGGAAGTGGAATGGGGCAGCCCATCTGGGGGGCAGTGTGGTGGTTCCACAGGAAGCTAACTATGGAGTTGCCATATGGTCCTGTAATCCCATTATTGGGTATATACTTGGAAGAACTTAGAGCAGGGACATGAATGGACATTGCACACTGGTGATTATGGTGGCCGTATTCATGATTCGCAATGGATGCAGGTGACGTAAGGGTACATCGACCTATAAACGGAATGTGAACTGTGGTGTACACCTACAATGGGATATTGAGTGGCGGCAAGAAGAAATGAAGTTGTTGAGGTATGCAGCTAGGTGAATGGACGTTGATGACAGTATGTTGAGTGAAATAAACCAGAATCAAAAAGACAAACATTATAATGCCTCACTAATACGAACTAACTATAATGTGCAAACTCTGAGAATTGAATCTGAGAGCATAGGTTATTAGCAGAAGACTTATGGTAAAGGTTCCTAGATTGTAAATTCTTAACAGCAGTCACATCTATTCCTGAGTTGTAATGGTTATTTCTAAATTCTGAGATGCTGAGCTCTTTGTGTATAACCTGGTTGGTCCCTCAAATTTTGGGTGTCTGTGTGGTACCTAAGACTCATAGCCAGAGTTCGGTGGCTATGAATGTCAGCATTGCCCCATATGGCAAATGTTAAAGAAGCTGGAAAAGAGATCAGACTTTAATTAGAGATATGAACAAAATGGACTTGGTTAGGACTAAGGTAGGCCAGACTAAAGGGAAAAGGATGACATTGACTGTGTTTTAAAACTTCGACTTCTGTGTGAGAAAAAGGTAGAGATGTTTATTTGGTGGAAAATCTGTATTTTCTGTAGCATACTGTATAACGTAACTTGTATGGTCAGTTTACTCAAACACCATAATTATATGGAACTTTGAATAGGTTGTGAGATCTAGTTAGTTTGTACAGGTTAGTATGAAACCCAAATACATCCCAGAGTAGTTTGGGCAGAAAGTTAAAAGTGTTTGCAAAGCCCCCTTGAGGGACTGGGTTAAAATTGGAAATATTAAACTTCCCCACCTGGGGAATTACTGATATTCTCACAAGCACTGGGGACTACCATCATAGTAGGCCAATCACTTGATCTTGGGGCTTGCCATTATTAAGCTTGTTGCTGCAAAAGAGAGGTTAAGCCTACACATAATTGTGCCTAAGAGTCACCCCCAGAGAATGTCTTTCATTGCTCAGATGTGGCCTCTCTAAGCCAACACTGCAGGTAAGCTCACTGCCCTCCCCCACTATGTGGGACATGACTCCCAGGGATGAGTCTGGGACCCAGCCTGGTGGGATTGAGAAGAAAAGGGGAAGAGAAATGAAACAAAGTAAAGTTTCAGTGGCTGAGAGATTTCAAATGGAGTCGAGAGGTCATTCTGGAGGTTATTCTTATGCATGAAATAGATAACCCTTTGTAGTTTTTAGTGTATTAGAATAGCTGGAAGGAAATACCTGAAACTGTTGAACTACTTTCCAGTATCCTTGATTGTTGATGATGATCGTATAACTGTATAGCTTATATGGGATGACTATGTGATTGTAAAAACCTTGTGGCTCCCACTTCCTTTATCCATTGTATGGACAGATGAGTAGAAAAAAGGTGGACAAAAAGTAAATGAAAAATAGGAGGGGAAAAGGAGTATGAGATGATTTGGGTGTTCTAGTCTACTTTATTTATTTATTTTTTTATTTCTTGGAGTAATGAAAATGTTCAAGAAAATTGATTTTGGTGCTGAATGCACAATTATATGATGATACTGCAAACAAGTGGTTGTACACTTTGGATGATTTTATGGTATGTGAATATATCTCAGTAAAATTGCGTTTATAAAAGTGTTAAATAGTAAAATCTATTAGCCTTTATGGCTTCCATGTTTTTTGTGGTTAGAGAAGTCTTCCCTACCTTAACATGATGCAATATTCTTGATTTTTCTGCTTCACTTTTTATATTTTGACCTTTAATTGAACTGGTACTTATTTTTTGTATAGTATGAGGCCGAGATTTGACTACATTTTTTTCCAAATTGATTTCCAAAATGGCTCTTGTTAATTAGTGTTAGCCTGTATGAATAGCCTGATTTGCTGTTAGGCAAGTGGAGTGTAGGATGGTAATATAACTTGCCCAAGGTCATAAAGCAAATTCTTCTAAGGATTAGAACTAAAATTATTTTTATTAGCTGATGTGTGCCACTTCTCTTGTTACTTAATTTAGTATTTTAACCATAGTTTCTAGAAGTCTTGATTAAATTATTTCCTTGATGTTTATTTCAATGGAACTAAATTGTGTTGATAGACTGATTAAGGTAACTGATTAAGGTAACTAAGAGACCTATTAAACTCTCTTTATTAATTGACTTTTAATATTAAGAAATTCCTGTGCTAAACTGTTAATATTTAGATCAGTTATGCTGAATTCTAGTGTGGGTAAATAAAATTTAAACTTTAAATACTACGTATAACTTTAAATACTACGTATATATTGTTTCAATATTGTTGCCTTTTAATAAGCTTATTTACTATTAGTATATCTAATGTAATCATTTTCCTGAGAATATGCCTTTAAGAGCTACTGTAGCAAATCAGACAGGTTAAGTTTATTGCCATATAATTACTACATTAAAATTACACAGCTTTAATCATATGATGCAGGGGTAAATATAAAAACTATTATAGCTCTTCAAAAAGCAGCATAAGCAGGTACTTGTTCATAGATTGTGTTTGACCATGCTTTTATTGAAGGCTTATTTCAGATAAAATGTTTCTACCCAGGCAGGCTTTAGATTTAGTTTTGTTTATGTAGGTCTTATTTATGATACACATAATTATCTAGATATTTGTGTGCAGGCCATTTGTTATAAATGATTTTGAAGCTAAATATTAGCTTGGGTGTCACAATGAGATGAGTTTGGCCCTGTCTTCATTTTTGTCTGTTTCCTTTTTTTTTTTTTTTAATGTGTATATAACTTAAAAACAAGTATAAGCTTTAAATCTCCACTCGAAAATTGACTCATTCTCAAAAGATACTTAATTTTTCTTTAACCTGATAAAATTCTTCAGTTTTTCTAGTAAATTTTTGTTTATTGAATTTCTTAATTCTTTTGGTTCATTTTACAAAAGTTTGTTCTTAAAAATAACTGTCAGTTCATAATGTATTTTATAGACAGTATCCCCTTTTTAGGAATTGTTGATAGAATTAATTGTATCTATTCCTGTATTTCATATTTCTATTCCCTTAGGGTACTGTCTTGTTTGATAATACTCTCTAGGGTAGGGTCTGTTCGCACCTAGCATGGGAGACCTGTAAGGAAATTGAAATGTTGAGGACAGTTTTATATTGATGATTCAGAGGGAAGAATAAAATTTACTGAGTCAGCACTGTTCTTCATACCCCTTTGGGGTATAATATGCTTTTGTGCTTGAGGTACTGTTTTTTCAAATGTTTTAATTCTCATGTCTTGACTAAATTCTTTCTGATTTTATTCTTCCCAACTTAAATGTCTATTCATAAAATGCATTTTTATTCTTCTGAATTATTAATTATAATTAAAATACAGATCTTTCTGAAGTCCTGACAGTTTGCCCTTCTTTATCTTATATTTATTGCTGTTCTTATTCTAACTCCTTAACCTATATCTGTATCTTCCTTGGATTCATTTTTTAATGCAGTACAACTTTTTTTGTTTAATCAATTTTATTTTGAAATAAATTCAAACTTACAGGAACAGTTGTAAAAACAGTACAAACCCCATACATAGAACTCCAGCATACCCCGACCCCCCTCCCCCGATACCCTGATCCACCACCTTTAACATCCTGTCACACCACCATTTCTTTCTTTCCCTTCCTCTCTCCCTCCCTCCCTCCCTCCCTGTCTCTCATCCATCATCTATTGCTCTGTCCTCTGAACATATGAGAGGAACTGCACATATCTTTGAACAAACAATATAATTCACATATACCTTTCCCATGGACAAGAACATTCTTTTATGCAATCTCATTAAGCACAGCTAAGAAGTTCAAGAAATTCAACATTGATACAAAGCTTGCATTCTATATTTCCTTTTTTTTTTTTCCTGTGTCCCATCTGTGTCCCTTTGAGCCTCGTCTCCTCCGTCTTCAGATCCCATCCAGGATCATCCTTGGCATTTAATTGTCATCTATTTAGACTGTCTGTTTTTTTCAATTGTGGAAACATATATACAGCCTAAATCTTCCCATTCCACCCCTCCCCAGCATTCCATTAGTGAGATTAATCACATTTAGAATGTTGCAATGCTATCACCTTCTCACCATCCATTTCTAGAAGTTTCCCTTCACCCCAAACAGAAACCCTACACTCATTTCTTAACACCCCATTGCCCCTTCCCCACTTCTTGTAACCCATACTCTACTTTTCATCTCTATGGTCATAGTCTCTGATACTTTCTTTGTGTTTACCGTGGGGCTTAAATTTAACATCTTAAATCTATAACAATCTTGTTTTTCTTTGATACCAACTTAACTTCAGCATGACACATAAACTATGGTCCTGTACTCCATTATTCCCCCACCTTTATGTAGTTCTTGTCGAAAATTACATATTTTACTTTGAGTCCAAAACCACTGATTTATCATTACAGTTTATGTATTTTAGATCCTGTAGGAAGTAAATAGTGGAGTTACAAATCAAAAATGCAGTAGTATTGGTATTTATATTTACCATGTGATCTTTACTGGAAACCTTTATTTCTTCATGTAGTTTCAGTCAATTGTTTAGTGTCCCTTCCTTTCAGCCTGCTCAGCTCCCTTTAGTATTTCTTATAGGATTGATCTACTGGTGCTGAAGTCCCTCAGCTTTTGATTATCCAGGAATGTTTTCATCTCCCCCTCATTTTTACCCTCCAGGTGTTTGTGACTTCTTCAAGTCTCTGGTGGTTATTGACTTTATTTGTATTCCATGGTGGTCAGAGAATGTGCTTTGAACAAATTCCTTTTTTTTTTTTTAATTGAGGCTTGTTTTTATGTCCCAGCATACTGTCCATTCTGGAGAAAGATCTGTGATCACTAGAGAAGAATGTGTGTCCCGGTGACCTGGGATGTAATATTCTATATATGTCTGTTAAAATTCTCTATATCTCTCTCTTCTTCCTTTGTTTCTCTGTCGGTAGGGCTCTCTTTAGTATCTGAAGTAGGGTAGGTCTTTTATTAGCAAAATCTCTCAGCATTTGTTTGTCTGTGAAAAATTTAAGCTCTCCCTCAAATTTGAAGGAGAGTTTTGCTGGATAAAGTATTCTTGGTTGGAAATTTTTCTCTCTCAGAATTTTAAATATGTCATACCATTGCCTTCTCGCCTCCATGGTGGCCGCTGAGTAGTCACTACATAGTCTTATGTTGTTTCCTTTGTATGTGGTGAATTGCTTTTCTCTTGCTGCTTTCAGAACTTGCTCTTTCTCTTCAGTGTTTGACAGTCTGATCAGAATATGTCTTGGAATGGCATTATTTGGATTTATTCTATTTGGAGTTCGCTGGGCATTTATGCTTTGTGTATTTATATTGTGTAGAAGGTTGGGGAAGTTTTCCCCAACAATTTCTTTGAATGCTCTTTCTAGACCTTTACCCTTCTCTTCCCCTTTTGGGACACCAATGAGTCTTAAATTTGGATGTTTTATTTTATCTATCATATCCCTGAGATCAATTTCAAGTCTTAAATTTGGACGTTTTATTTTATCTATCATATCCCTGAGATCCATTTCGATTTTTTCGATCTCTTTCCCCATTCTTTCTTTTGTTCTTTCATTTTCTGTTCAATGGTCCTCAAGGAGGCTGAGTTGTTGTTCAGCTTCCTCTAATCTTGTATTATGAGTATCCAGAGTCTTTTTAACTTGGCCTACAGTTTCTTTAATTTCCATAAGATCTTCTATTTTTTTATTTACTCTCGCAATTTCTTCTTTATGCTCTTCTAGGGTCTTCTTTATGTCTTTTTTTTAACATTTTATTTTGAAATAAATTCAAAGTTATAGGAACAGTTGCAAAAACAATACAAACCCCATACACATTCCTTAACTCCCCCCCCGATACCCTGATCCACTAACTTTAACATGTTGTCACACCGCTATTTCTTTCCCTCCCTCCCTCCATCTCTCCCTATCTAACATCCATCATCTATTGCTCTGTCTTCTGAACATATGAGAGCTAGCTGCACACATCCTTGCACAAACACTATAATTCACATATACAATTCCCATGAACAAGAACATTCTTTTATGCAATCCCATTAAGCGCAGCTAAGAAGTACAGGAGATTCAACAATGATACAAAGCTTACATTCTATATTTCCTTTTCCTGATTTCTCAGCTGTGCCCCTTTGAGCCTCCTGTCCTCCATCCTCAGATCCCATCCAGGGTCATCCTTGGCATTCAATTGTCATCTACTCAGACTTTTTTTTTTTTTCCTCAATTGTGGAAACATATATACAGCCTAAATCTTCCCATTCACCCCTTCCCTAGCATTCCATTAGTGGGATTAATCACATTTAGGATGTTGTAATGCTATTGCCTTCCCACCATCCATTACTAGAAATTTCTCTTCACCTCAAACAGCAACCCTACACTCATTTCTTAACTCCCCATTGCCCCTTCCCCCATTTCTCTTAACCCATACTCTACTTTTCATCTCTATGGTCATATTCTCTGATAATTTCTTTGTGTTTACTGTGGGGCTTAAAATTAGACTCTTAAACCCATAACAATCTTGTTTTTCTTTGATACCAACTTAATTTCAATAGGACACAAACTATGTACCTATACTCCTCCATTCCCCCACCTTTATATATAGTTCTTGTCTAAAATTACGTATTTTACATTGAGTTCAAAACCGCTGATTTGTCATTAGAGTTTGTGTGTTTTATATCATGTAGGAAGTAAATAGTGGAGTTACAATTCAAAAATTATTGACTTCTATTTGTATTCCATTGTGGTCAGAGATTGTGCTTTGAATATGTTCAACTGTGTTTTTTTTTTTTTTTTTTTTTTAATTTATTGAGGCTTGTTTTATGTCCCAGCACATGGTCCATTCTGGAAAAAGATCAGTGATCACTAGAGAAAAATGAGTGTCCTGGTGATTTGGAATGTAAGGTTCTATATAAGTCTGTTAAAATTCTCTATATCTCTTTCTCCTTTCTTTGTTTCTCTGTTGGTAGGTCTCCCTTCAGTATCTGAAGTAGGTTAGGTCTTTTATTGGCAAACTCTCTCCGTATTTGTGTGTCTGTGAAAAATTTAAGCTCTCCCTCAAATTTGAAGGAGAGTTTTGCTGGATAAAGTATTCTTGGTTGGAAATTTTTCTCTCTCAGAATTTTAAGTATGTCATGCCACTGCCTTCTGGCCTCCATGGTGGCCGCTGAGTAGTCACTACTTAGTCTTATGTTGTTTCCTTTGTATGTGGTGAATTGCTTTTGTCTTGCTGCTTTCAGAGCTTGCTTCCTCTCTTCAGTATTTGACTGTCTGATCAGAATATGTCTTGGAGTGGGTTAATTTGGATTTATTCTATTTGGAGTTCCCTGGACATTTATGCTTTGTGTATTTATATTGTGTAGAAGGTTGGGGAAGTTTTCCCCCAACAATTTCTTTGAATACTCTTTCTAGACCTTTACCCTTCTCTTCCCTTTTTGGGACACCAATGAGTCTTAAATTTGGACGTTTTATTTTATCTGTTGTATCCCTGAGATCCTTTTTGATTTTTTCGATTTTTTTCTCCATTCTTTCTTTTGTTCTTTCATTTTCTGTTCTGTGGACCTCTAGGACACTGAGTCTTTGTTCATCTTCCTCTAATCTTGTATTATGAGTATCCAGAGTCTTTTTAATTTGGCCAACAATTTCTTTTATTTCCATAAGATCTTCTATTTTTTTATTTAATCTTGCAATTTTTTCTTTATGCTCTTCTAGGGTCTTCTTTATGTCCCTTTTATCCTGCTTCATGGCCTTCTTCATGTCTTTTATATCCTGTGCCATGTTGTCGTTCCTCGATTGTAATTGTTTGATTAATTGTGCCAAGTACTGTGTCTCTTCTGATATTTTGATTTGGGTGTTTGGGATTGGGTTCTCCATATCATCTGGTTTTATCATATGCATTAAGATTTTCTGTTGTCTTTGGCCTCTTGGCATTTGCTTTGCTTGATAGGGTTCTTTCAAGTTGTAAAAAAAAAAAATACCAATCTAATTTTTCAGAAATACAAGTTGGTGGCGTCTACTTTTTCCAACTAACCAGCAGATGGCATCTGCGAGTCACCTGTACCCCTCAAGTCAGTTCTCCCCAACTCTGTCTCTGTGGTGTGTGGGGAAATTATTTTTATGGGGTTCAGCTGGTGAACTCAGTTTGAGTTTGTTGTTGGAGCTGTCTGCCTTGAACGTGGTGCGAGTGTCTGGGTGGTCAGGGAGGCAGGGTAGCTTTAATATTCAAACCTCCCTGGTGTTCCCGGAGATTCAAGGCTGTTACAAGAGTCTAAGCCTTCATTTCAGTTTTGCCCCAGATTTTCTTTCGCTGACCCACAAACCATCAGCATTGACGTAGCGTCCCTGGGTTTTCCGTGCGGGCCGCCCTTCTCAGCTATGATCTTCCAGGATCTCTGCTGAGGGAAGGCTGTGATACGTCACTAGTGTGCGTCGTCCCTCAAGGGAAGTCCCGTGCTGCCGGACCATGCAGGGGCGCTCTCTGCCTGATGCAAAGATTAGCCTATAATTCTTGACTGGTGTAAGTTCTGAATGAAAGGCAGGTAGTAGAGCTGGGTCCCACCCCTTTCCTCTTAGAGAAGATAGTCCCTTGGGGGAGGTCATTAGCATTTCAGTGGTCTCTCTCTGCCTGTGCCACATCCCTGTCTGGGTCACAGAACTGGGAACTTAAAATGGCCGAGGCTTTCTCCACTGAGTTGAAAAAGGAACAGAGCTAGTCCAAGGCGACCCTCCGGCTCTCCAAGGTCAGTCATCACCCAAAGCCTCTGTCTACTTGTTGGGGATTCGTACCTCGTAGTGAGCAGTTTACATTTGCTAATTAAAACCCCAGTTGGAGCTCAGCTGAGCTATATTTGCTTGCTGAGAGAATGCTTCTCTCTGGCACCTCAAGGCTTTGTAGCTCGGGCTGTGGGGGAGGGGTCGCCCGATTTGGATCCGCAGTTCTTAATTACAGATTTTATGCTGTGATCTTGGGCAGTCCTCCCAATTCAGGTTAGTGTGTGATGAGTGGACAGTCACGTTTGTCCCCCTGCAGTTATTCCAGATTATTTATTAGTTGTTTCTGTTTTTTTTTAAATTGTTCCAGGGGGACTACTTAGCTTCCACTCCTCTCTATGCCGCCATCTTGGATCTTCTATCTTCTTCATGTCCTTTATATCCTGTGCCATGCTCTTCTTCATGTCCTTTATATCCTGTGCCATGCTCTTGTCGACTGTAGTTCTTTGATTAATTGTGCCAAGTACTGTGTGTTTTCTGATCTTTTGATCTGGGTGTTTGGGTTTGGGTTCTCCATATCATCTGGTTTTATCATATGCTTTAAGATTTTCTGTTGTTTTTGGCCTCTTGGCATTTGCTTTACTTGATCTGTAATTTGTCGGAACTGCAGCTTGGTGGCGTACACTTTCTCTAACTAACCAGCAGATGGCATCTGTGAATCACCTATTCCCCTCAAGTCAGTTTTCCCCAACCTTGTCCCTGCGGTTCGCAGGGATCTGATTCCCGTGGGGTTCAACTGGTGCGCTAAATTTGGGTGTGTTGGTGCTGTCTGTCCTGAATGAGGGCCATGTGTCTGAGCAGTTAGGGAGGGGGAGCAGCTTTAATAATCAGACCTCCCAGGTGTTTCCGGAGATTCAAGGCTGTTCCAAGAGTCTTAGCCCTCATTTCAGTCTCGCCACAGACCATCTCTGACACTGACCCATAAGTCCTTGGTATTGGCGTAGGTTCCCTGGGATTTCTGAGCTGGTTCCCCTTCCCTGCTGTGCTCCTCCAGGACCTCTGCTGAGGGAGGGCTGCGCCACGTCACAAGTGTGCGCTGGCCTCCAGGGAAGCCCTGGGCCGCTGGGACGTCAGGGGTGTTCCCAGCCTGCTTCAAAGACGGTTGAATGGGATGCGTTAACTTCCCCCTTTTCTCACAGCTCCGCCGTCCTAGCTCCGGGACAGTCAGCCGTGGGTGTATTAAAGGCCACTGTCCACAGCCAATAATGTGGCATGTGCACAGGGCTGCAGGAAAGATTCCCCATCACACTGGGTTTCCTGGTGCGTCTCTGGGCTGTGGGCCTGGCCCTGGGCAGGAGTGTCCCCTGCCCGCCAGAGATGGCTGCAAGTCATGCGGTTTTTTTCTCCTTTTGGCTCCCCTTTGCTCCCCTGGCCCCAAGACAACCAGCAGCAGGTGTGGGGAGGGGTATCCTCCACACCAGACACCGATGCGTTAGCCCAGCCTGCTCCATCCATGCTTCACTGCGCGGCTCTCCTGGTCATATCGGCAGCTGCTCCTGGGCTTTTTTTTTTTTTTTTTAAAGAACTAGTCTGTCTCCAAATGCTGACCCACCATTTTCCCACACTGCAGTGCGGCCGAGGGACTTTCAGCCGACTCACTCACTCATTTCAGAATGCAGACTCCCGGTTTCACAAAATGCATAGTCCCTATGGATTCAGCAGACCTTGTCTGGCTGGTGCATCGCTGGGACTGGTGTTCTGGGTCACTTTCTGGTTTTTATCTAGTATTTTTCACAGAGGTGTCTTTTTGCCCTGTCTCACCTAGCCGCCATTTTAGGTTCTCCCTGCAGTACAACTTTTAAAAGTTTATTCTAATCCCCAACTCTCTCCATTAAGGAGTCCTTTTATTAATATATTCCTTCTTCCATATTGAACTATACAACGTAACGTTAAGCTCTTTGGAAGCCGTTGTTTTGTGTGTTTGTTTAAAACTTTTGGTTGTAGCTCTCTGGCAATTTCCTAAATACAAAATGAAAAATTTTTTAATCCTCAAAACACAAACTTTGATATTTTCCATGGGAAAGTTTTTCAGTATTTTGTTTTGTGCTCTCTATCATTAGGTTTTCACCAGGTTCTTCTTCTTCTTCTTCTTTTTTTTTTTTTTGAATCATTAAAATATGTTGAAATAAGCTTGTTAAGAAGTACCAAATTGAACTTTCGTAAACTTGACATTAGAAGAATACTTAGGTTTTCTGTATTATCTTGCCAGATTATTTTTCAGAGAGAGGAAATGAGTTTTATTTTCAAGTTAATTAGTATTCTGAAAATGCCACAAAAAGGTTCAGTAAGTGATAGTTTATGTTCATGGAATTTTTGCTGCTGGTAATTTTAATAAAACCATAAACACTTTGTGCTAGATTTTTGGGAAACTTTCAGTTGCTAATAAATTTCCTAATTTGCATTGAACTTCCTTAAAAAGATGGATTCTCTAAATATGTTGGCATTTCCCAAGTGTCTCAGAATCATAATAAATAAGTTCTGAATTCTTTTTTGTGAGGTTTCTCTTGGATGTCTGAGCCATGAATGAATTACATCAAGAGTAATTTCAAGAGACACGTATTTCACAATTAAAAATGACTGCAAACTGTTTGTGTTCCTTTTTCTTATAGGCTAAGGTAGTGAATTTTAAACAACAATGATTAGGGAAATCATACAGTCCTCGGAATATTGCAGTTATTTAATAAATATCTTGTTTATATTTTACCTATGGACAAAGAATATGCCTTTATGGAAAAATATTACTTAAAATGCAATATGTATTTATTCTGTTCCTTGATATTAGTGTTTTAAGGCTTCTTTTTTGGAGTTATTATTCTATCTTGTAGCCATGAAATGCTTTGAAATTCTCAGCATTATGTATATATAGTTAAAGAAATACATGTCCAACATCAAGAATATTCAATGGTGTCATGAAGAGGAGTGTTCTTGTTTGCTAATGCTGCCGGAATGCAAAACACCAGAAATGGATTGGCTTTTATAAAGGGGGTTTATTTGGTTACACAGTTACAGTCCTAAGGCCATAAAATGTCCAAGGTAAACGCACCAACAATTGGGTACCTTCACTGGAGTATGGCTAATGGTGTCCAGAAACTTCTGTTAGCTGGAAAGGCATGTGGCTGGCGTCTGCTCCAAGTTCTGGTTTCAAAATGGCTTTTTCCCAGGATGTTCTTCTGTAGGCCACAGCTCCTCTTCAAAATGTCACTCTCAGTTGCTCTTGGGGCATTTGTTCTTTCTTAGCTTCTCCAGAGCAAGAGTCTGTTTTCAATGGCCGTCTTCAAACTGTCTCTCATCTGCAACTCCCCTCTCAGCTCCTGTGCATTCTTCAAGGTGTCCCTCTTGGCTGTAGCAAGCTTGTTCCTTCTGTCTAAGCTTATATAGTGCTCTAGTAAACTAATCAAGGCCCATGCTGAATGGGTGGAGCCACACCTCCATGGAAATTATCCAATGAAAGATCTCACCCACAGTTGAGTGATCACATCTCCATGGAAACATCCAATCAAAAGTCTCCAACCCAATCAACACCATTAAGTTTCCTGCCTACACAAGACCGCATCAAAGATAATGGCATTTTGGGGGACATAATACATCCAGACCAGCACAAGCAGCTAATTTTTATTTCTCCAAACTTTATCATCACTGAGGGTATGGATACAGGTTCCATACCTAGTGCTCTGCCTGGGTTTCCTTTTCCATTGAGGATCTGTGTGATCTAAGGAAATGGCATTGAAGTAGAGGGGGAAAAGAAGGGAGTGCTGCAAGGTAGTGGCAGGCAGTGAAAGGTCAATTAAGGCTTTATGCTAGCTCCTGCGCTGTACAAAGACAGATTTTAGAAAAGTGCCTGGTACATAGAAAGTGCCAATAAATACATACTGAATGAATGTAGCTGTCAATAAATTCTCATTGACTTTTAAGAATCCCTCTTTTAGGCATTCACTTTGAAGATCCGAAATCTGAGGTAGGAAGATCAGTGAAAAGATAACAGGGCATGTTGACCTTATAATCAGTGCTTTCTTCAATATGTTCCAACAGACTTGATTTTATCACTATTCTTTAACAATTGGCACCTGTGAGCCAATTGTCAGTTATTGCCTATTTTGTAGAAAATGCCTTTGTATCCAAGTCTGAACTTTTTCTTTTCTTTTAAGGACCTCCATAGGAGCCTTTAGCCTATCTATGCATATTTTCACTACTATTTAAAGGAACTTCTTGCTTCTGCTCAGTAACTCACCTTAAGGACTTCTATGCATATCTGGTTTCCTTCTCCCTTGCATGCCATTGTTCAGATGAGGAGACCCTCCTTTCTGACTAGAAGCAAATCTAGGTTTTTTGGGGGAATGCCTGTTAAGAAAAAGGAAATGAATTTCAAATACAAAATCAAGTACAAAAGTGGGTATTTATTTACAATGAGGAAAGAAATCACACAAATATGGCAACTTTTAAAAAACTGAAAAATATTTTAATTCATTGCCTAAAACATCTTTATGAAACGTCTTTTTTTCCCTACATTTTTTTGGCTGTATATTCTTTGGTCACCTCGAGATTACAGTGATTTCTGAGATATTTTCCAAAAGGTGAATATATGGTGTGCCTGTTTAGATGTATTGTGTCTCCCAAAATGCCATGTTCTTTGATGCAAACTTGTTCTTTGATGCAAGTCTTGATTTGGTTGGAACCTTTGGCTTGAGTTGTTTCCATGGAGATGTGACCCACCCAACTGTAGGTGGTAACTCTGATTGGATTATTTCCATGGATGTGTGGCCCCACCTGTTCAGCGTGGGTCCTATAAAAGCTGGAGCCCTATAAGAGCTCAGACAGAATTAGCTCAGTGCTGCAGCCAAGAGAGAGATTTTGGAGATGGCCATTGAAAGTAGACTTTTGCTAGTCCAGAATTTGCCCAGGAAAAACTAAGAGAACACCCCCATATGCCTAGAGAGAAATGTCCTGGGAGAAAGCCATTTTGAAACCAGGACCCCAGAGCAGATGCCAGTCATGTGTCCGTGCCTTCCCAGTGTCTGGACGCTATCAGTGTCCTTCAGTGAAGGTACCCTATTGTTGATGCCTTTGTTTGGACACTCTTATGGCTTTAGGACTAGAACTTTGTAACCAAATAAACCCCCTGTATAAAAACCAATCCATTTTTGGTAATTTGCATAATGGCAGCATTAGCAAACCGGAACAGATTTTGGTACCAGAGAAGTGGCGTGCTGCTGAGTTTGCAAATACCAAACATGTCGGAATGGCTTTTTTAAATGAATAAGGGGAAGATTATGGAAGAATTGTGAGTAGCTTGATAGAAAAGGCCTAGATTGCTTTGAAGAGACTGTGGAAATATGGACTCTAAAGATACTTCTGATGAGGCCTTGAGCAGAGTGAATGTGTCATTGCCAACTGGAAGAAAGGGGATCCTTGTTTCAAAGTGGCAGAGAATTTGGCAAAATTGTGTCCTGATGTTGGATGGAAGGCAGAATTTGAAAGCAATGAGCTGGGATACTTAGCTGAGGATATGTCCAGACTATGTGTGGAGGATATAGCCTGGCTTCTCCTTGCAGCTTATAGTAAAATGCAACAGGACAGAGATAAGCTGAGAATTGAACTCTTGGGTACAAAGAAACCAGAAACTGATAGTTTGGAAAATTCTGCGCTTCCAGAAAGTGAGACCCCAGAGGCTACAGCCTCTCGTGAGGATTTAACCAAACATGGAACCTGACCACCATTTCAGTACAAGCCAGGATTGGAGATGGAGTTACCCAGAAAGGATTTGTGTAAAGTCCTATCGTGTGATGGTTTTGACCTTTGTAAACTGAATGCCAAGCCTACAAAATTTTTGTGAGATCTGTGTAGACAGAACCACTGCTGGTCTGGACTGGAGGGGTCGGAGAAGGAACAAATTGAAGGAAAAATTTCTTCAAAGATAGAACCATGGAAATTGAGGCCTGGAATCAAGAAATCTCAGACAAGTAGAGCAGAACAACCCATGGACAATGGAAAGGGTGAATTTGCCCCGGAGGCAGAGGGTGGGCCTTCCTCCTAGATGCTCAGAAGTGTGCTGCCACACCAGGCCTCAGAGAGGGTGGAGCACATTCCCCAGGAATTGGGGAGAGCCTGACCACCACCCAACTTTTCTGAGTGGAAGAGAGTCCAGGTGCCGCCCTGATGTTTGAGGAGGGTGGAGCCGAGAAGGTGGTCTCCTCAATGTGTGAATATGTTGGAACACTCACCCCAGCATTTGGAGAGAAAAGGGCTTCTGCATAAGCCTTTAGAAAGTGTTGGACTCCTGCTCTCTCAAGCCCCAAGGATAAAACATCATTTTGTAAATGACTCTCAGACTTTGAAATCTAATGAAGTTTGCCCTGTGGGTTTTAGGAACTGTTTTGGTCCTATGAACCCTGTTTTCCTTTCAGTTTCTCCTTACAGCAATGGGAATGATTATCCTGTGACTGTCCCTCCTTTCTATATAGGCAGCAGATAACTTGTTCTAAGTTTCACATGTCCACAGCTAGAGGGATATTTTTCCTTAGGACAGACCACACCTGTAACTGATTTTGATGGGATCTTGTACTTACCTATTGTTACTGAAATGATTTAAGTTTTTGTGATATTGTGTATGGGATGAATGTATTTTATATGGAAAGATCGTGTCATTTTAGGCTCCAGGGGGTGGAATGTGCTGGTTTGGATGTATTATGTCCCCCAAAACGATATGTGCTTTGATGCAGTCTTGTAGGGGCAGACGTATTAGTGTTGATTGGGTTGGAATCCTTTGATTGTTTTCATGGAGATATGACTCAGTCAACTGTGGATGAGACATTTGATTGAATTATTTCCATGGAGATATGGACCCCGCCCATTCAGGGTGGGTCTTGATTTAATTACTGGAGTCCTATAAAAGAGCTCACAAACAAAAGGATCTCGGAGCAGCTACGAGAGACATTTTGGAGTTGGCTGTTGAAAGCAGACTTTTGATGACACTTTGGAGATGCTAGCCCAGTGTTTGCTCTGGAGAAGCTAAGAGAAGACAAAATGCCGCAAGAGTAACATTTTGAAGAATGCGCAGGAGCTGAGAGAGGAGCTGAAACACAACCCAGGGTCAGCAGAAGACAGCTACCTGCCTTCCCAGCTAACAAAGGTTTTCTGGATGCCATTGGCCTTCCTTAAGTGCAGATGTACACATGTTGATGCCCTAATTTGGACATTTTCATGGCCTTCAGACTGTAAATTTGTAACCAAATAAACCCCCTTTATAAAAGCCAGTCCATTTCTGGTATTTTGCATAATGGCAGCATTAGCAAACCGGAACATAGGGAGAATTCAGCATTTCCTCTACTATTGTTGACCAAAATATGGTTTTTATTACAGATAGATTAGAAAAGTTCATTTTAGCCTCACAACTTGTTACTGATAACATCCTATAAATTTGTAAGGTTGTTACCAACTTTGGGAAAACCTCTATCAAGTGCCTCAGCTTGATATACACTCTAAGTATGCAAGTCTTCAGTTTTTCTAGTGTGTTGACTTAATCTGAAATACTCTGAATTAATGTATTTATATCATGATATGATCTGGCCCTGCACATTTCTGTCATGATAAAGGGCGAGGCCCAGCAGCTGCTGTTCATACAGAATGGTTAGCAATAACTTAACCATACATGGAAGTGGCTGAGAATCACAAACATGTATCCACTAAACCCAAACTAAACGTATCTCCAACCTGAGTTTCCCTTGGTGGATCCTCAAAATGCCTGCAGCCCCTTTAACACCATTGCCACAAGGGGAGCCATGATATGATTGGAGGGGGGCAGGGAGTTGGGATGGAAAGAATGGAAAGAGACTGTTGTCTTAACAAGTTGTGATAAAATATCTTGCTTTTGCAAATTTCATCAAAATAAGGGGTAATTTGGACATATTCTTAGGGCTCCTCCAAGGCCCTTGGGAGGGGCCCATGAGAGTGAGGTGCTCTGCAGCTTAAGCTTCATTAGCTTTGCAGTGAAGCCATTTCTGTTTTGACCATTCTGGTCAGGTCCTTCTTTTAAGCCCAGCTCAGCTAAGCTGTACAGTATTTGCCTTTTCTAGCTCCTGAGTCTCTGAAGATGAAACCATACAGTTAACAATTTATCTTAACCTTCTTGTTAAACTGTCTCCTGTATATGTTTTACCTCCCAATTATAGGATTTTCAGTGGTGTCTTCTTTTATATCCTATAGGTACCTACATATTCATGCACTCATTCATTCTTTGGCTTATTTGTTTGTTCATTCATTCAGCAACCATTTGTTCAATTCCTTGTGTGCTATGCCCAGAAATAAAATCTGCATGCCCTTCCCTTAAGAATCTCACTGTTTAGAAGGGGAGGTACCAAGGTAAACCAGTAACAATAATAATAGGATATGAAGGTACTACCCTAGAGGTATGCACAGGGGTGCCAGGGAGCACAGAGGAGGGCTCTGGGCTCAGTCTGGAGTGTCAAGAAGGCCTCCTCCAAAAGCAAATTCGATATCTGAAGTTTGGTTCTAAAGAATTTGTGGTGCTTTTTCCCTTTTTTAATGTCCTCTAAAGGTCTGCTAGCATTCTCATTTCCAAGTTTACTGGATTCAGGTTAGTTGCATTGGAGATTTCCTTGTAGTTTTGGCTACTGTTTCCTCCTCCTAACTTTGTGGGCTCTTAGAGTATGGGCAACACTTGAGTCTTACATTTACATATTCTTGTCAGCCCTAGTTGCGGTGGTTTGGTCGTAGTGAAGTTGGAGAGGCTTAGAAAAAACCTTTGCCTTTCTTATGTTGCTTACGTGGTAAACTTCTACTCCTTCTTTAAGACTGGTACAAAATCTCATCTCTCCTGTGAAATCTTTTCTGACTGCGCCAGTAGCTTACTCTTTGTATTCCCATAGCTAAACCATTTTGTATCTCTACTTATACGTTCTTTGGGGCACTTCCCATCCTGTATTTTAATTACATGTTGAAATGTCTCTCTGTTAAGGTGTTCGTAATCATTTTGGTACCCACCTCCCAACCTGGTCCTAGCGTAGCATCTGATACATGGCAGGTGCTCAAAAAGTGATTATTGACTGCATGAATACATGGCGAGTCCAGAGTTTGGAGTCTTTATTTTTTAATGAATTGATTGGTCTTACTATATTTCATGGTCACGGATTGCATTCTTTACAACAACCAAATAGAATCTCCCAGATAGAATTGAACCTGTATACTTTTCTCCACCTCCACCACCTTACCTGGTCCAAGCTACTACCCCTTACCTTGATGGCCATAATCACTTTCTGTCTTGTTTCCCTTCTTCTGCTCTTGATCTTCTGTAGTTATTCTCAATATAGCAGACAGCATAAGCTTTTAACAACATAAATCTGATCTTGTCTTTTCCAAAGTGGTTGTAAGACAGACATCCATGGGTCCTGGGCTATTTTTTTTTTTTTTTTTTTTTAGGATTTGGAAATTTCATCTCAAAATATAAGAAAAAAGGTACCTGCATCCCATATTAAATAATATGGTTTTATTTATTTTTATTTTGCTATCTTATTTTAAAATAATTTTTATAACTTTACTTCTGAAATCCTTTGGTACCAACCAATTTAATTTGCAATTAAGGTTTCTTAGTTATGCGTATTTGGGGATTTTTGCAAAGTAAGGATTGTGTTCAAACGTAATGAAATTTTTAAATATTAAATTTAACAATTCATAGATTGTTACATGTTGACGTTTAAACATTTATTATTTTTATAGCTACAGATTTCTTTTTGTAGTTTGGACCTTTATGAATGTATTTTTTCAGGTCCCAAACATTTTCCTGGGCTCCTGAAAAACTTGTAAACCCTAGGTGTTAGGTGACGCTTGACAAATGGATAAGGTAGTCTTGTTCACTTTCCTGTGACTTTCTGCTGTTCCTAAAATAAAATCCTTTCTGTGGCCTGCAAGATTCTATGCGTGACATGACTCCTTTCTACCCCTTCAGGATCATCCTATCCCCGCATTCATGTATCCTAGCTTTCTGATTATCCCTTCTGTGTCCTGGACCCATCGAGCAGTTGTTCATCTTGGGGCCTTTAGGTTTGCTTTTCTACTCAGCATAAATGTCCATCCCAAGTAAAGCCTTCCCTAACCACCTGATGTAAAGTGAGCCTCTCCCAGTTAGCCTGTATCTCATTGAACTATTTTCTTCTCTGCCTTTTACTTCTCCCATGAGGATTTTGGCTCCATGTGGACCTCAGCTGTCTAGTTCACTCCTGAATCCCCAGCACTTAGCAGAGTTGCATGTAGAAGGTAGTCAGTACATATTTGTTGCACAAATGAGTTATGTTATTAGATTTTGTCATTTTGAACCATCCTAATGCTTGCTATAAACCTTTCATGGCCATACTGAATTACTCTCTTAAAGCTGGTGAATTCTATGTGCTTACATTTTACTTAGGATTTTTGGTATCTGTTGTCACAAGTCAGATTGGTCTACAGTTTTCTGTTTTTTGCACCATCTTAGTTCGAGTATCAGCAATATGTGAGCCCTATCAAAGAAATAAGTAAACTTTACCTTTTATACCCCCAAGTTATGGAACAATAGTAAAGTCTTGGTAGAATTCACCCAGAAAAACCATTTTGGTCTGCTGTATTTTTAGTGGCTGTTTCTTTGGATATCTGACAGATTTCTGCTATGTTTTTGTTGTTTTTGTTTTTCCTAACTTTTCTTGAGTTTGTTTTGGAGATTTGCATTTTCCTTTACTATCATCCATTTTATTTAAACTTCAAGTTTATTTACGTAAGGTTATGTGTAATTCTCTTACAATTAAAAAATTTTCTTCCAAATCTGTGGTTATGATGTCCCCTTTCTTAGCCCTAATGTTTATTTATGACTTCTCTCTTTTTTAAACTAGATTTCCCAGAGGATTATCTACTTTTTAATTTAATTTTTCAAGACAAAAAATATTTTGCTTTTATTGATCCCGTAAGCTCTTGTTTGGTTATTGCTTTATATTTATGCTTTTATCATTATTAATTTCTCCTTTGGATTTATTTTGTTGCTCTTTTTCTGGATTCTTTTATTTGAATGCTCAGATCATTATTTTTCAATCTAGTTCTCTAACAAAAATATTTTGATTAGTGATGTATATAGACTCCAAAGGTGCCAGCTATGAAAGATGACACTTATTTGAATGTGTAAGTTCTGGTTTATTTATTTGAAAAAAATAATAATTGATTTAAAAAAATATTTTGTATCTTTACCTTATAATGTAATTCTAAAATAGTGTCTAATGTTAATATGAAAAAAGTACATTAAATACATCACTGCATCCAAAATATCTGGAAACATAGGGAAAATAATGAATTTATTATACTTATTTCATTTAGATGAACGGTTGAATTAAATGCTTATGTTTTCCGACTTTTTAGACACCCTGTTATTTAGCACTTACAAAGCAACACATATGAACATTTGTAAAATACTCTTCAATGGAGAAAGAAAGACTTAAAATTCAGTTTCATAAAGAGATCGTGTCTGTCACAAATTAGAACAAGGCGGCTGTACAGTCTCCATGCATTTTAACATACTGCACATGTTCCTCGTAAGTAAGCTTTCCGTAACTCATCTGGAAGGTATTGAAAGGATAAAAATAGACTAAATATTCAAAATTTCCATCCTAGGAGTTTCCTGCTTTTGCCTACATCTCAATTGTCAGTCTCGGTCCTGGCTCCTACTCCGCTTAGTGCTGAGCAAAGACAGTGGCAGCATTTTACACCACAGATATTCAAGCTGCCTGATCGTCTAGGCATTGGCCTCTGCCTGCCCTGAAATATCTCCTTTCCTGTTCTTCTGGAGCTAATGAGTGGAAAAAGTGAAGGAAGGAGACTGAGTAAAGACCCAGAAGCAAGAATGACAAACGTATGGGATTCAGAAGTATTCCTAGGTTTCTTTTCGAGGAAAATTGGTCTTGGAGAATCCATCAATTCTCTGCTCACTGGTCTGTCAGATTATAATCCAACAGTGTAGTTTGCTTGGGAGAAACTCACTGTGGGATCTGACCTTTTTTGGTTTATAGAAATAAATGGAATCTGATAGTCTTTGCCTGTTTTCTACCATTTTAGTTACCTTTTTTCCTGAAGCAGTCCTCAAAACAGGTGGGTGGAAGAGCATTTCTGGAAATGATATGACTTTCACTTCATAAATTCCTTATATTTGGGTGGCAGATTTCCTCCTCTTCAGTCTGGCACATCCGAAAAGGCAGTGCCCGTTGTGGGGATCCATGTAATTCATTCATTCATTCACCTACCATGTGGGGTTCAGTGAGTGACCTCACACAGCAGTGAAGGAAGCCATGGCGTTTGCTTGATATAGTTTATAGTCTAATGGGGAAGACCAACATTAACTAAATTCTTGCACAAATAATTAATTGCAATTATAATCAGTGCTATGAAGAAGTAGTAAAGGATGTTATTGAAGAGTTTAACAGGAAGACCCCGTCTAGACTAGGAGGTCAAGGAAGGCTTTCACGTAACTTTTGAGATAACAAGTTTAGGAATAACAGAACTGCTAAAAGAAAGAAGCCAACCAAGTACAGAGTTTTAGAACTGAAAGAAACCACAGATGCTGAGACTAGTCCTCACAGTCTACAGATGCAGAAACTAAGGCTCAGGGAGGTAAAGGGACTTGCCTACTAACTGAGGTTACACAGTATGTTAGCTGCAGAGTGCAGCTGCAAACCCAGTATGGGCTTGTTAGGCAGGTAAGAATCAAGATGCATATGGAGAGGAGAGGTTTAGAGTGATGGAAACCAGGTAGGTTTTTAATTTAGTACCTACTCTCTGTCAGCTGCAGAGCTGCTTCCTCAGGTGTGGGGGTGAGAATTAAAGATGACTCAGACCTGCTCTCTCTTAGAGGAACTCAGTTTGCTGTCACTGTTGCATAGTTGTTGTTTGGGGCTTGGGGAAGGACTTACCAAACACACGTGCATGCACACACACACATACACACAAACCAATAAATGTAGAATTCAGAATTGGGAATTCAGTCCCTGTTCTGCTGTTGTCTGGCTGTGTGTATTGGGGTGTCACTTAACCTCTCTGAATCAACATTCACAGTGTATACTTTGTTCTTTTTTTAAAAATGCTTTGTTTTTTTCTATGCCTTTTAGGAGCTCAGTAGAGGTCAGTTGTGCTCTCTATTTCACCTTAGTCTTTCAAAACTAACGTCTCTTGTTTGTGTAAAGCTTTGTTTAATCCCCCTTCTAAAGAGCAGTTTGCCAGCCTGTGCTGGCCTAAACTGCTAAAGAATAACTGTAACAAGCAAGCCAAGATCCAGGATCTGCAAGGATCGTTAGCAACTGAGCATATTTCTATAAACCAATGAAGGTTTTTATATTTTGTTCATCTGTTACCCTTATGCCATTGCCACTTTCACATGCAATATCTGTAGGCGGAGAATATGAGATAACACCATTTCACAAATGAAAGTGAATGGAAAAGGGCTGCTTTCCCTTTAAGGCAGTTTCACCACCACCACCAGCTCCCTCCCCTTTCCTGATTGACAAAGCTACCCAAAGTCACATGATCCGCCTCTATTTGAAGGTCACAAAAAGCTGCTTCCTTTAGAGACAGAGGGGGAGAGAGAGAGCAAGAGGGAGAGTGAGCGAGAGAGTTAGTTCAAGCCAAAATGGCCGACAGAGTCTCTGCTGGTTTCTGAATATTTAAAATACAAAAAACCAGATAGACAAAAAGAAATCATTTTTTGGACCTTTTTTCATTTCCATTTCTACCTTGTATGCCTCAATTTGCTGGATTTAAGCACTGCTGCACTTTATGAGGTTGGTAAATATTTTCAATTTTTTAAAACCAATTGATTTATATGGATCTTGTCTAACCGTTTCACTAGTGGTGTTGCAAATCGACATTTGTCTAGCATGGAGACTGGCTTCAGACATTTCATGAATCTGTGTAAATCAGACCTCCTGTGATGTACTTTTGCTTCGGCATTTTAAAAATGTAAGAGCCTTGGTAAAATATTTATATTTTGGAGTGGTTTAATTGCACTTTTAATTTACATGCAGATTTTCATCATCATTTCTACCTTGCAAATAAGTGGAGCTGTAATGGAAAATTTGATATTTAGAAAGGTTTTTAATAAACACATACTCCCCCTCCTCCTTTAAATCTGCTGCAAAAATTTGCATAAATATAAATGGGTTTGCATTCTTTCGGCTGCTAAGGCCGACAAAGGATCTGGGAGGGCAAGCACTAGAACGAGAAAGCCTTTTTTTTTTTTTTTTTTTTTTTTTAAACTGGGTCATCCTTCCTAGAGAGATATAAAACCTAAAATGAGACCTGATACATTTTAAACATCAGGTTGGGGGCGAGTGCACACTAGGAGGTTTGGGGTTTGTAGATTCCCCTGCTTGCAGACCTCCCAAGCAATATATGGATCAACCCTCTCCTTTCTGCGCGCGCTCATTTGCACTAGGTTTCTGTGTTCTCAAATGTGCAGCCAGATGCGCTTTTATTTTGATCGTGGTTTGAACCAAATGCTGGGACTGTCTTGAAAACATGGTGTTTTAAAGATACAAACGGCTAGTTGCCCTGATAAGAAATTATTTCTTTGGCATTTTCTCCCTTTAGATTGGTCTTCTCTGTTTCTCGCTAAATCAGTTTTTGTTTAATTTTATACAAACGAATAACTGGGCTTTTCAACACAAATTCAGTGTGTGTATGGTTGGCTGCATTGGCCATAAATCCATTGTGAAATGGTTATTTAGGGTTGCATAAATAAGTAGCTGGGTTTGTGATTGTTAGTAACCCCTGAAACTGGGCAATGCCTGAAGTTAAATTCCAGTACTCCTGATGCAGGATTCTAGAAGCCTGGGAGCTGGGAGGGAAAAAAGCTGAAAACTTGCTTTCTCAGAGCCACCTCCCCCTATCATTGTGAGAGTGTGATGTAATGCTTCTTGGTCTGGTGGGCTGAAAGGATTGTAGTTTGTGATGTGGCGGGTAAATTGCCCCCACCGCTGGGTAAATTACCCTACCCTCCTCGGCACATCCCTGGCTCTTGAGAGGCCTTGTTTTCTTTTCTCTTTTTTTTCTAATTTGTATCCTCCTGATTTATGCGGTGGCATATTGGCATGAGAAAGAGACTATTCTTTTAAATCTATTACAAAGTATAGTTTAGAAAAGGCATTTAAGATATGCAAATAGTTTGAATTGTCATATCCCCATCATTAAATACGTAGACTTGGATTAAAGCTAATTAAGCATAAATGGAATAATTTTGATCAGAAGGAAACAGTGTTTTTTGTTGTTTCCTTTTTAATTAATCTAATTATAAGATTCTTGCTGGGCTGGAAAGTGTTAAAAAATAAATAAAATGGAATAAATGCTGGACCGTTTTGAAAATTTGACAATCTGGAAGAGGGTGTATAGTGCTTTCAAAAGCTTTTATTCATTGTTAAAATGGATTGGCCTCTTGTGCTGAAAATGGCCTGTTTCTTTGAGCCAATTGTGTGTAGATGAAGGGACTTTCACGCTAATTTAACAAAAAGACTTTCTATTTGAATACGTAAAGATAATTAAAGTCCTCTGTCTCTAAAGAGCAAATGTTATTATTTTTTAAATTAATGTTGTCATTGTATTGGTAATGGGAGTACGTAGAGAAGTGGCTGTTTAGATTCAATGTAAATTTTTTGGTGATAAATTCAGCTTTTGTGTGGGAGGGATTGAAAACATTGCATTCAAGGAGTACTCTGGGACAGTTTTTTTACAGTTTGGATTTAAAAGAAAAAGACAAAGAAATTACTATAGTGATTTGGAGTGTGGCTCTGTGGTAACCTAAGGAAAATTAGAAATTAGACTTCTGGTTTGTTTGTTTTTTTTGTTTTTTCCTTTTCTGAAAATGAAAGCACTTATTTGGGGCTTCACTTGTTAAAGATGATTCATTTTACGCCAATTTCCTAAGTTGGCCTTAGAGAGAAAGAGAAAAACCTCAGCTTTCCATGTTTTACGTTAGCTTGTTTTGTTTTTGTGGACTGTACACATGTGAATGTCAGGTTAATTCAGTTTGCAGAAGCAGGGTGTTGCTCTCTTAGGCAGTAAAGAGAGTGATAGAATGAGCATTAACAGAACGCCATCTGATTCTTTGAAATGTCTTTATAAATATACTTTTCTCCTAGACAGGTTTAAAGGTGAGATAAATAAGACCTGGTTTCACATATGTGAAGCATTATGGTCCTGGTGAGTTTCAGAAGTTCAGCTGCCATTTTGGATCTTAGTTCCTGCAGAGTCAATCCTCACAGCACACCAAAACTATGGTAATAAAAATGAGTAATAAATCAAGTGTGCAGATGGATGGTATTATATTTGTGCCTTTTCTTTCTTCTGGTAGTGCGAAATGAAGCTTTAAGAAGTTTAGAGTTATGGCTGGTGTTATGAGGAGCAAAAGCTAGGGTATTAGAACTTGGATGTTGTGGTTTTTCTTTTTAAAAATGAGATGGCATATGCAGAAGGAGTTTCTTACTGGAGAAAGTGAATATAATCCTTACTAAAACTCCCCCTCACCCATCCTTATTTTTTCATGCTGGGTCTATTGTGATTTATAGTCATAACTCATTATTCACAGTGCCACTCTGTCTCAGAAAGATTTATTATTATGATTTTACCAAAACATCACAAAATTGATAGTGCCTATCTATGAGATGTGGTATCTTACTTTTAAAGTGTTCTTCAGTCCTTTCATCTGGTTCCTAGAAATGAAGCATTGGCATCTTTGATATATGGTGCTAACTCAGCTCTGTTGTTAAGCTTAGAGTGGCCATTTGTTATTCTATATTGCCACTAGGACAATCCTTTAAAAGTAAACTTCTGAAAATTGAAGCGAAGACTTCTAAGACTTTTCCAGCTCTTCAACTCTGCAAGAGACACTGATATAGTGATAAGAGATAATGAGACCTTCAGGTCCTGGGGGCAGGCCGAGGCAGCAACATAGTGGTCACCTTGCCCGGCTGCCCCATGACTGAAAAGTTTTGGGGAAATTTAATTTGTATAACTCAGATATAGTATAATCATTGACCATCTGCAATTTAAACTGGACAAGGCCCTGAGGCAACAAAGCTGAATGTACTTTGTCCCTACCTTCAAGGAATACCAAACCAGCAAGGGAGATACTCAGGTGAAAGAGATCAGCATACCTTGCTGGTGTACATGCGATATTAGAACAGGTACCTGCAACAGAAGTATCCTGAGTGTATGCTTTAGGATAGCCCTTGTTTAAAGAAGCCCAGTAATTACCCCTTTATTAATTTTTAGTCTTCATTTGTGTATTAGATTTTCTTTAAGTGGAACCTGTGATTTAAAGTTGGGGTTTCTGACCATTGGCTGTACAGTATTGTTCATGGATTTACACTAATCCGACTTCCGTCACCTGCATCTTGTGATTAAGATTGGTGGTGGAGTGGGGTGGGGCAGATCGAAGCCACTTGGCCTGAAAAGGGATTAAACCCATGATGGTGAACTTTTTAACATGGACTCCTTCCTCTCTCCCTCCCTCCCCTCCTCTGCTCTCCTCCCCTCATACCCCTGTGTGTGTCAGGTACTATTGTAGGTCATGGGAGATCAAAGAATTAATTTGGTCTGTCCATCACCATGAACAGCCACTTAATTCATGTGGAAATATATGCTATTTGGTGATTTGAGTTATGACTAGGGTAACTCTACAGTTTCCTTCACCTTACGGGCTTTTTTGTGATAATCGGGGAATGAATGACAATGTTTGTTTCTGGTAGTTCCTGGTAGTTCTAGAAACATCCAGTTAAGCTTTGACAAGGTACTCACTTTACCCTTTTTCTTGAGCTCTGCAAAACTATATCCTCTAAAAACTATCTTTTGAATTATTTCTGAGAGCAGTACAACCTCAAGTCTCCACCCTAGTTACTCTTATCACGTCCTTCAGTTTTACTTTTTAAAATACCCCTTGTAGTATCATCATCTGAAATTATATTATTTGTGTACAATGCATCTATCCCCATGAAATTATAAGCTTTCATGAGAGCAAAGAAACCTTATCTTGTCTGTCTTGCTCACTGCTGTATCCCCAGCATCAAGAACACGGCTTGGCAGGAGTAGGTGCTCAATAAAAAAGGTCACCAGGACTAGTGATATGACTCCAGGCCCTTTTCCTCACCGGAAAAATGGGGATAATATGTTCTTGTGAAGCATAGAGGAAGGGCTGCATGTAAGGGCCTGGCACCTGGTCTCACTGTTTAGCGTTTCCTTCCCCTTTGTTATAGCACCCCTTTGTTAAATAAACCAGAAAGGCTTTTATTGCCCCACAGAATGCCTCCGTTCTTCCTTATGACTATCCAAATCGTGAAGCGTGTGCAGCGATTGCACTGAGCATCAGCCTGGACCAGGACAGGATCAGTGCAGAGCCTTTTCTTTTTATTCAAGTCCCTGCATTCCTTTGGTCTGATGTCATCTCTTCACACTCTCCAGTTTCCTTCAGGCTCTGCTCTGTCATGTATCCATATTTGCTTGGCTGCTTTTCATACCTTCTGTATTTTGCATCAAAAGGTTCTCAGTCTTTTCAAATGAATTACTCTTAATTCATTTTACAAGGCAAAGGAGAAAACAAAATATGGTGCTTTTTCCTTCAGTTTGATTGTTCTGGGTCTGTATATGTAAATTCTGTTTATTTAACTAAAGTAGTAATATTTTGACTTAAAAGGTAAAATAAAAATTTAGGTCTATTGCCCATTTGGTACAATAATGTCAAATTAATGTGGGTGGCATAGGAATGAGTTTAATTCATTGACCCTGGAATATGTTTTTAAAAATTTCAGAAAATTATGATCTATTCCCTCACTCATTCAGCAAATAATTATTGAGTACCAACTATGTTGGTATCGGGATAAGTACTAGTGTAGAAGTAATATGAAGATTTTCTCCAGGCACCATGGCTGAAGTTAGAAAGATAGTTAATGTGAGAAGGCTGGCTGGAATAAGATGTTGGGTGATGACAAAGGAGGGACACCTAACCTAAGTAGTGGGAAAAGCTTGTACAAAGACCTTGAGACAAGAGAGCACATTGGAATGTTTGGGGAACTGCATATAGAGTACTTGGAAATGGCTGCAGTGATGATCAGTGAAGTGAGAGATGAAACCAAAAAGAGAAACCTTGACTAGATGGAGAAGAGTCTGTATGCCATGTTTGGAAGTTTTTGTCTGGAGAACAATTGGAGGGTTTTAAGCAGGAGTGTCACCTGTATGGTTTGGAATTTTGAAAGATGACTCCGGTTGTGTTGTGGAAAATGGCTAGAGGGTTGAGTATAAGACCAGATGATATTGCAGTAATCTCAAGTAATGGTGGCCTGAACTGACAGCTGAGTTGCATGGAAGTGGATGAATTCCAGGGATATTTAGGGAGAAGATTTCATAATACCTGATCACTAAGTATGAGAAGGTGGGGATTGGTGGAGCTAAGGATGACACCATGTCTCTGGCCTGGGTAAGTGAATGGTCCCTGAGTTAGGGTCCATTTAAATGAGAGACAAGCGTGGAACTGAGATAAAGAGTTCAGTTTTGGAGTTATGGACTCTTGGGGTTTCAAATGCAGAGACCTAATCTGAAGATAAAGATTTGAGTATCATCAGTAGCCCAAAGTTTACAAAAATTTTCCTTTTTAAGTTGATTTCTTTGGTAAGATATCCAAAGATGGCATGCCAGGTGCCATTGGGTGCTATTAAGGGGAAGCTATTTTATAAAGAAAATAAGGCCGTATACTGCTCTGTTACTACAGTGGTTACCATTAGGAATACCAAAAGAATTAGAAGGAGGGGAAAGACTAATGTTAGCTGGGTTCATCAGAGAAGACTTTAGGAGGCCCTCATATCTGAGCTGAGCCTTAAATATTGGACAGAATTTGTGATGAGTAGACCCTGGAGGGTGTGGTATTGTAATTGGAGGAAAGCAAAGGAGGACTAGGTCTGTGCAGAGAGAATTGATGAGAAGTTAGAATATGTGTAGGGGAACTGGGGGAATGAGGCAAGGGTATCACACCAGTTGTGTGGTTTGGATTGCCGTGGTAAACAGTGGGGACCTTTTGAAAGTTTGACAGCAGTGTGATTCAAGTGGTATTTTGAGAATACTAATACGGCAGTGCGCTGAAGGAGAATTTAGAGGGGAAGGGGATGAAGGGGTGCCTCTAGAATCACGGAGGCCAGTAAGGAGACCAGGGTCAAAGGACAGTTGTATAAAGGCCTGCTTTAAAATTGTGACACTGGGACTAGAAAAGGGCCAGAGGCTCCAGGTTTTCACATTGAATGATGGGAATCTTCAGCAGAAATGAAGATGGTGAATTCCATATCAGACATACTGAGTTTGAGAAGATGGTGGGATTTCGAGATGGAATTGTTTCGTAGGCAGCTGGCAATGTAGAGCTGCAGCTTGAGAAAGAGGTCAGAAGCAGAGATAAAGAATTGGAAGTCTTCCACATAGAAGTGATAGTTGAAGCTCAGAGTGGATGAGATCACCATGGGAGAGTAGAGAATAGAAAAGAGAACTGAGGATGGGACCTTGGGGACAAGAAGAGAAAGAGGACCTGGGAAAGGATTAAAAGAAAGGTGGCTGTGTAGGAGGACAGCCAGCAGTCACTGGAGATGAGGGAAGACTTGTCAGTCACGGGTGTGGTCGGCAGTTTAGATGCTGCACAGGAAGAAGAGTATTTGGTTATGGCAATGTTCCCAAACCTGATCTTGGAAAGTGTTCCATTGGGAAAGGCTTGGAAATCATTAGGTTGGTTACACTGTCCAGTAGAAATAGAATGCATGCTACGTGCATTATTTAAATTTTTCCAGTGGCAACATTAAAAAGTGAAAAGAAACAGGTGAAATTAATTTTAGTAATAGACCATCTTTTATATAACCCCTATATACAAAGTATTATCAATTTAATGTAATCGATTTTAAAATACTGAGATGTTTACATTCTTCTTTAGATACCAGATCTTGGAAATGTAGTGTGTTTTTTTACTCTTGTAACACATTTCAGTTTGAACATTAAATTTTCACTGGAAATGAAATTAGATTTAGATTTTATAAAATTTACAGTTGAGAAAAGTAAATTTACCTAAAGTTTTTCCAAACATACAAGTTTTCCATTAATGGAAATGAGTAGCAGTTTTTAAATTTAATTTTAAATTAAAATGAGGTAAAACTTAAAATTCAGTTTCTCAATCATACTAGCCTCATTGCAAGAATGCATTGACCACATATGGGTACCATATTGGACAGCGTAGAGTTATGCAAAGTAAACTAGGTTATTTACAGCTAATGTTGTCTTTGGATATATCCGGAATGGCTTTTTACCATCACAAACATTTCGCAGGGATAGTGTTTTCTCAGAACACATGTAGGGTTATCCTAGTGGAATTTATAGAATTGCAAAGGTCTAATCCCTGATTTGCAGATGAGGGGACAAAGTTTTTATGAAAGTGCACAAAATCCAAAATTTGTAACAGGAATTTAAGAAGTGGTTTTGGCTGAGATCAGAAGGATGGCTCATTGGTAGAAGTTCATAAACATTCCAGTTTGTTGCATGTTTCTGAAATGCTATTTGTGGAGGCTGGTATTAAAAAACAAATTCAGTTGGAGGGGTGGGAGCATTTCCTACCCCTTTCTGTAAATTTATTTTGAACTCTGCAGCCAGTGAGATGGTGGTTCCCGGGGGGTGGGGGTGAAGGTGGGGGTGTGTGAAATTAGGATCATGTATTCTTGGCAGCTTTAAGTCCCTGGTCCCAGCCTCTTGGTGTGAGTGGAGGTGTACTGGGGAGAAAGGGTGCTGAAGGGATAGTTGTTTTGTGCGTGTATCTCACTTCTCTTTGGTGATATGCAGGCTGCTAGACCTTAGACTATCACATGCATTTTGTATTCCTTGCCATCCTGGGTCAGTACAATTAATATTTACTAAATTTGGGTTTTTCTTTTTAATTTATAAAAAGCTGGTTTAAAGATTGTTTTATTTAATCATCTCATTGATTTTAAACTGCTTTGTAGTCATTAAATAGACCTAAGAAGTAACCAGTAAAGGTAGAAATGAACTTGAATTCTGCTTGAAACCAAACCTGTTCACATTGGAGGGTGAGTGGTTGTGTTTAGTTGCTGTACCATTTTCATTTTAGCTAACATAAAGAGGCAAATTCTTCTATGAAGTGCCCTGCAGGAGTTTGAGACCTATTCTTGAAGGCCTGTGTTGTTGTTGTTTTAACCAATATGGAAATTAATCCCTTATGTTTTTGTTTTCCTTAAAAGTGCATATTGGTTATCCACTTACTCCTTTGTAAAAAACAGACTGAATAGTTGTGGGTATTGCCTTTTAGTGCCTTAATAAGAACAAAGACCTAGCAGAAGATCCCTCTCTAACCCTCCAGGAGCCTGAAGCAGATAGGTTTGTGACCAGGGTGTGGCCTTTCGGTGCCATCGTTTCTTTTACCCCTTTGCTTCCAGAAAATAATTGCTGTATTTTTTATGCCAGGAAGTTCCTGTTATAAACTGAAGTTAGGCAGATAATTGAGTGGCTTAGAGCAATGGCTTTCAAACTTCTGGATCGGATCCACTGGAAGAAATAAATTCGCGTTGTGAATTCTATATACGTGTGAATGAATACACTGAAACAAAAGTATATACTTTCTGATACTATGTGTAATGCATTCTGATCTTTCCTATTCAAGTCCATTTTGTAAAAACAAAACAAAACAAAACAAAACAAAAAAACAATGTTCATGGTGATCCACTAAGAGTTGTCTCCCTGCAATTTGAAAAAGTTTTTTGGGGGGGTCGGGGTGAGGATGGTGGTTGGCACTTTTGCTCACCATATTCCAGAATATGCTCTCCTGTTTTGTTGGTCTTGAGAATCAAATCCACTCAGTTATCACACCAACCAAATTCATAAGCAGTTTATTTTTAAATGTTAATTGATTACTTCATTATGTGGGAGATGGCTATTTCTGGTGTCTGGAATGTTGTCATCCCTGTCAAGGTATCCCATTCAGATCAAAAGGAGTTGATGATCCGTACTGAGAAAGATAAGATATAAATATATATAAATATAGTTTCCAGGTTTTAAAGGAACTTTCCCCCAAAGTAGAAAACAATTTAATTACCAGATTATGTACTTTGTACTCTTTTGAACAAAAGCCCCACAGAACACTGCCATACTCTTTTTTTTTTTTTTTTGAGGGGTGCTCTCCCTTTTTTCCAGGTTCCATGAAGACCCATCTCTCAACTATTGTCACATCCTTACTTCAGATGCACTTCAATACAGTTGATTAGTAGAGCATTTCCCACTGTTTAATGTGATACTAATAGTTTACTGGCAAAAAAGGTTCCTTTCCTGATTAAATTGAATTAAGCTGGTCTGTGCTTAATGCAGGACTTCCAAGAGCCCTTAAAGTAGTGGGGTTTTTTGTTCTTGCTTTTTCGGCTCAATTTGGTGAAATGTGTGGCTAGCTTTAGCCATCCCCTCTTTTCCAAGTCAGTTATCCCATTCTAAAACTATATCCTAGTCAGCAAGCTGGATTTGGGAGTTCCCTAAGTCTCATCAGAGACACTTTAACACAGTGGTTCCCAGTCTTGAGTTTCAGGGACCCGTAACATTTTAAAAACAATGTTGGGGTCCAACATGAGTTTTCAGTTTTAAATTTGTTAAGGAAAGGTAATTTTAAAAACTCACCATATAGTATCATTATTTTAAAGGAAAAATATTTTAACAAAAAAGTAGAAAGGGCAGTCTCAGTCTATGCCATCTCATTAAATCAGATAATTTCTGCTTTACAAGAACCATTACATTGTTTCCTTTTTTCTTTTTAAAAAATTTTCTCATAGATCGGCACAGGTACCAAAGTTCCGTATTTGGGAACCACATCATAATTATAGACCATCTCTTAGCATGTACTATAATTAACTAGGAGCTTGCTGGTTTTTATTAGCATAACTCATAGAAATAAACCTTACTTCAAGTTCTGGGGCTACCTTACTTCATTCATTCTTACTGACTGCAGTGATAATGGTTTCATTGATTCATACTTTAAAAAAAATTACTTTGTTCCTTTTGAATGTACTGTGGGCAGATAACCATACATCTTCATGCAAGAAAAAAAAGAAAAAACAACTCAAATCCATTAGGAGCTGAGCAGTTTATCTAGAATAATTATCAATACCTATAGCAAAGTTTAGCTCATTTAATGAGGTATACAGCCATGGTGATTATGTAAAAGCAGCAAAGAGGTCACAGTGATCACTTAATATACATTTTAACCAGCCTTTTGGCTCTCCGTGAGCTATGAATAATGGCCATGACATATTTTCCATCATATTTTGTACATTTTAAATTTTAAGTCCATCATTCCGTGCTCACATTTTAAATGACAAAGGCCTTAAATCTGGCAACCTCACAATAAATGTTCCTCTGCCCTTTCTCCCAGGGAATGAGTTTCGTTGTGCTTCTTAGCTGCACTTTATTTCTGTAATCAAGAGGAGCCTAGCCAGCAGCCCACTGGCCTGCCCCTGCTGTGATAATGTTATCAGCTGGTCATGGGAGTGGTGGCCCCAGCAAGGGCTTTGACTCCTCATATTGAAGAGTCCTGGGGCAGAGAGAGGAGGAGGGAGAGGTTAAAGATGTTGGGTGTCAGGTGTTTAGAAGCAGGAACATGCAGGGTGAACTGGAGTTTGAGCAGGGTATAATCTAGGTTCTGGGTTCTTGGAAGATGTTTATTACATAAATATTTATGGAGCATGTATGATTTATCAGGTACTGTGTGATGCTGGGAATACAAAGGTAAAAAAGGCTTGACTCGTATCTTTGGAATTCAGCCAAAAATGTAAACGAATAGACACACAGTGAAATAAAGACAGACACATGATACCAAGTGATCCCAGAGGTTGGAGAGGTCTATGAGTCTCGGAAGTCTCCACCAAAGAGGTAATATTTGAGCTGGGTCCAAGAGGGTAAATAGGAGTGGCTTGGCAGAGGGGATGGTGCAGTGGTTAAGGACTCAGGTTCTGAAGGCAGGACATCTGTGTGAACTTGGGCAAGTAACTTCATTTGTGTGCCTCAGCTTTCTTATTGAGAAATGGGGATAACAACAGTACTTACCTCAAAGAATGGTTATGAGGGTTAAATGAGAATTTGTTTCAAGTGTTTAGCACATTGCTGTTTTCCTTATTATTGTTGTTAGCATTTCAGGTGGAGGAAATAGCATAAACAAAGGTAAGGAATTAGGAAAAAGTCTGGGAAATGGGGAGGCATTAGTGGGACAGGAGTGTTGGCTGTCTGGAGGAGAGTGGAACAGTAGGTTGGAGTTGTATTCTGATGAATTTTGTATTCTAAGAAATTTAGGTTTTATCTTGTGTAAAATGTTTTAAAATCAGCATACCTCAACTGATCTCCATACTGAGGATCTGACCGAGAAGGCGAGATTGGGACAGGCAGTTAAAACAAGAGGTATGATTGGAGAAAGCAAATTAAAAGATGGAAAGGAGAAGCATCAGATTTTAGCAACACTTGTGAAGTGGAATCTATTGGATATGATGAGAAAGAGGGTGGAGTTGTGGGTACGTCCCCAGACAGGTGAATGGGCCATGTCATGAACCGGGCTGGCCATTCAGTGGCTGAAGCAGGGGCTTTGGGTGTGTGATGGAGTGAGGGTAGGGGGTGGCAGGCAGTGCATTTTGCTTTGGATATGTTTTAGGTGTTACCAGGATATTTGGTATAACTTGGCGAGTGGAAAATATGGGTCTGGAGCTCAAGAGAAGTTTGGGAGTGATTGATGTACATAGAGAGGGATGGTCTAGGCCCTGGGAGTGGCACTGATCCCTTCTCAGATGATCAGGAGAGTGGGATGAGAACAGGAAAGAGCATGGTGCAAGAGAAACTGGACAGAAAGGTGTTTAGGAGGAATAAAGGATAGTCCTCAGGCTCCTGCCCCAGGGGAGGTCAGCTGAGCTAAGCCATAAATGTGGGCAATTAGATTCAGCCTTGAGGGGCTCAGTGCATGGAGGTCCATCGAGGCCAGCACGGTTGCTTGCCTCTGTTGTCACACCGGGAAGTCTCCCCGCTGGTATCCTGTCTCTCTGTATGGCTACTTTGGGCACCTCCAGGCCAGAGACTAGTTGTGCACCCATCTGTAATCTGAGCAGTCTCTGACACACACACAGAGCGTGCTCAGAGAGTGTTGTTGAGTGAATAGATTAATCAAGGATGATTTGAATTAACTTAACAAATGTTTATCGAGCACCTTTTGTGTGCCAGGAATTATGGTAGGCTCTGGGGATAAAGCAGTGAACAAAATAGATAAACGTTCCTGTCCTCGTTGGGCTTACATTCTAAAGCATAAACAGGAAGGCTGAGGGGAAGAAGCGAGTAGAGAAGTGACAATTGAAAGTACAAGGGTGACCTTTGTATCTTAGTCCTCTCTGCACTCTGAGCCTGGCATTTGGTAAGGTTTGTGGACTTGAACATAGGAGAGAGAGGGTCAGAGAAGAGACCTGGGGATCGGGAGTTGGCTGGGGATTTGCTGCAAGATGAACAGGTTAGCCTTGCAGAGGGCAAAGGACATTGGGAAATGGAGGGAAGGGTGGTTGAGGGATAACCCTGGGAGGCATCTTTGTAAAATTAAGAGGTGGAATAGGGAGCCTGAAGAAAAATGGAAACCTTGGAACAGTGCCCCCTCCCCCTCCAAGAAAGGGCCAGGGGAAGGGAGATACAAAAAGAACAGTGCAGCAGCTCCCAGGGCTTAGTGGAGAGAGCCTTTATTTGTCACTGCAGTGTCTGTGACTATGCAAACTTCCCTTCAGCAAGTGACGGTGAAGAATGTGTGAGGAGGATTGGCCTGGATAGGTTGAGCATAACCAGGGAGTGAGGTCTTTGGGGGCAATGGTGAGTGTTTGGCAGAGTTCAGCCTCTGCAAATGGCCTGGAAGATTAGGGAGGGAAGGGATCTGGGTTGGAGGAGTTTTTGTGAAAGGAAAAGGTATTGTTTCCTGCGTGTTTCCTGTAATAAACGCCAGGCACCTGTTTTAAGTGCTTTACATATATTAACTCATTTAATCTTCACAAAGACTGTATGAGCTGGCTGCAGTTATTATCCCCATTTTACAGATGAGGAAGGTGAAGCATAGAGAGGTTCGGTATCTTGCCCAAGGTTACACAGGTAGGAAGTGACCCAGGCAGCCTTGGCTGCTGAGTTGGTACACTTGACCATCTGCTATACTGCTTAAGTAGAAACTTAAACACAAGATTGTCCCAGGCTAAGTAGCTTTGTAATAGTTTCCTGAAGTGGCTGGGCCAGCTTTCCTTCTAGGATAGAACTCTCACTTTTCCCCACCTACTTTGCTCATGCCTGAAAGTTCTTTAATGGGGAACAATGAAGGCCTAACCTTTCACAATTAGGGAAGACTTTAAATGCAAATGAATCTAGGAATTCTTTGAGCTGCTGCACCTATTCTACTCACCTGCCTTCCTCCCCCCACACACAGAACAACCCGAGAAGCTGACTGACGCAGCTGACTGACACTTCCACAGCTTGAGGGATGGAGGGACTAAACAAAAACCTGGTTGAGGTGCAGGGCCTAAAAGGAGGAAAAATTGTCTGCCTTGCCTGTTGCAGAAATATTGGTAGTGTCTGTTGGGCTCAGAGGATACAGTTCCTAGTTTGACAAGCATAGGCATGTGTACCCTTTCAGGGGAGAGTTCCCTTAGGTTAGGCTAGGTAGCATAGACTCTTCCTGATAATTATTTGGAGTTCTGCAGTTGTGTGAGGAATGGGTTAGACTAAGGTAGCATGGACTCTTCTAGATAACTAGTCGGACTTCTACAGCTGGGTGAGGAACATGGTCCCAGCCCTGTGCCCTCCACCTGCATGTAAGGCCTGTGATGGATCACTCAGGGTCTAAGCCCCTGGTAAACCCAAGGGAGACATCCTTTAACCATTGCCTGGAGGCCATTTGGAAGCACAAAGGCTTTGCAAATGAAATGTGTGGATAGTTTTAGCCTTCTGTATAGAGAAAGAATTACTGTAGATACAACAGTGTATATTCTTGGTAGCTCAGCATTTTGCTTGCATTCTTTTAATATCTGGCTTTGTTGTTGAGGCAGTTTAGAAGGAGGGCCACTTTATCTTCCATCTCTTCAATGTCAACAAATTTTCCTGGTTTTAAAAGAAACAGCATACCAAAACCACATAATCTTACCTGACAGGCAAGCATATCTATTTCAGATATTGAAGATAAAGAGCAAATAGATCATCTGGCATTATTTGCTGGCAATTTTTAGATTTACTCCTGATCCTCATGTTTTCTGTTGAGGCAATGTGTTTGAAATGTCTTACCTGTCAGGACCTTTTTAATTCTGTTTGGTTCGCTATTAGGAAGTGGCTTTTGGTCCTTGTCTTTATTTTACTAAACATTGCTAGGATGGCCCATCATGCATCATATTATTAACACTTTTGTTTTTAAAATTGCTTACCTCTAAATGGATTTTTAACAACGTTGTCATCTTCTGTCAGGTGTCAAAACCTATTATTTTGTCATGGTACTTGACAGAACCTGTTAGGTCTAAAACCAGAGAATCCACCCCTAAGATGAGTGCATTCAGTGGTCCCAACACTCTCAGGCCAAGATTATCACATTAGGGCTAGTTGGCAGCTTTATTTGAAAGTCAAGGTAGAAAATACAATCTATTTATTCCCCAGACCTTCTCCCTCATCCCCACCCTCACTCCCAATCCTGGTACTGTACTCCCAAAGGGGTCAGTTGGTTTGCTCATTTTTAGGTTATTGAATTCTTGCTGGTGTTTCTTTACGTTTCCTCTTGTTTTGGTCTGGTGCAGTGGTAAGACAGACGAGGTTAAGTAGGCAGTTATGGCCCATTTTCTTCAATAGGTTCTCTCTGAGGCTCTGTGTGGCTAAATTGAAAAACACTGCTCTGAATCAATTGTTTTTCCACGAGGCTCTGTGCTGGGAAGGGCATGAACTAATACTCATTAAGTGCCTTTTGTATAGCAGGTACTTCACATTAACTCATTTAGTTCTCATGGCAACCTGATATGGAGAATGGTGTTCTCTTCATAAGAAAAATGGAGTGCAAAAAGCTTATTAACAGGTTGGGGCCACATAAACTCAGTGCTGGAACTCCAACGTGTGTTCTCTTTCCAAGCCGTCTTATGAAATGCAATGCAGAATAACTTGTTGATTGATTGGATGAGTCCTTGTTTGGCAAAGTGGAACATCTTAAGTAAAATATGGATGTGAATGGTGGGAACTGAGGGCTTTATGGGACTCCTCAGCTCTGCATCCATAATCGATAAGAGAGCACAATGAAGCCTGCGCTCATGGCTGCAGAGCCAGAAGCCTTCAGGGGCAGGTGGCCTCTGAAAAGCATTTTTCATATTGAGCAGCATGACAGGTGAACAAAACTAAAAAAGAGAAATCACTGAATGATAAAAAAACTTTATTTCAGGTAATTAATTGAAAGGCCAGATTGATTAATAAAGAGATATTTGTTAAAGGATCTTAATTGTGTCGAGTTTAAGTAGTAACTCTTAAAGTGTAATCAAATAGAGGGCTTATCAAAGCTATAATAGAGAAAATAGAAATCATTTGTAATTAGACAATAATTAAAGGCAAGTACATGCCCAGTGATTTTAAAGTGCTTGAAAACAATTAGTTTTTTTAAGTAGGTTAAACATCTGGGTTACAAGCTTGTTTACATTATTAATTAACTTAGCAAACCTGTTCTTCATATATGATGCAAAGGTGAACTTTAGTTTGTCCATCTGAATTATCTCAAATTCTAATTTAATGGATACCTTTTTTTAAAAAGATACTTTTATGTTATTTTTAAAAATTTAAATGCAGTAGTTCTTCTCTAATTCTTCTCCTTCCAGAGCAATTCAGTCCTAAAGCTTATCAGGTAGGCAGAGCAAGATAGGTGGCTTGGCAAAGAGTGTCAGAGCCCCAGGAGGCTGAGGAGGGCCCCCACATAAAGGGAAAGTCTGGTATGGGGTATCAGAGCTGAAGAGGGGTGAGAAGGTGGGGGAGTGGTGGTAGCAGCAATTGGAGATTGGTTAAATATAGGAGGGTTGATCAAATAGGTAAATATATTAAGGATAACAGGAGCCAATTCTTGCTGTTGGAAAAAGGAGTTATCGAGGAGAAACCAGAATGGATGCCATTGGATTGGAATCAGAAATATTTGTGTGAACTCAAGGATTTTAATGTGTGTGTATAATTTAGATGTAACATGCATGCATGCATGCACATGTGTATTTATATGTGTGTGTGCGTATATATCCATACAGACATGCATACATAAATTTCCCAGCTCTGCCTGCAGAGACATGGAATGTGCCGGGAGGCAGCAGTACCCAGCGGCCGTGAGCACATCAGTGCCAGATCTTGACTTCTAAACACCATCTTATACAAAAAAGAGCCCAAGCTTCTTGGAGAAATGACTGATTACAGGATTGGGACAGAAAAGTTTAAGATGAACCTGGAGCATCATGCACCAGAAAGGAAGGAGGTCCTCAGAGGATTATGGAGACATGTCATAAGCACACAAACCAGTTTGGAGACTCTCCCACTGGCCAAATCTGAGATATTTTGATCATCAAAATATTTTAAGTGAGAGCCGTAGATCAAAACCTATTGAATAAAATAGAAAACTGGTAGTCCTCACACAACTCCACCTACCTTGCAAAAAAACCTTTGTATGGACTCATGAATAAATTGAGAGTTTAAGAATAAGGATTTCACAGTACCTCATACAAAATACTTATTGATTGCAGAAGGGGAAAAGAATAACTTTACAGTGGAGAAACCTGGCAGACACCACCTTAACCAAGTGATCCAAGTGAGCATTGGCAGTAATGGGACAAACTGATTCTTTTGCCATAAAGACCATTGCTAGGACAAGAGGCGAAACTTGAATGGGGCCTGAGGATTAAATGATAGTAATATATCAGTGTTGACTTCTGGTTTTGATGGTTGTATTGTAGTTACATAAGAACGTGTTTTTGTTTGCAGGAAAATATACTAAAATATTTGGGTGATAAGATGTCAAACTGGCAATTTACCCTTTGTGGTTCAGAGAAAAAAAAGTTCTTTGCTGCATTGCAACTTTTTTTTATAAGTTTGAGATTTGTTTCAAAAATGAAAAAGGGTTTAAAAAGTAATGTTATTGCTGTAACCTTAAACCATAAAAAGTACACTTACACTCCCTAGGGATGCCATTGATAATACATGGTCTTCTAGGCATTTTATTTTATCTGTGGATGAATGTATAGGTAATAAATATTGTAGATCATACCTAGTACTTATTATGTGCCAGGCACAGTACCATTCCTAGAGATTACAGTGGTCAGCAATCAAAAGGCAAAGCTCTTGCCCCCCCCCCCCAGCCGTGTAGCTGCATGACGTTCTGTTACTGGGAGGTGCTATTATTCCTTTAAGCTGTCTCTCATGAAAGACAGTGGAATGTGGTGGTGGTTGGAAGTTTGAGCTCTAAATTTCTGTCCCCAGTCTACCACCGACTGTGAAATCTTGCTCTACGTCACTGTGCCTTGGTGTCCTTATATGCAGATTGGGGGTGTTACCGGTTTCCATAAATAGGACAGTTGTGAGAACTGCATGAAGTGATACACATGAAGTGCTTACATTTGTACCTGGCACATGACAAGTGTTCAGTAAGTGTTAGCTATTATTGGTGGATATTTAGGTTATTGTTTTTTTCTTTTACGAATTATCTTAAAATTACCTATGCACATTTTTGCATACTTATGCTTTAGAAACTTTTCAGAATTCTTGGTGACCTTTCTATTATGAAGCTTTTCTTTTAATGGATATGTTAATTTGATAGAATGATGTGAAAAATGAAAAACTAAATAGAGAATGGGGTATGGGAGCTTCATTTGTCTGCAATATGAGCAGTATGGAATATGAGATACCAGCTTAGTTCCAGATTTATCTCTTCTTCAATTGTTGGTCTACTAACAATATTTAGTTGGAAATTTATATGGAATTTTGCTCAAGTTTGAAAGGATTGCTTAATGGTATTTATTAGGAAATGTCAAGTTACTTTTGTCTGAAGTAGCATGAGTCAAGAACAAGGTTTTGAGTACTTTGCCTTACAGACTGAAAATAAGAGAAAGGGGTAAATATTATTCATTTGTTCTAAAGTAATTTCATTTGAAGTTTATATTCCTGTGTACCCTGCTTCAAACCCTGCTTTAAACATCTGAATAGGTTTTAAAAACTCAAAATGGCTTCTTTCTTTCTTTTTTTTTTTTTTTTTTTTTTTGCCACTGGCAGACCTATTTTGCAAATGACCAAAAGTGTAAGATTAGAACAAAATGTTAGTGAAAACCTGGGTAAGAAAAAAGGAACTAGCAAGAAAGGTCAAAAAGAGTGTGGAGGGAAGATGGATGGAAACTCCTGTACAGTAGGAGATGTGCTTAAAAACTGGTAAACAGAAAGAAGGTTGTCTTTCAAAAACAGACAACCCATTGCTTGTATTAATCTGATTAATTTATTTCCTTGAGATAGCGAATGACTTGTTTGTCAATTTGGAGAGGCATAGCTCACAGTGCTGGATAATGACAACCCCCCCACCCCATCCCCCACCCCAAACCCACCCCCACACAGCATAGTGAAGAGCCTGGTGTTTTGTCCATGTTGCTGGCCCATACAGAGCTCTGGTTTTTGAAGATGTGCTGAAGGGTCGCATCCATAGAATGCCTGCTGTGATAGCAACAGCAGTGGGCTGAGTGGAGGGATAAGTGGAGGTGGAAGGGCATGCTTCAGATAATCCATCTGGAAGTCTCTACCCACTGTGTATCTCAAAAGTTATAGCCTGTCAGTATCGTTTCTATCCATTGTACTTTGACACTCTTTTTGGCTTTTCTCTCTAGTCCCTTCTTACCCAGGTTTTCAGTAACATTTTGATCTAACTCACTTTTAATTTATTGAGGAGGGCATAAGGCTTAGACTGTGTCTGAGATTATTTTCTTAGACTATGATGAGGCCAAGTTCTGTATTGAATAGCTTCAGTTTTGCAGGTTGGCATTAGCATATTAGCAAGTTTTGAAAAGTGCTGTTGAGTATCAGTCTGTCTTTTTGACTATGGTAGAGGGAAATGAATTAGGGTATTCACACTTTTAACAAACTTACTGGTAGCTCAAAACAAAACACATTTTTGGTCCTAAGCTGTTACTGCTTCCCAGCCAGGTTTCAGGATACTATAGTGCATCACAAAGACCTAACATGTCACAGCATGCCAGGTTTCCCCCACTGCCTGGGGTCTGACTCTCCGCTTAATGGATTCCCATCAGGGTTGCTACTGGCTGTATGACCCGGCCTCCTCTTTCCATCAGTCCATGTCCCACCACTTGCCCTCCCATAATAGAAGTCAGGTTTATGAGTAGACTCTTTTCTTCTACTTTAATCTCTTCCAGGTATGTCATAAAAATGCCAAAAATGTTCAAGTGTGCAGCACAGTAGGCACAATTGGGAAGATAGCCCCCCAATTTTTTAATGATTTATCCTTTGATAAATTCTACTACTTATGAAAAATATTTACAGTTACAATAAGTTCCATATTTAAGATAAGATTTTGAGATGTGGTATCTTCTGTGTTACTGTATATATATATATAGCCTTAGGTTCAGTCATCAGAACAGTCTCATGTGGTGAGGGCTTCTGCTTCTGCTGGTCTTGTTTTGTTTTCATTTCCTGCCACACGGCAGGTGCAGCTAAGAAGTACCTTCAGAAACTGCTGAAAATTCAGGCCCCATCTTTCTTAAGGGCGCAGTGATCTAGAAGCCAGTAGGCAGTTAAGATGTGGAGTGGACAGTGGCTAGCATCATCTTGGACCTCCAGCTTGCCTTTTCTTGCCCTTTATGATGTCCATCTCATTTTTTCTTTCCTTTGTTAGTTTTCTTTTTCCCCCCATCCATTGCCAAATAGTGTCTCCTTCTTCACTCCTCCACTTCTCACCCCTGCTCACCCCTCAATAAATGAAGGGGTGTGTTTAAAAAAAAAAAAAAGGGAAAAAGAGAAGAAAAAACATTTTATAATGCGAAGTTTTTAGCCCTCAACATCTTTGTATGTTGCTGTCTCTTTAAATTTTTAGAGGCTATGAATATTTTGTGTTTTGTATTTCACAAGCCATCTGTCCTGTGTTCCAACTCCATGGGTTCTTTATTGCTTAATTGTAAGAGAAAGAGATATGAGGGCAGGAACGTTTTATGTGCTTGAGAATCTCAGTCCTGTAAAAAGTAAGAGTCTAATGTTTATTCATTCAGGTAAACTGGGCATGTGAGTTCAATTCTTTTCTTCCTTGTGGGGATGCTGCTACCTGCGGCCAGGACCAGTCTTTCTCCAGATTCACCTGCTGCCATCTTGGCTCCCAGGAACAAGCAGAGCCCAGGCAGCAGACACTTACCTAGCTGTTAACCTGCCCTTCTGCTTCCTAGGTTTCAGCTGTCTTCAGAAAAATGCTGACAAGTGACTAGCTAGAGTAAATTTTATATGTTGCAAAGCAGTTTGCGGAACTAGGGTTTTAATGTTTGCACCACTATTTGTAAGGATGATGTATCTCTAAGTGATACATGTGTAACCGACCTGGGCGGGAGGGGGAGGTGAGGTGGGGTGGGGGTTTGCTCCCCAGCCTCGTTGATAGACTCTTTTGTGAGAATAATTCACAAATATTCTGTTAACGACAGAGCCGCCTGAGGCTATCAAGAAGCTCTGCAATGCCACCAGCTATTGTTCTCTTCTGGCTACTGCTGCTTTTTGTTTTTGTAGATACCAACAGTTCTCTGAAATAGGGATAGGAAAAATGTAGTTGGAGTCTGAACTTCGTTTTCGTTTATCTAATGAAATTATTGATACTAAGGACCCTCGTCAGTTATTACTTTGAGAATATTGATGTATTTTTATCTTACTAAACCACATGCTCAATGTTTGCATTTTGAAAACAATGTTCGACCATGTGGATAGGGCGCTTTGCCTGGCACACATTAGTTTGACAGTGTTGTTAATTTCAGGTGTATTTCACAGATGTCCTCTAATCAGGATGAGCAACTGCTCCTGACTGCTCTTGAACCACACTGGAATGTACCGAACCCCATTTCCTTCAGTTGGTTGACTTTGTTCTCATAGGGAAAATTGTCAAGGTCTTTTGTCTGTTTTGTTCTCTGATGTACCCCAAGTGTTTAGAAGAGTGCTGGCATTTAGAAGTTTAATAAATATTTGTAGTGTCATAATAAGCAAACAGATATAATTAAATAAATAGGTGGCCTTTACAGCTTATTTATGTAAGGCAAAACAAATTTTTTGTGTATCAGTGCTGAAAAGGATTCCTTCCTTGGTGTTTACTAGAGCTCTGAAGATTCCTGATGTTTTATGTGCTGATTCTGTGGCTTTTGTTTTAAGAAGTAATTTAGACACACTATATTAATGTAATCCCCAATAATCACAAGATGAGCCAAATTTTGGCTTCCCCAAAGAAGCAGTAATAATAATCAGCCTAGAAGCTTGTAGGATCTGGGTGGGATCCATTACTGAATTTTGAAAGTGAGCCATTAATTTGAAAATTGACATTTTAGCATGGGGAATTTTAAAAAAGTAATTGAATAATTATCTGAAAAACAAATAGAATTACCAGTCTTAAGATATTCTCAGCTTACTATATTACCTGTTTTTAAAATGTAAATTACTAAAAGTGTTGGATGCTTATCATCCATAGAGCATTTTATTTTAAGTTAATCAGCAGGTTGGAAAAGTAGCTCTGAATCCATAAGTGCAATGTCAATGCTATCTCGGGGGGAAGAATTCCAGGAAGTGGATTCGGGAAGCCAAAAGAGATTTTGATGATTAGAAAAGTCTTGGATTCTGAGGTTAAGGTGGATTTTATTCCTCTCTTCTATCACAATAAAAGGGGTCAGGCAGTTCACAATAGTATTTTAGAGATTATGTAATGGAGCCAAATACTGGTGTCTATTTCAGAGCTACCTCCTTTGCTTCCTTACCTCTTTAAGCCTCATTTTCCTCGACTTTAGAATGTGGTTAACGGAGTTTACCTTAGAGTATGAGGATTACATGTTTAGGGCAGTATCTGAAACATAATGAACTCTGAAATATTAGATATTAATATGGTTTTTAAAATGTGATTTCTGTATGATATGCTAATTCAAGAAGTTACTAGGCATGAGTAGATGATTAGGAATTATTTCTAGAGATCAGCAGAGTTCCTTTTATATACTTAAATGATTCCCTGCTTAAAAATAAATTTTTAAAAGGTATTATTTCAGTAGAAACAGAAAATATAAGAAATTTGGGACTAAACCTACCAAGACCTCCAAGGAAGAAAATATGAAACTGTATTAGGAGACATTAAAATAAGACCTAGATAACTAGTCATAGAATTTGGTTGTGTTCATGGATAAGAGGACTTAAAAAGATGTTAGTTCTTCCTGTATTAGTATATAAATTCAAAGCAATTCCAATAAAAGTCCTAATATTTTTTCTGAAATTTGATAAACTGATTTAAAAATTTATATGGAAGACAGAAAGAACAGAAATAACAAATAGGAAGGACTTACCCTACTAGATACTGTGATTTATCATAAAGCTCTGGTAACGAAGGCAGTGCGGTGTAGATGCAGGGGTAGGGATAGATCAGTGGAACAGAACGGAAAGCCTAGACACAGACCCCCAAGCATACATGGAACCTTGCTCTATAAAGCTGGCCTTACGCCAGTGGGAGAGGTGACAGTTGACACTGCAGATTGGGGGGGGGGAGGATGAACTTACCAGAAAATGGTGCTGGGGTAACCCATATGGAAAAAATGAATCCAGATCCCCACCTTCCATCATATACAAAAATAAATACCAAGTGCATTCAGGGTAAATGTGAAAATTTTTAATACTTTTAGAAACAAAGATAGGAGAGTACCCTTAACCTTGAGGCAGGGATGTTTTAAACATTATACGAAAATTTCCTCATAAATGGAAAAAAGTTGATAAATTTGTGTTCATTAAACTTAAAAACAACTTATATCCATCAAATCTCATAGTAACAAAAGTGAGAAACTAGATGTCTTCAGCACATATGGTCATCAAATTATTTGTATCTGAAATAAAGAAAGAATTCCAATGATTCAATAAAGAAAGAAACCTAGTAGAAAAAATAGACCAAAGAAATAAATAGGAATTTCACAGTAGAGAAAATCCAAATGGCCAATAAATAATGGAGATCTTTAAGTTAATTAGTAATCAAGGACGTGCAAATTACACCAGAGTGAGATGCCATTTTACACCCATCAGATTGGCAAAAATGAAAAGATTTGAAAATACCAAGGATTTGGTGAGGATATAGAGCAGTGGAGGCTTCTGTAATCTTCAGGTGGGAGTGTACATTCTAACCACTTTGGAAAACAGTGTAGCAATATCCAGTGAAGGTAAAAAACATAGACACCATAGGATCCAGCAGTTTTAGTCATGGGCATGTACCTACCCCCAGAATTACTCTTGCATATAGGCATATACAAGGATGTTTGCAGCAGCATTGCTTGTAATATTCAAATCTGGAAATCTAGACGGCCCTCAGAAGGAGAATGGATAAATATTGTCTATTAACACAGCAGAATTCATTTACATGAGTGAACTATAGCTAATGCATCACCTAAATGAATTTTAGGAACATTAATATTAAGTAAGAAAAGCAAGTCACAGAAAAATAAAATAGTATGATTTCCATTTATAAAATTCAAAAATACATAAAACTAAAAATACATTGCTTAGGTTACAAAGCATTATGTTGTAAAGCAAGGAGATGCTAAGCATTCTGTTGAGGATGGTGGTTAACTCTTTTTTTTTAATTCATTTTTATTGAGATATATTCACATACCATGCAGTCATACAAAGCCTACATTCAGTTGTTCACAGTACCATTATATAGTTGTGTGTTCATCACTGAAATTAATTTTTGAACATTTTCATTGCCACACACAGAAAATAATAATAAAAATTAAAGTGAAAAAGAACAGTTGAAGTAAAAAAAGAACACTGGGTGTTTTTTGGGTTGGTTTGTTTGGTTTTTTTTTTGCTCCTGTTTTTCTACTCATTCATCCGTATACTGGACAAAGGGGAGTGTGGTCCATATGGCTTTCGCAGTCACATTGTCGCCCCTTATAAGCTACATTTTTATACAATCTTCTTCAAGATTCAAGGGTTCTGGGTTGTAGTTTAATAGTTTCAGGTATTTACTGCTAGCTATTCCAATTCTTTAGAACCTAAAAAGGTAGTGTATATTGTGCATAAGAGTGCCCACCAGGGTGACTTCTTGGCTCCTTTTGGAATCTCTCTGCCACTGAAACTTATTTCATTTCCTTTCACATCCCCATTTTGGTCAAGAAGATGTTCTCCATCCCACGATGCCAGGTCTAGATTCTTCCCTGGGAGTCATATTCCACGTTGCCAGGGAGATTCACTCCCCTGGATGTCAGATCCCACGTAGGGGGGAGGGCAGTGATTTCACCTGCCAAGTTGGCTTACCTAGAGAGAGAGGGCCACATCTGAGCAACAAAGAGGCATTTGGGAGGAGGCTCTTAGGCACAATTGTAGGCAGGCCTCGCCTCTCCTTTGCAGCAACAGTCTTGCCAAAGGCAAGTCCCATGGTAGAGGGCTCAGCCCATCAAAGGTGGTTAACTCTTATAGGGTAAGAAGGGATTGGGAACGTAAAAGGGTACGAGAGGCTGCTGGGTACTGGAAGTCTTCTATTCTTAAGTTGGATGCTGGGTACATGGACGTGGGTGTTCATTGTTCATGTATAACATAGTTCTTCTTTTGTATGTATTAAATATTGAACAATAAACATTTTGCAAAATTAACCCCTGAACTTTAATTGTTTTTCAGAGTGGAAAAATAACAAAGACGTTAAGTCTCAATCCAAAAAGTAATTCAAGCATTGAATACTTATGTTTAAATATGTTTTGAATTCTTTGTAGATGAGAGATGCTTGAAACAGGGAGCAGAGAAGGCCCAGTGATCTTTGTTTGTTATGTCCCACGACTTTGGCTTTGAGAAGGCTCTGCCAGTGCAGACGTGACATTGTCTCAAGAGCCACCTGAAGGGGGTTTTAGCAGCTTGTGAAAACAGATTTGAGCATTTTTAGGGAAGCAACAATAAGCTTATCTCCTGTTCGCTTTCTTTTTTCTTGGCATCTAAGTAATTGAGCCAGATGGGAAATGTTTCCCACATTAGGTTCTCTTTTAGCATGTCAACCATTTAGTTTTACTGTCCCTAATCTCCTGTTGATAAGACTTCAAAATGTGAGTAGTTGACTAAGAGAGTCCTATTTACTCCAGTCAGAAGTTGATAGTCTGTTCTTGGAGCAACTTTGCCTTAGAACATTTACTTCCCCACTGTGGATTCTCCAGTACAAAAGCTTTTAATGATAGTGTACACCTATCCCCTTCTATTCAAATCATTTACTTAACAGATAGTAACAACAAAATAAACAGAGCCAGCTTTCCTTTCTTCTATCCTGTCTGGACATGCTGGTCTGGTTCACAATCGAAAAAGCCCAAAACTTTGTCTCATCAAAACAACATGGAGAATTCAACGTGAAGGAAAGAATAGCTAGATTAAGAGCAAGGGCCTGGGCATCAGCAGATCTAGGTTCAAACCCCAGCTCTGCCATTTACTTTGTATAAAATCTTTGTGATTTACTTAAGAGCCTCTGAACCCTAGTTTTCTCTTAAAATGGGGATGATAATAGTCCTTTCCTTTAAGGATTAATGGGCTAACAGGTGAAAGGCATATGATTTTTACTGTGGTTGTTATTCCTGGACCGACCCTAATTTTTATCTAAAAAGCAAGAGGTGTGCCCCCTTGGCCAGCTGTCCCTCCCCCATCCCCGGCCTTCCCCCCAGGCTTCTGAAGGATGCTTTTCAAATCTCACAAGAGGCCATCTCTTCTTACCATTTAACTAATTGTATGCGCATAGGCAAATCCCACAAAATCTTTGAGATGGTTTCTTCATCTGTAAAACAGAGATGGCAATAACTGTGCCATGGGTTTGCTGCACAGATTGAGAGTCAAGTGCGATGAGGCAGTTGGTATGAAAATGCTCAGTCATCAGAGGCAATGATGATTGGTTTCCCTGGCTAGCAACCAGCACTGGCCTTGCGAAGCAGGCCTGTTAGTTTTGTTATTCAATTGGACAGAGTTTGATCTTTATAAAATAGCTTTGAAGATACATGGCTTGGACAGTCTTTTTCTTAAAATTGGGAAGGGAGTTTGTGAATTGGTTTCTGCTTGCCTATTCTTTGAGAACTATTAATACTGTGGTCAAAATAATTTTCTCTAATACTTTATATGCATTGCTTTCCATAAAAAATGGGTAGATGAGTCTAGACTTGTTTACATTTCTTTAGGTACTGTATACCTCTTACTGCCGTAGAGACTGTGAGAAGGGGCTTAAAGACTGGGATTGGAAACTATTAACATACTGTTGAAAACAAACATTCTTTGATATCCATCTTTCCTAAAAATTAATTCAAGTAAATTATAAGGAAGAGATAATAGCTTTATATGCTGTGGTTTACTAAGGTTTATATCATCCTTGAATTTGTCCTTTGCCATCCTCTCTTCATGCTTCCTGGATGAACTCATTACTCCCAGGATTTAGCTTCCTTGTGCACTGTAAGATTCTTATTGCCAGCCTGACCACTCCTCTGAAATGTTTCCAAGTCTTTGTTCAACACTGCTTTCTGGGTGCTGGTGCACCTCAGTTTCACCAAGTCCTAAACTGAACTCATTAATCTCTCCTGCCCTCCTTTCCCTAGCCCCAGACCTATATAGTCTTCCTCCCTTGTGCTCTCTGTTGACTGATAGCCCCTTCCTTTACCAGTCACCCATTCCAGGAACCTGGAAATTATCCTAGTCCAGAGGTTCTCAACACTGGCACTTTTATATTCTGGGCCAGATAGTTGTTGTGGGACTGTCCTGTGCATTGTAGGATGTTTAGCAGCACCCTGCCGTCTGCCCACTAGATGCCAGGAGCACCTTGCCCCTTTGGCCATGACAACCAAATATGTCTCCAGAATTGCTAGATGTCTGGGGAGGGGGGGTGGGGGGTTGGCAGAATCACCCCGGTTGAGAACCACTGTCCTGGATCTTTATTTTTCTCTTACCTCCCACAGTTGCCAAGCCCTTTTGGTACTGCTTCCTGAATGTCTTTCTGAGATTTCTTCTTTCCTCTATTCTCCCTGCTTGCACCTTAGTTCAGGTTCTTTCCATTGCCTGAACTATTTTAGTAGTACCAAGAACACCACCTGTATTGAGTATCTGGTATGTGTAAGACATCATGCTTGCTGCTTTAATATATCCCGTGTAATCCTCACCATAAACTTACTGTAGGTCCCTGAGTTCTGAGCACCTGAAACCCAGCTCAAACTTAGAAGCCAGAAGGGGAACTTACATGGACTGTGTTACTAGGAAGCCCAGGACTGGACCCTTCTCTCTATCTCTAATCTGTAAATGGTGTGCTTTGCTTGAAGCTCTCCCTGCGGGGCAGCCGGAAGGCACCTGGCACGTCCAAGCCCATCTTGTCCCTAGAGCTCTCCATCCTGGAGAAAGACAGGAAAACGGGTATCACTGGGAGAACTCAGGCAGAAATCCGTAGGAGGGGCCAGTCCCTCACCTCCAACTACCATGTGCAGGACGATATCCCCATTTTTCATGTAAGGAAACTGAGGCTCAGGTAAGGTGAACTGTGTGCCTGCGGAAGGTTTCTTTGTGGGTGGGGCTGGGTGGCTCTGACTCCAAAGCCAAAACTGCTTGCATTAACGTGTGCCCCTCCAGACTCCTCTATCCTCTTTCGCTCTTCTCCTGCCAGATAGTCTTCCTTCACTTCAAGCCTTAGCATTCTCAAATGCAAACTTGGTTGTTTAATTACTTTGCTTAGATTCTCTCAGTGGTTGCTCACCAAGATAAAGCCCAAATTAGGCTGAAAGACAAAGCCCTTTATATTGGGCCCTAATCTGTCATTTCCTTACTTGTACTGAGGACTCTAGCGCCCCACTGCTCATGCCTGTGCTTCTGCTGTTTCCTTGGGCTGGTGGAGTGGCCAAGGTCTGTGTTTGAATCTTCTTGGCTCTCCTGCCTACTAGCTCTGTGACCTTGGACCTTGTGACCTTGCCCTACTCACTGTCCCCCTAACTGAAGTCTCTTCTTTAAGACTGTAAACGTGGCCTTCACCAGGAAGGCCTTGCTGGCCTCTTTCTGTCTCGACCCTCTTCACCACTCCATTATTAGCCTCTGTATGTCTTGCTGTTAGCACTTCCATTCATATGCTCATTGCCAGAATTTTGTTATTTTTGAAAGCATACCTTTGGAAAGAGATTAGTTTGGAATTTTTGTGGCCTTTGGGTCTGGACACAGGCCAAGGTTGTGGACTCTGTGTACTGGGTTTCTACATGCTTCCAGCATGTGTAAGTGTCCTCCATAGCTGGGCAGCCTTGCTCTTGCCTGTAATGCCTTGGCCTCCACCAGTGGATGGTTCTGATTTCTTATTCATGTGGCCTTAAGCAGCATTGTCCAGTAGGACTTTCTGAGATGATGGAAATATTCCATATCTGTGCTGATACGGTAGCCACCAGCCACATTTGACTACTAAGCACTTGAAATATGATCAGTGTGACTAAGGAATGAATTTTAACATTTTATTTCACTGTAGTTCATTTAAATTGCCACATGTAGCTAGTGGCTACCATATTGGACAGCTCAAGTCCTACCTGTTCATACTAGCCTAACCCTTACTTTTAGATGAGGCTTTATGTCTTCTCTAATTTGTAACTTCTGATACTCAAGGTCCTCTCTTTTATAGCTGGGATGTGTGCCTCACGCCTGCTGCATTTGGAATAAACTTGTATTGACATTAAACAAAGCAGATCTCCCTTGGAGCGCCTCGTTTTCAGCATTTCCCTGAATGTTTTTTCTGTGATCTCTTCTACAGAAATGACTTATTTTGATTAAATGTGACCACTGCTAAAGAAAAGTTATCTTTTTTGGTCAATTCTAAGATACCCCAATTTTTTTTTTTTAGATTTTAACATCTTTGAAATCAGGATGACTCTTAAAATTGATGGCAGCTTAACATTGAGTCAGTTTAATTGGCAGTGTTTTTTCTTATTGGTGTTTCTTGTAATCACTGTAATCTTGTAATCCTAGATTTTGATACATTTGGTTAGTGAGTCATACTGCCACGTTGGGAAAAAACAGTGGTTGGTGAAGGTTTTATTTTAGTTAGACACATTTTCTATGACTGTATCAGTTATTAAGCATCTGTTTTTCAGCGCCAAACTCACCCTTCTGTACTCTTGTTTTGTGAAGCTAAAGCTGGGACTCTGCAAACCATATTTCTGCGTTGCCTGCCTCCTGGCTCTTGGCAGTGCCGTTGGGGGGGGGGGGGTGTGTAAGGATGACTGCAGGGCCAGAGAGGGAAGAAGGAGCTTGCTCCTTCCTGTCTGCTTCCCATTCCCATGATGGTCACTTGTGCAACACTTTTGTGCCTCAGTGGCCACAGCAGTTCCTTCCTGTAGCAGCAGTTATGTCCATTTTCCATCTTCCTATACTTGCAGGACCAGCTTCGGCTATGAAGCTGGCACCTGACCAGAGACCCCTCCTCAGAGTTGCAAGGCCCTTGTGCCAAGCCTCTGCCTTTGTTTCCCCAGCCCTAGCATAGATGCCATCTCTCCAGTACCTTATGTTCTCAATCTGTTTGTTTGTTTGCCTTTTCAGTAATTAGTTGACTTTATACCTAGTTAACCATTCTTTATATTATAATCTCTGTTAAAATAATGGCTATGGTTTCTATCTCCTGAGTGGACCTTGACAGATACCTAGTAAAGTCAACAGACCACCAGTACTTGGTGAGCTGCATCCAAGCTTCTCTTGTACACATGATCTGTTCTCTGCAGTCACCTACCTTTTGGGAATGTAAACCTGATCACCTCAGCCTTCCCTCTCCCAATTCTGAGGAAAAAGGAGAAAATTCTTCACAGGGCCTGCAGGACCCTAGGCGGTCCAGTCCCTGCCTACTACTCAGCCTCACCTCACACCTCGCTTCTCTCCTCTTTGTGATCCACTCGCACTGGTCTTACTTAGTTCATTTCCTCACCAGCCAGGTTTCTTCCTTCCTTCCTATGCTCTTCCCTCCTGCTTAAAGTGCCTGCCCCTCTTCTTGCCTATCCAGTGCCTTCCTTTCTTTAGTCTCTGTTTAATTGTGACTTCCTCTGGAACACCTGTCTGAGCTCCCTGCTGAGGTCCCTGCCCCCTCTGCATGGGCCTTGTTCCTCCTCCAATGCTCAGCACTTCCTGTCTACACTGATACCTGTTACTCTCTAACAAGTGGCTCTTCCCCCAACCAGATTAGCTTCTTGAAGGCAGTGATTAAGTCCATGTTTGTGTTTTTGCTTTTTCTTTTCTTCCTGCCAAGTCTTCTGTGCACATTGCATATGCTCAAGAAATATTTTTTGAATGAACAGTGGTAAGGAACCTTTAGCAGGTATCTTGATGGCAAATCCGTTTTTATTGCAAGCTAATAAACTTCAAGCAGGAAAGTCTCTCTCACTGTGCATCAAATTCAGTAAAAATACCAATAAGGAGCTGAACCAGGAGAAAAATAATGACATATTAAATTGGAAGTCATGGTATGTGAGATTGCTGCTGTCTTGTAATACTCAGGTGAAAAGACAGATTAAGAAACCCTGTGTACCTCATCGAAGCCTAATTCTTATATTGACTTTTACATTAGCTCCTTCCCTCCTCTCTCTTTCATAAATAGCCATGAACTCCTCTTACTTCCTTTCTTTGAATTGCTATTATTCCCAGATTGGGTTTTTTCCTACAATATGAGCCCACAATGTAGGGATGTTTGCCCTTTTGAAACTTTCTTTTAATCCAATACAGTGCCTTCTGTTTGACTGTAGACACTGTTTCTTAATGCTTGTCTCACAGTCGTTCCCAAATTATTCTTTTGTTCAAACTGAATTTTATTATTTCTGCATCTCTAAAATCACTGTAAGATGTTAGGGCTGACAGGCACCTGACGTTGGCTAGCCCAGTTCCGTCTCTCTTACGTGTGACCCAGAGGCAAAGCCAGGGCTGCCAACCTTACCTTGTGTTTCCATGACTGTGAGGACTGCAGACCTGTATGTAAAGCAGTGTGGGAAAAGATGTACAATGTGACTAGGTAACTTCTTTCTAAACTGGCCCTAAACACAGATCTAAATCTGTGTTTCTTTAAAAAACAAATATAAAAACAAATATTGATAGTGCAGATATTGAAAAGAGTGCACTAGCATGAGCAGCAGTCTGTCTGAAAGAGGAGTTGCAACTGTTTTGAGCCAAGAAAATATTACTGCATAAGCTTTGAAGGGGACAGAACTTACTTGTCTCAGTAGACTCTAATATGATTGTTAATACCACATACTTTATAAGTTATGGCTATTATTTCATATTTATAATTATATATAAGTATGGCTACTATTTTCAAGAGTGCTTATATTCTTAGACAGACAGTGACCTAATTTGATAATATTAGAAATAATTTTAGAGTTCTGTTTTGTAGCACCTAAGTGATGTCAGCTGTCAGCAGGGAGAAGTGAGTGCTGCCTGGAAAGCTTTTGTGGGCAAGACTGAAGTTAGACCCTGGTACATACGTACATGTAATTGGATGGGCATCCCCTTTATTCCTTTGTTTCAACAAGCCACTTAATGAAAGTGTATGAAGCATGGGTGGTACGGCATGACCAGAGGAAAAGCAGAAGGTGACAGATTACGGGCAGGGTGGGGGAGTTTCCCTGGTGACCACAAGTGAAGTTTTGTACCGGGAGGCATGGTAGAGGAGACGGGAAGTGAGTTGAGGCCAGACGAATGGTGGACTTTGAGCGCCAGGCACAGGAGTGGGAACTTGATTCTGATGGGTAGGGTGAATGCATTGTCCAAACTGGGACCCATTTTAGAGGCAGCAGGTATAAACTGAACTCCCAGGCATCATTCTGGGAAGCAGATTCACTGCTTCTTGAGTTTTCAGACTGATCTGGGAAGATGACCTGTAAAGTGATTAAAAGTCAAATAAACCTTAATTGTTACAATTACCGCATTGTATGGAAATTGTTTTACTTCTCTCCAAGTGACCTGGCTGAGCCGCTTGAGGGTTAGGGGCTGTGTCTGGCTCAACTCTGTATCCCCAGGGCCAGGATTATGCCTGGCACTTAGTAGATGAGCAGTAAATATTTGCTTTTAAAATGAGTAGATGTTCTGGGCTTTCAGGAAGAAAGATTTAACTGGAAGACTTTATGGAGGAAACAATATATGAAGGAGTGAGAAAAGTCATTTCTGGAGGTGGAAGTAACGTGATGGGGGGTCCAGGATGGGGCATGTGGGCCAGAAGAAGCCCTGCAGGAGGCTGGAGGGTCTTTGGTTGCAGCCACAAGGAAAGGGAGTCATGGAAATGATGGCAGGCACTTTCCCCTTTTGTAAGGTTGGGGCCTTCTCCATGGCCCAGCCGTGCCAGCAGCTACTCTCATAACCTCCACTCTACCCTGCAATTTTTGGCTGAGAAAACCTGTGTGTCTGTGGCACAAGCTGTGCTCTGGCCACACGGACCTTCTTGCTGTGGGTTACAGCAAGTTTGTTCCCACTTTGCACCTATAGACTTGCTCTTCCCTCTCCCTAGATTGCTTTTCCCAAGTGGCCTAAAAAACAAACCACACACACAAAAACAGCAACCAGCTCAACTCTCTTCAAGATCCCTCCCTGCCCCTTATCCAGAAGAACCCATTCTCTGCCCCTCCGCTTGCTTGTTCTATCCCTTTACCCTGCCCAATTTATTTTCTTCATCATATTGATCAACATTTGAAGTCATACTTTTTGTTAGTCTGCTTGTTTAATGCCCGTTTTTCCTCACTGGAATATAAGACCCATTTCTGTCTTGTTCTCCTCTACCCTCAGTACCCAGAACAAGGCAGAGCCTATAATGGGCACTAAGTGAATGAATGAAAACAAAAACAGGTTTTTATTACAGAGGGAGACCCATTTTGTTTTAAGCAAATCATTTGTAAACTTAGGAACTTTATTAGGAACAAATTGTGATAACGCTCACAACTGATCTCATGGAGAGTTGTTGCCTGTAGATGAAGGGTGGAGCTTTAATAGGCGAGCATTTTAGCGTGTCCTAGCTTGAATGCTCTGGCCTTATGAACTGTAAATCCATGCTGGCTACTTGTGGGTTTTGTAATGTGTAGTAGGGAATCCTTGATAAAGGGATGTTCTGATTCACTTTGCCAAGCCCTTGAGAACTCTCCTTGGAGAGGCCACGGGGGTCCTGGAGCTGAAGCCAGAATTACAGTGTGACCGGCACCTGGTTTAGGCATGACAGTGGGTATGAGTGGATTCAGATGCATTTTCCACCCTTCTTGAAGGAGTGGAGGTTTGAATCCTGTGCCCCCAACCTACTGGAGAGCTTCTGATGGCTTTGAAGGGACTTAGAAGAGTGAGGGGAGAACTATTTGATACCTGCTGGAGGCAGTCAGTAGCTGTCCGAGTGTGTATGTGCCCAATAGTTCAAGTGTTTGCTAAATCATTTTATCTTCTTAGAAATTTTTTACCTTTTGGTTAGCGCATTTAAGGTTTAGTTTGGTGTTCAAAGTTTCGTTTGCCATCTCCTTTCATCTTTTTTTTTTTTTTTTTAAGCAGGAGATGCACATACAAAAACAAAAAGCTTAACTGGAAACCTCGAGTTGGCCCAGAAGAATTGGCAGGCGTTGTGATTGTGCTTTCTTTCTTCACTTGACTTTCCCTTTTAAAGCTTTTGTTTTAGGAAAAAGGAAATTGGTGTGTTTGGAGAGCAGTTGTTAGCTTTTCAAGACTGGACTCGCTGGTCTAATTTGTTAAGGGCCCAGAACATGGCAAATAAAATAGGTGAAAAAGGTAAAGCTAAAGCAGACACGTAGGGGAAAGCAAACTGTAAATTTTAACCAAAAAGCCCCATCTAACATGCTTTTAGCAAAAAAAGTTGGCTGTTTCTGGGAAGCTTTGGGTTTCCTGATGAATGTGACATTCCCCCAACGTGTGGTAGTCCCTGCCCCTCTTTCCACTTTTACTGTCCATACCTGCAGCATTCCTTCTCCTTGGGTCTGGACACCTGGCTGGGCTAGCATGAGGAAGTTTCTAATTCTTTCACCATTTCCTGTGACACAACATGGCAGGTAGTTTCCTTTCTGTCAGGGCAGTTGTTTCCTCATTTCAGGTGTCTGAATTGTTTGACAGTAGTACTTACCTATATTGCTAAGATTTCAAGCGTGTAGCTTGAGTGTCTAGCTACACTCAAGATGTTCCTGGAGCACTATTCTTATACCAGCTGTGTGCTCAGGAAAGAGATGAATGCAGACTTGTTCAGTTGTTAGTTTTCTCTTGGAGGAAGTACATCAGGGTGAAGATTGTTGTCTACCTTCCTTCCTATCCACTTTATGGACTCCTTCTGTTTACCTTCCTGCTCCCCCTGCTTTGCGACACCCATGGATGTGTTGCCCAAGCCTGCTTATCCCAGGTGTCCTGTGTATTGGAATTAGGTGGTTGCTTGGAGCGTGGAGTCCAAATAAGGGGTGGTTTAATTGAAGGATCTTCATGGCAAGAGTCCTGAAGTTAAGGTGTCCTGGCCCATCCGTCTCTTTTTCCATTTTAAGGTGTAGCTGAGAGGCGGGATGACTCATCCTTAATAATGGGCACTCTCACCTCCAGAAGTGCAGACACCAACACATTCTTCTCTTCGGAGTCCCCTCTACTCTCTCATCTGCAGCATTCTCTTTTCATGCTGTCTCATAGCCCCCCTCAAGGAGATAAAATTAGGGAGTCACTGATACCTTAGATACCCATTTGCAGCTTCTATCATGACTGATCTGGGACAACCTGGATCTTCATGTTTTGGGGATACTTCATAGTTACCTCTGTGTACAACTATATAAAATGCTGAAGTGTCAGCAATAAAAGAGTTCACAGGGAAATGGGAAGGAGAAAGGGCAGTTTCTGGGGTAGGTGAAGGCCTTGATTTGTACCTGAGGGAAGGAGAGTGCATGCACTCCAGGCGGGGAGATGCCCACGTCAGAGAAGCAGAGGTGGGAATGGAGGATTCTCACTGAGGAATCCTGGGACTCCCATGGGAAGCCTGGTGGCATGGTCTTTCTTCTGGATTCAGGATACCGGTACTGTCTGGACTACTCGTTTGACTTTCAGAACCATTTTAAATTATTTACTCAAATAAAATGTGTTATATTATATTGTTTTTTTTTAATTAAACTTTTTATTTTTGAGATTACTGTAGGTTCACATGCAGTTGTAAGAAATAATTGAGATCTCATGTCTCTTTTACCCAGTTTCTCCCATGGTAATATTTCTTGCTATATTATCTTTTTTAAAATTTAATTTATCTGTATGGTTAAAAAGAAGGGTATACAGGGAAATCTTACAGCCACAGCTTTTCCCTCTCTTAGGCAGCGGTATCACTCCTTTCAGAATCTCTTTTCATTTATGAAGAATTATGTGTAAGTCCCTCCTTTTTCTCATACACATAGTAGGATAATGGGCATACTTCTTTGCATCTTGCTTTTTAAATTTAACAATATATCTTGATGATCTGTCTTTATCGGTACATCAGGAGCTTCCTTGATCTTTTATAATTGCATAGTATTCTCTTGTGTGGATAAGCTATAATTTATTTAACCAATCCTGTAATAGATGGACTGTTTCCAATTTTTTGCCATTATAAACATTGTTGCAATGAATAGCCTTACATACATAATTCTCCACCTGTATAATTATTTTTGCATGATAAATTCCTAGACGTGAGATAACTGGGTCAAAGACTATGTTAATTTTGATAGATAACTGCCAGATTGTCTTCTCTAGAGGTCAGACCAGTTTTTATGTTTTCACTAGCAATATATGTGAGTGCCTTTTCCCCCAACACCTTTGACAGCACTGTGTCTTACCAGATTTTATCTTTGCCAGTTTGTAAGTGGAAAGTAGTATCTCAGTATAGATACCACTACTCCCTTGTAGAGAACACAGTGAAGCATCTTTTCATTTTCAACTCTTCAGTTCCTTCTGTGTGAACTGTTCATTTCCTTCACCCATTTTTCTATTGGGTTGTTAGTCTTTCCTTGTTGATTGTGGGAGCTCTTTATGTATTATGGAACCTAGCTTTCTGTGATATACATTGCAATAAATTTTCCCAGCAAATACTAACTTTTCCTGGTGAGTTTTGTCATAATTTTTTAAAATTTTTCTGTAGTCAGATAAAGTGATCATTTGTTTATGGCTTCAGAATCAGTAACATTTTCACTCTGCAATCTGAAAAGAAAAGTTATTCACAGTTTCTTCTAGTGCTTTACTTTGTTTATTTTCTTTTCTGTTTGTTCTTTATATCTTTATTAACATTTAAATCTTTTCTTCCTCTGGAGTTTATTTTCATGTAAGGTATGCAGTATGGATCCACTTTTATTCAGAAGTGGCTGCACCTTCTAAGGAATGGTGTATGTTTCATATCTTTTTATATTCCCCAGAACTCCTTCCCTAGTGCTTTATACATAATAGGTGTTTGATGTGGAGGAGGAGGAAGGCACTGCTGCCAGATGCAACTGCAGCAGTATTTACCATGTGCTGGGTATTGTTAGGTGTTTTCCATCTGTTATATCTAATCAATACGCAACCACTTTCTCAAGATAAGTGGTACAACCCCCATTTTACAGATGTAGAAACTTACTTAGAGGCCAGGTAATTTCCCCAAGTTCCTATCATTAGTGTCAGAGATACGTACAATTTCACCTTAAGCATGTCAGACTCCAAGCCCTGTGGCTTTTGTCTTTATTGCAGTGTGGAAGAGGAACACCTTGGTGAAGAGGGGCTTGTTTGTTATAATTGACCATGCTGAGGTCTGGAATATGGGAGATGGAATCAAAAGAACTTTGGAGACATTGGAAACTGAGGGTCCAGGAACACAAAGAAATATTGCATATATTCCATTTAATAGAATCCTTAGACTCAAATGACATATAGAAAGCATACTTCTCAACTGAAAGGAAAAAAAGTTAGATCCTGTTGATAGCTTGTTTGGAGAAATGATCTGTATCCACTCAGAAAAACATATTTACACACAACTATTACTTAGAATAATGGTAGATCATTCACTAAACATATCCCCCAGATTATCTAAGTAAAAATTAGATGCAAAAATTATGTGGTATATAGAGGCTTGAATATTATTTTGAATGGAGTTAGGCATCCTGTATCTGATCCTGAAGAGTTAAATACAGCTAAATGTGAACCTAGTTGTTACCAAAAGACTCTGTGTAAGTCATATTTTAAATTTTGAGCCATTTTCCCATTGGTGTATAATTTTAGTTCAAGATTTGGGTCATGTAAGTTCATAAGTTAGCTTTATTCTGTAGTTGACTAATTATTATTAATATTAAACATGCTTATCTTTCAGAAATTTACATTTCCCTCAAGGTAATTCAGTTATTATCATTCAGCTTACTAAATTTAAATGATGACTCCTGGCACACAAGAACATGACTTTCAATTTTTATTTTTCTAAAAATAGAGCACAAGTTAAGGGTATTGAGAAGTAGGGTACAACTGTCACCTGTGGAGTCCTGAATTTAGAGTTGATGTACTTCTCAGCTAGTTTTCCCAGCACCAAGATAAAGTGTCACAAATAACACTCTTTCTCAGTTGATTTCCAGAATTAGAATAACAGGCACAAACTTAATAAAATGGTAGTATGCGGTATAATCAGGAAGCTTACATGCTTCCTGTCTTACTGTTTACAATAGATAGTGTGTGATCTCTGAAGAAAGTCCAAATCTCTTCCGTATAATTTCTGATATAAAGTGCTTGGTTTTTTCTTAATGCACAGATCTAGAAAGGTGTGGAAAAATCACATTCCTGGGTGGACTACATTATGACAAGACTCCTCCCATTTTCCCTGCCTCTTTGTCATAAGCACACATCCGCCCTAATTGACACGTGGTCAGAGGAGAGCCAGCTGCAGTATTCGAATTCTCTTCCTTTCATTCCTTAAATTTGAGTAATGCTTTTAAAGATTTCCGTGCACATTATTTAACGCCATCTCTCGTGTGTAAGTGTAGCCTTGAGAAAGTGGCTTGGACAGTGTAAGAGGGAGGGTCCAGAGCTTGAGGAGAGTGGGTTCCCCCAGTTGAGTGTGCACCCTCCCCAGTCCCCTTCACGTGTGTGTGAGGGTAGAAGACCTCCCAGAACTACTGGTTTCTTCACTGGGAGTAAATTCGCAGGGATCTGAACCTCAAACCAAGCTTCCGAATCAGTGTCTTCAGAAATGAGACCCTGTTATTATTTATGTTTTTATTATAAAAGAATTGTGTTGGGCTAAGCATGGAGGCAGGCAAAGAAGAAAATACAAATAGCAACATAGAAACAAAAGAATCTGAATGCTTGTGAAAGTAGTTCCACTATTTACTGAGTTCTTGATTCTTCTCTCAGATAACATGTGCCTTAGACCTGCGGATTCTGATTGATAAACTTACTTGCTTTCCTGCTGAGGAACCATATTTCATCGCTATTCTGTACTGAATAGTCCTTTCAAAGCCCTGGCTTAGACTCTTATTCCTGATTTTCTTCTTGGTTTCTTTGCTGTTGAATGCTGAGGGTAGAGTGCTTTTCTGACTTCTGTGGGTTTCTTTGACCCTTAAGGTTTAACATAGTTTTAGTGGTTCCAGGGTATAAATATTAGAGTATGTGGTATAGCTCTCATCATGATGAGACTTGTTTGGATATTTGTAAAGTCTACTCATAATTTTGGGCTCTCTTTAGGAACCTGTCATATTAATTGTAGCATATGGGCAGGTACTTTCCATGAGTAAAATGTGAAGTGGTGTTGTTATAGCAAAGATTTATTCATCAAATTGCAGCACAATTAAAACCTAAAGGATCCTTTGAGATTGAAGAAGTTTATTTTAAATATGCAAAACCACAAGAATGGTTGAAAACTTAGCAGCTTTGATTGGGAGCTTCTGTGTAAAAACACCATATAGGCATTACCGATTGAATGAAACTTCAGGAAAAATCCAATGAAGATGCTGGTAATTTATGGTGGTCCAGAGAGTTAATGCAGTGAGTTGTAAGGGTAAAGATTTAAACAGAAAATTGCCTTATTAAGCTCTCTTTCACAGGAGACTGCATTGCATTTAAAAATGAAACTTGACACCCTTATAGGAACGTTATCCGTGCGGAAGCTCAGATTTATAAGGAAACAGTGTCTGGGGTAAAATTGCAGCTGATAAAGAGACCTCACTTAAAGGGCTGTATCAGTCATGGTTCTGGCAGGAAAAGAGAGCCATTGTAGGTATGGAAAAGTTTTTCCTTTAGCACCTTGTTGTGAGATACAATTGACATTATTAAATGCATGTATTTTCAGTGTACAGCTGAGTAAATTTTGAAATACTTATACAAAAGATATTTGCTTCATCCTTGAAATCTCCTTGTGCTCATTTGTAGTCCCTCTGTCTTCCTCTCCCAACCCAGATAATCCCTGATCTGTTTCCTGTTACTATAGTTTGCATTTTGTAGACTTAAACAGTATATACTCTTCTTGTCTGCCTTCTTTTTGCATCATGATTTTGAGGTTTATTCAGGTTGTTTGTATCAATAATTCATTCCTTTTATTGCTGAGTAGTATTCGATTGTATGATGTGTCATGATTTGTTTATCTGTTCACCTATTGATGCACATTTCTTAGTTTCCAGTTTTAAGCTGGAAATAAAGCTGTTATGAATATTCATTTAGAAGTCTTTGTATGAATGAATGCTTTCTTTTCTGTAGGGTAAATGCCTAGGAACAGAATGACTGGGTCATATGGTAGATGTATGTGCTAGTTTTTAAGAAACTGGCAAACTTCCAAAGTGATTGTACCATTTTCCATTCCCACCAGGAGAGAATTCCAGTTGTTCCACCACTCGGTATGGTCAGTCCTGATAATTTAGGACATTCTAGTATATTTGCCTGTGGTAGCACCTCACTGTGGCTTTAATGGCTTTTCCCGAATGACGGATGACGTTGCGCATCATTTTATGTGCTTATTTACCATCTGTAGATTTTCTTCAGTGCAGTGTCTGTTCAAATCTTTTGCCCACTTTAAAATTTGGGTTGTTTTCATATTATTGAGTTTTGAAAGCTCTGTGTGTTCTAGATGACAGTTCTTTATCAGATATGTCATTTGCACATATTTTCGCCCAGTCTGTGTGGCTTATCTTTTCACTTTGGTAACAGTGTGTTTTGAAGAGCAGTTCTTAATTTTGATAAGTCTAATTTATCATTTTTTTCTTTTATGGATTGTGCTTTTGGTGTTTTATCCAAGAAATATTTGCTTAGACCCAAGGTCACAAAGATTTTTATGTTTTCTTTTAGAAGTTTTATAGTTTTAAGTTTTATATTTAGGTCTGTGATACATTTTGAGTTAATTTTCATAAATAATGCAAGGTATAAAGTAAAGTTCATTTTTTTATATATAGCTATTTAGTTGTTCCAGTACCATTTGTTGTAAAGCTTGTCCTTTCTCCACTGAATTGCCTGTGCACCTTTCTCGAAAATCAGTTGTGTATATATGTGGGTCTGTTTTTGGACTATTCTCATTGATCTCTTATCAGTCTTGATGCCAGCATCACGCTGTCTTAGTTGCTAGCTTTAAAATAAGTCTTGATGTCAGGTAATGTAAGTCCTTGAACTTCGTTGTTTTTTAAAAAGTTGTTGGCTGCTACTATACTGCATGATTTTTCTGTAAACCTCTAAATTATGCTTAAAAAAGAAAAAAAGACACCCCACCCCACCCCACCCTCCCAAAAAAGTTGGCTTTCTGGGTCCTTTGTATTTCTGTGTATATTTTAGAATCAGCTTATCAATTTTTACCCAAAAGAAATTCCTGCTTGGATTTTGAGAAGGATGGTGTTGAATGTATAAATTAATTTGGGAAGAATTGATATCTTAACGGTATTAAATCTTCTGATCCATGAACACAGTGTATCTCTCCACTTACTTAGGTTTTTAAAAATTTCTCTCAGCAGTGTGCTACAGCTTTCTGTGTATAGGTTCTGCACATTTTTGTCAGATTTATCCCTAAGTACTTCATTTTTAAAAGCTGTTCCAAATGGTATTTTAAAATTCAATTTGTTTCTGATTGTTTGTTGCTAGTATATAGAAATGCAGTTGACTTTTATATATTGATCTAGTATCTGCAGCCTTGCTAAATTCATTTATTAGTTCTGGTAGCTTATTTTTGTAGAATCCATTGGATTTTCCAAGTAGGAAAGGTTTTAATAAAGCAATTAAAGGGTTACATGCCCATCAGAAAGTCTGGGGAGAAGACATTCACAGAGGCTGCAGTTACTGTCCTTGGTCCCCAGGAAAGCAGTGATCTCAGCTGCCTGCAGTTCCAGTGTAGCTTTAGCTTATCTGGAAGCTGTTGCAAAAGTGAAAACTCCTGTCTGCTGTTACCTATCTACTTGCTGCTGTTTCCAGAGAATATTGACTCCTTTTCTGCCTTCCATACCTCAAGTAGGTGCTGTTTCACTGGCAGCGTCTAACCTGGAACCAGTTGGGGAAAGGTATCCTGGGAAGTGTAGTTTCAGGCCTTTCCTTGCAATGCAGGGAAGACTGTTTAGGGGGCAGTGATTGGTGCCAGGTTGACAAGACAGTATGGCACAGAGATACGTGTAAGGTCCTGCATTCCCTAATGGAGACTGACTTAGCAGTACTGTGAAAAAATAGGGGTGTTAGGTGGCTGTAATTGAGTAAAATGTGATTTCCAAGAATGTGAACTGGCTGTATGGCTGTATTAACAGTAGCATATCAATCATCTGGGACCAGGAAGTGGCAGGTCCGCTCTATTTGATGCTGCTTTACCTGATTTTCCGATTAGTATAGACAAACTGGACCATGTTTACGGGATAATGACCCCAGTGGTAAGGGGTAACGGGATAATGACCCCAGTGGTAAGGGGATGGAACACTGTGTCATGTGTGGAATGTTTGAGGGAACTGAGAATGCCTCAGAGATGCATGATGGGTAACTACAAATATTTCGAAAATTTGTTCTGTGGGATCTGAAAAGGAAGGTTTAGGACCAGTGGGTGGAAGCCATAAGGAGACAATTTCCAGGGCAATGTAAGGAACTTCCTTCACAGCTGCACCAAGATTGAATGAGGTTGTGCGTTCCCTTTGTTAAAGAGATTGCTGGCTGTTCAGCAAGAGTATATAAGGCATAAGATAAGGGGTTTTAAATTCGAAGTTCCTCACATAACATTTTAACTCTGAAATTCTTTGCAGGGAAAAATTCCCCATATCATGGGATACAACTTTTGCCACACGAAATTTCTGAAAGTGAAAACATGTTCTATTAAATATATTATTGCACTTTATTTGATCTGAGTAATTCCAAACAAGCCAATTCCTTGTATGTGCCTCAAAATATGGAAAGTGAGGATTCATGAAATGCATAGTCAGAGACTATGTTTGCAAAAGCCTTACAGCCATATTTCATTTGATCCTCTGAAATCTGCATGCACCCTATAATTAATGGCACCCTTCAACTACTGGTGCCTTATATTTGCGGTCTCTTAAGTGGCAGTTGTCCTTGCTAATGCACAAATTTGAGCCTAGCTATTCCTAGTGCCATCATTTCAGTGGAGTTTCAGACGTGGTCGGTACTACAGGAGTTGTTTAATTGCCTTTAAAAATACCTTTATAAAGATTACACTGTAATGTGGCATTGAGACACAGAAAGGATTAATGAGACATAAGCTTGATATTAATGAGGTTAATATTTATCCTTGGAGAAATGACTACAATGCCATGTTTTCTTGGAAAGAAACAGCCAAGTGCATTACACATGGGCTACACAAAGTAGTAAGGACATTCAGCATCAGGTTGGAGTTAGAAACAGAATTTTCGGCTCTACCCCAGACCCACTGAATGAGTACCTGCTTTTTAACAAGAAGCTCATTCAACTTGGAGAAGCACTGCTTTACACAACCTAGAAAAGGAAGAAAACCCATATGTAGAAGAAGCTATGTTAAGTTTTGTTTACCAGTGTGTGTGAAAGGATTGCCTGTCAGGTCATATGATGCAACTGAATACAGAAGAAATTTCCACATCCTTCTAAATTAATGAAAAGTGCTTTTACCTTGTTTTTGTTTTTTAAGTTTAATGTTACTGTTTCCTTCCTATGAGCCACTCAGACTCTGAATGATTTCTATGCTTCAGAGGTGTTTGGTCTTGTCTCCTAATTTAATATCACGTGCAAATTACATTAGCATCCCATTAAATCCCCTCAGTCAGATCCAGCAAATGAAAAAATGTTAAGAACAAATCCAGCACAGATATTTGGAGTACCCTACTATGCAATTTCCTCTGCTTGAATGAATATATTCCAACAAACTGTCTTTTTTTGTTCATTTTTAATTGAAAACACTCTAAATGGGTACCTTGAACACTTGCTTAAGTCTTCAGTGCATTCCTTTTGTTAATTTTTCTCACCCCAAATATGCATGTGGTATCATTAATCCTTAATTGCTTATGATTGTTAATGGTTTGTGCCTAGTTATTTCCTCACTGTTTTATAAATTGCCAAGATTACCTTTTGTCTTTTAAGGAAATAAATGTCTGTACTAGTCATATATATTATATATGCTTTGAAAAGCTCTGTATAAATCTGTGTTGGTCAGAGTTCTTCATGTGCACGTAGTAGAATTCACTCTCACTGGTGAAAGAGTTTACTAAATAGTGATGCTATCTCAGCATTTTAGGGAGGCTGAAGGTCAGATGCCTCCCAGCACCACCTCACTGGGAGGGGAGGTAGGGTAGGCAAGGGAGCATTTTTCTTTTCCTGCACGTTCAGGAAGCTGCTCTTATAGGTTTTGGTTCCTGGACCATGAAGGGGCTGCCCTGCACCCCAGCAGTTCTCTATTTAAAGTCATACAAGTACACCTCATTGACAGAACTTAAATTGCATCTGAATCTCTAATGGTAAAGGAATCCAGGAAATAGAGTTCTTGCAAGCCTGATGGAGATTGGAATTGGTGTTGACTGAACTGATGCACATGTCCAGCACCAAGTCAAATAATAGCTTTTATTGCTAGTGGATCACTAAAGAAATTATTAAAGAATTGTGTTATGAGTTGTGTAGTAAAGGGCCATTTCAAATACCCCTATGGTATCATATCTATCATGTATCTAATGTACTGAAGACAAGGAACACTTGATCAATAAAACTATAACAACTTGAACTATGTTAGGGTGAAGTCTAGATTTAGAATATTTTTGGAAATGCGTATCTGTGAATGTCAGAAATAAATGATTTCTAAAATTCCTTTTGACCCTTATGTGATATTCATAAAGAGTTATTAGCAAAATGGCTTAAAGTAGAGGTCCTTAAAAATTTTTAAACAGGTGACCAAAAGATGAATCAATGTTTGACACTCTTTTGTTAATTGACCTTTTTTTGAGATAATTGTAGATTCATGTGCAGTTGTAAAAAATAATATAGGGAGATTCCTTCACCTGGTTTGTGCTGGTGGTGACTTCTTGCAAAACTATAAAGTACATTATCACAACCAGGATAATTGGCATTGATTTAATCCCCTCATCTTCAGATTTCAGGAAGTTTTACTTGCTGTTCTTGTTGGCTAGAGCTGCTGTTACACAAAATACCAGAAAACGGATTGGCTTTTATGAAGGGGATTTATTAGGTTACACATTTACAGTTTGCAGGCCATAAAAGTGTCCAAACTAAGGCATCAGCAAGAGGATACCTTCACTGAAGAAAGGCCAATGGCATCCAGAACCCCTCTGTCAGCTGGAAGGCATGCGGCTGGTGTCCGCTGGTCCTTTGCTCCTGGGTTCTGGTTTCAAAATGGCTTTCTCCAAAATGTCTCTGGGATTCTGTCTCTTAGCTTCTCTCTCTCAGCCTCTATGCATCCTTGCTTGTTCACCCAGGGCGTTTCTCTCTAAGCGTCTGGGGGGGGTCTCCTCTTAGCTTATCTGGGGCAAACTATGGGCTTCATCTCTTAGCTTAGCATCTTCACATGTCCTTCTGTCTGCATCTGCAAGCATCTGGGTCTGTGTTGGCTCTTAGCTTCTCTCTAAAATGTCTCTCTCCACTTCTCTGAGCTCCTCCTCTCTGTGAGCTCTCGTAAAGGACTCCAGTGATCTAATCAAGACCCACCCTGGTCTCACCCACAGTTGTGTGAGTCACATCTCCATGGAAACATTCAATCAAAAGTTTCCACCCAACAAGATGGATTAAAAGATCATGGCTCTTTTGGGGTCCATAACAGTTTCATACCGGCACACTTGTATTCTTGTGTGTGTGTGTGTGTGTGTGTGTGTGTGTGTGTGTTTAGTTTTATGCAATTTAACATGTGTAGGTTCTTGTGTCCACCACCACTGTCAAAGTCCAGAACAGTTCCATCACCTCAAGGATCCCTAGTATCACCCATTTATAACCATACCTGCCTCACCATCCTCCTGCACCCTGAATCTCCTGGCAAACATTTGTCATTTCAGAAATGTTATAGGAATATAACTGATACACTATGTAATATAGACATTATGTAACCTTTTTGGATTGGCTTTTTTCCACTCAGCATAATTCCCTGGAGATTCATCCAGGTTGTTGGCATATAAATAGTTTTTACCTTTTTATTTTTGGGACTCTTTTATGGTATTGGCTTACTTGTGGCATGCTTGTGGTGTGCTTCTGGCACATTCCACGTGTTGGATGTGTCTTTTGGGTCTGTTCACTGCTGTTGGTCTGGATTGGGAGGGTTGATTATGACTAGGATCAAAGGTGCTGCTACACTTACCACCAAGCAACATGGGTAGGTTTGATATATGTGGAGCTGTTCTGGCTGTTGGTCTGAATTGAGATTCTTATCTTTTCACTCCAGTCAGGACATTGGTGCTTTCAAGTATGAAATTGTCAGCCCTGTCTCTTTCATTTTTAAGGCATAGGCATTGTGGGCTTGGGGGCATGAATTCAGTAGCCATTGGTGATGATTCTAGTTTGTGGAAAGAAGGTAACACCAGATAAACTCTTACCTGGAGTATCACAAACTGTGAATTCACTTGTCTGAAGTGCTAGTACTTTCAAAACACCAAAGGCACTGCAAGCTGTGTTCAGTGTTACTTCCAAAGTGCTGGTAAAGTTGGAAGGCAGAGAGAGAAGAAAGGCACAGGTTCTTGCACCGAAGGTACTGCCTGGGTTGTGAGACGAGATAACAGCTGTTCAGAAAGTTAAACTGAGAGCCCTAGGAGGGCAAGCATCAGGCCTGGCGGATGTTGTGAGGGCTGTCCCCCCACCAAAATGGAAGCCCCCTTAGAGCAGGAACTTGGTTTTGCTTCTGCTGTGTCTGCAGTGCCTATAAAAGTGTCTGCCTCAGGTTAGGCACCCAGCAAACATTTGTTAAAGGAATGAATCGGTCCCTGGGTATCCTGGAAGAAGGAGGTGAAACATGGAGGAACCAACCTCTGGCCACCAGAGCACTGGTGAAAGCAGCCATGCTACAGAAAAGTCATTCCATGTACTCTAATGCTGCCAATGACAGAGGTCATCTGCCCTGGGACACCACAAGGGCCAGATGAGAGGCAGGGGCATGGTTGGGGCACACATAGGAGGGGAGTACCTTATGAACTGTGGTTGTTGGGGAAGGTTACATTGAAGCAGGTGGATTCTGAGCCAGGACTTGAAAATGGGGTAAGATGTTACTGGGCAAAAGAAAGGATTGCTTTTATGTCAGGTGTGTGAAATGGCTGGGGGAAAAGGTGGAAATTGGTACCATCCTATGAATGACCTTGAATGACAGCTCTAGGGAGCTGTAGTCCAGATATTATAGCTAAGAGCTGTATCTGATTCAGCAGGTTTTTAGGCATGCCAGCGTCCCTGCTCCTCAGTGCTCTGAACTTGCATGCAGAACAGGGTCTTGCTATCCCTAGAATCAGGCAAAGAGTGTTTTCCTTTTTATTCAGTTACTGAATTTCTTTAAAAAAGTTGCTTTTAATTCTTTCAACTAACAGCTATTGTAAAAAAGAAAAATGTACTCTTTCTCTACCTTAGAGGTTCTTAAGTTTCTCAAGTAGTTTTGGCTTTTTACCATTCTAGATTTATTCTAGGTTATAGTGGTTATCCTTCCTTCTGACTTTTGACTAACCAAGTTGTACCTCAATTCTTTCAGTATGGAGAAAAGTTGAATAGAAGTGACATGAACTTGTCTATTACAGAGGCATATATTGGTACCTGGTATTATAGCCCCAGCCCCCAGAGAGTGCTTCTTAACCTTTTTCATGTCAGAACACATAGAAAAAAGATATGTACAGCACACTGGGGTAAATGGATGAGTTTAGTTTTGGCTGGCAGCCCCAGGTTCTAACTGGGAGCCCCTGAGAGCTGTAGGGATTTGTGGCTCAGTATTCCATGCACACCTGTAAGTCATGCACACCTTTACGCCTTTCATACCCATAAGCCATTCTTAGCACAAAGTAGGGGTGGTATAATTGCAGGTAGTATTGCTTGGCAAGTAGCAGGAGCTCAGTAAATATTTACTGAATTTGTTGAATGAATCAAAAGCAATTTAGAAGTGATGGATTTTACATCTGGTGGCTGTGTATTTAGAGATTAGAGAGACTATAACTTATCTTGCCTTTCAGAGTTAGAAGCAATTGATGGTCAAGTGGGACCCAGTGAGTTACTTGGCATGTATATAGGGTTACTGATTTGGAGGTTTCATTTTTGAGGTATAAATAAGATATTTTTTAATAATAGACTATTTTTGGAGCAGTTTTGGGTTTCCATAAAAATTGTGTGGGAAATAGAGTTCCCATATACCCTTCTCTCCCCTCTTTACACAGTTTCCCCTATTATTGTCTTGCATTGGTATGGTGCATTTGTTATAATTGTTGGAGCAATATTGATACATTATTATCAGTGAAAGTCCACAGTTCACATTAGTGTTCAGGTTCACTCTCTGTTATACATTTCTGTGGGTTTTGACAAATGCATAATGTCATATATCCACCATTACAGTCATACAGAATAGTTTCACTGCCCTAAAAATGCCCTGGGTTCCACCTATTCATCCCTTCCCTGGAACCCATGGCAACCACTGATCTTTTTACTGTCTTTATAGTTGTGCTTTTTCCAGAATGTCATATAGTTGGAATAGATACAGTATGCAGCCTCTTCAGACTGGCTTCTTTCACTTAGCATAATGCATTTAATGTTCCTCATCTTTTCAAGGCTTGATAGATCATTTATTTTTATCACTGCATAATACTCCGTTGTATAGATGTACCACAGTTTGTTTAGTTATTCTTCTGTTGAAGGACATCTTGGTTGCTTCCACTACGGGGCAGTTATGAATAAAGCTGCTATATATTTGTGTGAAAGTTTTTGTGTGGAATAAGTTTTTGTTTCGTTTTGTTTTTAACTCATTTGGGTAAAATATCTAGGAGTGTAATTACTGGGTGATCATATGGTAAGACCATGTTTAGCTTTGTAAGAGACTGCCAAGTGTCTTCCAAAGTCGCTGTACTATTTTGCATTCCCACCAGTGATGAATGAGGGTTCTTCTTGCTCAGGGTTCTTGCCAGCATTTGGTGGTGTCAGTGCTTGGGATTTTAGCTATTCTAACAGGTGTGTAGTGAGATCTTGTTGTTTTAATTTTCAGTTCCCTAATGACATATGATGTTGAGCATCTTTTCATATGTTTATTAGATAATAATGTTCTAAAGTATAGATTTAAACAAGAATTTAGAGCAGTGGTTCTCAACTCTAGCTACAAGTTAGAATCACTTGGGGGAACTTATAAAAATCCCCAGAAAGTCCTATGTAATTGACCTGAGATGTTGTCTGGCCATGGTTTTGTTGTTGTTGTTTGGTTTTTGGATTTTGTTTTGTTTTATCTTGTTTTTGGAAACAGTCTCAAACTTACAGAAAAGTTTCAAGTATGGTACAGTTTGTTTTTCTTTTTTCCTTTTTTTTTTTTCTCAAATCATTTGAGAGTAAACTGCTGACTCCATGCCTTGTCACCTGCAGCTGTTTTCCCAATACTAGAGTATGTTTCTAACAAATAAGAACATTCTCCTAAATACAACCAACAGAATAAAACTGTTAATTCTGGTACATTACTACCGTTTAATTTTCAAACCTTATTCAGCTTTCAACATCTGTCCAGTGATGGCTTCATAGTAAAAGGTTCACACTTTGTATTTGGTTGTCACTTGTCTTTAGTCTCCTTTGGAACAATGCCTCAATCTTTCCTTGACTTTCATGACCTTGAAACTTTCGAAGACTTGGGCCAGCTATTTTGTTAGAATGTCTTTCAGTTTGGAGTTGTCTCATGTTTCCTCATGATGGTATGTTTGAAAGGAATATCACGGAAGTGGTGCTGTGTTCTTCTCACACACCTATTAAGTAGCTTATGATTTCAGTTTATCCATTACTGATGAAGTTCACAGGGATCACTTGATTAAGGTTGTGTCTGCCAGGTTTCTCCTCTGCATAATTACTCCTTTCCCCTTTATAATTAATAAGTGTTTTTATGGGAGGTGCTTTGAAACTATGTAAACATTCCATTCATTGTCACTTTCAATTTATTCATTTACATATTTCTATCTGTGTTGTCTTGTGTTTTCCTATGTTATACAAAGGCATATAATCTCTATCATTTATTTTATCATTTATTTTGATGTTCATATTTTCCCAGATTTAGTTTGTAGGAGTCCCTTCACACTGGCTTCTGTTACCATTTGACATGTCCTGTCATTCTTTGAGTACTTCCTTACTTTCTGCAAACAAGTATTCCAGGCTCATTTTGTACTTTCCTTGCCCCAGCCCCCAGAGTAGCTCTTTTTCCAAAGAGCTCTGATTCTGTTAATGAAGAACAGTATTTAGAAGTTTCTGGGTGCTAGGTGTGTTCTTTGCTCTTTGGGTTTTGCTGTTCCCAAGCCCTCAGAAGCAGAGCTAGGGAATGAGTCCATGTGTGTATTTGTGTATATATGTATATATATTTGCATACATGAAGGAATACACAAACAATGCACACAGTTATGTCTGCATGATTAAATCTACCAGTATGTATTGAAAACCATGAGTTTATGCCAATGACTAATTCTAATCCGAGACCACAGAGTTCACTTGAGTTTTCTCCCTTCCCATTTTTGTAACTCCTTTCAACAGTGAGAAACCTGACGCTCATTACCCTTAATGTGTTTATCTATTGATCAGTTCCTCTCTATGTAACAAACCTCCCATTGCCACCAATGAGGGGTGGTGGCACGTTGGACTGTAAGTCAGCATCAGGATTATTTTGAAAGTTCCCCAAATGATGCTAATGTGCAGCCAAGACAGAGCACTATTGGATTAGAGGAAAGGGGAACCCTGCTATTTGACTTTGTAAATGATTTATACTTCATTTTTAAGTGAATGCCAAGTTAAATCAGTTTTGACAAAATAAAGTCTTCCTAAGGAAGTGAAACTTAAAGAGAAGACTTGATTCTACCAATATGTACAGTAAAGTATTAGAATTAAAGCACAGCCTGTCTCCTGGAAAGCTTTGAAAAATATTTGTTTTATAAATAAATCTGCTTATAGTGAACATGAATTTTCAATTCCTTTCCCTTAGTTACCTGTTTATAGGAAAAATACTTGAAAAGGTTAGCTGTTTTTTTAAAGTATGTGTCTCATTGAAGACAATGCTTTTTTCTTTAGATTTCATTTTTAAAATAAACCTTTAGTTTTAGAATACTTTCAGACTTACAGAAAAAAAAGATTTTTTTTTTTTTAATTAATGCCTTTTAAAGCACCAAATATTTAAACAGGAGGTATTTAGACTGTGATTGCTCCTTTGCTGTAGTCAGTTTTATTATATAAAACATGAAAGTCAAGTCAGTGTGACTTGGGCATGAGGAACCCCATCCTCTACATCCATTTGCTGTCAGAGGAAGCAAGAGGCTCTAGAGACAAATATAACAGAATCTGTGGCCAGCCTACCTTAGATGGTCAGCATCCGTCTTGTCAATTTTGTAAATTCATTTTCTTAAAGTTGTGCACTACTGCAAGTGGATTTTCGTCAAGAACTTCACAGTTACACTGATGGTCACATAATTTGAAATTTCCAAAGAAATCCAGACTCAGACCTCAGAAAATTTCAGTGAAATCTCTTCATTGGTTGTATTTTTAAAATTTTTATGGGAGTTACCTTAGGATGTGAATCATGTGCACTTTAGGCTTTTGTATATTTATGGCCAGAGGCGCATAGGAGAAAGGCCAGTATTTGTAAATGTGGACAAAGTCAGTGAAAACTTAAAATGTAGAGAAAACACATTTTAAAAAAAATTCCTATTTTCTTGAAGTATTAATTAGGCAATTGATTAGTTCTTGGGCACTCACCTCAGTGTTGAGCCTCCATTCCTTTTGTGTAAGTTGAGGGAATTAAACCAGATCTCTACTTTCCCAACTTGAGTCCTACAGGAACCATCTTTGTGATTTTGGCTGTATTTGCCAACAACTTGTGCTATTGTTTCACATTTTTCTTTTCTTTGACTTGAAACCATGGATTTGATGTGGATCCCCTAAATCCAACACAAGTATCAGTTCAGTACTCTGGGGAACTGGGAACTGGATCTCTAACTTCTTCCTCTTCTGAAATTCAGTAAGCATTGCATCTTGGGTTTTCCTGCCTTTAACTTTGAAGTTACACCAATAGTTGTTTATGTGTTTTTTCCAGTTGAGATAGAATGGAAGTTGACATTAGAATAAATATTATATTTTTCAAATGTAAGATATAAATTATGTTATCTTAATTTCTTAAGATTCAGCACATTTCTTAAAAACGACAGTGTTTACTATTGTATATCATTTTTATTCCATTTGAGGGGAACGAAACCTGTTGACCTTGATTCATGTTTTGTAGAAGGATGCAGTTGTGAACTCCAAAGGGGAGTACATTGATTTGTTGGACATTCAGTAGCTGCCTCTAAAAACATTGGTAGGAAATGTGTAAAACATATGGTATTGATAAGGTGGAGGAAAAATAGGGGATATAGAACATAGAGGGAGTTTAATGTTCACTACTCTGAAGATGTTATAGGAGGATACCTAAATTGTGATAAATAAATTTGTACCGTAACGGAACTAATATATTCTGCATTATTTGTGAGGAACGTTGCCAGAAGCCAACTGAATATTGTTACATGTTCACATCAGGTCCTTTACGGAATACTTTACTGAGTAGAAATATATGAATTCTTTGAAAGAGAGAGAGTATGTGTGTGTGTGTGTGTTGTGTGTGTGTGTATTCCTTTAGGAAGATATTATAAAAGCTCACTGTGAGTGGGCTTTTTAAAGTGTCTTTGAAACCAAACTTAATGTTTGGTTTTGTTTTGAAAAAAGGGTGACAAACTGAGATATGAGAATAACTAATTTATCTTGAGTTTTATGCATCCTCTTAACTGAAGTAAAATACTGTGTTCTGCCCAGTCACAGAGATGGCACGTTGCCTTGCATACCATCTTCATATTTTTAATTTGCTACCAAAGTGGACTGTGAATACAGATGTATAACCTTTTGGTGTGACATTACTTTAACAGAGAGAAGGAGCAAGAAAGGGAAGAACAGTTAATGGAAGACAAGAAAAGGAAGAAAGAGGATAAAAAGAAAAAAGAAGCCACTCAGAAGGTGGGTTTAATCAATTAAGTCTGTCTTTACATCTGTCAAGCATCCAGAATAGATAACTGCCTTGGCTTGGATAGCTGATATTTCAGGAATGCTGTTTGAGGACATTAATTTGTTTAAAAGTTTTAAAATTTGAAAGTAGGAGAAACTTAAAAGGCCTGCATTGGTGCTACAGCTGATTTTATGTAAACAATTTTGAGAAAGTCAATTCTTATGTACCATTTCTTCTTTGTACAGGCATTTAATCTCTTTCTTAAGACAGCTTGCTGGAGTTTGCCCTGGGGCTATCCTTTGGGTCCACCTGTAGGGTTGTTGTTTAGATGAGTCTGCCTGAGAAGGATCCTTGGGATAATTCCATAAAGTAACCCCTCTTAAAGAGGATCCAGTGAGCACGCTTAGTACTCTGTAGATATAGCTTTAATGCCATGGGGGAGGGTGAAGAGGAGTGAGAAGGAGGCTCTCTGGCGGCTGCCTTCTCTCTTCCTCTCTGACCTTGACCAACCCTCCCCTGGTCTGGCCTGACTGGGTCCTCCCCTGCAAGCACCTCCCCAATTCCCCCCGAGTCTCTAACGTATCATACCCTTATCCCCTTCTTGAGCTCCCACAGCCTCCAGTCCACCCACAGTGCAATGAAATGGTTCAGTCTGTGTGTGGGGGTGGGGTGGGCAGGGGGTGGGATTGGGGAATTTTCTTAAGGAAAAAAGGAAAGACGCTAAAAGAAAAAAAAAAGAGCCAGCAGCTGCCAACTGAAAATCTTAGTTAAAATGCATGTCTGAGAAGGCTGTTCGAAGCAGACAGTGGCTAGCACGCCTCCCTCCCCTCATCAGCCTTGGCGGTTGTCTGCTCTTAGTCACTTCCCTCGCCTCGCCATTTTCCTAGCATCAGCATCACCTGACTTGGGTTCTGGCTTGGCAAGGTTGGTTTTGTTCCTTTTTTGGAAGCAAGCAGTTTTACTCCAGTTCTTGTTAACTGCTACCTGGGTGGCAAGGCCCCACTGTGGGCTAGGTTTGAGTGTCCCATCTTTGAAGCAAAGTTTAGGGAGATGAAAACTGTTAAGCGATTTAAGGGAACTCTAGATTTAGGATAGAGTCAAGGCAATTTATTGAACACAAGCCAATGCAGGAAACAATGGACACTGAATATATTTTCAGTATTGTTGGGTATAGAGTTCCCCATAATTCAGTTTTCTGAATTATTGAAATAGATCATTTCTAAGTGCCAACATTTAAAAAGAAATCCTGGAAATATTTTCTGAATTAGATACATACAACTGTGCTATGTTAAACATTTGAAATGTTATTTTCCCTTTTTTCTTGACTTCATTAAAAGGAATATTTGTTATTGTTTGGTGCTGTTATAGACGATTGCATTCTTTAAGAGCTTGTCTGTTTTTGTGTGTCTATTTCTATTAATATTGTGTGCTCACTGTCACATCTTTATGCTATTAGGGCAGTTGGTTCTAATGTGTTGCTTTTAATCTATTTCTTGAGCTTGTTAGAATTGTCTGGAATGACAGTATAAAGTCTGAACAGAGAAGTCAAATAACAGCTCAGAGGCTTTTTTGTGCTTGCTTTGGGCACGCAGTCATAGCCCGTGTCATTGAGGTTGTGATATGTGTGTCCATTGGCCGTGGGGCGTTGCTGGTGCCCTGGTGTTGGGCCCTGGCTTCTGGGCTCTTGTCTCTGTGCCCTGCACATGCTGACCCCTCCAACTGGAGTGACATGAAATTGAACCTCAGCGAAAGCTTTCTTCCTTCAGGGCCCTCACATACATATCTTCTACTAAATCCTTACAAAAATTGGATATTGCAGTCCAAGGGAGTGGATTGCAAATAGGCTGGACCTTTGGGACTTGGGCAAAGGCTGTTAACAATAAGATGCCAAATAGAGCGATTGTTTTAGACAATATACACTCCATCTTCAGTCTTAACATAGACGACAGTGTTCTCATGAACTAAAGTTATCAATATCTAAGAATGATTAAAATATGCATCTGTAAATTTTCATTGTGGATCCCACTAGTGAAAAAATTATTTAAATAAAAGATGGTGTGGTTGTAGTCTAGAGTGAATTGGGATTATTGCTGTTGAGAATATGGTTTATGCAGCTGGACAGTCTCCCTGGTGTGATTGTTACCTGCATTAAGCATTGATTGCATATTCGAGGTTGGTTGACACAAACTGGCACCTAGCCTTTGAAGTTGTTTTATCATACTGAACCACTGAATAATTTCAGAATGAAATTCAGATTTAGCAGTTTTCTTTAAGAAGAGAGTGCAAAGCGTACCATGTGATAGTCTTCGTGGTTTTCAACCTTTATTGTAGAGACAGTGCCTCAACCATAAAATGTGCTATGATGGAAAGAATCATAGAGAATGTGCCAGAGTCTCTATTGTGCAGTCATTCAGTCAGCAAGCATTTGTGTTGCCTCTTCTTAGTGCTTCCACATCTTTCACGCTGCTCACCCCATTATTTTATAATCCTCTGTTTTTGTCTGTTTTCTTTAGACTAAGTTTCGTGAGGTTTTACTCATATTTGTATTTCCAGTGTCTTGGGCAGTGTATGGTGTGTAGTAGCCTCCCAATGAAATGTTTGTTGAATAAACGACTGCTCAAGAATCAATGATGGCAATGTAGTTTTCTTACAGAGGTGACTTTTACTTAAAGCTAGAATGAAATTACTTCCACACAGAAATTAAACACGAGCTTTCCATTGTGTTCAGCGGCTCCGGCAGTTTGCTCTTTCTAGAGTCATCACTGAGTACACTGGGTTAGATTTCCATTCATGAGAGAGGTATCAAAGAAGGATTCCATTCCCATTCATTAGGCTGATGCTGCTAAAGGAGCATTGTTTAGTGCTGGCAGATTTTGCTTTGATCATCAGGCTTTTCACCCTCTGGGGGACAGCTCTTTTAATAGAACCTACATTAAAAGACTTATTTGAAATTATTTGGTTTGTTGCTTACAACTGGGGAAGGTGTTGACTTCCTGTATAACTTATCTTCAAAATGGCATTCTAAGAAATATTTACAATGGTACAAAATCTAAACTGGCTTAAATGCAAATCAGTTCATTCTTAGATAAGTGGGATTATAGAAAAATTATTCAAGAATATTTTTCAGTAGAATTTAATTCTGTGACGTTAGGCCTGGGAAACATTTCATTCATTTTAAGATGCTATCTACCACAAATTCAAGACAGAAGAATCAGCTTTTCCTTTAATTCATGAATGTAAGAAAAACTCCAGGAGGTCATACAAGTGAATTGTTGACCTCGGATTCAGTGTCTGGCAATAGTGTGCTAGGATAAATTGTGATGTGGGCTGGTTAGTTATAGGATATATCCTCCAAAAATGAGTGTCTTTTCATAAACACCCATTGCAGCAACCCAGTATGGTTACCAGCCACAAATAATCAAACCTCTTATTTCTTACATGAATATTTTCATTGCAAAAGTAAGATATCCAATATAAAAACACTTTGCAAGATAAACAGTTGAGAAAGGGAGGGGGGTCAGAATCACCCATAATCTCAATAATGAAACATAACCCCCTATTAGAATTCTGGCATATTACCTTTTGGATGTTTTTCCTTATGCATGCTCTTTTGTGGTTTTGTTTTTATACATTACAGGGCATGTATAATTAGGTGCCCTCCTTTATTTTACTTCTTAACAATATTAGAAACAGTTTTCCGTGTGGCTCCTAATCATCATTTCCAAACTCTCAAGCCATTATTATATTTGGCATGTGCAACCTTTTAGGTTAATCATGTCCATAGATGTATTCATTTTATTAAATAAAAAAATACTTTTAACAAAGCACTCTTTATTTGTTCAAAATTTACATATTTCAATCTTATTGCTATATTTTGTGCTTTTCCATAAACTTTGATAATAACAGCAAACATTTGCTGAGCCTTGGCATATCTGATTTAATCGTCACAACCCCTTGCGGGGAGATACTGTTATTATCTCTATCAAGCAGATAAAGAGAGCACTGAGGTCCCATAGCCAGGAAGTGGGAGGGCTTAGTTTTGAATCCTGTTCTTGTATGATGACCTTGGCTGCCTCTGATGATGTTCCCCCATCCCTCTCCACCCCCAGCTTCTGCTTTCTAGATGTAAGATCTAGTATTTGAATTCGTACTTACGGAGGAATCTTTTTGTCTCCATGGCTAATTTAGTTTCTGGGCCACATCCATTGTTAGTTTCTAGCCACAACAGTCAAAATGGTTAACAGCATTACTGCTACATGGACCTGATCATTTAAAGGGAGTGCATTTCTTTTTCTTTTCTTAGTATCTTTCCTAATGGTGGTCACATCAGTTGTAGTTGAACATAACGGTTATTGTCTTTTGAAGGGTGTATAAAATGACTCCTAGGTTCTTTTTCTTGATTTTAACTATGCGTGGGTATCTGACAGCTTGAATTATTTGGACCATCAGAATTAAAGTAGTCTTACGAGATAGTTCTGAATTAGATAGTGAGTTGCATTTACTTATGTCTGTTAATTTATTTTATTTTGCAGGTCACGGAACAAAAAACCAAAGGTAAGATTTTCTTTTTTTAAGTCAGAACCTCTTGTGTTGAGATTTTATGCTGTTGCTGACTCATCCTCCAGTCCACTTGAAAAGAGCTGGTGGGTATAGCAGTAATTAAGGTTGGTTGTTTGCCCTCACTGAAGAACAGTAATGACAAATTAAAATTACTTGTAGTAGTGTTTCTGGTTGGCCTTAAATTATTTTGGAAGTAATTGAGATTAGAAAGAGTCATACCTTGTTTTGAAAGTATATGGGTCATGATTTTGAACTGAACTTTTTTAACACTTTTCTCAGAACCACAAATGCAAAACACCAGTTCCTAATTTACAGACAGGAACTGCAGAGGGTTGTTAACCACCTTGATCCATGACATGCACTGGGTCTGAAAATTGAATGTTACATCTAGGATGTTCATATTAACTTCTGAGCTAGAGCCTAGAATATGCTTTTAAAAAACATAATAAGTTTTGAGTACGCTCTTTTACAAAATAGTGATGTACTTTCCGCAGAAGCAAATGTCCCTCATGTCAGTCTCAACCTTAATATCTGTATCTTTTTTGAGTCTTCTCTCCTGTTATTTTCATTATCCAATTTTGTCTGATGATAGTCATACTTTAAGTCAGCTCCCCTTAAAAATGGGAGACTTAATTCTTTGAGACCGGTACTCTACCTCCTATCCTTATCCATCTAAATATGTAGTTCTCAACTAGTATATGTATAGAGTCATTTGCAAAGATTTGTCATAATAAACTAGCCCAGGCCTCCTCCCAGATTTTGACAGTCCCAAGGCAACAGCCTTAGCAGATGTATTTTGAAAAGTCTCCATAGATGACCCTGGTACATGTTCCAGGTTGAGAATCACTGCCCTGGATGAAGATGATAAGATGTGACCATGATAACTTGGAGGAGGTTATAAGTGATGAGGAGAGGTCAAGGCTTGACAGGAGGCTGTCTAATGATTGGATTTTTCTTTGTTTTGTTTGGTATTGTTTTTTTGTTTTGTTTTGTTTTTTTAATCTTCATTTTATTGAGATATATTCACATACCACGCAGTCATACAAAACAAATCGTACTTTCGATTGTTTACAGTACCATTACATAGTGGTACATTCATCACCCAAATCAATCCCTGACACCTTCATTAGCACACGCACAAAAATAACAAGAGTAATAATTAGAGTGAAAAAGAGCAATTGAAGTAAAAAAGAACACTGGGTACCTTTGTCTGTTTGTTTCCTTCCCCTATTTTTCTACTCATCCATCCATAAACTAGACAAAGTGGAGTGTGGTCCTTATGGCTTTCCCAATCCCATTGTCACCCCTCATAAGCTACATTTTTATACAACTGTCTTCGAGATTCATGGATTCTGGGTTGTAGTTTGATAGTTTCAGGTATCCACCACCAGCTACCCCAATTCTTTAGAACCTAAAAAGGGTTGTCTAAAGTGTGCATAAGAGTGCCCACCAGAGTGACCTCTCGGCTCCTTTTGGAATCTCTCTGCCACTGAAGCTTATTTCATTTCCTTTCACATCCCCCTTTTGGTCAAGAAGATGTTCTCCATCCCACGATGCCAGGTCTACATTCCTCCCCGGGAGTCATATTCCACGTTGCCAGGGAGATTCACTCCCCTGGGTGTCTGATCCCACGTAGCGGGGAGGGCAGTGATTTCACCTTTCAAGTTGGCTTAGCTAGAGAGACAGGGCCACATCTGAGCAACAAAGAGGCATTCGGGAGGAGGCTCTTAGGCACAACCATAGGGAGGCCTAGCCTCTCCTTTGCAGCAACCGTCTTCCCAAGGGTAAAACCTGTGGTAGAAGGCTCAACCCATCAAACCACCAGTCCCCTATGTCTGTGGTCATGTTAGCAACCATGGAGGTGGGGTAGGCGAATACCCCTGCGTTCTCCACAGGCTCCTCAAGGGGGCACTACATCTTTTTTTTTTCCTTGTTTTTCTTTTTTTTTTTTTTTTTTTAACTTTCCCTTCTTTTTTAAATCAACTGTATGAAAAAAAAGTTAAAAAGAAAACAAACATACAATAAAAGAACATTTCAAAGAGACCATAACAAGGGAGTAAGAAAAAGACAACTAACCTAAGATAACTGCTTAACTTCCAACCTGTTCCTACTTTACCCCAAGAAAGTTACCTAATATAGCAACATTTCTGTGAACTTGTTCCTACTATATCCATCAGAAATTAACAGACCATAGTCATTCCTGGGCATCCCCAGACCGTTAAATAGCTTATCTGTTCTTCTTGGATTATTGTTCCCCCTTCCTTAATTGCTCTCTATTGCTAGTTCCCCTACATTCTACATTATAAACCATTTGTTTTACATTTTTCAAAGTTCACATTAGTGGTAGCATATAATATTTCTCTTTTTGTGCCTGGCTTATTTCGCTCAGCATTATGTCTTCAAGGTTCATCCATGTTGTCATATGTTTCACAAGATCGTTCCTTCTTACTGCCGCGTAGTATTCCATCGTGTGTATATACCACATTTTATTTATCCACTCATCTGTTGAAGGACATTTGGGTTGTTTCCATCTCTTGGCAATTGTGAATAATGCTGCTATGAACATTGGCGTGCAGATATCTGTTTGTGTCACTGCTTTCCGATCTTCCGGGTATATACCAAGAAGTGCAATCGCTGGATCGAATGGTAACTCTATATCTAGTTTTCTAAGGAACTGCCAGACTGACTTCCAGAGTGGCTGAACCATTATACAGTCCCACCAACAATGAAAAAGAGTTCCAATTTCTCCACATCCCCTCCAGCATTTGTAGTTTCCTGTTTGTTTAATGGCAGCCATTCTAACCGGTGTTAGATGGTATCTCATTGTGGTCTTAATTTGCATCTAATAGCTAGTGAAGCTGAACATTTTTTCATGTGTTTCTTGGCCGTTTGTATTTCCTCTTCAGAGAACTGTCTTTTCATATCTTTTGCCCATTTTATAATTGGGCCGACTGTACTATTGTCATTGAGTTGTAGGATTTCTTTATATATACAAGATATCAGTCTTTTGTCAGATACACGGTTTCCAAAAATTTTTTCCCTTTGAGTTGGCTGCCTCTTTACCTTTTTGAGAAATTCCTTTGAGGTGCAGAAACTTCTAAGCTTGAGGAGTTCCCATTTATCTATTTTCTCTTTTGTTGCTTGTGCTTTGGGTGTAAAGTCTAGGAAGTGGCCACCTAATACAAGGTCTTGAAGATGTTTTCCTACATTATCTTCTAGGAGTTTTATGGTACTTTCTTTTATATTGAGATCTTTGGTCCATTTTGAGTTAATTTTTGTGTAGGGGGTGAGGTAGGGGTCCTCTTTCATTCTTTTGGATATGGATATCCAACTCTCCTAGCCCCATTTGTTGAAAAGACCATTATGACTCAGTTCAGTGACTTTGGGGGCCTTATCAAAGATCAGTCGGCCATAGATCTGAGGGTCTATCTCTGAATTCTCAATTCGATTCCATTGATGTATATGTCTATCTTTGTGCCAGTACCATGCTGTTTTGGCAACTGTGGCTTTATAATAAGCTTCAAAGTCAGGCAGTGTAAGTCCTCCCACTTCGTTTTTCTTTTTTAGAGTGTCTTTAGCAATTCGAGGCATCTTCCCTTTCCAAATAAATTTGATCACTAGCTTTTCCAAGTCTGCAAAGTAGGTTGTTGGAATTTTGATTGGGATTGCATTGAATCTGTAGATGAGTTTGGGTAGAATTGACATCTTAATGACATTTAGCCTTCCTATCCATGAACATGGAATATTTTTCCATCTTTTAAGGTCCCCTTCTATTTCTTTTAGTAGAGTTATGTAGTTTTCTTTGTATAGGTCTTTTACATCTTTGGTTAAGTTTATTCCTAGGTACTTGATTTTTTTAGTTGCTATTGAAAATGGTATCTTTTTCTTGAGTGTCTCTTCAGTTTGTTCATTTCTAGCATATAGAAACATTACTGACTTATGTGCATTAACCTTGTATCCCGCTACTTTGCTAAATTTGTTTATTAGCTCTAGTAGCTGTATCGTCGATTTCTCAGGGTTTTCCAGATATAAGATCATATCATCTGCAAACAATGACAGTTTTACTTCTTCTTTTCCAATTTGGATGCCTTTTATTTCTTTGTCTTGCCGGATTGCTCTGGCTAGCACTTCCAGCACAATGTTGAATAACAGTGGTGACAGCGGGCATCCTTGTCTTGTTCCTGATCTTAGAGGGAAGGCTTTCAGTCTCTCACCATTGAGTACTATGCTGGCTGTGGGTTTTTCATATATGCTCTTTATCATGTTGAGGAAGTTTCCTTCAATTCCTACCTTTTGAAGTGTTTTTATCAAAAAGGGATGTTGGATTTTGTCAAATGCTTTTTCAGCATCTATTGAGATGATCATTTGATTTTTCCCTTTTGACTTGTTAATGTGTTGTAATACATTGATTGTTTTTCTTATGTTGAACCATCCTTGCATGCCTGGAATAAACCCCACTAGGTCATGGTGTATGATTTTTTTAATGTGTCTTTGGATTCGATTTGCAGGTATTTTGTTGAGGATTTTGGCATCTATATTCATTAGGGAGATTGGCCGGTAGTTTTCCTTTTTTGTAGCATCTTTGCCTGGTTTTGGTATTAGATTGATGTTAGCTTCATAAAATGAGTTAGGTAGTGTTCCATTTTCTTCAATGTTTTGAAAGAGTTTGAGTAAGATTGGTGTCAGTTCTTTCTGGAAAGTTTGGTAGAATTCCCCTGTGAAGCCATCTGGCCCTGGGCATTTATTTGTGGGAAGATTTTTGATGACTGATTGGATCTCTTTGCTTGTGATGGGTTGGTTGAGGTCTTCTATTTCTTCTCTGGTCAGTCTAGGTTGTTCATATGTTTCCAGGAAATTGTCCGTTTCCTCTACATTATCCAGTTTGTTGCCATACAGTTGTTCATAGTATCCTCTTATAATTTTTTTAATTTCTTCAGGATCTGCAGTTATGTCACCTTTTTCATTCATTATTTTGTTTCCTTGGGTCTTCTCTCTTTTTGATTTTGTCAGTCTAGCTAGGGGCTTGTCAATCTTGTTGATCTTCTCAAAGAACCAACTTTTGGTGATATTTATCCTCTCTATTGTTTTTTTGTTTTCTAGGTCATTTATTTCTGCTTTAATCCTTGTTATTTCTTTTCTTGTACTTGGTTTAGTATTGGTTTGCTGTTCATTTTCTAGCTTCTTCAGTTGATCCATTAGTTCTTTGATTTTGGCTCTTTCTTCCTTTTTAATATATGCGTTTAGTGCTATAAATTTCCCCCTTAGCACTGCTTTTGCTGCATCCCATAGGTTTTGGTATGTTGTGTTCTCATTTTCATTCGTCTCTATATATTTAGCAATTTCTCTTGCTATTTCTTCTTTAACCCACTGATTGTTTAGGAGTGTGTTGTTTAACCTCCAGGTATTTGTGAATTTTCTAAGTCTCTGATGGTTATTGACTTCTGATTGTATTCCATTGTGGTCAGAGAATGTGCTTTGAATAATTTCAATCTTTTTAAATTTATTGAGGCTTGTTTTATGTCCCAGCATATGATCTATTCTGGAGAAAGTTCCGTGAGCACTAGAAAAGTATGTGTATCCTGGTGATTTGGGATGTAATGTCCTGTATATGTCTGTTAAATCTAATTCATTTATCAGATTGTTTAGGTTTTCAATTTCCTTATTGGTCTTCTGTCTGGTTGATCTATCTATAGGAGAGAGTGATGTGTTGAAGTCTCCCACAATTATTGTGGAAACATCAATTGCTTCCTTTAGTTTTGCCAGTGTTTCTCTCATGTATTTTGTGGCACCTTGGTTGGGTGCATAGACATTTACGATTGTTATTTCTTCTTGCTGAATTGCCCCTTTTATTAGTATGTAGTGGCCTTCTTTGTCTCTCAAAACATCCCTGCATTTGAAGTCTATTTTATCTGAGATTAATATTGCTACACCTGCTTTCTTTTGGCTGTAGCTTGCATGAAATATTTTTTTCCATCCTTTCACTTTCAGTTTCTTTGTGTCCCTGTGTCTGAGATGAGTCTCTTGTATGCAACATACTGATGGTTCATTTTTTTTTGATCCATTCTGTGAATCTGTATCTTTTAATTGGGGAGTTTAATCCATTTACATTCAACGTTAAAACCGTGAAGGCATTTCTTGAATCGGCCATCTTATCCTTTGGTTTATGTTTGTCATATTTTTCCCCTCTGTCTATTAATATCCTTTTTTGTACCCATACCGAATCTCTTTAGTACTGAACCTTTCTCCAGGTCTCTCTGTTCTTTCTTTGTTTCTCTGTCTGTAGGGCTCCCTTGAGTATCTCCAGTAGGGCAGGTCTCTTGTTAGCAAATTCTCTCAGCATTTGTTTGTCTGTGAAAAATTTAAGCTCTCCCTCAAATTTGAAGGAGAGCTTTGCTGGATAAAGTATTCTTGGCTGGAAATTTTTCTCACTCAGAATTTTAAATATATCGTGCCACTGCCTTCTTGCCTCCATGGTGGCTGCTGAGTAGTCACTACTTAGTCTTATGCTCTTTCCTTTGTATGTGGTGAATTGCTTTTCTCTTGCTGCTTTCAGAACTTGCTCCTTCTCTTCTGTGTTTGACAGTGTGATCAGTATATGTCTCGGAGTGGGTTTATTTGGATTTATTCTATTTGGGGTTCGCTGAGCATTTATGATTTGTGTATTTATGTTGTTTAGAAGATTTGAGAAGTTTTCCCCAACAATTTCTTTGAATACTCTTCCTAGACTTTTACCCTTTTCTTCCCCTTCTGGGACACCAATGAGTCTTATATTTGGACGTTTCATATTATCTATCATATCCCTGAGGTCCATTTCGATTTTTTCAATTTTTTTCCCCATTCTTTCTTTTATGCTTTCATTTTCCATTCTGTCATCTTCGAGGTCACTGATTCGTTGTTCAACTTCCTCTAGTCTTGTACTATGAGTGTCCAGAATATTTTTAATTTGGTCAACAGTTTCTTTAATTTCCATAAGATCATCCATTTTTTTATTTAGTCTTGCAATGTCTTCTTTATGCTCTTCTAGGGTCTTCTTGATTTCCTTTGTCTCCCGTACTATGGTCTCATTGTTCATCTTTAGTTCTTTGAGTAGCTGCTGTAGGTGCTGTGCCTCTTCTGATCTTTTGATTTGGGTGCTTGGGCTTGGGTTATCCATATCGTCTGTTTTTTTCATATGCTTTATAATTTTCTGTTGTTTTTGGCCTCGTGGCATTTGCTGAACTTGATAGGGTTCTTTTAGGATTTGTAGACCAATTGAAGTCCTTATCTCTAATTTATCAGATCTACAGGTTCATGGAGTACACTTTCTCTAACCAGCAGGTGGCGTCCACGAGCCACCTGTTCTCCACAAGCCAGTTCTCCCCTGCTTAGCCTTTTTGGTGAGTTGGGGTGTGAGTCTTGTTGGGTCCAATTGGTGTACCAAGCTTGCGTGTGTAGTTGGTGTTGCCTGCCCTGTGTATGGGGCGTGTTTCTGGGCAGTCAGGAAGGGGGGGGTGGCTGTAACAATCAAATCTCCCTGGTGATCCTAGAGTTTTAAAGCTGCTGCAATAGTCTAATCCTTCAGTTCAGTCCTGCCACAGTTTGTCTCTGCCACTGACCCACAAGTCTTTGGTATTGGCGTATGGCTCCTGAGACTTGCAAGTGGGCCCCTCTTCCAGGCCGTGCACCCCGGGTCCTCTGTTGAGGGATGACTGTGCTATGTCACAGGTGAGTGCCGTCCCCCCAGGGCAGTTCTGGGCTGCTGGGCTGTGTAGGGAGGCTCCCAGTCTGCTGAAATGATGGCTGAATGGGGCTTTGTTAATTCACACTGCTCTACCTTCCCAACTCTGGGACAATCAGCTGAGGTTGCAGGGAAGGCTAATGTGCACGCCCAGTTTTGTGGTGTGTGCCTGTTATTTGAAGCACTTCCGTCACACTGGGTTGTCCGGGGCAGTTCTGGGCTGTGGGGCTGGCGATGGGCAGGAGTGTTTCCTGTCCACCAGGATGATGGCTGTGAGCGGACACCCCCCTTTTCTTGGGAAGTTGTGGTGTGTAGTGAATTTTCTCAGCCACTGGATTATTGCGTTTTGTCTCAGAGCTGTCCTAGTTCTGCTTTTGACTTGACCTGCCCAAATTGCAAGTCTTTGAAGCTTTCTTTATTGGGCTTCTTAGAGTAATTGTTTTAGAAAAAGAAAAAAGGATTAAAAAAAAAAAAAAAAAAGGGCCCTCCTCAGAGATCTAATGGGTTATTGAAATGCTAAGAGACAAAGCAACCAGGGCCATTAAGGAAAGGTCCACAGGGCAGAGAGATCAGCTTTTCTTCGGGATTTGCATATGCGCCTCAGGGCCTGAGCTCGGGCCTGAGCTCTGCCCTTCCCCTTTCTATGTTCACCAGAACTCCAAAAATCCTCCGCTTTTATTTTGGAGTTTTTCGTGTTGTTTTTTTTCTATGCCTGTCTCCTCTCTGCTGGGCTGGCTGCTCTCAGATTCTCTGGTGTCTGGTCTCCGTCTATCTATGGTTGGAGTTTGGATCAGCAGAATGAGTTTCCGATAAGGGCTGCCACTGCAGTTCTCCCTTCTCCTTCCCGGAGCTGACAGCTCCTCCTCCCACGGGACTGAGCCTGGCAGGGAGGGGTGCGGGTCCCCTGGCCGCAAAAACTTACAGATTTCGCTGATCTCAGCAGTTCCACGTTTTCATGAGTGTTGTATGAAGTATGCCCAAAGTCAGATTGCTCTGTGGTGTCCAGTCCACGCAGTTCCTGGCTTTCTACCTACTTTCCGGGAGGAGTAACTAAAACATACAGCTCACCGGTCTGCTATCTTGCCCCGCCTCCTCTGTTTTGTTTTATTAGACTAGCAGGCTGCCAAAGCAGGTCACAAAGTGATGGAAGACTAGTAAAGCCACTACTGGTTCTTAGGAAACTTGGTGATGGAAAACACATTCTCAGATGACAGGACATTACTGTAATATATTTCTAATCAAAAGGAGACTATAGTCTGGGGTTTTGTAGTGATTTATAAAATAAACTTAGATAAACCATTATTAATTTTAATTATCTTACTTAGAGGAAATGGTATTCTCCCATTGTACATTTAGCCAGTTCCCAACCCAAAAGTAGGTTTTCTTTTGGAAGTATCTTTGTATGTAAATTTCTTGTTTGAAATATAAATTATACTTTACTATAGAAATAGTGTTATTGTTACTGGCTCAGTGTCCATATTTTCTAAAGCAACATGCTGTCTAGGAAGGATTTGGGCACATAAGTATTTATATTTATAAGACATTGTGATGATTTAAGGGGACAACAGATGAGAAAATTAGCATTTTCCTGGAAAATCTGGGCACTGTGGTTGCTGGAACATGGTGGTTAGGTTCCTAGGTCTGGCCACAAATCTAATGCTTATGAAACCAAGTACTATTTGTGCTATAGAACCAAGTTGGCTCTGTGTGGGAAGTAGTGTTTCTACTGGAAAATTCAAAATCCATTCAACATTCTTGTTCAAAAAATTTTTTATTATATTTTTCTGGTACTAGATCAGGTCTCAGAAACACATTCCTCTTTCCTTTGCCAAAGTCTTAAAAATCAGACTTTCTTTTCTACTCACTACCATATTATGCTTCCAATTAGGGTCTTTCTCCTACCTACTGTGAAATGGACGAGGGTCAATTTCCATACTCTCACTCCTTCCTGTAAGAAAAATTAAGTAAAATAATCCTAAAGTGAGTTGTGAGTCTGTTTAGGGTCTCCTATGGGGTTTCGTTGTTAGAACCAGCAAGTGGTCAGGGAGTAAAAATAAAAATTATCCCTTAGGTGTGTTAGACTGTAAGTAACCTTTCTCCTGCCCAGTTTTTCAGTCACATCTTCATCTTCATTCCAGGGAGCCTGTCTAGGCACTCTGTGTCTTGTTTTTCTGTTCCCTCAGCTGCAGTTTCTGGGTTCCATTCCTCTCCCCAAAGATGTCTTCTTCCTCAGGCAGTCTTCCCTTTAACTCTGAATCCAGCCCTCTTTCCCCAAGACCCAGTAAGAAAAAATAAAAGGCTGTTTTGGTGCCAAGTCTCTCGTTGAACAGAGGAATGAAGTAATATTTTTCCATATTTCGGAGAAAGAATAGATTCACTATGTATTCTTCTTTTATCTTCCATTATTTAACAACAGAAGAATTAGTGGTGAGAATTTTAGAAGAACAGGACAGGGGTTTTAAGTGGGGCTTATGTGAAGGCATGGGATAAATAATAAAAGGCACTTAAAGCGAGAACTAATGTCCCCCTTTGATGGATATTAGACTTAGACTCAAAAGAGTCTGACAGATTGATATAATAGACGAGATTTAAACAAGATGAAATTTAACATGGATAAAGGATACTAACAAGTTTAAGACCCAGTGGTATGACTATATATTAAGGGAATTGGGACATAGTAATTTAGCCATGTTAAAAAGATGTTGGGGTGATGGTTGGCTTAAGGAGAGTTATCCATATGAAATGACTGATTTATGAAAGCTAATGTGGCCTTAAGTTGTATTAATGGAAATACAGTATTTAGGAAGGGATATGCAGTTCCTCTAATGGGCACTACACTGTGGAAAGAGATGAACCTCCATGGATCATATGGAGATTGGGCCAGATTGGTCAAGGAATTATACCTGTGTCACCTCAGAAAGGGTTAAAACCTGGGGATATTTAGCCTAGAGAAGAGGCCTTTCAGGGGGATTGAGGAACTGTTTTCAAATACTTGAAGGGCTCTGGCAGCCACCACCACTTAACAGGTCCTTGGTAAATGTATGTTGTGTGTTTTGTTCAGTGACACTTGTTCTGGTCCCAAGAGGACCAGTGGTGAGTGAAGGCAACAGGGAAAAGCTTCCAGCTCAGTTTAAGTTTAAAATCTCAGATATTGTTGTCCAGTATCTTGCCCGTTGACTCCACTTGAACATGGCAGAGGGACAGTACCTTTCCGTCAGCGTACCCTAGGTTATGGAGCATTGCAGTACATTTGGCCACAATTCTAACATAGTAGTACCGGATTTTCCCCCAAGTAAATAATTTACAGACTAAACTGCTTACAGCACCTCCACACTTGGAGTGACACCTACATGTTCTAACACTGGCAGGGGCCTATGGCTCAGAGATGGAAAAGGCTGCCTCTAGAGGAATGAATGTAAGGTATTGTAAGACGTGTGGCCCAGACACATGGACATGAAATAGTCTTGAGGGGAGGTGATGAGGACTTGAACCTGGTGAAGAACAGTGATGGTAGAGAGAAGGGAATGGACTGGAGAGATGCTTCTGTTCAACAGAACTAATGTTGATCAGAGGATGGTGTGTGAGGGAAGGAGAGAAATCTAAGATGCCTTCCTTGTTTTTTGACTTGAGGCAGCTGGTTGGATGATGACTTCATTCTTCATTCTTTGAGCTAGGAAATACTGTTGGAGATGCTGGGGAACAAGTTTGAGGGTGAGAGGAAGGGTGAAAGAGCTCTGGGTTGGAATAGTGATTTGGGAAACATTTGTACATAGGTGATAGTTAAAGCCTGAGCATGGCAGTTTGTACTTTAGGAACTTAAATGTTGGAAGGCTCCAGGCCCCACCTAAAAAACTCAGATTTTTTAAAAGATACAACTCTTGGTCAAATTCAGCTGCCATTTGGTAACTCTCTTAGGGCATAGTCAAAAAAGCAGAGGTAGACAGCTGTGGCCCAGGGCTTGGGTCTGACTTACCACCTGTTTTTGTGTACCGCCCATGAGCTAAGAAGGTTTTTTTGTTTGTTTATTTGTTTAATTTTTTTTTTCAGTTTTTAAGGATTTGAAAAAATTAAAAAGAAAAATATTTCATGGGATATGAAAATGACAGGACATTTGTATTTCAGTGTCCATGAATAGTTTTATTGGAAGACAACCACACTCATTTGTTTACATATTTATGTCTAGCTATAGGGTTGAAGAGCTGTGTAGCCTGCAAAGCCTAAGATATTGACTCTCTGGCCCTTTACAAAAAATGTTTGCTAACCCTTGGTGAAGAGGGAAAGGAATGACCAGAAGTGTCAGAAGTTGCAGAAGAGTTGAAGAAAAGGTCCAACGGGGTCCATCAGACAGGCAATTAAGATTTCTGGTTATTTAATGAGGAGAGAAGCTTTCAGTCAGATGTTCAGAGCAAAAGCCAAGATGCATTGGGTTCAGGAAGGTAAAGAAAAGGAGACAGTGCTTCGGGGTTTCTGAAGCTTGTTCAGTGGGCCTGGACCACTGGCTGTGTGGCATCAGACTTGGAGATTGTATTGCATTATCATTTAATGTTCTTCAGTCATGGGCTGCCTGAAGAAAGTTTCAGCCTAAAATAATGTCTTTTCTTGAGTTTGTTTTTTAATTACTACTTCAGAAATTTTTTTTTTTAATGTTTGGTACCATCAGGGTAGTTATAGGAAACCTTATCGGTCCTATGTAGCAATTGGGTTTGTGTTGCATATATACTTAAAAATTAAAAACTTAGAAACCTGCCTGTTTCTGAATTCTCATAGATTAAAGAGTTTTTTATCTGCAAAAGTGGCATTTTACTAAATTTTTTCAAAAATAGAGCAATTGAAAGTTTAAACTGTAGGATGTGAGAATGATGTAAGATAAAGGAAATGGGGAAGGGGAAAAGATAACAGTCATTGGGGTACAGAAATGGTTTTTAGAAGTAAATGAATAGAAATGAGAAAATAGAATACCTAGTAATATCTTTATTTCCCTTTGATACAGAGATCATGTTATATTCCTTTATTTTGAGCAGCTCATCTTCAGAAACATTTATACTATAATCTAACGACCATTGAGATTTGGAAGAGAAAAGAGAGGGCCTGAAAGGTAACATGTTCAGTCTTGAGGATTCCTCCCTCTTTTGTTATCTTCTGATGTTCTGGAGTGTGGTGTGGCATACACACTGATTTTGATGACTTTGATTTGGACATCGGGAGTCAGATTGGGCTAGGCATCCTGCCTCACAGCTGCATTGCTCTCCAGTTAGAGTGCCTCGAATTCTGATCGGTCTTTAAGTGCTTAAAGTTCCTTGAATTCAAAGAAAGGTGCAAAAAAAAAGAAGAATAATAATTCACTGAAATCCTGAAATACCATTTCCTTGTAACTATTTGTGCTGCAGGCCTTTTCTGGACTCTGCATCCTGGAGTGATTGATCTTCTGGGTCAGAGCTCCTTATTGGAAGGAAAGTAATTGAGGCATGGTCCCATCTTTTAATGACTTTATCTTTTACTGTCCATTCTGTCTCTGATGTAATGGTGGGAAAATGCCTAAAGAGCTTCTGCAAGGAATCTTGCACTATGATATGATGCTCGTCGGATTTCTTTGGTTAAAACAGTGCTGTGACTGCTGTAAAATTAGTCAGACTGGTCTTCAGACCTCAGCCCTGTAGGCTGCCCATTTTGTTTTGCAGGGCTTCTAGCTGCTATGACTGTGTTAAGGCATTAGCAGACCTGGTTAACTTAAAATGAATGTTCTGGCCCTTTTATATAGAGGCAACCTTGCATACACATAGCTACTTCCACCTTATAAACCAGTTGGGAAGAATCCCAGCCTTTGCCGAATTCTTGTTTATTCACATAGTAAAAGGAAAAGGGATTGGGAATCCTCTAGACTTAGACAGAAAACCAATCTTTATATAATTAATCTCTATTTGTTAATTTAAGTTTCTCATCCACCAGCTGTTATAGGTCATGCAGAGCTGTTATAGGTCATGTTATTAGGCAATGGCTAATTTATTTTCTTAAGTCACACATTTATTCTGCTCATGAGATTATGAATCCTCTGATCTTCCTTCCTTACTGGGAGGCCCAGTACTGCCTCATGATTGGCTAAGGTTAAACCCAGAGGCTGTCTTAAAGTTAATCCAGGGTCTACTCTTTTCTCTGGTACTTACAGTATTTGGTCAGTGTCACTGGTGGTATAGATTAGGTACCCTGATTTCTGATGATGTGTCTCTCTCCTCATAAAGGGGTCAGTTAAATCACCAACATGTTGGCCCAGCATCATTTCAACCGTTTAAAGCAGCACTGCCACTAGAGCTGGCCCTCACTTTGCTCTGGATGGCAGGGGATGTTAGCCTCAGAGTCATCTCAATTGTCAGGCTCAGTGATTATTTCAGAACTGCTGCCAGCCTCCATTTGCCTGGGAGATTTTCATGGAAAGGGTGGGGGTCTTTTGTAGGATGAGGCAAGAGAGGTGCAGATCCAGGAGAAAAATCTCTGTAGGGTTGAGAGGGGAAAGCCAAAGGGTCCTGCACAGTGCAGCTTCATATTGTCCCACACATTCCCATACTTCCTGTTTGGGAAGTTTTAAAAATTTTAAAAATTGAGGTAAAAACATTAAAGTATTTAAAGTAAACAGGAAAAGTATCTACATTTTCAAATTCTTATTTTTAAAAAAAGTTGAAAAAGCACACAAGGGACACTTTGTAAGAGATTTACAATATTTCTAATGTTCACACATAGGGCAGAGCAATAGTCTTAGAGTTCAGGTGGCTGTAGAAACCAAAACCAAGTCAAGTTTTGTGATTCTCTAGGCCTGAGTTTCCCTGTAGGGTCTCTTCTGTGTCAGACCCTAAGAACAAAAAGATGAAAGATGGGTCCCTGCCCTTGAGGAATTTTCGGCCTGGTGAGGGAGAAGGGCCTGGCCTGTAAATGGAGAATTTCAACATATATGGTAAATTCAGTGGTAGAGAGAGATGACACAAAAGAAGGGTCCTCAGTCCACCCAGTCCAGGGACTTCAGGAGAGGTTTCTCAGAGGTAGGTCTTTAAGACTGTGGGTAAAGGGAAGGGCCTTGGGCCCAGAGCCTTTGAACCTTTACCAGGGAGGTTGTCTGAGCCCATATGTACAGATATCTCTGTTCTCCAGGGAACTCCAGTTTTCATTGAGAGGAGTTGATGAAGATTGCTTCCCTCTGCCCCTTGATCAATGCATTGTGATTCCATGATACTGCTGTCTTTGAATCCTTGTCACTGTCCCTCCCCACCACCACCACTACCTTCAGTAAACTGAAGATGCTGTGGAGGCTTTGGAAGGACTTTGTCCCTTGAGAGTACAGTGAAAGGAGAAGAGTCATCTTATTAGAATCGGTCTCATGTAAGCTGTCTTAAAAATACTCTTCAGAAAAATGTATTTGGTTTCAAAGACCTCTCTCCCAACCTCTCTCTTTCAGTGCCCGAAGTGACGAAACCAAGTTTAAGCCAACCAACGGCCGCCAGCCCGATTGGCAGCTCTCCATCGCCACCAGTCAATGGTGGCAACAATGCCAAAAGGGTGGCAGTGCCGAACGGACAACCGCCAAGCGCCGCCCGCTACATGCCTCGGGAGGTGCCGCCGCGATTCCGTTGCCAGCAGGACCACAAAGTGTTACTAAAGCGTGGGCAGCCCCCTCCACCGTCCTGCATGCTCCTTGGGGGTGGAGCGGGGCCTCCTCCCTCCACGGCACCTGGAGCAAACCCAAACAACGCACAAGTGACAGGAACGCTGCTGCAGAGTGAGAGCGGGACTGCACCAGGTATGGAGTCAGCATCGGTGAGAAGTTTCACAGCTACCAAAAGTTGGTAGTGGTTCGACTTTGCACTTGCATTGCCTGGTGTAAAGTATACAAAAATCATTAAATTATATAGAGCTATTGGAATTACTCAAAAAATGAGAGGGTGTGAAATGTGTATAGTCATTTCTCTTCTGAAACTGGGTTTTGTTGTTCTGTAAGTGTGTGTTCTTGACGTATGAGGCTAATGTAGCTGTGGTTTGTTACTGCTGGGTTTTGTTTTTTTTTTTTTCCTTTTCAGACAAGAGTATTACTACTTTGAGCCTCCATAGTTCCAGTTGTCACCACAAGTATGTGCTCAGGGTCTGCTTGAAAGTGGGGCTAGCTTAGTGTAGAAGCTTGTTCGGAATCTTCAGACACCTGTGAATACACTTACAGAATGCTAGGAGTATAGAGAGAATGGTCTCTTAGATAACAGTAATAGAATCTGGAGAGGATACCAAAGAATACCATTCTATAGTCTATCAATAGATTTTTTAAAATCAGTATTTCCCTGAATTTTTACCTATTTGGTTAAAAACTGTGTGTAGAACATGTGAGAGTAATTAACAGCACTGAATTATATATGTGAAAGTGGTTAAAAGGGGAAATTTTAGGTTGTAGAAATGTTATTAGAATAAAGATTTTTTAAGAAAAATATATGTAGACACTAGGGATCTTTAGCTGGAGGGTTCTCCTAGAAGTTTTAGAGTTTTTAATATATGAAAATCAGCTAGAGGCTAAGAATCTTCAAATACCTATTTTATTAGGTGATTAATTTCCACTTATCTCTTAAAATGTTTCTTGAGACTATATTAAAATTCAGAACTTGAACACCATCATATTTGGCAAGGACAATGAATGGATGGTTGTCACCAATAGGATGCTTTCTTTTACTTGTGAGTTTGAACTTAGAATTGCCCAGAAAATTGTCACCAGCTCCTTGTGTGCAGAGTGAGGGTGGTGACACAGGCTTCATGCAGAGGTCAGCCCGATCCACAAAGCTTCCCTGGGTTGACTGTCAGGCCAGCCTGGAGCAGAAAGGGGAAGGCTTCCTGGCCCTTTCTTCCTGACTCCTCATAACCAGTTGCGAAAGGAAGCATGTGAGGGGTGGTCATGTTGAGTGGCTCTGCTGCTGAGAATACCCAGACCTGGAGGTAGATCCTGAACCAGTGTGAGTCAGATCTCCTGTTTACACTACTAACACCAAGGAGCCCCTAAATCTCAAGAGTTTGGGATTATATATTGCCTTATCTTACATGATTCTATATAAATACTTTTTTTCAACTTCATGTTGATTTAAGACTGCTTGGTTAAAGGACTTAAAATAAGTTTAGAAGAAATTATCTAATAAAAATATGCCATTTTTTTCCTGCCATGTATGGTAAATTCCTCCAAAATCTGTGCTGAGCTGGACTAGTTTATCAGATTAAGTTTCTCAGGGTGAGCACTATCTGGTTCATGCTGTATGCCCCCAGCATCTAACTCGGTGGACATTCATCATTCAAAAGATGCTTACTGAGCAGCATTGCACTGGCCACTGTGTGGAATTTAAACGTATGCAAGATAAGTTCTTTGCCTACAAGGTGCTAAAGTGGGAGAGGAAGACAAGAACATAGTTAACTATAGCACTGACTAAAATGGCTCTAGGCAGAGAAAGATTATTTTCAGGTGATGAACTCAATAAAAAGCTTCATAGAAGAAATAGCACTTGAACTAGGACCAGAAAGATGAGTAAAATTTCAGTGTGTGAAGTCAGGAGGAAAGACATTAGGTTCTGATGTGGGGTGACACCTACGTGAGAAGGCACAAGTTATGGTGGAATTTCAAGTAATGTGGAATGTGGGCATCTACATAGAAAGTAGTGGAAGATAAGACTAGAAAGAGAAAGGTTCGTTGGTCCCAAGCTCATGGAGCATCTTGATCAGATGCCAGACCAAGGAGATTCGTTTTATTCTTATGGACTGAAGAACTGTTAAAGCTTTGCATACAGCAGTGATATAATCAAAGGTGTGCTGTAGAAAAATCACTCCAGCAAGGTGTGTTTAGAATAGATTGGACATAGCGAGTCAGTTTAGAGTGTTACGGCAATTGTCCCAAGATAGAAGGCTGTTCCCTGTCAATTGGAATTGCAAGGAGATAGGTTTGAGAGATGTTTTGGAGTTAGCAAAATAAAACAAGCAGGTGAGATGGAAGAGAAAAGATTGACTAAGACCATTTGTGATAATGCAGTTTAACCAGCTAATGGGGAAATGTGGTGATCTCTCTTAAGGGCAGTCTGAGTTTAAGGTGTTAATGTGTCTTCCAGATGTAGCTGTGATTGATAAAAATATCTTTTCCAGATTCAACCCTTGGAGGTGCTGCTGCTTCAAATTATGCAAATTCCACTTGGGGCCCGGGAGCCTCCTCCAACAACGGCGCCTCCCCCAACCCTATTCACATCTGGGACAAGGTGATTGTAGACGGGTCTGACATGGAAGAGTGGCCTTGTATTGCCAGCAAAGACACTGAGTCTTCTTCCGAAAACACCACCGACAACAGTGCCTCGAACCCTGGCTCTGACAAGAGCATGCTGCCAGGAAGCACCACTGGGGGCAAAGGGAAAGGGAGCCAGTGCCAGTCTGCAAGTTCTGGGAGTGAGTGTAATCTTGGGGCCTGGAAATCTGACCCTAAAGCTAAATCTGGTCAATCTTCCAACTCTACTGCAGAGAGCAACAATGGACTAGGGAATTGGAGGAATGTGAGTGGTCAGGATAGGATTGGACCTGGCTCTGGCTTCAGCAACTTTAACCCAAATAGCAACCCATCTGCCTGGCCAGCACTGGTCCAAGAAGGAAATTCTAGGAAAGGGGCATTGGAAACAGATAATAGTAATTCCAGTGCACAGGTTAGCACAGTAGGTCAGGCATCCAGGGAACAGCAGTCAAAGATGGAAAATGCGGGTGTTAATTTTGTTGTCTCTGGCAGAGAACAGGCTCAAATTCATAACACTGATGGACCAAAAAACGGAAACACTAACTCCTTGAACTTAAGTTCACCAAACCCCATGGAGAATAAGGGAATGCCTTTTGGAATGGGATTGGGGAACGCCTCCAGGAGCACTGATGGCCCTTCACAAAGCACTGGAGATCGAAAGACTGGGAGTGTTGGATCTTGGGGTACAGCGAGGGGGCCTTCTGGAACTGACACAGTCTCTGGACAAAGCAATTCTGGAAACAGTGGGAACAATGGAAAGGATAGAGAGGACTCCTGGAAAGGAGCTTCTGTTCAGAAATCAGCCGGGTCAAAAAATGACTCTTGGGACAATAACAGGTCTACGGGTGGGTCCTGGAACTTTGGCCCTCAGGACTCTAATGACAACAAATGGGGTGAAGGGAACAAAATAACATCTGGGGTCTCTCAGGGAGAATGGAAACAGCCGACTGGGTCTGACGAGTTGAAAATTGGAGAATGGAGTGGTCCAAACCAACCAAATTCTAGCACTGGAGTATGGGACAATCAAAAGGGCCACCCCCTCCCTGAAAACCAAGGCAATGCCCAGGCTCCCTGTTGGGGAAGATCTTCCAGCTCCACAGGAAGTGAAGTTGGAGGTCAAAGCACTGGAAGCAACCACAAAGCAGGAAGTAGTGACAGTCACAATTCTGGCCGTCGGTCATACAGGCCCACACATCCTGATTGTCAGGCTGTCTTGCAGACTCTTTTGAGCCGAACTGATTTGGACCCCAGGGTGCTTTCAAACACTGGCTGGGGCCAAACTCAAATTAAGCAGGACACAGTGTGGGATATTGAAGAGGTGCCAAGGCCTGAGGGGAAATCTGACAAAGGAACTGAGGGGTGGGAGAGCGCTGCCACACAGACCAAGAACTCAGGGGGCTGGGGAGATGCACCCAGCCAAAGCAATCAAATGAAGTCTGGGTGGGGGGAGCTCTCAGCCTCTGCAGATTGGAAAGACCCCAAGAACACAGGGGGCTGGAATGACTTTAAGAACAACAACTCTTCCAGCTGGGGAGGAGTACGACCAGACGAAAAGACACCTTCCTCTTGGAGTGAGAATTCCAGCAAGGATCAGGGGTGGGGAGGTGGACGCCAGCCCAATCAAGGATGGACTTCTGGAAAGAATGGTTGGGGAGAGGAAGTTGATCAGGCAAAAAACAACAATTGGGAAAGTTCTGCAAGTAAACCTGTGTCTGGGTGGGGTGAAGGAGGACAGAATGAAATTGGAACTTGGGGTAATGGTGGGAATGCAAGCATAGCCTCAAAAGGTGGATGGGAAGATTGCAAAAGATCTCCAGCATGGAATGAGACGGGCAGACAGCCCAATTCCTGGAATAAACAGCACCAACAGCAGCAGCAGCCACAGCAGCCATCGCCACCACAACCAGAGGCTTCTGGTTCATGGGGAGGCCCACCCCCACCCCCTCCAGGCAATGGACGACCTTCCAATTCCAACTGGAGCAGCGGGCCCCAGCCAACCACCCCGAAGGACGAGGAACCCAGCGGTTGGGAAGAGCCGTCCCCACAGTCAATTAGTCGGAAAATGGACATCGATGATGGCACTTCAGCATGGGGAGACCCTAACAGTTATAACTACAAGAATGTTAATCTGTGGGATAAGAATTCTCAAGGGGGCCCGGCACCTCGAGAACCAAACCTCCCTACCCCGATGACTAGTAAATCAGCATCAGGTAAGAAACGACTTTTTCTTGCAAGATATGATGAGAAGAAGTCCTAAACCAAGACCTTTTTATTAAGCTGCATTTATTCAACTTAGCTTCGTTCTGTCTTTCCTATGTTTTTGTTGTTAACAGAACTTTTCTTTTTATAAAATGATAGCATTAGCAGATGGCAGTAGTACATTTTATTTAATGTTCTTTCTTGGCAGAAGGAAAAGATGGCACCCTTGCTTTAGTCCCACCCCCCCAAAATAATTTTTTTTTTTTCAATTTGTATTAGTCTGCAGAACCCATAGTCTTTTATCTTGCTAAAAAAACTGTGCCCTAGATTATAAAATAAAGGATTAAAATAGAAGAAGTAGACTAGGTTTCCATTCTGGTTCTACCTGTGATAGATTCTTTGTGTTGTTCCAGAAACTCTCAGAATGCTGTAGCAGAACTGGTATCTGGGAGTTTTCACTCATTTTCCGGATGATTTTTAATGAGTAACAAGAAGCCTTGTTATCTCATGGTAATTGGTGGCCCAGAATTACTGAATTTTAAAGGAGAGTTGTCAGCAGACTCTTTCTTTGATATTGCAAGTTGTATATTTGCACGTTTTTAAAACTTTCTTCTTTCCCTATTTGAATAGGAAATATCAGACCTAGTAAATTAAAACTAGTACTGGTGATGTGTACATGGCCATGTAGATAAGGTTGCTTGTGGCCACACATTGAAGGCAAAACTCTAGAAACATGAAATGCCACTCACGAGGGAACTGATCCAATAGCATGGTTTACTTAGAAAAATAAAAAAGGGAGTGCCGGTGATGTCATACTGAATTAGTTTAGTGTTGTCAACTTGAATGTCCCCATAAAGCACATAGTTCAATGAATTGTCTTCTTTTCAAGCCTTCTTTTATTTAAAATTAATTGAAATATTAATTATTAGTATCCCCTCCCCCAAATAAGCCTATCTTGTTTGATCATTCAGTGAATCCTGTTCTGCCTCACTTAGCAATTGATTATTGGGGGTGGGGTGGGGGGGGTGGAGCTATAAAGTAATTTTTTTTAAATTGAGATGAAATTCCAGTTAAAGTGAACAATTTGATGGCTTTTAGCATATCCACAGGGTTTTGCAACCACCATTTGTATTTACTTCCAAAATATTTTCATCGTACCAGGAGAAAACCTCATACCCATTATAAATGATTATTTTAACTAGTTAAATTTATTAAATATTGAAAAGAGTGAGGAAGGAAATTAAGATTTACCATTAACTCACTATCTGGAATTTATCTAAAATAAAACTTTCTTACATTAAAAACAATTGTTTGCATACATCAAAACTTGGAAACTGTATAGATAAGCAAAATGTGATAAATTAAAGGATCTCTGCCCCTAGGCTCTTTCTCCACAGGTAATGTTTTAGAAGTTTGTGTCTCATTCAGAATTTTTGTTCATACCTATAGAAATCTAAACATTGTAAGCTATCCTTTTAAAATTTTCCACAGAAGGGACTGAACTCTATTTATGTATACATGTATATGTGTGTATATAGATAAGCTTTCCATATTAGACATACAATTCTATCTTTTGTTTCATATATAGTATTTTGTGGATGACCCATAATTGATCTAAATAGTCATCTTTTTTTTTTCTAATTAGTGAAGTTGTAGGTTTACAGAACAATCATGCACTAGTCCCCCTCCTTTTTTTAATTCATTTTATTGAGATATATTCACATACCATGCAGTCATACAAAACAAAGCGTACATTCAGTTGTTTACAGTACCATTATATAGTTGTGCATTCATCACCAAAATTAATTTTTGACATTTTCATTACCACATACACAAAAATAAGAATAAAAATTAAAGTGAAAAAGAGCAATTAAAGTAAAAAGGAACACTGAGTGCCTTTTGTTTTATTTTGTTTTGTTTTTCCTTCCCCCATTTTTCTACTCATCCATCCATAAACTAGACAAAGGGAAGTGTGGTCCACATGGCTTTCCCAATCACATTGTCACCCCTCATAAGCTACATTTTTATAAAAATCGTCTTCAAGATTCATGGGTTCTGGGTTGTAGTTTGATAGTTTCAGGTATTACTAGTCCCCTTTTTGATGGGACAGTTTTGTTGCTTCCAAATATTCCACTAGCAGTGATGCATTGTCATACATATGATTTTATCTCCTCTGATAAGTATACCTGTGGTATAATTTCCTAGCACTGGAATTATTGGGTCAAAAATTAGTTGCATTAAAATTTTTTTGAACTAACATTGCCATTTACCCTCCATGAAGGTTTAGCCAGTTTATATTGCTACCTGCAGAATATAGGTGTGAATGTTCCTTCCCCTTCCCCCCAACTAGACATTACAGTGTTTGATTTAGCAATTGTTCTTAGAGATACGTTTCCTTTCTTCATAGTCTGGAGCAAAAGCACACCACCTGCTCCAGATAATGGTACTTCAGCTTGGGGTGAGCCAAACGAAAGCAGTCCTGGGTGGGGTGAAATGGAAGATACAGGAGCATCGACCACAGGCTGGGGGAACACACCCTCCAGCGCGCCAAATGCCATGAAACCTAGTGAGTACACGGCATTTTTATTTTCAAGGGATTCTGGGTTAACTTGGGGAGGGGGGTGTCAGACATTTTGGTGAGGGCTGTTGAGTGTTGAGACCACTGTTTCACTGAGGGTCAGGACCTTGAGAGTTAAATAAATGGTTTACAGCAAATGGTGGTAAGTTCGTTGAACTTGTAATAATGTTAAGATATTTACAATGGACTAAAAGTCAAAAGACTGTTTTGTTTTGTTTTAAATTAGATTTAGTATCTGGCCAGAATTGAGATTTTGATGTGATTTTTTAGCCCAAAAATCTAAATTTGTTCTACCATATGTATTTTGCATTCCCACTCTTTTGTTAGTATAATTTAAAATAAGAGTCCTGTGCTTTATAATTTGGAACATGATCTCCCCTGCCCAATGACTTTGTCCTCCTCCTCCTTCTTTTCCCCCTCATCTCTATTCTCATACATCTGCCCACATAGGAACATTGAAGGTTTTTTGAACCCAAAAGAAGTTTTCTTATTTGAATTTTTTGAACAAAGCATGTCATGCTGCTTCTTAATCATTGGAAATCTAAGTGATACTTGATCCACAGGAATAGTCACAGTAATTTGCAAAACTGTAAAATGATGCTATGGAATGTCTTGTTGGATGTTCTTGGAACAAAAGATTCTGTTTCAAGTGCCATTTTCACTTGTTTGTAGCTTTCTCAAAAATACTCTGACTTCTATTTTCTACAATATAGCAGATTTAAGGGATTGTCTTTCTGTTAAATGATGTGGCCATACCAAATGCTTAAAATTTGAACAAGAGTTAAAATTCCTTTGTGAGGTATAATTGTGTGATATTTGGGGCTCTTATAGTGCCACACAAAGAAATTTGATCTTAGCTATATTCTAGAATTTCACACTTGTGCCTACATAACCAGAATGAATTTTTGAAAGTTCAGATCCCTCTATCGAAATTGCTATATAAAGATTTGTTTTCATCAAGATTTTCATTATAAAATCAGTTGTATCATCAAGTGGGCTAGAAATAGATCCAAAATGCTGTTGGAAGACAATAACAGAGACTTGACACAAAGAGTACCTTCAGGATGTTTATGCATCTTTACCTACCTCAGGATCACCTTTCTTCCATCACAAAATCCTCACTTTTCTCCAGATTCTAAAAATTTCTTCTCCTCTTCGGGATCTTCTGTAGTTCTAGTTCATGCCCTTTTTCTGGGTAATTTGATTGTGTAATGCACATAGGAAGGGGCTAGATTATCACAGACTGCCAGTTGATGCTGATAGTTAACATGATCTTCTCTGGTCTGCATATGTCTTAAATTTAATGTTACAGGTCTCAGGTTGAAAATTAGAGCTCTCTTTTTTTATCTTTTCTGTAAGAAAACATTAGGTAAAAGTTCAGTTTCTTTCTCTAAGAGAAGGGTTACCTGGATGTGTTTTTAATAAGGGGGTCAGTTATGTTTTTTTATATTGGGTTTTTAATTTCTCTTGCTTGCCAGTGGATGGTATAACAATATGATATATTATATTATTATAATATAAACCAGTTTATATTTACAAATATAAACCAGTCATTTAAACTTATCATCCCATACACAAGGAGACAATTTTGGTTATCAGTGGCCCTTCCAGTGGCAGGGAAAAAGCACTCCATCCCTGCCACTTGCTGCCCAGTCAGCAACTCCTTTATGTGGCTAAGATAAAACCCATGGATTTATCAGATTCACTTTGTTTGGGGGTGAGATGCCACAGTTGGAAGAAATCAAGTTCCCTGTGCATTGTGGTGCTTGATTTTAGCCTAGGTCGCTGTCATAGGCCTGTTCCTAGGGAGTAGTCATAAGAGGGAAAAGCCTGGAAGAGCCACTTTTCTGGCTTCAGACTTCGTATGAAGCTATCTAAATCAAATGACTGCCCTTTCCCCAAATGTCCTGTCATTTGGTAAAGTGAAGGTGTGGTGTGACTGGAGCTACTAGGAGAGAGAATGGATTTCCCCTTCTAACATTATTTCATACAGCATTATTCAGAGTGTAACCTTCAGTTCCATGCAGTATTTTTAGAGATAAATTAAAGATTTATTCCAACCTGCAAATTAAAGACCTTTGTTTTGAAGGGGTTGTTGGTAGAATAGACTAAGGGTACTAACATCCTGCTTCCTTGAGTCTTAGAGCCCTCTTCTGGACTTCTGTCTGTCCTCCTCCCTTCTCTGTCCTCCATATCTCCTCCTCCTGTCTTTAAAGACCATTGCTTACCCACTGTCTTTGCCTAGGATCTTTTTAGTATCTAGTAAGTATCAAGTATATGAATCTCATAAGTTTCAAGTTTCCATGGCTATGTGAATTTCTCCTTTCGCCGTAATTTTGGTATTCATCTTATAAATTTTTCTTTTTTTCATTCTCTTTTTTTCTCTCCATTTCATCCCAAATACTTGTTCTTTATCATACCTCCTATTTTAATGTCCATCATATATAAAGAACATAAAGTATTTTAGGGAGGGTAAAACTGAGGACTGCAGTAAATCATACTCATTAAGAAGAACAAATTTCTCTTACTTGAGATATGAAATTTCTTATATGATTCTAGCCTTTCATCTGAGGGCCATTTTGACCTTAAAATCTGGAGCTAAACTTAAGTGCCTCATCACTTTCAAGAATAATAAAATTGATGATCCATGCAACAACATGGATGAACCTTGAAGACATTGTACTGAGTCAGATAAGCCAGACACAAAAGGTATATTGTATGGTCTCTCTTACATGAGATACCTAGACAAAACGAACTTAATAGAGACAAATGGTGGTTTATAGGTTACCAAAGGCAGGGGGAGGGAATCATAAGTTCTTCTCAATTTTGGAATACCTATGAACTTGGTGTAAGGGGGAAAGCATTGAACCAGAAAGTCTTGATTTTGTGGTTTGTTGACTTACTCTAGGGTATTGAACCTTTATGGATTTCAGTTTCTTGTTCTCTAAAATGGGAATAATATCATTTGTCCTGCCACGTGGATGGGAGTAGGTCAAATCGCAAATACATTAAAATCCTGCGTCTGCAATGAATTATTGTGGTTATTGTTAAATGTAGCTATTGCATACAATAATTGATTCTTTCCATAAAAAGATTCCAAATCTATGCAAGATGGCTGGGGGGAGAATGACGGGCCAGTGACAGGAACTCGCCATCCCAGCTGGGAAGAGGAGGAGGATGGAGGAGTCTGGAACACCGCCGGCTCTCAGGGAAGTGCTTCCTCTCACAACTCTGCAAGCTGGGGACAAGGAGGAAAGAAGCAAATGAAGGTAGTCCACTTATGAAATAACTGAGCCTGTTTATTCATTCTTAGAAGACAGAACTGAGGCAATTTTAATGGAAAGAGTGGGGCAGCTGGAGCTGTCAGGGTCCTGAAAGCAAATGACTACTCGCCCCTCCCCTGTTGGGACCTTGAAACCTTGAACTGCAAAACTTTTTCAGTGGGTAAAATGGAATTTTAAAAGATGAGAGTGGATTTTTTCCTGCTTTGAGTTTCCACATTACAATAATTCTTTGGAAGCTGTCAAGGCACAGTTTATAAGTGCTTTGTGCGTTTGCATTCGAAAGCCAAAGACATCTTTAGAGTAGATCTCCATGAATATGTAGATGAGAAACCAAAGTCAGATAATACTGGCTTCTCCAGTGGCCATCAGCATAACTGGATTGTATCTGATTTGGGAAATTCCAAGGCCTGGAATGGAACCCTTCTCCCATCAAAGTGAAATACCAATTCATAATCCCACTGTAGGTACTGAATGATTTATCTCCATCCTGAACCACCTGGTATTATCTTAGAACAGCTCAGTTTCCTCTTTGAATTGCATAATTTGATGAGGACTTTGGTTTTTAACCTACAGAATTGGCTTTGAACCACCCTCTCAGCAGAAGCACTCTATTTTCATTCCAGCCTTTCATTGGACGAATGAATTGTTGGAAATAAGAAATGGGCAGCCATATACTTGACTGCAACATGAGAGCCTATGAAACGCTTTACAGCTAATATTCTCCCAGGTTTCAAATGCCAGATGCTGTTTAGAAGGTCTTCAGGTAGCTAAGGCTTGTGTCTTTTCATCTGCTTTGTCATTAGGATACTGATTTTTTTCTTTTCTAAATACCTTAATTTTCTTATAATAAAATTATAGATTGTTCCTACTAGAGGCAATTTGTTTAAGCAGTCATTCACAGGTTTCACTCTTTTAAAGACTTGAACTTCCAAGGAATTATTCAGTAAGATTTTCAGAGATTTTTTTTTTTTAATTAAATTCAGTTTTATTGAAATACATTTGCACACCATACAATCATCCATGGTATACAATCCACTGTCCACAGTATGATAACATAGTTATGCGTTCATCACCACAATCTATCTCATTTTCAGAGATTTTTGTACTCTTAGGTTGCCTAGTCTGCTTTTGGCTTTCTTTTGGTTATTTATAAATTAACAATCAGACCAAATTGAAAAACAGTACAAAATACTGCTGACTGAAAGGAAGCAACTGAGGAAAAAGTACTGAATAACCCCAGCTGGGTAGCAGCCAAGATTTAATAATTAAGTTCATCGGGAATTGAGCTGTTCAGCTCCATAAACAGTGATTCTAGCCTCTTACCTGAGAGCTGTTTTGACCTTAAAACCTGAAACTGCCTCATCACTTTCAAGAATAACATCAATATGATCCATGCGACAAGCCAGATAGAAAAAGACAAATATTGTATGATCTCACTTACATGAGATACCTAGATGACCCAAACTTCGTAGAGACAGATGGTAGTTTACAGGCTACCAAGGGCAGGAGGAGGGAGTTATGGCTTAATGGGTGAGTAGTTTCTGTTTGAGATGATGCAAAAGGAGGGGTCATGGATTCAGTGATAGTAGCACAATATTGTGAAGATAAATAATACTATTGAATTGTATACTTGAATGTGGTTAAAACAGAAAATTTTGTACTCTATATTGGTTACTATGATAAAAAGTTTTTTAAAAGTTGATAAGACAAGTATCATCACAACACATACAATTTTTGCCTGTGGAATGCACAAGGCTTGTCTCCTGCCTCTGACTTGTCCCCATTCTCGTTCTACCTGCCATCTCCATAGAAGGAAAAGTGGAACCGATGATCAGTACCTTGTCACCTTCTCCCACCCCCCACCTTTTGTGTGGGCACATGTACACACAATCACCTCTGCCTCTTCATTGTTTCTCTTTTGCAGTGGCAACCAATGCCCTTTATACTATAAAATGAATAAACAGATGAAAGGACTGCATGAATGAGTTCCTCATTGCAGCCACACAGAGAATAATGACCATTTAAAATAACCTCCTTTCCAAAAAATGCAATGTCATCACACTCTTCTTTCCTCTTAAATACAAACTAGCTTGGGTTATAAGGAGAGCAGTCTACTGAAAGGAAAATGCTAGCATACAAAAATGATAATTTAGAAAATCCAATATTTGCTTCCTTATATTTAAAAATAGATATAAAATAAAATAAATATAAAAAATAAAAACTCAAGCTGATTGTTTACTTTTCCATTTACTGCTAGTTGAGTGCATTGAATCGTATTAAATGAAAGCAAATTTAACTAGAGGCTTATTAGTCATTTAAACCAACAGATAAAATATCAAAATAACTGCAGTTAAAGAGGAATAGTTAAGGTTCTGAAAGGCAAACTCTTGGTTTTACATTTTCAGTCAATACTCAGATATGAGGTTGGAAAAAAAAATAATTTGGTTCTGAGGTTATACCATTTCATTTCTGTAGTGCTCACTAAAAGGAGGAAACAGTGATTCATGGATGAATCCTCTTGCCAAACAGTTTTCAAATATGGGATTGCTGGTGAGTTTTATTTTTCTTATCTGTAATGTGTCCCAACTTTTATGCTAAGTACAAATTTTAAGACCACTGCCACATATAATAAAAATTACAGATTTAGAAACGCTTAAGCAGTGTTCTTGATCTTTTAGATTAAACAATAGTTGTGCATGCTCGCTCACCTGCCCTCTTTCTCTCTCTCTCTCTCTCTCTCTCTCTCTCTCTCTCTCTTTCATCTTCCTTTAATGAAATACTCCGAAGTTTAAAGGTTTGGCTTTAAATTTTTAGTCCTTGTGTCCTTTTCTCTTAGGAGGGTTGGGAGGCACCCTGAGCACTACTGTACCAGTTTTAATACTACGTGTTTTTTAAAAGCAGCAACAACAAAATAACTAGAAAAAACCTGTGCAGCTTAATTATATGGGGAATTCTTGTAGAATTTTAGATTTCTTTATCTCTTGGGAACACTGTGCGGATACCCTGTCTCTGGTTGCTAAAAGACAAATGACTTTTCTTGGCTGCACATTTCAAGATTTGATGATTCGAGAAGTCATGAGAAGTTGTCATCATTTGGCTGCCATTCATAGAATTTGATCCTAGGTTGATTGAAACTTGTGGGAAGGGGTTTATTTCTCTAAGCAGCTGTTGAGTTATTACTCTGTCAATAGATTTACTGAAGCTAATTATATATGAAAATTGAACTTTAAGAATACAGGCATCAAAAGCAATCAAAATTAGTTGTGTTTTTAAAAAAATCAAAACTATTATTAAAATTTTATTATTGTCTTCATTCCAGATTAAGGTTTATTTCAAAAGTACCTTATATAGTGCCAGTAGTAAAATGTGACTCTCCCATAATGCCATGTCTTTTCTGTTCCAAACTGGAAGCTCTCTAATCCACTCTCACCTTTTTCTTTATTTTTCAGAGTCAAACTGAAGATAATCCAAGCAGTAAAATGGATTTGTCTGTAGGTGTGTATCATTCACTGATAGTAGTGTAATATATTGGTGTTAATGGTATCCTCTTAGGTTCCTCTGCTCAGTTTGAGTTGGGATGGGTGCAGTTCAATAGATATTTGTTGAACCCTTGTTCTGAGTAAGGTACTATGTTAAACTCAAATAACTGCAAGAGCCAGAAAAGTAATGTGAATGAGTGATGAGTCCAGGTGCAAGAAAATGGGAAGTGGAGGGCATTAGTGAACTGGAGGGCATATGTGCCGCCTAGAGGAGTCAGCCTTGCTCAGCTCTTAGCAGTTATTGCCATGGAAGAATGCAGGCTCAGCATTGCCAGATCTTCCAGTTTTTCAAGAGAGGGCAAAAATGCAGATAGATATTGAAATTCTGATTTTTAAATATTGAAAACTAATTCAGATTTTTTAAATGCTGTATGGGCCCAAACAAAATATGTCTGCTAAGCCTTGCCAGACACAGCCCTCAGGCTGCCAGCATTGTCTACCCTGGAATATTTCTTTACTGACAGACTCTCCCTTTGCAAGTAGTAAGGATGCAATGCCAGCCCTTAAATTGTGGGATTTTCACAATGATGCTGTTTCTCACCCTGGGGAACTTAAAAGGAATCAAACCAAGAAGAAAATAAAGCCATCCTGGGTAGCAAGGGAAGGTGGTCTCTGATCCTTGATGTTTTTTAATATGAGAATAACTGAAAAATAACTTTCCTGGGGCACTGATCATGATGGTGTACAATAGCAAATTGAAAGAGCTGCAAAAGAAAAATGGGCCTAATGGTTGAATCTGGGAAACTGTATCAGACAGCCTTTCACAGGTGATGTCGACACATCATCTCCTGTGTTCAACTCAGAGTTCTAAATTTTAGGGCAAGAGCTAGTCCTCTTTCATCTTTTTATTCCCCATTTTACTTTTCACAAGCCTGGCCATTTAGCAGATACTAATGTAACAAAAAGAAACAAATTTTCTCACTGTGATATTGGAATTTATGAGCAAAATGGATTCATCAAACACATCAGCAATCAGTATAAATCTTTTTGGCCAGATTTTTGCTAGGCCAGCCCAAAAGACCCATATATCCCAGGGAGGGACAGCATCAGCTGGAACCAACAAGAGCTCTTATGGTCTCTTCCCCAGAGAGCAGAAAGCTCAGTCCCAGCACTCCAGGAAGGATGGTGGGGCAGGTCACTCTTGGTCATTGATTCTTGAAATTTTCACTCTGTTTGTGCTGTTTTCCAGGGAGCCTTCCAGATAAAAAATTTGATGTGGACAAGCGAGCAATGAATCTCGGGGATTTTAATGATATCATGAGGAAGGATCGATCTGGGTTCCGTCCACCTAATTCCAAAGACATGGGAACCACAGATAGTGGGCCTTATTTTGAGAAGGTGAGTTGAACCCTTTTTAAGAATACTAATTTGTGAGAACCACTTTGGTTTCCTTTTGTCTTTTGAAAAATGATGCCCAGAAGAAGCATAGAAGTACTGAATACTGAACTAAATTAATGAGCAGAACACAAATATCACCTACATTTAAGTAGTGACACGAAAGTAGTTAATGACAGTAGATGATTATGTAGATGCTAAAATCATCTGTCTTTGAGTGGGTATTTTGAAGAAGGGCTAAGTTTTGAAAAATTCATCAAAAAAAAAAAAACGTTGGCAGGGGCCCATGGTCTGACTTTTTAAAGTGGGGAAAGTGCAAGCTCAAAATGTGTAGAAAAAATTTTAGAACTTTATTCTGAATTCCTTTTTCTGCCACTCTGCAATTACAAATCAAATTATGGAATTTTGTTAAATACCCTTTGTTTTCTAAGGTTTACCTTTTGGTTTTAAAAAGGTGACCCAAAATTTTCTCTTTTGCTGTTTCTGAAAGATCTTTTGTTTTCTTTTGCCGTTTTCCTAAGGATCTGTTTTTAGTTACAGTGGTATACTTTTCCAGTTCTCAACTAACTGTTTTAAGCAACTAATTTATACCTATTTGTTTTGATATTTAATATTTCTAGTGGAGGAGGTTGTTCCTTGATTCAGCAGTGTCCCTCATGTTCAAACTTAAGTTAAAACCAGAATTTTTAGATTTGGCACAATTTTGACACCATCAGTGCTGGTCTAGACAGCAGCAAATTCACAAGAAGATTGCTCTGGCTTCTGTTTCCACAGTTGCATAGTTAGAGTAATCAATATTAGATATATAAAAATAAAGTGCCTGGCAAATTTTTGTCTTCCTGTAATGTACGGAAAATGTCACTAACTTGAGAGGATGAGAAAAATCTATATCAAAGTGGATGACAGATGGTGTCTCTTGGGCAAAGTACGATGATTATGATCAGATGCGAAATCCATCCACATTTATTGCTGATACACTCTGACTTTGTTTATTCTTAGTGTTTCTCTCTTTTTCCTCCTTGCATTCTGTTGCTTCACTAACCAACACGCATTGTGATTGGCTAACTACTACTACTTTTCAGCTGACTTTGCCTTTCTCCAATCAAGATGGGTGCCTTGGGGATGAGGCTCCCTTCTCCCCTTCTCCCAGCTACAAGCTGTCTCCCTCTGGTTCCACACTACCCAACGTCAGCCTTGGAGCAATCGGCACAGGGCTCAACCCCCAAAACTTCGCTGCTAGACAAGTAAGGAGGCCTCTCAAATTTATAACTGCTTGGCTGTGGCCTCTCCTCAGCCCTGGTCTGCAGTTTATTGCATCATTTGTCTGTCTTGGGAAATTTGTTGATTACTGAATGCACAGAATGATGTTAAGTGTAGGTTTTAGTTCTTTCAGCCCATAGAACCCCATCTTTCTTCATTTTTCTGAGCATGGATTTTATTTTAAATGTTTCTTTTGTCTTCTCGTTTTGGGTCATAAGTTCACATTTAATAATTTAATAACTGACTTAGGAAAATGTTAGAGGTTAAATAGATACCTTTTTATGATCTGGTTTAGCAATATATTTGCCATTTTTAACATTAGGTTGTGTGGCAGGTAATGCTTTTGAGGTCTTTGCAATTTAACAAAACTGCAAGTTCAAAAATAGGAGCAAAACTAGTAAGATTAAGTATCAGAGGGTTACAAAATTTTAAAATCTAGTGTCTTTAAGTTTAAAATATAATAATTACCTGGAGAAAGGTAGTTTTGATATAAAATAATGAAGTTTTGGAAAGAAGAGAGATAATGCTCAAACTTAGCAGTGTTTCATTCGACCTGGAACAGCTCCTTTCCTAGGGCCAGATTTGGCAGTTCTCCAAGGAAGAGTTGTGCAGTGGAAACAAAATTGGCAGGTCTGGTGGGATGAAGCCTCCACGCTTTCCCAGGACTGAGGCTAATGCAGCAGGGTTGTGTCTGTCGCACCACAGTAACTTTCTTATTGTAATTTTTGCAGTGGAAATAAGAAATTTGGAGCCACAGTTCCTTGTGACAATAATTACAAAAATGATTACTTTCTCGGCCGTGGTTTGATGACCACTCATTTGTCTTAATGGCCTTCACCTCAGTATGTCTTGGGAGAATATTTGATTATTATCTATATCCATTCTGTTTTCATATGATGACTTTTACATATAAATTAAAGGATGATATACAACAGCATCTCTTCCCTTAGTCTTCAAGTTGCATATGTTTTCCATATGGTTTCTAATTATTGCCTTAGAACATTTAAACATAAAGGATTATACCATGTCCATGTGTTCAGATTGGTTATCTCTGGATTGGGAGTTCAGGTGACTTTTTGTTTTCTTCTTTATATTTCACTGTTTTTCATGTTTCCGTAAAGGACATGGATATGTGTTACTTACATAAACAGAAAAGAAACAATTATATTATTGTTTGGGGGGGAGGCTCTTTCATTTTGAGTTGAGATACAGAAATGTAAAATAGTCTTAAAACTCTTTTGGTTAATGGTGAGTATAAATATGGGTTCAGGGTCACATAATTATCAAATACTATTAGTACATTAACTTTAGAATACTAGACTAGCACATCTAGGTGCATCAGACTCTAAGAAAAAGACATTCTTCAGTTTTGACCTGTAGTTTGCTCTAAAATCCATAACTAGGTTGATACATATGCTCTATCCAAATATGGTCATGGTTTTTTCAGACTGTTTTCAGAGTTAATATATTTCATAATTTAAAATAAAATAAAAATTATGGTTTTAATTTTCCAAATCACAGAAGATTTCAATAAGTTGGTAATTTCGTTTTTAATTTACACATTTTTCTGAGTTAAATATTACCAATAACTGTGAGGACTTAGATTGTCATAAAAGCCTCAGGTGAAACCATAAAGCTTTGGAAATAGATAAACCAACATTAACATACATACTGTTTCGATTCCATTTTCCTAATTTCTAAATATAATCCGAATAAAATGTCAGGGTCTAAATAATTGCCACTAAAATTGTCACTGTGCAAGATAACTGCATCTGAGCCAAGGAGACAATCAGCTTTTGAGCCAAGATACTATATAAAAATATAGGGAAGGTATTTTTTTTAGTAGATTACTGTTGGCTTACTTATACTCTTATCCATTTGAGATATGAAAGTGTTTTGAATGGTTTTAGAGGCACTTGATAATGAAATCTAAAACCTTAAATGGGGAGCTAGGTATTAATCTATTTACTGGGAATAGGCAAGTAGGGCTAGATTTTACAAAAACTAAAAAAAAAGGGAATCTTTTAAATTCTTGTTATCAACAGAAAGGTTGACATTTAAAATCACCCTCACAAAGCTGTTTTGGACCTGCCGAAACATGGGTTCTGACAAGGACTTTAACTACTAGGAACCCTGCCACTTAAGGACCAATTCATGAATAGTTGATTCCCAATAACATGGTCATTACTTTAATGGTAAAGTAGAAATGAGAAAGATCTTAGCAGAATATTCTTAGTATAATTAATGTTTTCAATTTTCCTGAGGATAATAAGTAACCAACTTCCAACTCCCACATCCTCATAATAATTAGAGCCAAGCCATTGCACCTTGTAGTGACAGTTTGATTAGAAAGGCAGGAGAAGTAGAGATACCAGATTTTCTGGAGTTAAAGGTTTTTTCATGTTTAAATGGTCCTTTGGGAAAACATAAAATTTATGGTGGATCTTTGATTTTCTTTTATGAGATACACTCAGATTTTAGTTGCCATTTCTACTTTATGTTCATAATAATTTTTATTTTAAGTGCTTTTAAGTTCATTAATTTCCCTGTAACTGTCCATCAATCTATTTTGAATCATAAAACCATCAAAATATCTTTAGTGTTCTAGACTGTAATGATACCATTACAGAATTCTTCATTAAAATTACCTTAATCCCCATCCCAGGGAAAAGATGATAGTGGTGGCTTCAATTCAGAGTATACGTATTTGGTGTAAGCAATGGTGCAGCTGTTTTCACTGAGGATGTTTAGTGGGACATTTCCAAGGGTATGAAATTCGTTTTTGCAAATGATGTGCTCATCCTACAGACTAAGGCTTTATCCAGTTGGGGGAATACAAAGAGGTGGGAAGTTATTAAGCTGATGTTGGAAAGACAAGATGGAAAATAACGATAATATGACTTGATTGGTGCTATCAAAGAGTTTTGAAGTTTTTTGAGAGCATAGAGGTGGGTTTAGTTAATTTGAGTGGGAAACATGGAAGGTTTTGGGAAAGACTTGATTTATGAAGATGACTCTGAGCTAGGCCTTGAAGAGGCCAAGTGAAAACGGTGTAGAAAACCTCAGGCAGAGAGAACACAGTGTCATGTTATCAAATACGGTTTCTTCGCTGAAGGACTTTTCTCTTCTGGAAACAAGTCAGAAATGAAGAGCAGTCATAGAGCCCAGAGTCTGATTAGAACAGTCTAGAAATGCCCCAATGAGTTGGTCTTCCAGAAATGAGGTAGTCAGGTTTGCTTTTAACTAGACTGTGATATTTATGTATTTGAATGAGAAGTTACAGGTGAGTAATGTCTGTTTTGACGTCCCTGTAATGACTTTTTACTTTTTCCCGTTTTTATTCAACTGAGCGATTGATTCAGGTTTCCTAATCTAGCAAAGGGGGCTAACCAGATCCAGGATAGGGAAGTGTGTCCAGATCTGGAGTGGGGTCTTTAGGGATCTAGGCTCACAGTCTGATGGCAGTGATTTTATGACTGAATTAACCAGTTCAGAGAAGTAATGTCATAGTGTTGTTTTACAATTACTCAATTTACAATTTACAATTTACTCAATTTACAATTTACTCAAAATGGTTCTCAGATTATAAGATTTGTGAATTAACTTGGTAAAGCCTAATCTTTAAAAGTAGAGTAATTGAAATAAATGTTGATATTGCCTTTGTCTTTAAATCACAAAAAAAAGTTTAGTGCTTATTCTAACATTTGACTAAATTTAACCCTTTTAGTTTATAGAGTGCATCAGACTGCAGGGTTAATGATGACAGGTCCATTATTCGATGTGGATGATTTTTCTGAGTGTTCCAAGATCAGGAACTTCTTAGTTAAAAAATTCTCTGATTCTCTGGAAAACAGTACATAGTTCTTATGTGGGATGGAAAGTCTGAACCAGTTGTTACTTGCATTTCTCTTATGTTAATGAAAAGCCTCACTGTTGCTGTTACGTTTACAGGGTGGCAATCATGGTTTGTTTGGAAATAGCACAGCACAATCGAGAGGTATGCACACACCGGTGCAGCCACTAAATTCTCCCAATCTCCGGGCGCAAGTGCCTCCCCAGTTTATTTCCCCCCAGGTAAGCAATTTTAATTTCCACCATTCAAAATTAAAGGCCCAGCAGGTAGCTATCAGTTGTTAATTGACTGGTTTTGTGAGCATAAAAAGAATAGTAGTTACCAGTCTAAAATGTGAAAAATCCAGGTGCCAGGGATAAAGGTTTTTAAAACAGATTATCAGATCTCATTTTTAAATTGTATCTTGCATACAAGGTAGATGTTCTATGTGTAAAGCATTAAGATTATATTCCTTTTAGATCTCCTAATTATTTTTCCAACACTGTATTTGTAAAATTCATGTAATTTTTATAAGTTCTGATGTGTATCAGCATTCAAAAGTTGGCTGGCCTTGAGGATTCACCATCAGATAAAAGAGGAGAACTGGTTATTTTGAAAAATGTTGAGGGATATGCTAAAACACTTGAGTGGATGCTCTAGGGTGTGGTTTTAGAAGTAATAAAGTGGTAGGGACACCTGATTAAAATCTTACTCAAAGAGCAGCTATGTGTAGGATACAGTGCATTGTATACAAGGGAAACTCTTTAGGTCCATTTATGGATAGGAAATGGGCAAGAAGTTGGCTTGGGGAGAGAGGTGAGAGATTTGTGCCAGCCTACCACCCACTCTTCCTTGTACCTCTTTGTGAGAAATCAGCTCGGAGTAGCAGAGTAAACACGGACATTCCCCTGTAAGGTTTCAGCATGTGGCCTTAGTTCTCCTTAGAAGGTTACTTTAATGACCTAACATTAATAAGAGTTTTCAGTCTGTCTTATCCTTTAAAAGAGGGTAGGGGCACTTGCTAGATCTGACCAGTAGGTTGTAAACAGTTGTTTTTGTTGTTGTTTTGTTTTCTGAAAGGGCTTTTAAGACAGGAACCTAAAATAGTTTTTGAGACCATAATCCGTAGATTTCAATACCTGCCCCACCTCCACTCCCCCTACACGGTTCTGCCTGGGAGGCTGGGACTCTGTCCCTCAGCTTCTCTCTCTTTACCCTTTCCCTCTAAGTTCCAGTCATCCTTCAAGCCCCATTTCATGATACGTCCTCTAGGCAGAGCCATTCCTGATGTCCCCAGCACTCCTCAAGGGCAGCATCTTCTTAACTCTTGGAGCACTTTCCAACATCCCCTGGTTTCAGGCCAACAGTCATTCCGTGGTTTTCAAATGTCTTCCATGCAACAGGTACTGTGTTGGAGATGCCCAGATGAAGAAAACAGCGTCTGTCCTTCACAGCCTCTTGGTGTTGATGAGGCAGGGCAAGGCATGGAGGACAGTAGCAGAACAGTCGGCAAATAATTAGACTACAGTATGGTGACTATTGTATAGAAGTGGCTAGCAGAGTTTGAGGAGTCAGGTGAGGCTTCCCACTTGTGGTGACATTTGAACTGGGTGTGGAAAAATGAGTCAGAGCTTGCTGGGCACAGCCAGATCAAAGGTGCCTTCTTGGCAGCAAGAACAGCGTATGCAAGAGGCAGTGATGTCTGGATCGCCATGGCATGTTTGAGGAAATGCAGTTAGTTTGAATAATTAAATTTGATCCTGTGGAAGCATATGTATGCTTTCTAGAGTGTAATGGAAAGAAACTAGGCAGGAAGTTTGGGACCAGGTTTGGAAGAGCTTTGTCTTACCAAGGAGTTTAGTCTTTGTCCTACAGGCCTGTGCTTGTGAATATGATCAATGACCATTATCTGAGATGCTAGTTAAAAATGTGGTTCCTGGTCATCCCCAAGTGATTATTAGATGCACCATGAAGTTTGGGTAGTACTGCTATATAGATAATAGAGCATCAGGCAAGATTTTTCAGTTGAGCACTGATACAGGAAAATTTATGTTTTAGAAAAATAACACTGACAGTAATATAGAGGGCGTGGTTGAGAAGAACTACCAGAGCAAAGGAGACCAATTAGGAGGCTAGTACGTAGTCCAGGTAAGGCAGTGCAGTGGGAATTAAAACCTTATTTTGAAGGTCACTGATGATCTTTGCATGGCCAAATATAGTGGTTTGTTCTCCATTCTCATCTCATTTGATGTATCAGCAGCATTTGACACAGTTGATCACATGAACCTCTTCTCACTATCTACAGCCATTGCCAGGCCATCTCACCCAGTGAGGTGACTTTAAATACTGATAGTTCCAGAACTGTGTGTGCAGCCCAAACCTCTCACTCCACAGATCTCTTCTTGGATGCCTAATAGGCATGCTAAGTTGACATGTCCAAAGCTGATCTTCTGATTTCACCCCATGCACTCCTCCAGAAATAGCCTCCTCCTCCCATTCTTGTAAATACTCAGGCCACAGCCCTCGGAGCCCTTTGTCATTACTCTCACATTCAGTCCAGCCACAAATCCTCCCTCTAAAGTTGATCCAGAATCAGACCATTTCTCACCACCTCCATTAATACCACCCTGGCCAAGCCACCACCATTCCTCTCCTAGATTATTGCAATGGTCCTGTGACTGGTCTTTTCCCTGCTTTATTCAACAATTTCCTGTTCTCTACCCAGAGGTTGGACCAATCCTTGGAAACTGTGCTGTCCAGTGTGGTGGCACATGTGGCTATTGAGCACTTGAAATGTGGCTGATGCAACTGGTGAATGGAATTTGTACTTATACTTAATTTTAATTAACGCAAATGTAAAAAGCCACACGTGGTTAGTGACTGCCATATTGATTTGCGCAGTATAGAACATTTCTGTCATCACAGAAAGTTCCATTGGACAGAACTGTCTAAACCATAAGCTAGATCATGTTACTTCTTTACTTGGAACCCTCTCGTGGTGGCTCGCTCTCTCACTGAGAATACAAATTAGTCTTCACTGGCCTCTGAGGCTTTTTGTGACCCTCCTGCTCCTGCCCCACCCTGCCCCATACGCTATACTCCACCCATTCGTTCAGGCCCTAGGATGTCTTCCAGACTGCTGCATGGCTCAATCCTTATTTCCTTCAGCTCTCTGTTTCAGGGCTCCTTTATCAGAGAGGCTTTCCCAGGCCCAGCTGTGTAAAACACACCACTGCCGCCACCACCAACACCATTGCTCTCTACCCTCTCATCCTGCTTTATATTTCCTGTGTTCCTATGTAATAAGCTTCCCAGTGGCAGAGGCTGCGTCTGCTTTGTTCACTGCTGGATCCTGAGCACTTAGAACTATGCATGGCGTATGTTATGAGCTCAATAAATACATGTTGTGTCATTTCTGCATGATTTAGAAAGTGCAGTTGTTAGGAAAGTGGAGTTAAATTAGTCTTGAGACTTAGGTGCCACAAATCTGTCTTTATGCCAAAACTCTTATCTATTCTACTTGAAAAAGAAAAGTACTTGTGTACCCCTACATTTTTGAAATTTGCTTGTATAGCAAAATTCAGTTAACATCTATCTAACGTATAATAGGGGCAGAATATTAAACAGTGGAATCTTCCATTGTTTCCCTATTTCTAGATTTAAAAAAACAAAGCTGTTGGTAGCTCAATTAAAAAAATAATAATAAAGACACTATAATAACCACAATGAAAGTTTGAATACTGGAGAGAAAATTCTTCTAGAAGCTCCCCACCAAGATAGAACCCATGTCCCATTCAGACTTTTCCATGTACAGGCTTGTTTTTCACATAATTGCAGTCATGGTAACCATGTCCTGCTGTTTTTCTCCATTACGACATAGTCTTCATGTTGATTCTTCTTAATGATGGCGTAAGGTAGACTTACCTTGATTTACTTAAACATTTCCCCCCATTACTGGATATTAAGCTGTTTCTGATATTCCTCTGTAATAATTAATGCTTCAGAAAAATTCTTATACATAAATCTTTGCCCACATTATTTCTAAATTTAGATTCCCAAAATGAAATTTCTGGGTCAAAGCATATGATCATTTAAAAATAATATAAATAATTAAAATATTATCAAATTTTACATCCATTTTAGCCACTTTATAGGGCAGAGTATTTCATGTAAACATAGAAATAAGATATTGAAACTTACCTTTAAGATTTATTTACAGATATTCTAGGCTTTGGGTGTCTTCAGTTTGCCTTTTTCTCCTATTGCTGAAATACACAGAAAGTAACACTTTCCTACAGGCTTTTGTCTTGCTTTTAAATTCGTGTCATTTTGCACCTGCAGTGCTTAGTTAAATGCTATATTGACTCCAACAGGAGCATCACTTTCTCCAACCCAGCTGGAGATTGAAGGGCTTTTAAGCCAGAATAATTAACTCTCTGCCACAGGAAATGTGCAGACCTGCACTTTAATTACTCTGCATCCCAGGTATGAACAGCTGTTTGCCAGGAGCCTAGTTGTGCTTCTCTCTGATCCTTTTTATTCATTGGAGAAAGGCAGTACATCTGCAATCTGAAGAATGGAGAAGTTGAGCAAGGCTTAGAGAGGAAGTCCTCATAAGTGTAAACTATATTATAGTCTTTGTGATTGTCAATTTATGGGGCATATTGGATGCTAGCATGTAAATGTAAGTTTAAATGTAAGCCTTGTGTCAGCATTCCTTTCCTTTTCTTCATATTCTTGCTATATTTATCTGTCTGTCCATATATCCTGAAAACCGTATGTTATTTCTTTTTGTCAGTTCTTCCCCTTTATGTAATGAAATCATACAGTGTATAGCCTTCTCTAACTTTTTTTTAACTTGACATTGTTCCTGAGATTTTCCTGGGTTGATTTGGGCAGTTGTGGTTCATATGTTCATATTGTATGACTATACTGTAATTTATTTGCTTGTTCTACTCTTGATGGACATTACCAGATTTTTGCTCTTAGCAGCAGTGCTCATCTCCTAAGACATCTTGTCTCCTAGGATGAGTTTCTCAAGTGTACTGCTGGGCCATGAGCTTATTTTCTTTTACTTTAAATGGTGGTTTATTTAGCTAAGCTTGAGTAGTAGGAAGGCTAAAAGAATAATGCGCTCTTGTTGAGGGATGGGGTACATTCTCAACATGAAAGAGAAATGGTTGATCCTGAGATCAGCTGACTTGTTAGTAGAGCTTTTTTAACTAAACAAAAAAGAGATATACAAGCACAGACAACAGCCATTCATTTGGGAGGCAAAATAAACAGAGGGCATTTCCAGTGAATCATAGAAAAAAACTGTGGAAAGGAGGCTGGAAACAATGTGGATAGCCCAGAGCAGCACTGTCCAACAAAAATATAACACAAGCCACATAATGTGATTTTAAATTTCCTAGTACATTAAAAGAAGTAAAAGGGAACAGATAAAATTAGTTTTAATAATGTATATTCTTTAACCCAATATATTCCAAATATTAACATTCCAACATGTAATCGATATTTTTAAATGATTAATAAAATTTTTACTTTCTTTTTTTTAATACTGAGTCTTTGAAATCTGGTGTGTATTTTACACTTACAGCACATTGCAATACAGGCTAGCCAAGTTTCAGATGCTCACTAGGCACATGAAGCTAGTAGTTTAACAGACAGCCAGTGGTTTTGGCCAGCACGGACCTAGAGCATAGTTACTAAGTCAAACACGTTTAAGATTTGCACTGAAGAATTTCATGGGTCATTGAGGTGTGGTGAGCTAATACTGGTTTGGAATACGGTATAGAAAGTGTGGGATATATCTTTTAATACTATACCCCTCCCTAACCTCCTCCATTCCTGCTATGATGGAATTAGAACCATTATATCAGAGGCGATGAGTTAAGTTATGCTGATGAGCATTTGGGTGAACTCAGAGGTGAAGAGGAGTTATATTGCAGGAAATTGTGGAGAGACAAAACACGTGGATACTCACTTTGTGGTCACATCTGGAAGGAGTCTAACGGTTAAAACAGGAAATCAAACAAGGTTTTTAATTGGTTGGTAACACTTAGCGTAGAGAGGAAGCAGCTGGGAGAACTATTACTTTAATCCAAAGTACTTTCCAAATGGATAGAATTGATAGTGAAATGAAATGGGATCTTGGAAGCAAATGAGTTTGTGAGCCAAGTATAGGAAATCTGAACTTAGAGGTTTCTACTAGAAAATGTCAGAGAAATGGATAGACATATGTTCTTGAGAATGTGGCAGAGATGGTGGCTCAAAAGTATTAGGAAACTGAGAAATTTAAGTATGACACTAAAGAAAGATAAAAGGGAAGTATCAAAGGGGGAGACTTTCTGATTAATTCAATTTTTAAAGAGACATTTTCCAAAGATTGAAAACAAGGATAGCTATAAGAGTAACACTGGCATTAAAGAGGTTTTTCTTAGGAACATTATAACACAAAAGAAGCTGAGCCTTGGAAAAAAGTAGGCAGGTTTAAAGAGCCTTTCAAGTTCTGTTTGGTGCAATATGGCAACTGGGAAAGGAATCACCACTTAGGACTAATTGTATAATGTTGACTGATTGCAAAGTGGAAGAAAATTTTTACTACTTGTCCTCTAAGTTAAGAAGGATGTTCAAACCGAAAGGGCTAGGGCAAATTGAATCCTACAGCAGAGAAAGAATTTGCAAAAAGAATTGCCAAGTCCTCTTTGTGATTTTGAGACTTATTAGGGGTTCTTCTGTGCCCAAAGGAAGCCCAAATATTCCCTTTGCTACTAATAAAACTGATACTGGAGTATGTGACTTGCCTCAGGCAAGTGAGCTTCCTAATAATTCTAAAATCACCCCACCCTGCCCCCAGACCTGGAATGAGGTGGTCCTCCCTTCAGTTCTCTGCCAAGGAGAGGAGAGAGGGCTGCGGTGTTGTGCTGATGATGGAGTCCCCCTGAGCAAAGCCTCAGATCAGAAATGGGGGAGAAGCACCTCCCTCCCCACAAGGAAGTGAGGAGAATGGGGGAAACGTTCAAACAATGGGTTAAAAGGAGAAATAAATAAAGTGGCCTAAGACTGGTGATCTTGGCAAAATTCTAGACTACATTATCACAGAGATGGCTTTTGAGTACCTACACAGGAATCAGTAATCATAGTTTGCTAACAGGTTTTGACTTAACTCATTTCCTTCATTGTTCGGTTAAAATATAGTCGATATAGTCATTGTATCTCTACTTGAACAGGCCATTTGATAAGCTGTCTCATTGTTTTGGATGAAATGGAAGAAAAAAATAGAGGCCAAATGCTAAAAAGTTTTCATGGATTAGTAAATGGTTAACTATTTCTGAGTTCCAAACCCTCAATTTCAGGTTGGAGAGAAGTTTTTAGTGGGATGCATTGCTGCTAGATTATCCCAGCTCCATCAAGTTTGACATTCCTTCAATGACCAGATGACAGAACACAAACTGGGAATAAATGGAATAGGGTTGAAGAGAACCTGGACTCTGAGAGCCCCACATTCAGAGCGTTGGGTACCATGCTGTCCAGATGTGGCTTGGGCCCAACAGGATGGGAGGGTGAATGGACTGACTCTTGAGTTAAAATATTAAAAATAAATTAAAATTTAAAACCAGCTGCTTACATATTAACATTTAGAGATGAGGAAAATGAGGCAGTCAGAAAAGTGAATAAGTAACTTCCCTTGGTTCACACAGCTTAGAAATGGCAGATCAGGGGTACAAGCCCAGGGAGTCTGACTAGCACTGAACAGCTAGCTTCTTGCTGCTCATGGGGGAGAAATTTGTTTGGGGGCCAAGGGGATCCACTGGGTTCAGTGGATGAAAGTATAGGGAAACTCATTTCAAGTCAGTTAAAAAATCTTATGAGCAGTCCAAAGATGGTAGAGCATTGTTTCTCTGTCACTTACAGGTCCTCTAGCATAGCCTAGCTCACTTGTGAAAATCAAAGAGAAGGAATGGGAGCTCTGACTGCACCCCTGGCCAGTTGACCCTCCAGGCTCTTTTGCACTGGGAGCCTGCACCTCTGTGAGGGAGTAGAATGAGGAGTCATGAGTTGAAATGCCGTGTCTTTTATTTACAAGTTGATATATACCTAGAAAAAGATATGTGCATGTATTTATCACCTACATAGCAGAAGTACGATCTTTTAAACATTTATTTATTAGCTTTATGCAGTTTGGTATATTGTTTTATGGTGTATTTCCAGTAGTAACTTCTCAGTTAAACAAAAACCATATTTGCACACAATTTTTTTTCCTTGCAGATGTTTTCCTGATTGTAAATTTCATAGTTTTTATTGTAGAAAAATTAGAAAGTTTTAGAATAAAAAGCTCATTTCATCTCACTGCTCAGAGATAACCATTGTTAATACTTTGATTTATTTCCCCCAGTCGTATACTTATCATAAATATTTTTCGAAGTAAAAGTTGACAACACTTGCTTTAGACCTATCAAGATTCTTTTCACAGAAAAATAATTGTTTTATTTTGATGCTTTTGATGCATTCTGAAAACTCCTTTTTTTGAGCTAGGTTTCTGCCTCAGTGCTCAAGCAGTTTCCCAACAGTGGCCTGAGTCCAGGTCTTTTCAATGTGGGGCCCCAGTTATCGCCTCAACAAATTGCCATGCTGAGCCAGCTTCCACAAATTCCCCAGTTTCAGTTGGTAAGTGGCAGATCATCCTCTTATAGCTAAAAAAGTTTATTTGTGTGTTTTTTGCTTCATTTATCTTTGTCAGTTTTTGTATGCAAAATATTGAGTATGTTTAAGTGTTAATATATCAGCCCAGCTGGAGATAGATATAACCCATAGACCAGGAATTTGGTGATAAATTCCTCATTGGAACTTTTGATGTAGTGACCCATATTTAATTCACAGACCCTTTCAGTATTCTCAGGAAGTCAACTTCAAGCACCATTTGGCCCTCTCTCTTTTCTTGTTTTGTAGGCATGTCAGCTTCTCTTGCAGCAGCAGCAACAGCAGCAGTTGTTGCAGAACCAGAGAAAGATTTCTCAAGCCATGCGCCAGCAGCAAGAGCAGCAGGTCTGTGCTTTTTTAAGTCAGTTGTAGGTGTAGGATTGGAAGGGTCCCTCTGGAATAATCTTTGTGAGGCGTGCATCTCAATGTAACCTCTTAGATAGCAAAAAAGAATCTCACATAACCTTTTTCTGTAGAGCTCAGGATATTTGCTTATTGTTTGTCTGTTTTTCCTCGGGACCCCTCCTTGGGCGGGCCTCCCTACCTGCAGATTGCTCGGATGGTGAGTGCACTCCAGCAGCAGCAGCAGCAGCAGCAGCAGCAGCAGAGACAGCCGAGCATGAAGCATTCACCCTCCCATCCTGTTGGGCCCAAGCCACATCTGGACAGCATGGTACCCAACGCTCTGAATGTGGGGCTCTCAGACCTTCAGACCAAAGGGCCAATACCTGGATATGGTTCTGGTAAGTTGTTAGTGACGAAAACTTCTGTTGTTTTGTTTTTAATCTGCGCATCATATTCTATACCTCTAGGGGTTGGATGTAAATTAGTCTTAGTTTTTACAGCAGTCATACAAGGTAGGTAGATATTCTTAAACTTGGTTTTATAGATGATAAATCTGAGGCTCATGGAGTTGCGAAGACTTTCCGAAGCTCACCACACGACTAGTAAATAGCAGAGACAGGGCTCCAACCTCTCAGCCACCTCTCTGCAGCCTCTCTGGCTCCAAAGCAGTCTTTCACTACAACCTGCTTATGAATGGCAGGCTGCTCCCTTCAGGAATTTTTAAGAGTCAATTTAAATGTTTGTACATGCTGTGCGTGCCACACATGTCTGAGGTTATGATCTACTAAAATAGATACAAGTTGAAAAGTTTAGCTCTATTGAAAAGATTGCCTTCTCTTGAAAAAAGTGAGGAATTAAAATTATAGGGCAAACTGTTACAATTCATCTGATATTAGTATTACTTGGATTTAAATAGAATTAACAGAAGTAAGGTGATTATACTTTTGACATTCATCAAGAATTTTTGGCAGGCAGATCATACATCGCTCTTTCAGAGCTGGGGAACATGTTTTAGGCAGAATTCAATCCTTGAGGGCAATAGTGATTTAACAATAATTCAAAAATTAAAAAAGGTGCCATGGCAGTGGGTTTCTTCTGAAACTGGAAAACATTTAGATTTTAGTAAATAAGATACTGTTCTGTGCAAACTCAGAAACAAGAGTTGGGGGAGAACGGAAGTCCGTGCTCCTAGGTGACAAAATAGGCCCTGCCCTCTTGGCTCTGGTTGACTGGTCTTCTACCTGGGCACCCACATGCAGGACAAGCAGAGACTTCCCAGAGTCCATGATCCTCAATAGTTTTAAGGAAATTAATTTATGAAAGTGTATTCTTTCTTACAAATGATCTGTCTGAGAACTGACTTATATTCAAATAGCCTTTTTTCTACTTGATACAAATGAATGCAAAATTCCACATGCCTACCTCTTCCTGTGGTAGGAAGCTTGGCATAAGAATTTGGATATTTTGACATGTGTTGAGTTGTTCTGAATTTCCACACAGAATTGCCTCTGCATCCTCGTTTGTCAAAGAACACGTAGTTCTTGAGAAAAAGAACTTTTAACTGGTCAGCACAAAGCAAAGAGCATCTGAAAGCTGAAATGGTCCCTTTCACATCTTCAAACTCAAGCAGTTCTTTTCAGCTCTTCTTAGTACTCACCTCTAGGATATGTCATGGCTGGAAAGAAATACCTTTTGTCAAATAGCTCAAGCACTATAGGATAGTGACACTGATTCTTTTAATTACACGAACATTTTCAGAAAGCAACAGGTAAAGCCTGTGGAAAAACATTTATATAATTCTTTTTAGGCTGGGTATGTGTTAGCAATTAGGTGTTAAAAACCTAAAATCATATGATGTATTACTCCAGTGATAGTTGGCACTTAGAAAACGTTTACTATTTCCTGCCTCCTTTTAAAAAGTAAATTGATATGTTGGCCATGAATCTATTAGTTTTTAGCAGCATATTCCTTTATCATTTATTAAATACATAGAAACATTTTTATCATGATGTCTTGTTGGTTTGGTGTTATTTATGATTGTTGTACTTGGTTCTTAATTAGTCCCAAAGGCTGAAGGATCAGAGTTCAATATAGACATATATCACCTTTACTGGTAAAATTTCATGTTTTTTATCATACTCCTGTTTCATAAATAACTTGAAGCTTTAGTTATGTGTTATATTATTCCAAACTAAATAAGGATAAATGCGTCTGGCTTATTAATTTTTTTATGTTTTAAAACTTACTAAACCATTGACAAATTAAATATATTTGGTCTTTATCACTTTAATTGTGGCCTAACTACTTATAATATGCCTTAAATGATGCTTTTTAAAATCTATTTCTTGAAGTACAATTTTCTTTAATTCACATTACCACGTTTAATTTGAATTGAAAAATAAAGTTTGAAACTTAAAGTCTCAGTTGGCTAATTCTTTAATGAGCTAAATATGCAGCCCTAAGAATTTGATGAAAATGTGCTTAAAATGTGTGAAGATATATTTTAAGTTTTTCCAAAAAACTCATTTGGCAAAATGCAGTAAAATGAACACTATTTCAGTGTTCCTAACACTGAGTATATAAATCTAAAAAAAGATATCTCTAGATGAAAGAGTAGCAAGAATAGTGAAAAATTTCTTAATGTTTCTTAATAAAGCCTCTGTTAGTATATGTATTCCCAAAATTAGAAAATTTAATGACTCTTAGAACTGCTTAACTAATCCTCTTATAAATCAGATGTTTTCTAATTCTCTGCTTACAGCAAAATGGAAAACAGACCTAATTGAGTTGTCGGGTGATAACGAATTGTGTAAAACCTATGTCTAGTATCTATGTGATATGTTTGGGGAAGCGCAGATACCTAAAAAAGAATTCAAAGAATTAAGTGATATAAATGTTATTTATGTGGAAAATATATTTGAGCACTTTGTAAAAATAACATAGTGCTGTGTTGTAGGTGATTTTGGTTGAAAGGGGTTGTTGAGAGTCATGTATGTCACTGACTAACACTAAAATTTAAATCAGTACTTGTATGAACTGGTACAAAGTATGACACTGATACATAGAGTTAATAATAGAGTGGTATGTGGGGGGAAATGCTTATTGCAAGCTACAGACTATAGTTAACAGTAATACCTTACAATTCTTTCATCAAGAGTAACTGGTGTACCACACCCATATTGAGAGGCAATAATAGGGGGAGATAGGAGATATGGGGTGTTTTGGGTTTTCTTTTTTTGTGTCTATCTGATATTTTTCTTTTTGGAGTAATAAAAATGGTTTAAAAGTGAGTATGATGATGACTGCACAAATAAGTGATGATACTGTGAGATACTGACTATATGATTTGGATGGAATATATGATAAATGCATGTATCTATAAAACCTGAAAAAATAAAAACACAAAACATGTAGGAATAGAGCCAAGTGAACTCTGTCTTATTCTGGTAGTGTCATAGTCTTAAATGGCTATCTGAACTCATTGAGGAATAGTCACTTGTCTCAATAAAAAGTGCATTTTCAAATGAAAATTTCGCATTTTATGTTTAAAAATTCATCCGAATTTGTAATATATTTATGTGTGTGGTATACCCAGTCAGAAATGGAGTTGTGCCTATTGGAGATAATAAAATTGGCAGAACAGTGCCTTGAGACTATACTAGGGTTATGATTGTGTCAATATCCTGTGTGCATGTAGGCATGGTTTAGAACTGCTGTGTTGGGATGGGTGATTTCCATTATTTATAATGATTGTGAAAGCAATAGTGTGGTGTGTTTTTTTTCCTACAAAAGAAATGTGCAGTGGAATATAAAGAGAACTACAGACAAAGGGAGTGAAAGAATGATCAATTTTAAGGACAGATTAATTTTCACGTGTTTCTTCAGGGAGGAAGACACTGAACTGTATGTTGAACCAAGTGGTAGTAACGAAAAGACGATGAATTAGCATGTTTAGAGGCAGTGGAAAGTATTTCTGGTGTGGATAGATAAGGTAGGCCAGGGTTGAATTGCAAGGATAAGATAGATTAAAGGGGATATACTGGTGAAATGAGCCCCAGGGAAGGCAAGGGACATGTCTAATCTATATTTGTACCTCAGCTCCTAACATGGAGCCTGACACAGATGAGGTACTTGAAAAAATATTCATTGACCTGAACTATGTGGTTTGATTTGATATAAAGTTATGTCTCTGTGATCTGGCAAATGGAGCCAGTTGGTGGACTGAAGAAGTTTGGTTTTGATAAAGTAGAAAGTGCATAAAGCTAGTATTTTCCTCCTTTAGGTATGGTAACTCATAAATAGCCCAGCGCTCCCCTCTACCGTTTGTTATTGCAGCCACTGGAGCACAGTGCCCCAGAATTCTTTTCATCAAGATGTGTTGAGCACATGCAGTATCCTACTATCACGCTGTTTACTAAGTAAGAAAACTGACAGCAGAAGAAAGACACAGGAGAGTTAGGTGCAACCTTGCGTTAATTTGTCCTCTCACAGTTTTGGGTTCATAGAATGAACCTTACAAGGCAGTTTCATTTTCTTTTCTCCCTCTCATACCCTTCAATTTTTTTTTTTCCGTACCCAAACCTTGTCATTTAGTTACACTGCTGCATAGTGTGGTGGCACATGATCTCCAGGTTTATAATGAGAAAAACACCTACTTTACTTTTTTTAAGTAGGTGGAACTACTTAAACTCTTCCCTTTCCTAAGATTTACAACTCTTAATTTTCTGCACTTCATGTGTCACAAAATAAATCTAAGCAGCTGAAATTAAATAACATTAATTCACTATGAATTTTACGGAAATTTTTGAGCAGTTTTAAAGAAAATTAATGTGTAAGGAAATATTCCTTACCTTCTTACTAATCCTTAAAATTTTCTTTTTAATCTTATCGAGAATCCTAGGTTATTTTCAAAAGCTCTTTCAAATGCTTATGGAACTGAACTTTCCGGTGGCCTGGAATCCAAGCATCCTGGGCTGCTTTTTTCCATCAAAGGCAGAGCTCTAATTTGCCCAAGGAGCAACTTGCTTAGGCCATTAACACATATTCAGAGAAAGTCCTTGTTCCTTTCCAACCTCCCTGTCCTCCAATCTCATTTCATTTCAGCTATATAGGGAAAAAGAAGAAAATGGCTTAAACCTTTCTTTTTATTATTTTTAATTTTTTTCTCCTTTTAAAAGATCATCTAATTTGAAATATTTCCATCTTTTCCTAAAGATTTCTGCCCCACCTCCTCCCACCTCCAAGCAATCTCTTAGACTAGTAAATTCAGTTATAAACAACATAAAAACATGGTGTTCTTTATATAAATAGCAACAGTTTAAAATGGGTCAAGAAGGGTTTGGACTAGATTTGAACTTCATTGATTATGCATTTATAAAACTATCCAGGCAATTAGAGGAGAAAGCGTGACTTGGGCTGTCAGCGGGATATGGATAAATGGAAGTTGAGAGCCAATAGGTGTCAGTGGTGGAGGAGCGAACAGGATCTCCAGATGCTGAGAGGGCAGAGTGGGTGCAGTGTGGAGGCTGGTCTGGCTGGAGTTGCATATTTTCTTGGGTAGGCATGGATTGGCTTTGGGTTCCTGCAGGCCCCCTGAGCTTTGGAATGGTGGGAACCCTGCCTGCACTTTTGCTGTCAGTGCTGCATTTACCGTGGCTCCTTCTCATTTTTCTGCAGTTATGCATTGTTCTTTCCGTCTCTGTTTCATTTGTTTATTTTAGTCCTTATTTTTACATTTTTTTGAGAGGCAGTTTGAGGAAGTGTTACATACATGCTGACCCAAAATGGGTGGTGGACCCTGCAAGGCGGCACTGACAAGCCTCTTGTATGTCGTTTTCACCCATCAAGCCTGTGCAGTGAAACAGATCACCCACCAGACTCGTACCTGTGGGCTCATGGCAAAGTAAACCTTGAACCTCTGACTGCCTATTCATGCTTTCATATCTTCCTCATTGCATGAACACTTCTTTCAAATTCATCTCTCGGATTCCACCCTGACCCCCTTCTAGCCCATTCTCACACTGCCAGTTCTTTTTCTAAAACACAAACGTAGTTACTGCTGTTTCTCTTACTTAAAAATTTCTTTTTCTCCTGCCTCACAGAAGAAAGGTCCACAGTCTTTGGCCTGATACATAAGGACCCTACATGACATGACTCTTCCTTTGCCCCCTGTCTCTTGCCACTCTCCACCTCGCTTCATCCCATTGTTAACTAAACACTAGAATCATATTGAACTTCTGCAACGTTCCCTAAACACTCTTGATTGTCATGAGTTGAGTCAGAGCTTCTGTACTTTGTTTCCTTTAGTTGCTCAAATACCTATCCTTAGCATGTAGATCAAATGTCCCTTCTTCTGTGAAACTTCTTTCATTCCCCAGATACCCTTACCATAACCCATGAGCTGCTGTTAAATCATATTGGCATGATTTGTGGACATCTCCATCTGAGTTGGAGAATCCCTGGTCGCAGCATACTGTCCAGCACAAATGTTAGCTGCATGAATAAGTGAATGCATGACTGTTCTGGGATAGTCTTGAATGACAGTCATACACTTTTCATACTGTAACAGAGTCATCACTTTTTTAGCAAGCAAGAGCCATGAGCTGAATTTTTAATCAAAATATCTGTTCTGAGTGGGTTAAACTTTCTGTGACTCAGTCTTGGAGCGATAAATGAAGGCATTCCTGGGTTCAGTCTTGGAGTGCTTGATTACTAATACTCAAAATTTACAGAAAGATAAAATGTGTTTCCCCATTTTAGGCTTCAGTTCTGGTGGCATGGACTACGGCATGGTTGGTGGGAAGGAGACTGGAACTGAATCTCGCTTTAAACAGTGGACCTCCATGATGGAGGGACTGCCCTCTGTAGCCACGCAGGAAGCCAGTATGCACAAAAATGGTAAGAACAAGCAAAACTTTGTGAGTTGGAGCTATTCTGATGACTCAGTAGCCCTTGATGAAACCCATCTAAAATTGTTTTGAAATACAGATCTTTTGCTTTTTCCTAATGAGTCTCTTGATTTTTTTTCCCCAATATCATCTGATCACCTATGGTAGGAAGGTTGGAGTTGTATGTATGTCAAATTACAGGGAAATTTAAAGTGCTAATCCTAATTAAGGGGAGTAAGATCTCCCACCATTGGTGAGATTGAGGACTATTATAGTAGCAGTAAACTTGGGGACCCATTACAATAAAGCCCTATGAAATTGGCTGAGAAAACAGAATCAGTTTGTGGAGTTTATTTTGAGGTGCAGGAGAGCACAACGAATAGGTATATATCGTGCTGATTACTTGAATCATATTAAATTCATCAACTTTTTAAAAACTCCTGCTCTTTAATCTCTGAAAGTTGTCAGTAGATCAGTACATGAGATTTGGGTTTTCTGAAAAGCTTTCTAAATTTTTTTTTTGAATTAAAGACAACATTTGAGGACGTTGCAGGCTTTGGTTGTGAGTGTGGGTTGTTACTTCCTCTCCATAATTCTCTGTAAAGGCTTCTCCAGTTCCTTGTAAAACAGATAAAAGGTCTCAGAACCTTCCTTCAGCCTTTGTTTCAGTGTTTGTTTCATTTGACAGTAATTCCGTGGGATTCAACTGTCGCCATGAGAACCAAGTATAAATAGGGATCTGGCTGTTCTTGGTGCAGGCCTTTGGCAGGCCTCGGCCCCAGCCGGGTCATTCAGTCCAAAGATTTTCGGGTTTCCTTTCAGGCCACTCATTAATGTGCCTGTCCTGGAGGTCAGTGAAGTGTCACGTGGTGTTCTCTGTGCCATCCCTAAGCATTATCATTTTGTTTCATGCTCCCAAATCAAGAAAGATTGACAGAAATTATAAAATCTGTTTCTGGACTGAATAATCCAAGCTCAGCATCATTTATAGCTTTGGGCACTTTCACTGCTTACTTAGGCTGATGATTCTCTGGGTCCCCTTGTTGTCCCTAAGGACATGATAAGTTCATGAAAGTGAATATGAAATGGCATGTGAAAGGATTATCTGCAAGATAAAATATCCACTTGCCTTTTTAGAGGTTATAGATGTCTTCCCATTTCCTTAGCAATCTCTCAGGTTATTGAGTTTTTCATTTTCCACTACTTCACTGTAATGTGCCCCTGAACCGCATTCCTGCCAGTAGCTTCCATAAAAGCAAATGACAGTTTTGATTAAACTCCTGTTAGCCCAAACCAGATTATTTTAATCACTTTGTAAACAAATATTTTAGTACTTAACTCTGGAAATAATTTTTCCTTTGCATAAATAGCTCATTAAGAATAGATAAAGTGATACAATGCATTGTAGCATTCATTTGAGAAATCAGTAGAATTTCCACAGATAACTATAATTTTATTTATTTTGCTGATAGTTTGAGGGAATTTTAAGCTTTTAATTTTTTTCCTGCTCAGTAGCATATAAAATGCATGAAGGGGGCATTGACAAAACCACGGAAATGCTCTCAAGAAAGCAGTTGCAAAGGATTTGCTGTTCTTCATATGTGAAGCCATAGATCTCAGAGCTGCAGAGCTCACTGCTGATCTTGTACTGGCAGAGACCGTTTGTGGGAATTCCATCTCATTGCCTTGGAATTTAAACCAATTGCAGATGCTTTTTTCTCCAGTGGACTCTCTCTGTTTCCGCTGCTTCTTCCAGCTACACTAGTCCTGATCAGTTCTTAAAAACTTGGGGGGGTAGCGTCAGTAGAAATGTAGTTAAAACCCTCTTATTTGCCACAAATTGTTTAGTATTTTTTCTGTTTCTCACTTATGAATCATTAGCCTAGAAACTACGGGGAGAATGATATAAGTAGTTTGTGAAAGTTTCATTAATTTCATAAGACCATAGAATTTTAAACCTGAAAGGAACATTCACAATGAAAACAGACCTGTGTGCATGAGTGAGAAACTGAGAGGCTCAGAGAAGTGAAATGAATTGTCCATGGTCATTACTGCTTATTAATTATATACTGAGTCTCAAATGCAGAATCTTACTCCAGTGCACTTTCTACTGTATGCACTTCAGAATGCTATGTTTGAGTTACTCTGAATAAAAGGTAGACAAGTGCTGTTCACAGGAGCCCTTTCTCGGTATGAATTAATATTCCCTCTGCTTTCTCAGGCACTATAGTGGCCCCTGGTAAGACCCGAGGAGGGTCACCGTACAACCAGTTTGATATCATCCCGGGTGACACACTGGGTGGCCATACGGGTCCTGCTGGTGATAGTTGGTTACCTGCCAAATCTCCACCAACAAATAAAATCGGAAGTAAATCCAGCAATGCCAGCTGGCCTCCAGGTACTGTCCAGGAATTGCTTTCTCTGGGTTAACGTTTGTTGTTTAATTATTAATTTCAGGTTCTAAACAGATTGCTTCTGCATCCCACTTCACTAGGGGACAGTCAAGTTCATTGTTTTTCATTCCGTAATTTTTGTCTGATTAAAAAAGCAAGGCATGTGCTATGTATGTACTGTGGGGAGGTAGAAAATTTTCATTAGGTGGGGGTCTCTGCTCTCTAGAGTTCAGTCAGGAAGATAGGGTGTGAACCCGAATTAGCTAAAGGTAAGTTATTCATCGGTAAACAACCTCACAGGCACATCACCCAAGGAATTGGGAAGAGTGGAGCCTGGGGGTCAAGGAAGGTGACATTCAAGGTGGTACTTGACATTCATCCCATGCACAGAATTCCTTGTAACATGGCTTCTTTTGAAGTGTCCGTTGAGTTGATTTGTTGATTCATTAAGCAAGTATTGTTTATCAGTGTGGTGCCAGGTGTGCTGTAGTGGGTGCAGTAGAATAATGTGTCAAAATTTTTTCTTTCTTTTTTTTTTTTGACCTAAGTAATCTGTTTTCATTGTAGAAAAATTGGAACACTTACGTAAAGGAAAAATGAAAACAGGCATTCCATAAATTTGGTATTTGTCCATCTAGACAAATGTATATTTTTGATATGAATGTGTATGGTTAATTTTGTTAAAGTAGGATCATATAATGCCTGTTGTTTTTCCTCATCATTATTGGGAAAATAAGAGTTTATTAGTTCTCCCACATGACTTTAAATATAATCTAAATTGACTAGAAAAAAAGTTGTAAATTCTCAGATACAGTCCAGGCATTTCTCAAGAGGTGCTAAATTATTCCCACTTGTTGTCCCTAGTCATTCTATGTAGTAGGAGTCATTTGAATTGCATTTTCTTTTGTGCATTCTTAGCCAGTTCCTGATGAGGAAAATGGAAAAGGTCACTGATATTCAGCCCAGATTTTCTACCTGTTCTTAGCCTAGCTGCCTGGACAATTCTCATGAGTACTAGAGTACTTGATCCTGCTTTCCCTTTCTCCAGGCCTTAATTTCCCTGGGAACAGGAAGATCAGGTACTGGGGCCAGGTGTTGATGAGCTGTGGCACCAAGTTCTCTACCACAGACAGCAGACAGAGAAGGTTGATTTGTTATTCTAACGCAAAGATGCGGATGCTGCTAGAAGAATGTATGTTCATAGTAATTTTTTATTTCATGATAAAAACCTGGAATAAAATAGTTTCAGTGTTTAGATGTTTCACTGACGCATTTCCTGTATAAAAAAATAATTGTTATAAAAAAAAACCAGTCCATTTAAAAACAAAAACAAAATCTGTCAGTATTTGAACAATCTTCCTACCTCTAATTATTTGTTCTTCTCGTCTCAGAGTTCCAACCAGGAGTGCCATGGAAAGGTATCCAAAACATTGACCCTGAATCTGACCCCTATGTCACCCCAGGGAGTGTGCTTGGGGGTACAGCCACATCTCCCATTGTAGATACTGACCACCAACTTCTGCGGGATAACACCACAGGTAAATGAGGGGAGCATCCTCTGAACTGATTATCTCCTCACATCTTCACATGTGTCAATCTGTTTCTTCATTGTGTTTGCTAATACTGAATAATTAAACCAGAAAACATAAGAATATATAGCTTTCCACATTTAATTTGTAGATATTTTTTTGTTCTCCCTTCTACTGAAGGTTAAATGAAATACTGTCAAGCTTTCACTGGTTATGCTGACATTTATCTGCAATATTATCTTCTCATTCTTCACTTATCTTCTAAAGGGTCTAATTCTTCCCTCAACACCTCGCTGCCTTCACCTGGTGCCTGGCCCTACAGTGCCTCTGACAACTCCTTTACCAACGTTCATAGCACTTCAGGTATGAATGTGACCTACTTGTTCCCTTTTATAAAATAAGTTAGAGTTCTTAAGGAATACCTTTACGGAAGTTGAATAGCATAGTTGAGCATAAGTTATCCCAATACCTCTTACATTGAAGTGAATCACTGATTTAACTGAACAGACTTTCATGAAGCATACCTATTAGGCATGTCTTCAAGGAGCTTCCAGTCTCATAGAGGGAGGATGAGATGAGTACAGCTTTAGAACCAGGTAGATGATGGCTGTGGGTGTTCAGAGAGAAGAGGTTTTATGTCCTAATGGCACTGGTGGGTTTCTTCAGAACAATCTGCCAAGAGGATCTAGGGCATGGGAAGAATCGGTTAAATCCAGGTTGTTATTCCTAAGGCAGCCAATTAGTTTGCACTCCTCTAAAAATCCTTCCATTTATTGACAAAGGCAGATGGCCAAAGGAATGAAGAGGGCTTTGATTAATTCTCCCAATCATATTTGTTTAGTTCCTCGTGTGTTTTTAAAAGACAATGGGAAATGGAAAAGTTGGAGATAATAAAGCATTTGAAGTCACTCACTTAGCTAGCACATTGCCTTATTGATTAATAGAAAGATTATAAGTAATTGGCACTTTGGTCTTGCAAAAGTTGGGCCTTAAGCCATTCAAGTCCTAAAGGCTTCTGTTCCTTGTTTGGGCAAAAGCAAATAAAACAGATCTTTAGCTATACCTACCCAGATGCTGCAGGTTAATGGCCTACAGATTGTCTTATCTTTTTCTTCCTGCTCCTGTGTCAGCAGTGCAGCAATACCTCCCATTTATTGAATGTTCCTGCCTGCCAGGTATTATGCTAAGCCTTCAGCATGAATTCTTATTTTACCCTTTCCGAAGTCCATAAAGCAGTTCTGTGTTTCTCCCATTTTGTGAATGAAGAAACTGAGGTTCAAAGAGCCGGTATAATTTGCCTCGGGTCTGAGCTACTGTATAGAAGAGCCAACTCAATATTCCATGTTTCTAACCACCAACCTACATTGTACTTTTGTAGGACTTCTTCTTTCCTCTAAAAATTGATTTTCACCTAACTCTGTTACTCTGATTGCTCTTATCTCAGGCCAAACTATCTCATCTTTTGTCTGTAAATCAACGTTGACCTGACAGATGACCCAAGAATCACTTCAGACCTGTCTAAAACTGAAAGTGTACTTCTCCACCCCCAAAATTATCTTTACTTCTTAACTGAACTCTTTCTTTTTCTCAATGATGCTTTAATGCATCACTTAGTCACTAAATTTCGGTGTTTTCTCGCTCTTCCTTCTTTCCGTCCTCTTTGGATCCAGGCAGTGGCCACATCTCCTCAGTGGTTTAACCTTCATCCATCACTCTCAGATCTGACTCTTCTGTCCCAGTCTGTTTGCTGTCACCCTAGTTCAGACAGTGCTATAGGCTGAATCTACTGCAAAAAACTCCAGAAACTGCATTCGTGGTCGTCTTTACCACTCTGCCCCAATGAAATGTTGTTCAACCAAGAATTAGGGGAAAACTTATTCAGTACAGAGAGTGTTTCAGTTGAACCTTGGTTTACATTTCCCTGTTTTTCTGAGGCCATCCATTTATATAAATCCCTCAAAAACTGTTTTTGCAAGCCTTTTACTGACAGCCAAGCATTCTCTTTCTTCTGTGTATTGAACGTATGTGATACTGCCCAGGGTTGCCAATTCTGTTGTTCATTTGTTCTGTCTTCTATCTTAGCTTGAGGTTCTTTGGGAAAAGTGCTTTAAGTTCAATAGGCCCTTAGTGAATATTTGTTGGTTTTTTTTTTTTAATCTGTTTGAATGTTAATATAAACTCTAGGAACAATATTATTTTGTATTGCTATTCTTGATATATGAACTTACTATTATATTTTTTTGGAATATAAGTGTATATGTGTTTATGTGTGTGTAGACAAAAGTGACTCATCCAACCGTACTCCTTCCTTCCTTTTCTCTTCTTATAGCAAAGTTCCCTGATTACAAATCAACATGGTCCCCAGATCCCATAGGACACAACCCCACTCATCTCTCCAACAAGATGTGGAAAAACCATATTTCCTCAAGGAACACTACTCCGCTGCCCCGCCCACCTCCCGGTCTGACCAACCCCAAACCATCATCTCCCTGGAGCAGCACAGCACCCCGGTCAGTCAGGGGATGGGGGACACAAGAGTCACGGCTTGCCTCAGGTAAGAAGGATCTCCCAAAAGGAGTGTCATTGTTCAGCCATGAGGGGCTTATGCCAGTCAACACAAATGTTTAAGACAAGATGGAGTCTTCATAGGCTAGGCAATCACAGTTGCCCTGTAAAGGAAACATTATCCCTTGTGTAAAAATTGCAGTCAGTACAAGGCAAGGGGACCCAAGAACTCTTGAGGCACAGATAGAGTAAAAATGACCAGCTGCAGAGTGAGTGCACTGGGGGAAAAATATTACCGTACAAAGAAGCCATAAGAATGCAGAGGGATCAAGGACTAGTAGAAGAGAATTGGCTATGCAGTGGAAGGATAGAGAAGGTCAGAGTGGGGTAGAAATGAGAGAAGACAATTTATAAAAGGAAGAATTAACATTGTGGACTACATGAAAATGCTTCTTGTTCATGATTTTCCCGAATTTTTGAATTGCTGTTTCTAATCCAATCTGTTTTCTGGTTGCTCACAGCCTCTACCTGGAGTGATGGTGGCTCAGTTCGTCCTAGTTATTGGCTGGTTCTTCACAATCTCACTCCACAGGTAATCATGCATTCTTGTGGCTTTCTAGGTAGAATTTGATTGTTTTAAGAGAAAGGGAAACTCAGAGACAAGGAAGGTTGGCAGATCTGAACTCTTTTTATCACTTGGTCACTTCAGAGAGGCCCAGCCTGCAGCGTGTGGGTCTTCCCACCCAAGGTTCACGGCCCATTTCTGAAGGAGGGATGATGGCTCCTCCGCGTCTGCTTTGGGGATGACATTAACACATGTAGTTTATAAAACAGGAGAATGGGGTAGTATTATCTGGTAGTTTCTGTTCATCAGTGATAAACTGCTGTCTAAATCTGCCTGCTGGAATCTGGAACCAAGGCGGGGAAAAGGGTGTTTAAGCTACACACAAAAATTTGTTTTTGTGTTATTTATCCAACAAGACTTGAGGGCTCAAGGTTCAACATAAACATTATTTATGTTTCATAAATAATCAACCATCCATCTCGTCTCTGATAGCTTAAATGCCATATAGTGCTTTTAACTTTCCATCTGTTACCCTCTTTGCATGTAGATGGCAAAATTTTGCTGTCATCAGAACATGCTCATTGGGTTGTTTCTGCAGGAGTGTGGTTAGTTTGCTCCAAGCCACCCACCCTCTCCCCTTTTTATCAGCATCATTACAATGAACACTTGAACATTTTTTCTCCGAGTGAGGTTAAGTGAATCTGTCAAAATTAAGCCTGTGACCTTCATCTGGACTTGATGGCACAACTTTTACCTCATTAAATGGAGTCAGTTATGCCACCCTCCCTTTGATATATAGAAAGCATTGTCTGGTATTTCGTTCATGTATGGATTCATACACACTTTACTAAGCCAGCATTTCCCAGACTGTTCCCATGGGATGTTAGTTGGTCTCTGGCCCAGTGTGTAATATGCATAATATTGTGTATAGATTAATATGCAGTATTTACTGGGTTAAACAAAACTAAGCCAATTTCTTTACGATGAGACTTCCTAGACTCTTCAGTATGCTAGTATGTGTATGTATTATGAGTCTGTGTGGGAAGAGGCGCAAACACAGTTTCTCCCAAACTTGTTTGCCCAGTGAACCCATTTGTGGGGAGCGTATCAGAGGACTCTTGTTTCCAGGTATATGTTGAGAAAGACAGTTTTCCTAAATACAGTTACCATGAGGAAAGGTCTCCATATCTAATCACGTCAGCTGAAAGTTGCAGATTATTTACCTAATAGTTGGTTGAAATATGAAGCATGTATATGACCTTTCTGAAAATTATATAAGCCTCATTATTTCTGAGGGTTGTCACACACTCTGATGGCCATGTGGTTAGGATAGGACACAAGCAGTAAGGAACACGCTGTTTTAAAGGAACCCAGGCAAACTAAAAAGCTGTTCGTTTCTTTCTGTTTTTCTTTATTGATGTATTTATTGATTTGTCATTGTCGTTATTCATCATTATTATTAGTATTGTTATTTTATTGTCTGTTCACTTATATTTCATCATATGAAAACTAGTAAGTACATGCGTAAATGTGTACATATTGAGTATGTGGGTTGGCTGTGTTTGTATTAGGATAATTTCAAAAATCAAACACCCCTAATAGTAGACCAATCTCCTTCATGGCTTAAATGCAAGTTATAGGATCAAATCTTTGATACCTGGATTGGTTTACTTCTCACCACCTAAAATTTGTTTAGAGGACCTCTGTCCTGAAAAAATAACTTGTGACATATACTGACATGTGGTCGACTGTCACTTACAAAACAATGCTGTTTCTCCAATCATTTTCAGTAAAGAGCCCCAGCAAAAAATGCCAGTTTTCATCCTGCAGGGTTTTCATTGTGAAACAGCATAATGTTTCCACTGCTGCTACCAGTAGCCCAGCTTTTTAGGGCTATTCCAGTAGTAATCTGTTTCCCTTCAGAAGAAATGAGCAGAAACCTTGGCCTGAGCGAGTTAAAATGCCTATTTAAGATCTTGATATAAATTAAGTTAATCGAAGTCTATAGATTTGTTCATCTGAGTCATAGGTTAGGGAGATTATCTTTAATCCCTGAAAATCTTAAGTAGTTAGACTCTGACCAAGGTGTACTACAACTTTTGATGAAATTGACGGAGGGCAGCAAAGGCCATGGTCAGGGTGGTATTAGGAAGTAGAGTCCTACCTTGAGACGGTCGAAGCCGGAATAAGACAAAACAGCATTGAAAAGGCCCGAGAATCGGCCAGCCGTTGGCCTCCCAGTGTTTAGCATTGCTTTTCTTAGGTAGGTCTTTGTCTTTGACTCTTTGTTAACTGGGGAGATGGAAGAATACTACATTAGTACTGAAGTTGAGGACTTTGCATGTTAAATCCTTCTCTGCCTTTTAAACTCAACAAATTAATACATGCTCTCGGGTTTACATCTTGAGAAAAATAGACCACAGATTGAATCATATGCTTTTATTTTGGACTGTACTCATGCAGACTTTTATATATGCTGAAATGGGCACATTAGGACTCAGCATAGTCCTTTTTAAATATCTTAAAATTTGCCTCACAGAGACCTCTGTATTCTCTGCAGTTTTCCCTATTTTGAGTTTTTCATTCATGTCTCCAAGACTGTTTAATACTGATAATATTATTAACAAACCAGAAGTCTTTCTCATTCTCAAGTATGGTGAAGTTCCCTTGACGTCCTTTCTTGCCCCACCTCCAGCTTGTATCTCATGAATGTCGTTACTCCTTAGATTGATGGGTCAACCTTGAGAACGATCTGTATGCAGCATGGCCCACTGCTGACATTCCATCTGAATCTAACCCAGGGCACTGCCCTGATCCGATACAGCACCAAACAGGAGGCAGCCAAGGCCCAGACTGCACTGCACATGTGAGTATGCCATCTTCCCTCCCTTAGACAAACACGCATGGAGAGACGCACACATAAGTATCTGGGCACATACTTATTTAAACAAAGATACAGGAGATTATGTACAAAAACGGCACCACCTTGTAAGCAATTACAAGTGGTGGGCACTGAGATGGCTGGGCTTTTCTATCTAAGAATAAATTATCTTCTGTGTCATAGGCAGCAATCAGAATTCCAAGTTTAAAGGATGTGTGAAGCAGCAAATAAATTTTAAGTATATAAAACAAAGCCAGTATTTATGAAAATGCTGTCATGATGAAATACTGTGATCTTGTTAGGTAGCAGGGTTTTTACCTGAAGTAGGCGGGGACTGGATCAGACTTTGACCATCCCCTTCACTGCCACTGTTAAAACTGTTGAACAGGAAAGGGCTGCCTCCCTTTGGCCACAGATACCAAGAAAGAAATATACACAGAGAGCAAGCAAGGGGCCAGAGCAGCAAGTCCAGACCCTGAGATGATGGAGCAGCATCAGGGGCCTTGGGATGTCATGGTACTTTGGGTGTGATCTTTTACCTCCTGTGGAGAACACATGAGACTAACCTGATCATAAAAATCTTCTAGATGGCCCCATTCTCCCCCTCCCTTGCTACTTGCATTGTTCAGAACAACCAAAAAAAGAGACGATGTCTTTTTTGATTACTAAGTTGTCTGAAATATATAAACTCTATTCACTAAGTGTATACTAAGTGCCCTTTGTAGCCTTTGGATATCTTGAGATTTAGTGGTATCTTGTTGCTTTAAATCCTACTTCTCAATCACCTAGAGGTCTGGTTGGAATGCAAATTCTGATTCCATAGGCCTGGGGCCGGGCCTGGAATTCAGCATTCTGGCAAGCATCCAGAGATGTTGATGTTGCTAGTCCAAGGAGCACACTTTGTTGAGGACTTCACACACTCTGTCCTACGTGTGTTTTAGGATTTTCCGCAAATCCATGGCTCTCTTTTCCTCCCCCCTTTTCCCAGGTGTGTGTTGGGAAACACTACCATCCTGGCTGAGTTTGCCACTGATGATGAAGTTAGCCGCTTTCTGGCACAGGCTCAGCCCCCTACACCTGCAGCAACCCCAAGTGCACCGGCAGCAGGTTGGCAGTCACTGGAGACTGGCCAGAACCAGTCAGATCCCGTCGGACCTGCTCTGAATCTTTTTGGTGGGTCCACAGGGCTTGGGCAATGGAGCAGCAGTGCTGGTGGCAGCAGCGGGGCTGATCTTGCTGGCGCTTCATTGTGGGGGCCCCCAAACTATTCTTCTAGCTTGTGGGGAGTCCCAACTGTGGAAGATCCCCATAGGATGGGCAGCCCTGCTCCTTTACTACCTGGTGACCTTCTGGGAGGAGGGTCGGATTCAATCTGAACTTAGAACTTTCAACTCTGACCTCGTGACCTTTTTTGGAACAGCAGCAGCACTAACTTGACCTTTTCGTTTTTTTTTTCAACTTGCAATAAATACATTTTTAAAAGGAAAAAAGAAAACGGAGAGAGAAAAAAAGGTGGGTCATTGACAGACTGTCTGAGCACATAGTTGCCTCCCTTATAACTTCAGTTTTTTCGTTTGGAATATGAATCCAAAAAGAGAACATATCACTCTTGAAATACTTGAATCATGAACGCCAACCTAGAAAGACAATGTGAAGCAAGTACACATACCATTTAAATTTAAACACAAAAAAATTAAAAAAATTAGTTTCTAGTTTTTCACTTTTTTCATGTTATACGGAAGTTGTTGCTAAGAAACATATATACTGAAAAAAAAAATAGCTTTTTAACTTTGTTTGCACTGGGTGTGTTTCCGTCCTTAGGTCTACCATGTTGGGGAGGGAGGGGAATTCAAAAGAATTGTTGGGGGTGGGGGGGGAGGGAAGACTTGACGGAGCCTCACTTTAAAAACAAAAACACAAAAAACCTAAAAAAAAAAAAAAAAAAGGAAAATATTTGTGATTGGCTGGTTGATAAATACCAGTGTGTTCTGGCACATGTAACTGCCCAGGCATGCTCGTTCTGGTGTGTGTGTGCACGTGTGTTCATGTGCATCCACATGCATCCTTTTCTCTGTGTGTGTGTGTGTGTGTGTGTGTGTGCACGCACGCACCTGTGTCCTGCCTTCCTCCTCTTCCTCCTCCGTTTCCCCTGCCCTGATTTCTCAGAAAGCTGCATTGCTGACAGTCCACAGGCTGGCTGGCCGGCCATCTGCTTTACATTTTTGGTTTTTTGTTTTTTTAAAGCAACTCCATTGGGCTGCATTAAGATGAACAGAGTGCTTTTTAATGATTAAAGCAGGGAGCTCCTTTACATTTGCAAATTAGCCTGAGTGTGAGTTTTCTCTAGCTTATTCTTCTACCCAGCAGTAGAGTGGAGCACTGCCAAGTCCCGAAAATTAGGAGAGCAGGAGGTACCACTTGGAGCAACTGTATGTTGATTTATTTCTGTTTTTCAATGTGAGTGCCCACCAGCCGCCTCTGAATATCTGTTAAGTTACTCACAGGCCTTTTTGTCAGTTTGAATGGGAACAGAAAGTAAGATCATTTTAAACGGTGTGATGTCTAGAAAGCAGAAAAATTGTGTTCCCTTTTCCTGCCATTTAATAGCCTGTGTAATCAGGTATAAGCAATTCATTGCAAAATCAGGTGATGCTGAATTAAATACTTCTATTGATTCTCTTTTTCATCTTATTAAAACAAAACAAAAATTTGTTGCTAGCCGCCTCCTGAAAGCACCTGCAGCTCCTCCCTCCCTGCTCCTCTTGCTGAGCGTTACCTGTGCCAGGCCTTGGCTTGTTACAGCACCAGGCCATCACTGACAGAAACGTTTACCTAACGAATGTTCTTAAACCAGTATGTACTTCAAGCGTTTCCTTTTGTTTCTCTGTGTTGTGTATTTCCTGTGTATGTGGTTTTGCTTAGGCAGGTATAACTTAGCAAAGATTTTAAAGTATTGCACCTTTTTTTTTTTTTTTTTTTTTTTGGTTTAGCCCTCTTATTTTTTTTCCTTGTAATGTTGTTTTTTTTTTTATTTCGGTATTTAAAGACTTTTTTTTTTTAAGCATCGATGTAGTAGTACTCTGGGTGGAATAGGGGGCAACTTTTAATCCACAGTTATCACCAACATGTATGTGCTTATGTTGGAATCAAAATGTATAAAACTGCTTATTGTGAAGAGAGTTATAGCCGACCGGAAGGGATACCCCTTTATACAAAGCAGATGGCTGGGGCTGTGGGCGGGGGTGGGGGGAGGGGGACTGTATGTGGGTTACGTGCTAGCACTTGTGTGGACATCCCAAGTCTGGATTATACTGTTTAACATAAAGTGCCGACATTCTGTACCAGCAAATACCTGCCCATTCCAACCCTTGGTGGGAGCAGACCTCTACTGTCCTCAGTAACTCGCTTGCTGCTAGCGAGGACAAGGGAGTTTTTCTTTCTTTAGCATCTTCAGTGAAGGATACAACAATGCCTAGTGTATTTGACTTTTAACTTGTGTCTCTGTGTAAGGGCATAGGTGGATATGTGTAGAAAAAGGCAAAGCATGAATTATTTGCATTTAAGTGGCTCAGCGAGACAAAGAATGGGAAATCCTATAGTCCTTTTGGCTTACCCTGTTGATAAACCTAGCTTCAAAAGAGATTGACATGCATAATTCAAATGAACATGCGCTCACACTAGTTTTTATTTTTATGAACCATTGGTGGGGAGGTAGTCAAACATGAGTTGGCAGTGTTTGGGGTGGTTCCGTTGAATGCCTGGTAGGAAAATAACCATGCCCTCCCCCTGCTCTCCAGTTTTCATCACCACCCTGCTCTCCCACCTCTGCCATGTACAAAATGTCTTCTTCCAGTCCCCATTGATTGCTCTCTGGGTAGTGGAGCAAAGCCCTTCCCTGTGTGATGTCCTCCAGATGAAGAGCAGCTGTGTTCAGACATCTGCAGGTAGCTAGATCTAGTGTTGCTGGGCCCGGAGCACGTCTCCAGGCTCCCGTGAGCCAGTGAAGACTGTCCACTGCTGCTCTTGGCTCACTGCTGTGTCCTGCCGCGCCCTCCTCGCCTCCTGCCTGTTGGCTCCTTGACCTGCACTCTGGGTTAGTTGAGTTCCTTACGATACTACGGTGAAAGCCGGGTGCTAGAGCCCCTCTTGTTTACAAGACATAATGAGGGATTTGAAATATGTAAAAATAAACACGAGAAGCTAAAATGTTCTTCCATCATAAGTTTAAAGGGAAAAAAATTAAAAGCTTAAAAAAAAGACCAAAAAGTACGTATATATATACATATAAATATATATTTTAGATGAAGACTAACTCTGGGAGCATTTAACAGTGTTTTTGTTTTTAACATTTATTTTCCTGCTTTAAAATTTGCAAGCATTCTCAGGAATTCTAGGGTAGGAAGCCAGTTTTTTGAAGATGGTTTATTTAACCGTATCTTATCCTAGATAGACGGCTGTTTCTTTCCTGTTAAAAAACTTTTACAAGTTCCTGAAACTTCAAAAAGTTTAAAAAATTTTTACTTAAAAAATATAAAAAGAAAAGTCTCCAAATGTTATTGTCATACTGGGGATCACACATTTTAAAACATGTAGAAAGAAATATTTTTTAAAAATGATCAATTTAGCAGCAGCAGGTAAATTCATTATCTTTTTAAAAAAATGGGAGAAAGGTTTAAACTTTCTAAGCGCTTTATCATGGATTCATTTGGAATTATGTATAATTTAATGGGAGAGTATTAGGTATATATGAATGGGAATAACATCACTTTGTTCCTTTCCATTTAAGACTAAACTGAAATCTCCCCTAGTTATTTTTTTTAAGGAACCCTTCTCCCTGCCCCACCCCCACCCCAGCAAAAAAAGAGAGGAAGAAAGGAATAGCTTAAAAAAAAAGTATCTCTAATCTGTAAAATAGAGTGTATGGTTTGGATTGCTGAGAATCTATGTAAAGAGTTAGGAAATATAAGTTAATAATTTTTGGAACAAATTTTAAATATAGGCATTACTAGAGGAAAAATATCTATGGACTGTTCTATTAATGAGGAATGTCTGTCTTACCTCCTTTGTTTGTTACAGGAGGAGAAAATATAGAAGAATCTAATAAGGAACAAGTGATTTTACTTCTTTAGCTCCCAGCTACTGTTGTGCTCATTTTAATTGCTGTTTTGAAGATCTGCTGCTTAATTATCCCCATCCCTCAGCTAGAGATGCGGAGTATTTCCTTTCAGTTTTTGGTGATCTTGAATTCTCCTTTTATATTCCCTCCTGGGGCCAGGGGTCAGAATTCCCAAACATGACCACAGCTTCTTTTAAACACCTAAGCTTACTAGTGGGAAAGAAACTCCAGCTCACCAGATAGAAGGGAGTGGGGGTGGGGTTGCTGCCTGCAATTTCTCTAAAACCGCTTTAGTGCCTTCGTACATACACCCAGACATCCTGAGCAGGGGGCATTGTGGGTATGTGCCTGTGGTCCAGTCACTCCACAACATCAAGAGGCTTGCCCATTAAGGAAGTTGGAGTGGTTCTGGACAGTCCCCAAAGGCAGTGGGCTAAATTTAAAATAACTAAATAAATAAAAATCAAGGAAGTTGGAAATGGTTTCATGTCTTGAAAATGTGGAATGCCAGGTTCTTGCCCTGTGCTGTGTGCTCTCCATTTCTGTGCACTGATGTCTTCAGGTGTGTTACTGTGACCGCTGCAGTGATTTGGAAAGTATTGGGCCAGTAGAAAGGGGCTCCTATTTTTCTTCTTTGTCCTCCTTTGTCGTCCTCCTCTCCCCTGTTTTTGTCAGTTGGCTGGAAGCTTTGCATTATTGGTTGGCAGTGACCTAAGAACGAGATATAGTGAGGATGTAATGGAATAGAAAAGCTCTTTTTTTGCTGTGGTATTCTTTGACAAGAGCCATGTCTGCTGCAATGTTAGGTGACTTTAATACTCTTAAAAAAGTTGATGGGAGGGTCTTCTCTTCTGCCACATTCTGGCATATGTACAGAGTCTTGCTGGTCACCTCTCATTGCAGATTTATTTTATGAACATTTTGATCACATAAACTTGAGCTTTCTGCTTTCTTACTAGTTTCCCTTTAAACACTTGAGTACTAGTAGCTAGAAGTGAACAGGTCTGAAACATCAGAGGCTTGGTTTCTGTTTGTTATGTGAATAGTCAAAAGAAAAGAAACACTAGTAGAGGAAGGGATGCCTTTCATCAGTCTGGGGACCTCTACTCTCAGTTGAGATCCAGTGCCATGACCTAATTTTAGGTCTTTAAAAAAAAACAAAGTACAGATCTCCGAGACACTGTGAAGAATTGGAAGGCCCATGTAGCATCTCTGACCTCTCAGATCTTATCCTTTCATACTTTTCATTTACAGCAGTCACAGAGGTTAACATAGCAATGCTACAAATTAAGGTTCCAAAGCGAATTCTTTCATCAGTGACCCCCAATAAATCAATATTTTCCATTTATTGCCATTCAGTGTTTTATTTGTAGCAACTCAGTTTCCTGTTACTGTGGTTCCTGTTTTACCCACCACTTCTGACATGAATGTAGCATAAATTTGCAATTGCATCTTCCAAGTTCCTATGGGTTGAATGTGGCATGTAAGGTATGCATGCAAAAAAAAAAAAAAAAGAAGAAAAGAAAGGGAAAAAAGTCCCTAAGAATTTGCAAGAGCCTTTATGAATATATCTAGCAGAAACTAAGATTTTATGGGATATTAACTTGTTGCAAATATTCATTCTCACTTTCACCACTTTTTTTTGGGGGGGGAGTGTACATTTTTTAGTAGGTTAACAGCTGGATTCCATTTCAACCTCACATGCTGTGTACTTTTTTCATTTTCTTTTAATTTTTGTATTCTGTCTTCCTGACACTTCTCTTAAACAGAATAAACATACCTGTGTGCTGAGCAAAAATCTTAAGCCTGTTTCCCTCTGCACTGTAAACCAGATGTTTTTAGCAGACTTGGCTGTAATAGCCATCTCTAAGATTAGGGAACAGTTGAGTCTGTGTGTAGAGAAGATCCCATTCTTCCCCATCTTCAGAGTTAAAATTCAACATAAAGTTTTGTAAGTTATTATTTTGGGTTCGGGGTTTTCCTTTTGTTTTTGTTTTAAGTATCTATAAGGTCTTTAGGAATAGAGATACATCTTTAGCTGGTAAAGAAAAATCGTAGTTTTTCTTCTTGAGTGTTTTTGCCAAGTTTTGTCACACTTCCTGTCTATGCATTAACTACACTTCTTAGTGTTACTGCAGAAATAAACCTTGTTTTTTAAATTGTTTTCCTTTCTGCAAGTGTACAACTAAGACCTTGTGTGATTGTGCAGATGAAAAATACTCCAGTCTGTGTTTATAAAATGATTGTCAATCTTGCAACCTCAGCAGTCTTTCAGAAAACAGGGTGCTCTCACTCCCTGCCGCACACTACACCCCACACCTTCTGCTTTCTTATCTGAAAGTACAGGGTGTTCATCCAGTCTAGAAACAGGCAACTATCCATAATGTTGAGGACATTGTCAATCTTTAAAAAAAAAAAAAAAATTATATATATTCCCAGACTTTGTGCATATCTGTAATATGGTCTGTAGGTTTATTGCCAGTGCCAAAGGTGTGTGTATTTTCAGAGATGGTTCCCATTTGTCAGTGATAGTGTTTTTTTTTCTTGACCTTAAATTTGACAAAGGGGGTGGCTATATCACATTCTTAAGATTTGGAGTAAGTTTCAGATCGAACAATCTATGAACATTGTAGGTTGATAACAGTTAATGCTCCCACCCTGGCCATCATTCCCCACCCCCTTGCCAAAGAAAAGAAGCCATGAATATTTGCAGGATGGTGAAGGTGAACCAGGTAAGGGACTCAGATCTACCGCCCACCAGCTGGGCAGCCATGCTATCCAGATATGTGCGGTCACTTGGACTGTTGACCTAACTTTTGACTAATTTTTCACTATGATCTCTTGTAGTACCCTACCGCCACCACCACCACCACCACCACCCCCAAAAAAAGTGGAAAAAGTGACTGAAACTGCCAGTGTTTTCCTCACAAAATTCAGATAGTTTCCTTTTCAATTAGCTGTACACCTGAATTTGTTTTTAATAAGTAACTATGCACACCAGGAAAAATGCTACTCACCTGACCCAAGAGTCTGCCAGGCTCAGTCATTGGTTCTCCAACGTGACAACATTTGTTCATCGGAAGGGAGAGGCCAGATAGACACCACAGGCAAGAAATGTTCTCAGTCTTAAATAGAAGACAAGTCATGTTTCCCTAAAGCACTTTGTGCCTCAATTTAGTTTTGAAACTGTAAATTACTTGCATTGGAAATAACTTCCCAATTGTAATTGACTTATTTCTAGCCAATATTACTAAGTGGAATTATTTTTTCAGTAAGTGAAATTACTCTTTACTGCTGATGGTAAACAGCAAAAGAAAGTTGTACAGGTAGCATACAGTATTGTTGTTGCCTAGTTGTGATGTGAAGTGCTTTTCTTTCCCTTCTCCTTCGCTGGTTTTCTGAACCTCCCCCTGAATCTGTCGTCAGGCTACTGAAATGTGCATTTCTCAGAGGGGCCTAAAAAGGTGGCTGGAGGTGAGATGCAACAGCCTTACTATGGGGACTAGCCTTATAGCAGAGCTTTGCGGAGAGGAGGAGAGTATATTCTCAATGGCTCTCCACAAATGAAAAGGGGGAGGGTATTTATGCAAAACAAAAACCCTTTGGAACCTTAAGAAATTATATACCTTTTAAAGGTAGTCTAGTTTCTCACCAAGTTATGCATTCAGCATGACACTTTTTGCCAGAAAATTCGGGACAAGTTAGAATAAATGTGTGTAAAACACCACCTCTACCCTCCTTTTTAATTTCTTCCAAGGAATTAATTACTTAAATATAGTATTTCTGAATGTGCCTTTGTGAGTACAGAGACTGTCTGCTTTAGGAAGAAGCTACCCATTGGGATAAAACAAAAAGATGGTCAGCTTATTCTTTAAGGAAGTCAGACTTTCTCCTGAAAGTCCCCGGGGTTAGCTGTTAAGTTTTCTTGAGCATCTATATTGCACAGTGTAGAGTTGTGTGGTAGAGTCTGTGGGACTTGGCGAGGTGATCATTAGGTGACATGGAGACCCAGTTTAGTCCAAGAGTGCAGGTTGAATTTATGGATCTGTATTGCCTAGTTTTCTCTGTGTTTATGTGCGTGTGGCGTGTGGCTGTGGTTGTTGTATTTTTTAATTTTTCTGTAAGCACTGGAGAATTGGAATATGGTGATATTTGTGACACATTCTGCATGTAAATCAGGCGTTTTCTCGCTTCCACTGTGGAGTGGGCAGCACATTTCCGCCCTCTGAGTCTGTGTCCTGAGAAGGCAAGTATTTCTCCAAATTGAAGTCGTATAATTGCCATTTATCAAACAGGGTACTATATGCAAGGAAAAAGGTTTTGAAAGAGGAAGATTGAAATGGCTAGGAAAGAAAAGAGAAAAATCTGAAATCGTATTTTATTTCTTCAGACCTTTACAGTTAAACGTGGAAATCTGCAGTGTGTCTTCACTTGTTTTTATGTTTGTTTGAAACAATTCCACCTCTTCTCCCCACTCCCTGTCTTCTAAAGAAATACCAAGTGAATGCTAAGGGCCATTTCCATAATTCCTCAGAGCTCCCCCAAAGAGGAAACAGTCCCTCCCTGCGAGACCCCTCCAGCTTCCTCCAGGAAGACAAGGGAGGAGCTTTCTCGGCTTCACGCTCATTCCTCTCTAATGGCCTTGAAATGTATTATTATGCAAATGTGAATTTTGATACTGAATTTCAGAAGAGGTTGTTGGGTTTTTTTCTTTTTTTCAAAAAAAAAAAAAGGTCCCATATGTGGTCGTCATTGCTTCTTTATTTTGTAACGTGAGTTGTGAGTTGTAACTATGCATTCTGCAAAAGGGGGCAGGGGAGGGCAGAAAGGTCGGAGAGGAAGTAGCTTTGCATCCTTATTCTACAGTTTCTGTGTCCATGGTATCCCCATGTCCTGAGGGGAAGGTCAGCACGGAGAGGTACAAAGAGACCTCCGAGTCCACCCTGTCGCTGGCAGGTCTCGTGGCCAGGCAAATTCCAGGGGCTTGCAGTTGCTGTCAACAAATGGTGGTACAGGATTCTCGATCCTAGCTGCGCAGTATTAATCCAGTGTGACCATGGGACCCCAAAGGCTCCCGTGTTCTCTGGGAAAAAGTTACTCATCCTTTCCTGAATCCAGAACCCTTTCAAGCTCAGGAAACCGTGCCTCACTCGTGCTGACCTTAAAGTTACTGTTTATGTCAATTTCAAAAATCTTCCTCCTCTCTACTTTTTAATTTTTTTTTTAATTTTTAATCTTTTTTTTAAGAGTCGTAAGTGAACTTTTAATTATAAGGAAATTGTCTTGCTCTCTGGCAAAGAGGGCTGTTGTCTGGCAGGCCAAAAAGGATTCTCTTTCCCATCCTCTAGCCCTTGGCCGAATGTAACCTCTCAGCTCCCCTTACGTTTATGAAGCTGTATGTAGCTAGCGAGCATGAGGCGGTTGGCATGGGAAGGCCGCTGTCCTCTTCTTTGCCCTGACAGTTCCTCTGTTGATCTGGCCTGTGGAAAACCATGGTGCCCGCATTGCTCTGGTCTAGGCATTATTTGCAACACACAGTATCAGAAGCCAGCAATTGCTCTGCCTGTATTCAGTGTTTTCCACACAGCAATTTCTGTTGTTAGTGTTCACAGTACTGTAAAGAGTAATAGACTTGATCACAGTCTCCTCGTGCCGGTGCCAGGCTGCACGGGCACAGTCTCATCAGGGTTCCAATCTGTTAGATTGCCTTTAGACAAAAAAACAAACAAAAAAGTGAAATCCTGGCGTTTCAACTGTCTAACACAAAACAATACCTCGAGGTACATTTCCCCCCCTGCAGTGTAAACCCTTACTTCCTCTCTCTCCTTTTCTGACATCAATGAGTTGTCCTTTTAAAAATATGAATGTGTAAATAGCAGGATAACTTTTTAAAATTTTTCTTTGCTGTGAAAGTAACCCTAAAATATGATGTTTTCCATTTTTTTAAGCCATCAGAAGTTTTAGACCTTAAAGAAGGAAAAAGCAGAGTAAGTCAGGGGAGTAGATTTGCATTTGTGGGGTGTTTTCCTCTCGTTCCCTCCCCATGCACAGTGACAGCATACCGCTATGTGAACCCTGTCTAGAATAGATGCCATCTGTTCCAGCATTCTAGTTCCACAGGGTGGTGGGTGTCTCAATGTATCTCTGCCAGAAGATCCATCCCCTCCAGGGACAGCTCTCAACGTTAAAAACAGACACACACCTTGAGTGACTGAGTAGCACCTGTAGTACACAAAGGGTGTCTCAGTTTGCTATTTCAGTTTGGAGCTGTAGAATTCACAGCCTTGCCACTTTGTGATGCTCTGAAATTTAGAAGGAAACTCATCTAAGGAGATGTGCAAACAACTGCCCTGAAAAGCACGTGCATCCTCAGGCCTTCCTCATATCCATGAGTCTTAAAGCTGACATGAAGTAGAGGGAAATGTATTTTAACAAATGCTGCTTGCCAGGATCCATCAGCTACTACTCTCCTAGATTGGAGCTCCCACAAGGCAGGGTTGGAATGGATATTTCTGAATAGCTGCTTCTTCACAAACAATCCCCTTTCCCCCATTTTAAAATAAATCCTTTATCAAGAAGCCTTTTTTAGTTTGAACTCACTGATCTTGGTATAGTGACAACTTCCTTTAAGGGGAAGAAGCTTGCTCATAAGTGCGTGCATATTACCTACCCACCTTCTGATTTGGGTGCTGTCCACCAAATGATTTCGTTCTGTTCACTTGGAGGCCCCTTTTCTGGTCATTCTCCTTCCTCTAATCCCCTCATAGTTTCTTCTTGCCCTTATATCCCTTCTGTGATGCTCCCAAAGGGCTTTGCTAATCTCTGCACTTATTTCCTGGGACACACCCCCACCACCATTCTTTGCACACACCAGTGACCAAAGTGTATGCAGTGATCTTACGGAAGACATCAAAAATGGTGCATGCACTGTGAGTGTGCTCACAGAGACACGTGCACAAGATTCTGCACCCTTGGCCTTAATCTCAGTATGACTTAAGGTGCAGGAACATTTTTAACAAGTTTTAAAAAGACAAAACCCTTCTGGGAGGCAAAAAAGAAAAAAGTTAAAAAAAAAAAAAAAAAAGGTACAGCTTTACAGCAGCTCCGCTGTGCCACTATTTGCTCATAATGTCACATTCTGTGCACACCGTGCCCCATCCCTCTCTTGAGTAACCAAAAACAGCCAACAAAAGCAACCTGAGGAGAGATTTCTGGACTATTTTATCTTTCTCCATTTAGACGGAGATATGAAATGCTGCTTTGGGTTCCATAAGCCTAGGGGTTATGTTTACATAGTAAAATACATCCTACCAAATCAGGAACAGTGAATAATGGGAATCATTCGGTGGGAGATAGGTCCCTGAGGTCCAACAAAAGAAGTGAGATGACTTGGGGGTAGGGGCAGAGGAGGAGAGATGGAGAAATATTTTAATTACTTGTGACATGTTGCTCCCTTCCTCCTTTTCTCCTCCTTTTGCTTCTCTCCTTGCTCCCCCTCCCCCCACCTGAAAAGAGAAGGGCATCAAAAAGAGGCTGGAATTTTAAAAGGCAGCTTTCCAACGTTGCACAAACAGGTAACAGGAAGGTACAGCAAAAATCTTCTCATCTGAAACACTGTCAGCAGAAACAAAGCCTGTAAAAATGACTAAGTAGCTGCACATATTGATGTTCTTTGCAAGTTACCTATAAGTGTTTTGTTTTTCTTATACTTGAAATAGCTTTTACAATGTTATTTTGGTGGCTTTTCTTTTATCTCTTTTGGTGAACAGTGGAAAAAGTTGATGATGGTATTTGAGGAAGCTTGGGTGGGGGGAGAAAAGGGAGGATATAGCATTGTTTTGTTTTGTTTTGTTTTTAAAGGTAGGTTTAATTGAACTCCCATATGTTGAAATTGCTCCTCATATTACTGGTTTTACATGGACACAGAAACTAGGCACTTTAGAGGTGCACTTGCATGGCAGGCTGGGCCCCCCTTTATTTTATTTTACTTTTTTAGTATAGTGGTACTTAAAATCACTGGTTCACTTAAAAAACAAACAAAATGTTAAACTCTACTAATGTACAAATAAGCTGAAAAGTTGCATTTTATGTGTATTTTTTGCCATAGCAGGTACTGTATTTCTCATGCTGGATTTAAAAAAAAAGAAAAATCAAAAACAAAAAAACAAAAAACTAAAGGGTGGTGTTTTATTGGATTGTGACAGGTTGAGTAATAAAGGAATTAAGTCGTCGTCATTTCATTAAAACTGAGAGATGATGTAATGCATATATAAGAGTTTTCTGAAGGGTTTTTTTGGGGGGGCTTTTAAACAGCTTATTTTTGTTTTTGTTTAGTTTTTTATTTTATTTTATTTTGGAAAGATATGATTGTATTACGTGCAACTCAGTTGCTTACATTATAACTACAAAATATTTTTGGGTTCCTGGAAAAAAAAAAAAAGAAAAAAGACTAATAAATGTGTTTGGCTGCTAAGCATTTACTGTTGTGGTTTCCTGCTTTATTCTGCCAATTTAATTTGCTCAGTTGTCAAATGTTTATATTCTTTTTACTCTTCTTTCTCCCTACTCCACACATAAAAACTATCAGATTCAAACATCTGAATTTGGGCCTCAACTTTGTCTGTCTTGTCCACTTGACGTTTTTGGTGTGAGGGATCGCATTGGTGGGTTGGCTCATATTGCTTGCTGCCTGTCACAGTGCTGACTGTGGCCTTCCATACGGTAGGGTTCAAGTTCTCCAAAAGAAATTGATGTTTTCCTTCTACCTTTTGTTGTCTTTTTTAATCCTTACGTGCACTTGGAATGAAAAGAGGAGAGAAGATGCATGCCCAGAGTGTGCAGCATCCCGCTGATGCTGAGCACAAGGAGGGTAACTCCACCAGCCAGCTTTGTCTGGAAATCTCTCCTGCAAAATGTTCTCTGCCTTCCTCCTGGTGCTGCAACACTGCCAGAAGCATTAATAACCTTAATCTTCAGACTAGGTTTTCCCCATCTAAGCATACAGTTTCTTATTCGTTGTTCACTGCTAAAGTAAGGACTTGGTAGACAGTCGTGTGATAATGAAATGCCTCCAGAATGGCAGAGGAGGAATGCAAAGAAACTTCATATCTGACTTAATTCTCAGTGTTGTATGAAAGTGTTAAGCCCTTAGACATGAGGAAACGGAAGTTCAGAGTAATTTAATTAGCTAGTAATAACTGACATTGATTGATGCAAGGCATTCTACTAAGCATACCACTTATATCACTCATTTAATTGAAACTTGTCTCAGCCGCTGGTGAAACGATACTGGAAACCCAGATCAGATTCAAAAGCCTGTGCTGTTTTCATCATGTCAGAAGGCCTCTACTGAAAAACACCTTGATTTCTGAGAAAATCTAGGGGGTGGTCTTAAGCAAGTATGTTGTAAAGAAAAATTGGAAAATGTGGGGGGAGGAGAGAGTATTAGCTGTTCACAAACATCTTAAGTCCTATCAGAAGTAAGTGCTTTTCTGAGGAATAGAGATCATTTCAAAAACGATGAAGACCTCCATCACCAATGACTATTTTAAATGTTAAAGATTCAGAAATGGCAAAGTGAGGAAGGCATTGTCAAATTAAAAGTGATTGCCAAGACTTGAGCATCTAACATAGTCTTCTTCACCTCTGTGTGCTCTACTTAGGTAACTCATTCCTTTAGTCCACCTCGGCCACCCATTCCCACTCTCACCCCAAATTGCTCTCCTCCGGAATTGCTTATTTCAGATCCTTGACCACGCCCTCCCATCCTCCAGCTTCGTGATGCCGTCCTCTCCTTTCTTGCATCTGAGACTTCTGGGTTCTCTTTATAAAGCCTCCAATAACCTGGATTAAGGCCCACCCTGATCCATTTAGCCACAATTTAACTAAAAATAATAACATCTTCAAAGGTCCTATTTAAAATAGGTTCACGCTCACAGAGATAACAGGTTAAGATTAAGAACATGTCTTGTTGGGGTACATAATTCAACCTACCTGAATAATAAGTAAAATGTTTTAAAACTATTTGGTTCAAAAACCAAAAAGATATAAAAATGTACATTCGGAAATTTTGCTCCAGCTCTGTCCTGTCTTTGTGCATCTCCACCCCAATTTGTTAGCTTATTGTTGGCCCTTTCAGTGCTGTTTTATACAAAGATAGGCAAACATATATTATTATGAGAAAGGATTCTTTTGATTTGTCTGTTAGAAAAAGTTACTGGTAATCAATGAGAGTATGGTTGGAGGAAGGGGAGAGGGCAGAAGATGTTTCCCAATGCTAAGGAGTGAAGTGGGGAGAACAAATTTATTGAACACAGGGGTCCTGAGCACCGGGTTAGGGAGTCTGCGTCTATTCTTGCTTTTGCTTCTCACGGCACTCCCGGGGATCATCAGCCCTATTTCACAGGTGAGAAGACCCAAGTGCTGCAAGATTAAGTTACTTTCCCAAGTCCCACAGCACACCTAATAAGTGGCAATACTAGGGATGGTTGGTAAAGAGGTAGCCTATATATACACACACACACACACACACACACACACACATACATATATACATAACATACATATGATTCCATGTTAAAGAGACCTGGGCAAGTGAAGATGTTTCTATAGAAGAGACCTGTGCATTTAAAAAGAAAGGAGGCAAAACTGGAGAAATTAAAGTTCAAGAAAAAAAAGAGGATCCCTTTTCCATGTGAAAAGATTGAGGACTGGGAGTAGGAAAAGCAAAATGAAGCAGAGGCAAGACTGAGGACTGAAGACTGAGGACACTGTTGAGTTTGCAATTGTCACAATGTAAAGTGAGAATAGTAAACTTATCACAGTACATATCAAAGTGATAACAGCCCTGAAGCACTCTGTGAAGAGTGAGAAGTTGCAGGGATCAAATTCATCTCCCCAGAATTCTGTCATCAACCTCGTTTTGATTTGCTAAAGTTGCCATTATGCAAAATACCACAAATGGATTTGCTTTAATAAGGGGATTTATCAAGTTACAATTTTTACAGTTCTAAGGCCATGAAAATGTCGAAATTAAAGCATCAACAAATGGATACCTTCACTGAAGAATAGCCAATGGCGTCCAGAACACTTCTGTCAGCTGGGAAGGCACGTGGCTGGCGTCTGCTGGTCCTTTGCTCCTGGATTGTGTTTCAAAATGGCTTTCTCCAAAATGTGTCTGGGCTTCTGCCTTCGCTCCTGTCTCTCAGCTCGTGTGTGTCCTTGCTTCTTTAAGGTATTTCTAAGTATCAGGGGGTCCTCTCTTAGCTTCTCCAGGGCAAACTCTGGGCTTCATCTCTTAGCTTAGCATCTCCAAATGTCCTTCTATCTGTATCTCCAAGTATCAGGGCCTGTATTGGATCTTAGTTTCTCCAGTGAACTAACCAAGATCCACCCTGAATGGGCAGGGCCACAGCTCCATGGAAATAATCTAATCAACATGTCACAGCCTAATTAAAAGACTAGTAAGTCTGCCCCCACAAGATTGCATTCAAGAACATGGCTTTTCTGGGGGACATAAGAGATCCAAACCTGCACAAAACCCAAAACCAATCCTCTGCATCCCAAGAGAGGAGGTGGAGGAATCCCTCAGTCAGGAGCCCAGGTGGGCTTCTCTGATGGCAAAAGCATTCTGGAATATTGGCTGCACTGAACTCTGACTTGCTAATTCTGGAGTCCAGGTGGAGGCATGAAGATTCCATGGAATAAGGACACTGAAGAGGTTTTAGAGAGATTTGGGGCAATGCAGGAAATGCAGTGTCAGGATCTAACATATTGTGGCTATTGTGGGTCTTACGTCTCTCGCTAGGCTAGGCTCCTTTTGGGTCGAAATCCTTATTCACTCACTCACTCATTCAGTGAACATTTACTGAGCACCTATACTATGCCAGATCCTGAGCTAAGTGCCATAGACACAGGGGTGGCCAAGACAGATATGATTCCCACCACCTTTCCCATCAGTGGGGAAAGCAAATGACACTGAACTCTACTGAGAGTTCTAAGAGAGTCTATAAGATACCAGACCCTCAAGACCCAGAGGCGGGGAGAGAGAAAACTACAGGGGTGTTCAACAAGTTTTTGAGTGAATCCATAAATAAAGGGGGAGTGGAAAGGTGACAGAAAAGAAGTTATTGTCAGCGAAGAGATCTTGAAGACTTAACCTCTAATCAGCAACTTTTCATGCCCCTGCAATATGGTAATGGGGAAAGGGGAGTTCACATCAGCAAACCAGCTGGGAAGTGGAATCCCCCTGGGAGCTCTCATTTTAGTGGGGAGCTTAGAAACAAGTAATTTCAAAGTAGCATAGTACCTGGTACTGTAGCACAAAGAAAAGGTGAATTTAGCTCTGTGCAGAACCAGTACTCTGGAGCCTACTGGCCCTGCATTTAAATCCTAGATCTCCTACATAGGAAATCTCAAAAAATTACTCAACCTGCCCAGGCCTTTGTTTTATCACCTACAAAACTGGGATATGATAATAAAAAACACTCCGTGCATTGTGCCGAGTGCTTTACTTGCATTACCTTATTTAATAATCCTGAACTCATAACTCTGGTACAAAGATTAAATGAGATCACGTGGAACATGTGTGTAACTCAGTGAGTAAATAAAACTGTTGGTGGTTTTGTTATCGGCCAAGCAGAGTAGAGAGTGGGACCCTCAGGGGGCATTTTCTAGACTGGGGAGGGAAGGAGTTAACGGCGAGGTACTCCAGCCTGGAGGAAGGCCTTCACCAAGCTGCAGAAGTGTGACCCTGAGGTTGTGTGCTGGGAACCACGCAGCATAATGGCTGAGTGCAGATTCTGAAGTCCAGCTCCACCTACTAGCTGCGTGAGCTTCAGAGAGTTATCAGTTTCCTAGTCTGTCAGCGCTTGTTGGAATTCATTTTTACTGCAGTTTGGCGCAAGGGGTAAACGTGATGCTCCCTGAAAGCCCATTGCCCTTGGGCACCTGCTTTTCTCCCCAGAGCCGCGCTTGGTGCCAGGCAGACAGTAGGAGTAGCGGTGGGCGACAGTGACAAATAACACATTTAAATAGTTAAATTTAAATTAATACAATGTCCTTAAATAATAATTTCAAACACATAGAGGGCTTTCTACGTACACCAGGCATCCATCCATGTTGTAACTCATTGAATCCTTACAAGTCTTGAGAGGCAAGTATTGTCGAACCTTTTATCAGATGGAGAAACTGAGGCGCATCCCCTAGCAGCGAGCAGCCAAAATTCACCTCACCCTGTACGCGCCAAACGCCCTGAGCTTCAGGGACCGGCCCAAGCGGAGGAAGTCCCGCCCCGAGTGGAGGATGTTCCGCCCCTTCCCGGCCTCCAGGCTTCCGCTTCCGCCCGTGTTCTCCTTGTCCGCTCCGCACAGTAGCGTGTTTAGGATGGCGGCAGCAGGCGACTGTGGCGGGCAGCAGGTGGCCAGCGGGTCTGACACCTACCGCTCGCCGCTTGCTTCCCGTTACGCTAGCCCAGAGATGTGCTTCTTGTTTAGCGACGGCTGCAAATTCCGGACGTGGCGGCAGCTCTGGCTGTGGCTGGCGGAAGCCGAGCAGGTAACAGGCCCCGGGGCTGAGGTGGGGGCCGGGGAGGAGCGCCTGGCGATTCCGCTTCAGCACGTGCTGGCCTTGGCGCCGAGTGAGGGCTTAGTTGCCCGGGAAGCAGCTCCCCTGCTATTTTCGGCCGGGTGTCCGGGTTCCGGAGGAAGGCGAGAGCAGGAGGAACGGGAGCCGCCAGCTGTTGCCTCATGTTTTTAGTCAGAGGGTTAGCGACGCCTTGGTTGCGGCAGAAATGCCGCCTGTCGTTTTAGGGAATTCACCTTGGCCATTCGTGCAAGAGTACATTGCTAGCCACGACATTGAGCGCTCTTTGCGTGTTACTGTGCTGATATCTTTACACGTCTTTTCTCTTTTAATCCCTATATGGCTTTGCAAACAAGATGATGTTCTCCCCACGTTTTAGGGGAAAAAAACCAAACACGTTATTTGCCTTAGGTCACAGTACACGGAACTAGGATTTGAAAGTACTTCAATACAGAGCTCAAGAGTTTAGCCATTTCGTTAGTGACGGGATCTGAAATCGGGGTTCTCTGGTCCACTGTTTCTGCTTCACCGAGGAGGCAGAATCAGGATAAAGGTTAATTAGATGGGATTTGTTTCTTCTGTAAGGGCTGTAAATGAAGCCGCTCTGTCCAGCGTTTCAGAATAGCTCCCGAGGGACCTTCCCGGCAGAGTGAAGAAAACTGAACGTCGTGATCCAGAGAGCTGTTATATTTCAGAGGAAAGTGCTACAACAGGCATGATGGCACTCTTCTGACAAATGGCCTAGTAAAAACTGAAACAATCTGAATACATGTTTAGGACCTTGGTATAGTGGAACTCACCAAACGGGAAAATCCTAGATTTTCCCCAGCCGTATCACTGTGTCGGAAATAAAGCGGTACCTGTAAGGGAATAAAGGCTCACTGGGTTCTGGAGGAGAAAAGAATTTATTTATGATCTTGCAAGAAAGGGCACACAGCCAAAAACGTGGTAGCCGGAGCCGGAGAGGAAGAAAATGGCAATGTTTTAATCTCCTGTTCCTAATGCGCAAGTCCCTCCCCTGTTTCCCCATTGGCTGGGCACTGCAGAGGTTACAGCCTATCCGAGAGAACTACCTAGCCCATCTTTGAGATTTTAATTTTTACAGCCTATCTGAGAGAGCCAACTATCTCATTATTGAGATTTTGAATTGATCAGCCTATCAGAGAGAGTTCATTCAGCTTAAATTTCCTGCTGGGAGTTCCCACCTCTGATTTTACCTTATATCTCTACATTCCAGTAAGCATGGTTACTTTTCCATATAAAGAGCTGGCACAGATTCTTTCTTTCCTTTACCACAGGGCTTGTTTAAGCTGGTTCTGCCTCCGTTTTCCCTATTCCATGCTGTCTCTATGTGAAAGCTAAACTTATCCCTTTCTTACAACTGTGCTTAAGAAAATCAAATGATTTAACAGTAGCAGACATTCATATAGTACCCCAGATGTGCTGGGCATTGTTTTAAGACTTTACATATATTAGCTCATTAATCCTCCAAACAGCCCTGTATGGTAAGTACTATTATTCTTTGTGTTTTTCCTATTAGGGCATGGAGGCACAGAAAGATCAGTTAGCAAAAGTAGTAGTAGAAGATGACATTATATAGTGAGTTGTGGTTTGTGAATGGTTTGCAGGTACTCTGATTTGATACTCTCATTTCCATTCTATAGATGAGCACAGTGGTGCCCAGAAAGACGACCAAGGTCATCATAGTGGGTAAATGGAATGTAGGGTCATGTAGGGTCATTGGAATATGTGTTCTTTACTTAGTCCAGTCCCCACATTGCCTGAAATGCACACAGTTTTGGTAGCCTCTTTTGGGGTTGGATTATCTAATTAATAAGACTATCAAAATTAGCATAAATTACATAATAATTTAGTAGTTAACAGAAGAATGAGAAGTTAGAAGGAGTGCAGAAAAGGAGTGGGGAAAGTATACATTTTGAGGAGATACATTACAGTGGAGGAGGAAGTAGTGTGGCCAGGCTTCCCCCTGCTGCTTTGCTTTGGGAGGAGCTCCCTGAGCTGTCACCTGCTGACTAGGTGTCCAAGGCATCTGCCACATGAGGCTACAGAGCACCTGAACTGTGGCTAATGTGACTGAAGAAGTGACTTTTTACTTTTATTTGATTTTAATTAATCAATTTGAATTTAAATAGCCACTTGTGGTTCATGGTTACCATATTAGACCTTGCAAATCTAAAGAGCAAGAGCCTCCCTGGTGTCAGGACTTGGGAGCTTCAAGTGAGGCTTGAATATATTTTCATTTACCAGCATATTCATTCAGCACTTTGGATCCAGTGTTTGGAGTTATTTAGGCTGCCAGGTTTTTTTGTTTGTTTGTTTTCTTTTTTTGCCAGCCTAAGTTTTCCAGAGAAGTGTGAATGTAAGATGTTGTTGATGTGTTTGTTTTCTCATCAACATAACCTTGAATTGCTTTTAGTTTTGCACTGAGATTACTGTACATCATTTGCCTACAAAGCTATTTACAGACTTCCAGGTTTCTCTAAGTATATCCATATGGGTCAAATGTAAAACTGTGGCCTGGGTCCCACACTTGGGGTACTCATGTGCCAAGCACTAACACTTAAGCAATAAATAAAACAAAACTCACCCATCATGGAGTTTATATTCTAGAGGGAAAGGACAGGCAATAAACATGCAAAAATGTCATGTGATAAGTATTCTAAATAAAGCCAGACTAGAGAGATGCAGCATGACACAGGAGGGTGTTACTTTACATAGAAGTTGAGGAGGACCTCTCTGAGATGACATTTGAGCTGAGAGATGAGTGTGGGATGGAGTAAGTGAAGCAGAGATAGAAGAGCAGTTAAACAGTCAAGATCCGGATTACATTTTATATTTTGGAGTTTACTTAAAATAATAGTTAAAATGATTCATTGAGAAGATCCCACCCCCACACGCTCTTAGCTTGGTTGCCCCAAATTTAAGGATTGGGAGATAGGGTGTAACTGCTAACATAAATAAATCTTTTCTCCCTGTCACTTTGATTCAAAGAATTGTGATGCCTGAGGTTATTTGATTTTATTTTGCCTGTTCTGCAGATATTGGGTTTGCCTATCACAGATGAACAAATCCAGGAGATGAAATCAAACCTGGACAACATTGACTTCAAGATGGCAGCTGATGAAGAGAAACGGTTACGGCATGATGTGATGGCTCATGTGTACACCTTTGGCCACTGCTGTCCAAAAGCTGCAGGCATTATTCACCTTGGTGCCACCTCCTGCTATGTTGGAGACAACACAGTATGAGTCCATAGTGTTTTGTTTCCACCTAGGACTCAATCGTTTTAATTCATTTTGTATTTCATTTTGCCCACTTTTAGGAAGTAACTCCTTAAATCTTTATCTTTTCAGGGTTTCTTGGCTGTACGTGCTCAGAAATTTTCTTCTTTGGTATCTTTCCAATCTAAACCAAAAGCACTTAGTCACCTCCATAAAATAAGACCAGCAGATACTGCTCATGCACTGGTATGCTGTACATAAGCCAAGATCTTAAGCAGTTTAGGGGCTGAAGTAATTCTCCAAAGAGCTTTTCTTTCCAAGTCCATTATAACTCCTACTCTGAAAAGATGGGTTGCATTATAATTGTTAAACGAAGCTTTTAATTAACAAAAGTGTCTTATAGTCCAACATGGAAGAGTAAGGTCAAGCATTTTCCGGAAGGTTTATTGTGTGCCGGGCATCATACCTGTCTTACTTCATTTATTTTTCAAAACCACCATAAGAGGTAGATGATACTGTCCCCATTTTTTAAACAGCTTTATTGAAGTGTACTTTACATACAGTAAAATTTACCCATTTTAAATATACTGATCGATGAGTTTTAGTAAATTTATACAGTTGTTCAGCATTCGTCACACTTCAGTTTTAGAATACCTCCACAACCCAAAGAAGTTTTCTTATGCCCGTTTGCAGTCCATCCCTGCTCCTGCCTCCAGCCCCAGGCAACCACTGACATGCTTTCTGTCTCTGTAGTTGTATCTTTTCTAGAAATTTCATATAAACAGAATGATAGACTATGTAGTCTTTTGCATCTAGCTTTATTATCCCCATTTCTGCAGACGAGGAGACTTATGGAAAGGTTGAAGAACTTGCCTGAGGACACACTGGTAGGGAAAGATATTAGTCCAGATAGAACAGCTCCACAGTTGATGCTCTTAATTATAATGCATCTGTGGGGCCAGAAAGCAGATTCCAGATCCATTTCATTTTCAAGAACAAGTCAGTATTTTTTAACCTGCCCCAAATACTTTTTCAGTAGACGTGGTACATAAATAAAGGAATCTATGTATAATTGGTGGGTCAAATAATGGAAAAAGTAAAACTTTAATTTGTAATATCCTTTTTTATGAGTAGTCAATAGTTGGGGCTAGAAGTTACTGTCTCAAGTATTGGAGTTGCCTGAAATGCTTATGTCTCTTACTTCCCTTAGGGGCAGTTTAAATTTCTTAAACCTTTATGTTTTAGAGCATGACTTTCTTTAACAATTACATACATGAAAAAAAGGGGAGATAACTAATGGAGTGTGCCAAATGGAAGTTTCCCAGAGACTGACTAGCATTCCTCTCTGGGAAGACAAAAACCTTGTTGACCTGGACATCTGTGCAATATTCAGTATGGGGCTTTTCCATTAGAATTTTGAGTCATTTGAAATACCACATAAATAAGGCTTTATGAGTATAAAGGTTTTTGTTTCTTTATGGCTCCCAATAGTATTCTTGTCTAAGTTGGTGTGCTTTTAGAACAATAATCAGGAAAAACAACTTCTATTAGTTTCTTGTGCTTGCACAGGGATTTTACTAATGGTCAGAGGCAGCCAGCTGGGAAACCCAGTATGATGGCCAAAAAGAGTTATGTAATTACATTATTTAAGCAACACTGTTTAATGTAAGACCATTGCATTTTCCTTTGCAGGACCTGATTATTCTTAGAAATGCATGTGACCTGCTTTTGCCAAAGGTAAGGAGTTGGCAGAGCTTTCCTACCAGCCTTAGATTCCCTATAATAGGAGATGGGGACCAATTAAGAGTCAGTGCATTATGATCCTGGCCTGGATCTAACAATGAAGGAGAAAATGCCCAAAATGACATTATTGGGATAATTGAAAAAATTGGAATATAGACTGTTTACTTCGTATCAGTGTTAAATTTCTTGCAGTATTTAATGTGGTTACATAGTGAATATCTTTGTTCTTAGGAAATAATATATAGACGTATAGAGCATGACGTATGCAGCCTACTCTGAAATGTTTAGAAAATAAAAAGGAGGAAAAGAAAGGCAACAAAATAATGTTTCAGTGGCTAAGAGAATTCAAATAGAGTCAGGAGGCTATCCTGGAGATTATTCCTATGTAAGCTTCACCTAGATATGCCAAATGACCACAGTATGATAAGTCTAAGTCAACAGTAGTCCCAAAAACCTTAAAGAATACCTGGATCCCTATCTGAGACTATAAAAATTTCACTCACTAAGTTTTTAATTCTTCAGAAACTTAAATCCTTCAGAGAACTCCTATGCCAGCTAAGTCACAAAACCCAGAGGCAATAGCCTCTTCAAGAACATCAACCAGATGTGTCCCCTTTTCTCATAAAGTCGACACGCCTTTTCAACATGAACAAGTTAGGGTGGTCATGAATATCGGGAAAGTGATTAAACTAGAGGAAGGGGTGGCAAGAGACAAGATGGAATTTAACAAAGGATTATGAATACTGAATCTCTATATATTTTTCTTTTTCTTAGTTGCTAGAGTATTAGAATAGCTAGAAGGAAAGAATTGAAATGGTGGAACTGTAACCCATAGCATCCTTTGAAATTTGTTCTGTAGCTACTTGTTAAATTGTAATTTGAAAGCTGTCACCTTTTTGTATATGTGTTGTATTTCACAATAAGGAAATAACTGAAACTATGGTACTGTGATTCATAAAAACTTTGGAAATTTCCTTTATAACTACTTGTTAAATCATACTTTGAAAGATATTATCTATTTGTATATGTGTTATATTTCACAATAAGGAAATAACTGAAACTGGAACTGTAACCCATAATATTCTTCGAAATTTGTTCTAACTGCTTGTTAAATTGTACTTGGAAAGTTATCACTTCTATTTATGAATGTTATATTTTGCGATCAAAAAATATGATAAAAAAAAGAAAGTAGGTAAATAGATACATAGAATGAGATAACAAATGTGGCAAAATGTTACAAGTTGGTAAATCTAGGTATCCAGGTAGAACTATACTGGTGTCCTCTGTATTGTTTTTGTTTTATTTTTGCAACTTCCCTGTAAATTTGAAATTATTTTAAAATAAAATTTTCTTAAGCCAATGCCTTGTTAATCTAAATATTATTATCATTTGAAGGTGAATGAGTCCTATATCTAATCTGTAGAAATATTTGTCTCTTCTTGATTAAAATACTAGAAGTGAATGCTTTCTTAAGCATAGCCTTTTAAATGCAAAGCATTCTAACCAGAGGCATGTTGCTGGAATGAAGAGGTAAGGATTATGATGTAGTCTTGTCTTTCTGCATGAATATGCCACTGAGCTTACAATCCTGCAGTGATAGTTTGTGACTTACTAGGTGGTCAATTCAAGTGTCGGACATTGGTTGCTATGAATTCTTTAAGGCACTTGGGGATGGAAAGAAGGTGCCTTCAATAAGCTGGAAGTCTAAAATTATGTAGAGTTGTCTAAATGTTTAGTTCATATTCAGCCTGAATTCAGCCTGAATTCACCTCTTTCTACCACATGGTTTTTCTTGTAGCTTGCCAGAGTGATCTCCCGGCTTGCCAGCTTTGCCAAGGAAAAAGCCAATCTTCCTACCTTAGGTTTCACACATTTCCAGTAAGTGATATGATTATGTCTTGGGAGTTGGAGTTGATTCTGTGCATCTGGGTCTTAGTATTCCTTCAGCTCTTCTCTTCTCTGCAGTAACCATTGGATGAAGTGTCCCAAAATATAACTTAGGATCTTTTGAAATGCTTGTGAGGAATGAACCCGATGCCTACCTTAAAAGCCTTAGCTGTGGAAGAGTAAATCTAATAGCTGATTTGGGAAGCTTTCGGAAATATGTATCCAGAGCCTTAAAAAGCATTCATATTCCTTGATTTAAGTAATTCCATTCTTGAGAATAAAGCCCATGGAAGTAATCCAGATGACAGGAAAAGCGTTGTGTACAAAAAGCTTTGTTAACCTATTTATGAGAGTAAACATTAGAAATCTAAACATCCAGCAAGAAGAGAATAATGTGTGGTATACCCACAGGTTGGAAAACTGTGCAGCCATTAATGTGATTCTTGTAAGACTAGTAATGTTATGAGGAAAAAGACAACATATAAATTGCATACAGAGTAGAAGAAAGTATGACAGGGTGTTAAATATTGATTACTCTGGTTTATGAGATAATGGGGCCAAGTTTTTTTCCTGCTTTTTGTATTTTTTATTTTTTTTAAATGCGATTATTTTTTATGATTACCAAATAACACCCGTTTTTCAAGGCTGATGGTTTTGTGTTTTGAATGTTAGTGATAAGTTATGAGTGATGTTATTTGAGTGGTGGTGTACTAGCATTTGCCTTTTTTTTTTTTTCAAACTTATAGGACAGTTAAAAAATAATAAAAACCCCATACAGAAAAATCCATCATACCCACATCTTCCAGATATACCAATTTTAACATTTGCTGCATTTGTCATATTTTCTCCATCCATCCGTCAATTTTCTGAACATATGAGTGTATGTTATAAAGGTCATGCTCCTTGACCTAATACTGCCACGTATATTTCCTAAAAACAAGGATAGTCACTTAAGTAACCACCTTAAGTGCAATTATCAAGATCAAGAGCGTTAACGTTGATATAAAGTTTACAGTTTATATTCCTATTTTTTTCTTTTGTCTTTCTTTTGGGCCTTTTCTCCTCCCTTATTAAATCCTGTCCAGGATCATGTTTTGCATTTAATTGCCATTGTCTGTTTTGTGTGTGTGTGTGTGTGTGTGTGTGTGTGTTTGTTTTGTTTTTTTTAACTCTTCATTTTATTGAGATATATTCACATGCCATGCAGTCAAACAGAACAAATTGTACATTCGATTGTTCACAGTACCACTACATAGTTGTACATTCATCACCTAAATCAATCCCTGACACCTTCATTAGCACACACACAAAAATAACAAGAATAATAATTAAAGTGAAAAAGAGCAATTAAAGTAAAAAACAACACTGGGTGCCTTTGTTTGTTTGTTTGTTTGTTTCCTTCCCCAATTTTTCTACTCATCCATCCATAAACTAGACAAAGGGGAGTGTGGTCCTTATGGCTTTCCCAATCCCATTGTCACCGCTCATAAGCTACATTTTTATACAATTGTCTTCGAGATTCATGGGTTCTGGGTTGTAGTTTGATAGTTTCAGGTATCCACCACCAGCTACCCCAATTCTTTAGAACCTAAAAAGGGTTGTCTAAATTGTGCATAAGAGTGCCCACCAGAGTGACCTCGGCTCCTTTTGGAATGTCTCTGCCTCTGAAGCTTATTTCATTTCCTTTCACATCCCCCTTTTGGTCAAGAAGATGTTCTCCGTCCCATGATGCCGGGTCTACATTCCTCCCCGGGAGTCATATTCCACGTTGCCAGGGAGATTTGCTCCCCTGGGTGTCTGATCCCATGTAGGGGGAAGGGCAGTGATTTCACCTTTCAAGTTGGCTTAGCTAGAGAGACAGGGCCACATCTGAGCAACAAAGAGGCACTCAGGAGGAGGCTCTTAGGCACAATTATAGGGAGGCCTAGCCTCTCCTTTGCAGCAACAGTCTTCCCAAGGGTATATCCTGTAATAGAGGGCTCAACCCATCAAACCACCAGTCCCCTATGTCTGTGATCATGTTAGTAACCATCAAGGTGGGGTAGGCCAGTACCCCTGCATTCTCCACAGGCTCAAGGGGGCTCTACATATTTTTTTCCCTTGTTTTTTTTAACTTTTTTATTTTTAAATGAACTGTATGAAAAATAAAAAAATAAACATAAAAATCATAATAAAAAAAAAAACATACAATAAAAGAACATTTCAAAGAGACCATAACAAGGGAGTAAGAAAAAGACAATTAACCTAAGATAACTACTTTACTTCCAACATGTTCCTACTTTACCCCAAAAAAGTTACCTAATATAGCAACATTTCTGTGAACTTGTTCCTACTATACCCATCAGAAATTAACAGACCATAGTCATTCCTGGGCATTCTCAGAACATTAAATTTACCCATGATAGCCTATCTGTTCTTCTCGGATTATTGTTCCCCCTTCCTTAATTGCTCTCTATTGCTAGTTCCCCTACGTTCTACATTATAAACCATTTGTTTTACATTTTTCAAAGCTCACATTAGTGGTAGCATATAATATTTCTCTTTTTGTGCCTGGCTTAGTTCACTCAGCATTATGTCTTCAAGGTTCATCCATGTTGTCATATGTTTCACGAGATCATTCCTTCTTACTGCTGTATAGTATTCCATCGTGTGTATATACCACATTTTATTTATCCACTCATCTGTTGAAGGACATTTGGGTTGTTTCCATCTCTTGGCAATTGTGAATAATGCGGCTATGAACATTGGCGTGCAGATATCTGTTCGTGTCACTGCTTTCCGATCTTCCAGGTATATACCAAGAAGTGCAATTGCTGGATCGAACGGTAACTCTGTATCTAGTTTTCTAAGGAACTGCCAGACTGACTTCCAGAGTGGCTGAACCATTATACAGTCCCACCAACAATGAACAAGAGTTCCAATTTCTCCACATCCCCTCCAGCATTTGTAGTTTCCTGTTTGTTTAATGGCAGCTATTCTAATTGGTGTGAGATGGTATCTCATTGTGGTCTTAATTTGCATCTCTAATAGCTAGTGAAGCTGAACATTTTTTCATGTGTTTCTTGGCCATTTGTATTTCCTCTTCAGAGAACTGTCTTTTCATATCTTTTGCCCATTTTATAATTGGGCTGTCTGTACTATTGTCATTGAGTTGTAGGATTTCTTTATATATGCAAGATATCAGTCTTTTGTCAGATACACGGTTTCCAAAAATTTTTTCCCATTGAGTTGGCTGCCTCTTTACCTTTTTGAGAAATTCCTTTGAGGTGCAGAAACTTCTAAGCTTGAGGAGTTCCCATTTATCTATTTTTTCTTTTGTCGCTTGTGGTTTCGGTGTAAAGTCTAGGAAGTGTCTGCCTAATACAAGGTCTTGAAGATGTTTTCCTACATTATCTTCTAGGAGTTTTATGGTACTTTCTTTTATATTGAGATCTTTGGTCCATTTTAAGTTAGTTTTTGTTTAGGGTGTGAGGTAGGGGTCCTCTTTCATTCTTTTGGATATGGGTATCCAACTCTCCCAGCCCCATTTGTTGAAAAGACCATTATGACCCAGTTTAGTGACTTTGGGGGCCTTATCAAAGATCAGTCGGCCATAGATCTGGAGGTCTATCTCCGAGTTCTCAATCCGATTCCATTGATCTATATGTCTATCTTTGTGCCAGTACCATGCTGTTTTGACAACTGTGGCTTTATAATAAGCTTCAAAGTCAGGGAGTGTAAGTCCTCCCACTTCGTTTTTCTTTTTTAGAGTGTCTTTAGCAATTTGAGGCGTCTTCCCTTTCCAAATAAATTTGATCACTAGCTTTTCCAAGTCTGCAAAGTAGGTTGTTGGAATTTTGATTGGGATTGCATTGAATCTGTAGATGAGTTTGGGTAGAATTGACATCTTAATGACATTTAGCCTTCCTATCCATGAACATGGAATATTTTTCCATCTTTTAAGGTCCCCTTCTGTTTCTTTTAGTAGAGTTATGTAGTTTTCTTTGTATAGGTCTTTTACATCTTTGGTTAAGTTTATTGCTAGGTACTTGATATTTTTAGTTGCTATTGAAAATGGTATCTTTTTCTTGAGTGTCTCTTCAGTTTGTTCATTTCTAGCATATAGAAACATTACTGACTTATGTGCATTAATCTTGTATCCCGCTACTTTGCTAAATTTGTTTATTAGCTCTAGTAGCTGTATCATCGATTTCTCAGGGTTTTCCAGATATAAGATCATATTGTCTGCAAACAATGACAGTTTTACTTCTTTTCCAATTTGGATGCCTTTTATTTCTTTGTCTTGCCAGATTGCCCTGGGTAGCACTTCCAGCACAATGTTGAATAACAGTGGTGATAGCGGGCATCCTTGTCTTGTTCCTGATCTTAGAGGGAAGGCTTTCAGTCTCTCACCATTGAGTACTATGCTGGCTGTGGGTTTTTCATATATGCTCTTTATCATAGTGAGGAAGTTTCCTTCAGTTCCTACCTTTTGAAGTGTTTTTATCAAAAACGGATGTTGGATTTTGTCAAATGCTTTTTCAGCATCTATTGAGATGATCATTTGATTTTTCCCTTTCAAATTGTTAATGTGTTGTAATACATTGATTGATTTTCTTATGTTGAACCATCCTTGCATGCCTGGAATGAACCCCACTTGGTCATGGTGTATGATTTTTTTAATGTGTCTTTGGATTCGATTTGCAAGTATTTTGTTGAGGATTTTTGCATCTATATTCATTAGGGAGATTGGCCGGTAGTTTTCCTTTTTTGTAGCATCTTTGCCTGGTTTTGGTATTAGATTGATGTTAGCTTCATAAAATGAGTTAGGTAGTGTTCCACTTTCTTCAGTGTTTTGAAAGAGTTTGAGTAAGATTGGTGCCAGTTCTTTCTGGAAAGTTTGGTAGAATTCCCCTGTGAAGCCATCTGGCCCTGGGCATTTATTTGTGGGAAGCTTTTTGAAGACTGATTGGATCTCTTTGCTTGTGATGGGTTGGTTGAGGTCTTCTATTTCTTCTCTGGTCAATCTAGGTTGTTCATATGTTTCCAGGAAATTGTCCATTTCCTCTACATTATCCAGTTTTTTGCCACACAGTTGTTCATAGTATCCTCTTAAAATTTTTTTAATTTCTTCAGGATCTGCAGTTATGTCACCTTTTTCATTCATTATTTTGTTTCTATGGGTCTTCTCTCTTTTTGATTTTGTCAGTCTAGCTGGGGGCTTGTCAATCTTGTTGATCTTCTCAAAGAACCAACTTTTGGTGATGTTTATCCTCTCTATTTTTTTGTTCTCTATGTCATTTATTTCTGCTTTAATACTTGTTATTTCTTTTCTTCTACTTGGTTTAGGATTGGTTTGCTGTTCATTTTCTAGCTTCTTCAGTTGATCCATTAGTTCTTTGATTTTGGCTCTTTCTTCCTTTTTCATATATGCGTTTAGTGCTATAAATTTCCCCCTCAGTACTGCTTTTGCTGCATCCCATAGGTTTTGGTATGTTGTGTTCTCATTTTCATTCGTGTCTATATATTTAGCAATTTCTCTTGCTATTTCTTCTTTAACCCACTGGTTGTTTAGGAGTGTGTTGTTTAATCTCCAGATATTTGTGAATTTTCTAAGTCTCTGATGGTTATTGACTTCTAATTGTATTCCATTGTGGTCAGAGAATGTGGTTTGAATAATTTCAGTCTTTTTAAATTTTTTGAGCCTTGTTTTATGTCCCAGCATATGATCTATTCTGAAGAAAGTTCCGTGAGCACTAGAGAAGTATGTGTATCCTGGTGATTTGGGATGTAATATTCTATATATGCCTGTTAAATCTAATTCATTTATCAGATTGTTTAGGTTTTCAGTTTCCTTATTGGTCTTCTGTCTGGTTGATCTATCTATAGGAGAGAGTGATGTGTTGAAGTCTCCCACAATTATTGTGGAAACATCAATTGCTTCCTTTAGTTTTGCCAGTGTTTCTCTCATGTATTTTGTGGCACCTTGCTTGGGTGCATAGACATTTATGATTGTTATTTCTTCTTGTTGAATTGCCCCTTTTATTAGTATGTAGTGGCCTTCTTTGTCTCTCAAAACATCCCTGCATTTAAAGTCTATTTTATCTGAGATCAGTATTGCTACAGCTGCTTTCTTTTGGCTGTAGCTTGCATGAAATATTTTTTTCCATCCTTTCGCTTGCAATTTCTTTGTGTCCCTGTGTCTAAGATGAGTCTCTTGTATGCAACATATTGATGGTTCATTTTTTTTGATCCATTCTGCGAATCTATATCTTTTAATTGGGGAGTTTAATCCATTTACATTCAATGTTATAACCGTGAAGGCATTTCTTGAATCAGCCATCTTATCCTTTGCTTTATGTTTGTCATATATATTTTTCCCCTTCTCTATTAATATCCTTTCATGTACTCATACCAAATCTCTTTAGTACTGACCGTTTCTCCAAGTCTCTCTGTCCTTTGTTTCTCTGTCTGTAGGGCTCCCTTTAGTATCTCCAGTAGGGGAGGTCTCTTGTTAGCAAATTCTCTCAGCATTTGTTTGTGAAAAATTTAAGCTCCCCCTCAAATTTGAAGGAGAGCTTTGCTGGATAAAGTATTCTTGGTTGGAAATTTTTCTCACTCAGAATTTTAAATATATCGTGCCACTGCCTTCTCGCCTCCATGGTGGCTGCTGAGTAGTCACTACTTAGTCTTATGCTGTTTCCTTTGTATGTGGTGAATTGGTTTTCTCTTGCTGCTTTCAGAACTTGCTCCTTCTCTTCCGTGTTTGACAGTGTGATCAGAATATGTCTCGGAGTGGGTTTATTTGGATTTATTCTATTTGGAGTTCGCTGGGCATTTATGATTTGTGTATTTATGGTATTTAGAAGATTTGGGAAGTTTTCCCCAACAATTTCTTTGAATACTCTTCCTAGACCTTTACCCTTTTCTTCCCCTTCTGGAACACCAATGAGTCTTATATTTGGACATTTTATATTATCTATCATATCCCTGAGGTCCATTTCGATTTTTTCTGTTTTTTTCCCCATTCTTTCTTTTGTGCTTTCATTTTCCATTCTGTCATCTTCCAGGTCACTGATTTGTTGTTCAGCTTCCTCTAGTCTTGTAGTATGAATATCCAGAATCTTTTTAATTTGGTCAACAGTTTCTTTAATTTCCATAATATCATCTATTTTTTTATTTAATCTTGCAATGTCTTCTTTATGCTCGTTTAGGGTATTCTTGATATCCTTTGTATCCCATACTATGGTCTCATTGTTCATCCTTAGTTCTTTGATTAGTTGCTCTAGGGACTGTGTCTCTTCTGATCTTTTGATTTGGGTGCTTGGGCTTGGGTTATCCATATCGTCTGTTTTTTTCATATGGTTTATAATTTTCTGTTGTTTTTGGCCTCTCGGCATTTGCTGAACTTGATAGGGTTCTTTTAGGAATTGTAGACCAATTGAAGTCCTTGTCTCTAATTTATCAGAGCTACAGCTTCGTGGAGTACACTTTCTCTAACCAGCAGGAGGCGTCCACAAGCCACCTGTTCTCCACAAGCCAGTTCTCCCCTGCTTTGCCTTGGTGGTGAGTCGGGGGGTGAGTCTTGTGGGGTCCAATTGGTGTACCAAGCTTGCGTGTGTAGTTGGTGTTGCCTGCCCTGTATATGGGGCGTGTGTCTGGGCGATCAGGGAGGGGGTGGCTCTAACAATGAAGTCTCCCTGGTGTTCCTGGAGTTTTGAAGCTGCTGCAATAGTCTAATCCTTCAGTTCAGTACTGCCACAGTTTGTCTCTGCCACTGACCCACAAGTCCTTGGTATTGGCGTATGGCTCCTGAGACTTGCTAGTGGGTCCTTCTTCCAGGCCGTGTACCCCCTGGTCCTCTGTTGAGGGATGACTGTGCTATGTCACAGGTGAGTGCCGTCCCCCCAGGGCAGTTCTGGGCTGTTGGGCTGTGTAGGGAGGCTCCCAGTCTGCTGAAATGATGGCTGAAAGGGGCTTTGTTAATTCACACTGCTCCACCTTCCCAACTCTGGTACAATCAGCTGAGGGTGCAGGGAAGGCTAATGTCCACACCCAGTTTTGTGGTGTGTGCATGTTATTTGAAGCAGTTCCGTCACACTGGGTTGTCTGGGGCAGCTCTGGGCTATGGGGCTGGCGACGGGCAGGAGTGTTTTCTGTCCACCAGGATGATGGCTGTGAGTGGACACTCCCCTTTTCTTGGGAAGTTGTGGTGTTTAGTGAATTTTCTCAGCCACTGGATTATTGCCTTTTGTCTCAGAGCTCTCTTAGTTCTGCTCTTGTCTTGACCTGCCCAAATTGCAAGTCTTTGAGGCTTCCTGTATTGGGCTTCTTAGAGTAATTGTTTTAGAAACAGAAAAAAAGAAAAATTAAAAAAAAAAAAAAAAGTCCTTGCAGATCTAGTGGGTTATTGAAATGCTAAGAGACAAAGCAATTAGGGCCATTATAGAAAGATCCAGGAGGCAGAGAGATCAGTTTTTCTTCGGGATTTGCATACGAGCCTCAGGGCCTGAGCTCTGCCCTTCCCCTTTCTATGTTCACCAGAACTCCAAAAAGCCTCCGCTTTTATTTTGGAGTTTTTCTTGGTGTTTTTTGCTATGCCTGTCTCCTCTCTGCTGGGTGGCTGCTCTCAGATTCTCTGGTGTCTGGTCTCAGTCTATCTATGGTTGGAGTTTGGATCAGTAGAATGAGTTTCCGATAAGAGCTGCCACTGCAGTTCTCCCTTCTCCTTCCCAGTGGTGACGGCCCCTCCTCCCACGGGACTGAGCCTGGCAGGGAGGGGCGCGGGTCCCTTGGCCGCAAAAACTTACAGATTTCGCTGATCTCAGCAGTTCGACGTGTTCATGAGTTGTAGGAAGTATGCTGAAAGTCAAATTGCTCTGTGGTGTCCAGTCCACGCAGTTCTTGGCTTTCTGCCTACTTTCCTGGAGGAGTAACTAAAACATACAGCTCACCAATCCGTCATCTTGTCCCCGCCATTGTCTCTTTAGTTGTTCTTTCTTTTTGCTTTATTTTTAAATTGTGGGAACATACATATGACATTAACTTTCCCATCTCAACCACACTCAAGCAGTGAAATTAATCACAGTTACAATGTTGGACTACCATTACTGCCTTCCATTACTAAAACTTTCCCATCTCCTGAAACAAAAACTCTCCATTCCCCCGTCCCCATCCCCAGCCACCTACACTCTACTTCTGTCTTTATGCTAGCTTATTCACCAATGTTTTCTTTAAATTTCCTAGTTTTCTGAGTGTTTTTATCATGAAAGGATGTTGGGATTTGTCAAATGCCTTTTCCATGTCATTTGAGATGATCATGTCGTTTAGTTGTGTTGGGGTTTTTTTTTCCTTTTTTTTTGCTTCATACTATTGTGGCACTTTACATTGATTTTCATATGTTGAACTATCCTTATATTCCTACAATAAATCCCACTTGGTCGTGGTGTATAATCTTTTTAATAAACTGTTGGATTCAGTTTGCCAGTATTTTCTTGAGGGTTTTTGCGACTATGTTTATAATGGTTATTGGTCTGTAGTTTTCTTTTCTTGTTCTGTCTTTATCTTGCTTTGGAACAAAGGTAATGCTGGCCTTATAAAATGATTTAAGAAGTGTTCCTTATTCTTGTATTCTTTAGTTGTGACTGAGAGGGATTGGTGTTAAATTTTCTTTTAAGTGTTTGGTAGAATTCAGCAGTGAAGCCATCTGAGAGGTTTTTGATTACTGATTCAATGTCTTGTTATTGATCTGTTAAGATTTCCTATTTCTTCTTGTAGCAGATTAGGTCATTTGTATGTTTCTGGGAATTTGTCCATTATATCTAGGTTTTCTAACTTATTAGCATATAATTATTCATAGTACTCTTTTAAAATCCTTTTTATTCCTGTAAAGTCAGTAGTAATGCCCCCACTTTTGTTCCTGATTTTACTTATTTGTGTTCTCTTTTTTGTCAGTCTGGCTAAAGGTCTGTTGATTTTACTGATCTTTTCCAACAGTTTTGGTTTTGTTGATTTTCTCTATTTTTCTATTCTCTTTTCATTTATCTCTAATCTTTACTATTTCTTCCTTCTTACTTTGGGTTTAGTTGGCTCTCCTATTATCTTTAGGTGTGAAGTTAGGTTATGTAATGTAGGCATTTAGACCTATAAATTTCCTTCCAAGAACTGCCTTTACTGCATCCATAAGTTTTGATATGTTGTATTTTTGTTTTCATTCGTCTCAAGATATTTCCTAATTTCCCTGTGATTTCTGCGACCCATTGGTTATTTAATAGTGCATTTTTTAATTTTCACATGTTTATAAATTTTCCAGCTTTCCTTGTGTTATTGATTTCTAGCTTTATTCCATTGTGGTTTGAGAAGATATAGTGTATGATTTCAATCTTCATAAACTTATTAGCTCTTGATTTCTGGCCAACTATATGGTCTATCCTGGAAAAGTTTTCATGTGCACTTGAGAAGAATCTATTCTGCTGTTGCTGGGTGGAGCATTCTACATGTTTTCATTAGGTCTAATTATTTGCTAGTAGTTCCTTATTAATGTGTTTAAATTATCAATTATTGAAAGTGGTATATGGAAATTTCCAACTTTTGTTGTAGAACTGTCTATTTTTCCCTTCAATTCTATCCATTTTTCCTTTGTATATTTTGGGGCTCTGTCCTGAGGTACATGTATATTTATAATCACTATTTCCTTCCTGTATTGAATCTTCTCTGTCTCGTCATCTTTTTTGACTTAAAGTCTATTTTGTCTGACAATATGTAAGCAATACAGCCCCTTTTGTTTTTGAGTAATTTTTTTAAATTCAGTTTTATTGAGATACATTCACACACCATAGAATCATCCACAGTGTACAATCACCTGTTCACAGTACCATCATATAGTTGTGCATTCATCACCACAATCAATTTTTGAACATTTTCCTTACTCCAAAAAAAAAAAAAGAATAAAAATCACGGTAAAAAAGAACACTAAACATTCCATACTCCCCATTCCACTTTCATTTCAGTTTTTGTCCCCATTTTTCTACTCATCTGTCCATACACTGGATAAAGGGAGTGCAAGCCACAAGGTTTTCACAGTCATACAGTCACACTATATGTAAGCTACATAGTTACACAATTGTCTTCAAGAATTAAATCTACTGGGTTTCAATTTGACAGTTTCAGGTATTTCCTTCTAGCTATTCCAGTACATTAAAAACTGAAAAGGGATATCTATATAATGCATAATAATACCTTCTACAGTGACCTCTCAGCTCCATTTGAAATCTCTTATCTGGTTCTCTTTTGAGTACTGTTTGCATGGAATATCTTTTTCTACCCTTTTACTCTCAACCTTTTTGTGTCTTTGTGCCTAATATGAGTCTCTTGGAGGCAGCATATAGGTGGATCGTGCTTTTTCATCCAATCTGCCAATCTCTTAATAGAAGAGTTTAAACCTTTGACATTTGAGAGTAGTAATTGAGAAAGAAAGGTTTACTTCTCTCATTTAGCTACTTGTTTTCTGTATGTCTTACATGTTTTTGTTTTTAAGTGTACTTTTTTGTTTCTCTTCTCTCCTTTTCTCTGTATTTTCTGGATATTTTCTCTGGCTACCTTTGTAATTTACAGTTGATATCTTAAACTAATAAAAACCTAGTTCAATTTGGACCAACCTAGTTTCAGTAATATACAAACTGTCTTCCTTTATCTCTTTGTCCCTCTCCCTCTATATTTTTGTTCTCTGAGACTACATCTTTATACATTGTGTGCTCATTAACATAGTTTTAAAATGTTAGTTTACACATATGTCTGTAAAGTCATATGGAGCAGAAAAGCAGATACAACCAAAAGTACAATAATAATGGGATTTTATATTTACCTATGTATTACCTTTACCAGTATACTTTATTTTTATGCCTTTGAGTTACTAGATAGTGTTCTTTTACTTCAGCCTGAAAGACTCCCTTTAACGATTCTTATGAGTCAGTTTATCTGGTAATGAACTCTGTCAGCTTTTTTTTTTAATCTGTAAATGTCATAATTTCTCCCTCATTTTTTGAAAGACAGTTTTGCCAGATACAGAATTCTTGGCTGACATTGTTTTGCTTTCAGCACTTAAATATGTACTCCCACTGTCGTCTTGCCCTCATGGATTCTGACAAGATACCCACACGTAATCTTACAGAAGCTCTCTTGCCATGACTCATTGCTTCTCTCTTGTCACTTTCAGAATTCTGTGTTCATCTTTGGCGTTGACAGTTTGATTATAGAGAGGTTGTGGTGTGGGTCTATTTGTGTTTAGTTTGAAGTTTGTTGATCATCTTTTGTTAAATTTGGAAAGTTTACAACCACTATTTCTTGGAATATTACTTCTGCCCCTTTGTCTCTTTTCTCCTTCTGAGACTCCCACAATGAGTTTATTGGTACGCTTGATGGTGTCCCACAGGTTCCTCAGGCTCTGTTCGCTTTTTTTCATTCTTTCTTCCTTCTGCTCCTCAGACTGGATGATTTCAGTTGTCTTAACTTCATGTTCACTGATTCTTTGTTCTGCCAGCTCCAATCTGCTGTTGAACCTCTAGGGAATTTTTAATTTCTCTTACTGTGGTCTTCAGCTCTGGTTCCTTTTCAAAATTTCCATCTCTCCATTAGTAATCTCTTTCGTTTTCCTGATTTTCTTTAGTTCTTTGTCCATGTTTTCCTTTAGCTATATGAGCAGATTTAGACTATTTTTAACAAGTCTTGTCTGATATATCTGTTTTCGTTTCCTAGGCTGCCCAAAGCAGATGCCATAAAATGGGTTGGCTTAAACAATGGGAATTTATTGGCTTACAGTTTGAAGCCAGGAAAATGTCCAAATCAAAGCATTATCAAGACAGTGCTTTCTTCCTGAAGACTGGCTCCTGGCAATCCTTGGCTCTTATGCCTCATGGCAAGGCACATAGTGGCATATGCTGGTCTCACTCAGGTTCTGTTGATTTCCGCTTCTTGCTTCCTTGGCTTTCTCTCTGTATTCATTCCATTTATAAAGGACTCTAATAATAAGATTAAGACCCATCCTTATTGAGATGGGTCACACCTTAACTGAAGGAGCCTCATCAAAAGTTCCTACTTAGAATGAGTTCACACCCACAGGAATGGATTAACTTTAAGAACATATTTTTGGGGGGTTACATAAGGTTCCACACCATCACAGTGTCCCAAGTCTGATCCTCCTCATTGATGGCTTCTGATGCTTTAATACTCTGCTTTGCCTGGGTCATTGCTTCCTCTTTCTTTGTAGGTTTTGTAATCTTTGGCTGAAACCTGGGCATTTTGATATTTTAATGTGTTATAACTGGAATTACAACTCTGAGGCTTCTGTTTCTTAAACTTGTATCCAGCTAGTGTTATGACAGAGCTTTCCTTGAATGCCAGGAGCTAACAAAAAAGAAAAAGAAAAAATGGAAAAAAAGAAAACACCTTTCCAGGTCTTTGCGGATTGACCTGCCTCAGAGCATATCCATACCATGAATTCAGAGAAAAGCTCCAGGTCAAAGCATAGGGGCCTCTGTGGTTCTTCCTGTACATGCGTCTTGTCTTGGACATGTGATTGTGGCCCTAGGAATTTCCCTATTTGTAAGAATAAGATGCCCTCTCTTTCCTAGGAAACAGTTTCCTCACAGTCCTGGGCACTGTATGTCCCACAGCCAGCAATCCCTTGCCTATGTAACCGTAACTTGACTGCTTTCCCACCGCGTTCTGTAAGGAAGTCTTATGGGCTGCCTTCTGGATGCAGCACACATTCTGACAATTGGGCCAGACAAATGCTCCCAGTGTGTGCTGAGGTTTACACTTCTTTCTCCAGAACCAGGACCAGGGAAGCACCCTGGGAGCATGGGCAGCTCTACACCAAGCCAGGAGAGGCCAGCCTGGGCGCCATGAGATCCTACTGCTCTTAAGTTGCCTTTTTCTTGATTCCATGTTTGCCCTGTTACTGCCATCCTTTAACTGTTGTCTGTACCTTTGAGGAAGATGCCTTTTCCAGTTCCTGCTGGTTGTTCAAAGCTTGTGGGTGGCATGGAATCCTGAAGTTTCTCAGTCCTCCAACTCAATCATGGTCTGCCTTATGTTCTGATGGAGTATCGCTGTGGTATCAATGGCAGTGTCTCCTGTGACTTCTAAAAGCCTGTTCAGCTTAGTGTTCCTTAAAGTTAGGCCTCCATTGAATGGAAATTGTTCAGGTGAAAGAGCCCTCAGTCACGTGTGTCTTGACCATGGCAAATGTTTCCTTCTTGCAGGCTTCTCTGCACACCTAGTGTTGCCTGTGTTGAGCTCCTCTTCCACGCCCATACCTCCTGGAATGCAGTCATTCCAGTGTTGTCTAGGAAAAGTGTACTTACAAAAAGCAATTGGCTGCCATAGTTAGCAGGCATTAAGAACTCAGGACATGAGTGCTTAGGCATCACCTCGTATGTCAGTCCATGCAGTTTTGTTCTAAATAATAGCCTTTTTGAGATGTGATTCACACACCATATAATTCACCCTTTTAAAGTATATGATTTGCTGTTTTTTAGTGTATTCACAGAGTTGTGCATTCCTCACCATAGTCTAATTTCAGAGCATTTCATCAACCCCGAAAGAAACCCTATTACCCATGAGCAGTCACTCCCCATTTCCCCCAATCCCCCTGCCTCTTAATACCTCTAATCTACTTTCTGTCACTATGGATTTGCCTATTCTGGACATTTCTTATAAATTGGATTGTATAATATGTGATCTTTTGTGACAGGATTCTTTCACTTAGCATAATGTTTTCAAGGTTCATCCCTTTGTACTTCATTTCTTTTTATGACTGAATAAATAAATAATACTCCACTGTATAGATTATACCATGTTATATTTATCCATTCATCAGTGTGACATTTGGATGTTTTCCACTCTGGCTATTATTAATGATGCTGCTATGATCAAGTCCACACAAGTTGTTATTTCTTTGTTTGTACCAGTAATCTCTTTGCAGCAGTTAACTTGGAAAACTGTACTGTGAGTAATTTGGGGATGTACTACAGCTTGTGCCTTGATGTCACCAGCTGTCAGTATTCATTAGTCTAAGTAATTAGACTAAGTAATCTCCTAGAACTTGGACATTATTGCAGTTTATTCATATTTATGTTTTATTTTCAAAGACAAATTTGCAATGTATTGATTTAGACTTCAGGTTAAAAACAAAGCTATTTGCTGTTGTATTAGAAAAGTGTGTCCTTTTGTTCTCTGTGAGGTTATTCTCTACAACATGGCTGGCTCCTCAGAAAGGCCTTTCTTAACTGCCAGTCTAAAGTAGCCTTCTCCAGTTTCCTCATCCTGTTATATTCTTTCATAGCTTTTATAATCTCAAGTTACTTTGTCAATTTTATTTTATTTCTTCACATTATAAGCTCCATTGAACAGGGGCAGGGACCTTGTTTGTTTTGTTCACTGTTGTATTTTCAATACTGAGAACTTAACTAGATTTTTGGCAAATATTTCTTAGATGAAATGTATAGTATATTTCTTGTGTGTATAATAGAGTTCTGCCACGGTCTGGGGATTTATCCATGAATAAAACTATTGTCTATTAAATTAAATTGCCTCTTGAGAATGAAGAAAGGACTATGCTAGTAGCCCATTAGTTTTATAGTCTTTAAATACCCATAAATGACATTGAGTCCCATTAACTGTCATTTGGTCTAACTGTTTTTAGCTCTTGTCTATGTTAGTTTCTCCAACCCTTACTTTAATTGTTCCCCATCCCAGGAGTAATGGGTTGTTATTAGAAGAAGCGATGAAGTTTTTATGATGTCAGCCTTGGTTTGAGACTTCTATATGTTCTCTTTGGGTTGTTTTCAGGCCTGCTCAGCTGACCACAGTTGGGAAGCGTTGCTGTCTTTGGATTCAGGATCTCTGCATGGATCTCCAGAATTTGAAGCATGTCCGAGATGATCTGCGCTTCCGAGGAGTGAAGGGCACCACCGGCACTCAGGCGAGCTTCCTGGAGCTCTTTGAGGGAGATGAGCAGAAGGTATTCTGAAAGCCACCCGTGGGACACATGAACTCCAGGCTGGCCTCCAGGGTAATAGGAGACATTCAGGGACGGGTGGGGTCTTTGGACTGGAAGAAGTGCAGAGGGCAGAGACCTGGGGAGGTCAGTATGCTGAGACATTTTCCTACTAGTAGACACACCTGGATTTCTATAGGGATGTGTCTTTTCTCTCCAAGGTAGAGCATCTTGACAAGATGGTGACAGAAAAGGCAGGATTTAAGAGGTAGGTAAGTGGGAAGAGTGTTGGCCTTACCATCAAGTGGGTAGCAGTCCTATGCTTGGTACACCTCTAGGTTTGACCTTAACTTTTTCTTTCTTGGTTCTTCTGCCCATTTCCTTCCATTGCTGGCCACATTTTATTTTCTTATAGTTTGGATTCTATTTTCTTATAACCTATAAGTACAAAAGATAACTTTCTGAGTTTTTAAAATAACCTCACCCATCTTGTTGCTCTTTTATGTACTTTATTGAGGGCCTCCAAAGGGTTGGTCTGAAATCCGACATGTCCATTGAGGGCCACAAGGCTCCACCATCGCTCCTTCTGGGCTGTGGCAGGACATGGGCACACTGGACCATGTTTTCTCCTCAGGCCGTGATAGGTGCCTGGGTATTAGTGAAGAGGGTGGAAGCACAATTTGTCCCAAGATCAGGTTATCAGTCAGGCCCCCTGGGCTCAGTGTAACGTAGCATACCGGCAATACCAGGCTTTTGCTTAGGAGCTGTTTTTGCCTGTGTGTTGGACAAAATCACATTTTGAATTATTTAACTTAAGGTTCTTTTCTCTCTATTTATAGGGCTTTCATCATCACAGGGCAGACCTATACACGAAAAGTGGATATTGAGGTGCTGTCTGTGCTGGCTAGCTTGGGGGCGTCAGTACATAAGGTGAGTGGTGGTGGTTTGGAGCAGGGTGGGAGCTTTGGGTACCATAGACAGATCAAATTAGCCTCAGGTTTCTACTTAATTTTGTTTCTCAAGAGATATCAAACATCAGTTTTAACAATTTGTAGCTTATAGATGGAGCCTCTTTAAGGTGTGTTAAAGGGAAAGACTGGTCTTAGCCTTCTCATTAAAGTTTCTCCAAGGTCTGCAATATGGCTTCCTTGTTCAGAGGTATGTTAAAGTTAGTCTTGCCATTGTCTTTCCATGACGTCTTAAGTAGTGCTTCACTGAAACGTTTCCACACTCCTTGAATTTGCCATCCCAGCTTTCTAGGAGCAGAGAGAGAGTCTGAGCTCCTGGGAGGATGGGCTGATCTTTAGCTCAGCAACCCCACACTGAAGAGTTCATGTCCTTCATCAGTCTAGTCCCTGCTCCCAGATTCCTGCCTATGTAAACAGTGGGATGATGCCTGTTTCCCTGCTTTCCCCCAGATTTGCAGTGACATACGTCTCCTGGCAAGCCTCAAGGAGATAGAGGAACCCGTTGAAAAACAACAGATTGGTGAGTATCAGATGGCGGCCTGGGAGCACCACAGAGATGCTGGGGAGGCTTGCAGATGAGTGTTAATAGCTCACTCAGCAGCATGCTCTCCTCTGAAGTCTTTCTGCCTTGGCTTCTTGTCCTTTCATGTATGTAGGCTCGAGTGCAATGCCGTACAAGCGGAACCCCATGCGCTCAGAGCGTTGTTGCAGCCTCGCCCGTCACCTGATGACCCTTATCATGAACCCGCTGCAGACAGCAGCTGTGCAGTGGTTTGAGCGCACACTGGATGATAGTGCCAACCGGTCGGTGGAGCGGGGACATCACAGCCAGTTGGGGGGAGGCTAGGAGGAGGACCTGGAAGTACAAGGATGTATTTAAGTATCTCTACTTTCCCTCCTCATCCCCAGGAGCCTGGAGTATAGTGTGGGGGGGAGGGGGCAAGAACATGAAAGGGCAGTTCGGTGTGATAAGTATATCCAAGGTACAGTGGACCAAAGAGGAACAAATATTTAGTACTGGAGGAGTAAGGGAAAACTTCACACAAGAGGTGATGCTTTCAGACTTAAGAAATACAGACATTTTTAAAGACAAGATCAGGAGCATGTATGAAGGCAGAAAGGTGGGAGAGAGCACTGTTTAGGGAGTAAATAATAGCCGGGTAGTGCTGGGAAATGAAGTCAATATGTGGCAAGAGATGAGGCAGGACACTGTCATGGGTAGGAGCCAGTTTTTGAAGGGCCTTGTAGGCTCTGGAAATGGCTTTAGATATTATTCTGAAGACAGGCATGTCAGGTGCGGTGTTTTGATGATCAAGTGACATCTTGATGAGTCATGAGATGGGTCAGAGGTCATTCGTAACAACTAATAAGGTATCAGTATTTGCATATGATTTCCTACTTCATGGATATAGTTATAAATTAAAGCAATTTCACATTACTTTCATTTGCTTGCATTGTACTGGGTTTTCTTTCATGGAGAAGGAACTATAGTTAAAGTTAGCTCTCTGTGCATAATCCAAGGTTTATCTGTGAAAATAAGCCTGTGAATACCTTCAGAAGGCAGCCATTGAATACCTTTTGTCATGATGTGACCTAATCAGATTAGCCAGTAAAACATCCTGGCAACAGTTTAGAGAATTACTTGGTAAGGGACATGGATCCAATCAGACTAAGTTGGAGGCTACTTTTAAAAGTCAAAGTCTATGCTGGCATAGTGGCCGCATGAATGGAGAAGGATAAAGTTGAAGGCAGATTGGCTGGCCTTGGTGGTTGATTGGAGTGACTGTATTTAACTCTGTGATGTGCTAGTGCCATTTACTGAGGCTGGAACTACCAAGAGAAGAAGAGCAGGTTTAAGTTGATGAGCAGGAGGGAAAGAGAAAGTGCCTGAATTCAGTTTGGGTTTGAGGTACCTATAGGTCAGCCAGGCGGAGCTCTCCAGTTGGTTATAAGGCTTGGGCAAGTGGACCTGGGCTGGAGGTGATAAATTTGAGGGTCATCAGGATTCTGGGTTAGTTGTAGTCATAAGACTAAAGGAAATTGTTTAAGGAGTACATATGGCCTGGGAAGTCAGAAAGACTTAGACAGCATGTTGGGACATATCCTTTATTAACTAAATTGACTGTTTGTTTTCTAGCCGTATCTGTCTGTCCGAGGCATTTCTTACTGCAGATACTATCTTAAATACGCTGCAGAACATTTCTGAAGGATTGGTGATTTATCCAAAAGTAAGAGACGTCAATAAAAAAATTTTTTGTGGACTATTAGGGAGTGCTTGAAATGTAGGAATGAGTGTAATCTTTTCCTGCTCTGGGTGAATATGTCATGGGAGATCTAATTGGAGTTCTGCCAGCTGGAACTTTTTCTTGAGGTCATAACATAAGCTCTAGGGAATTAACTTTCCATGGAATTCATGGACACGTTTATGAAAAAGAGAAAAAGAAGATCTTCAAATTGGCCTAAACTATCCACTGGCATGAGTCATCAGCTCTGCTGTGCTTAGGCAGAGTAGAAGGTTCCATCTGCCTGCTTCTAAGTGTAGCAAATGGGTACATTTCCATCCTATTCGGCTCTTGAAGTCGAACACTGAAAGTGAACAAACTTGAGGCTTTAGGAATCATTCTTAGGAAGCAGCTTTTTCAGAAGTTTACTTAAATCGATATTTCTTTTTTTTTTTTTAATCAAAATAATACTCTGGAATAACCTTGCATTAGACCACAAGGGAAATGTCAGCAAATTCCTCACATATTATTATAACTGTAGTTATTGACTGTAGTTCAATGAAATTACAAAAGAACAAAAGGATTGGTGCTCAAAAAGAAGCCTATATACCCACAAATTAAGAAAACCTATTTCTGAACAGTGGAAGAGATCAAGAAAAACACAAACTAAAAGTTATGAAATAATCTGAATTGAACAAAAACAAAGCATTGCCTATGTAAATAAAGATAAAGCAGTATTTATAAAGGGGTTATATTATTAAATTCATTCATTATAAAATATAAAATTAAAAAAATAAATGAATGAACTCAGTTTTCAGCTCAGGAAGCTAGACAAATGAAATCAGAAACATGAGGTCAATCACAAATAAAAAAAATAATATATAGTCTAGAAATTACAAATTATAAACCATTTCCAACAAAAATGGTACTGATTAGGAAAACCGAAAATGTTTAACTATAAATTACAAAAATTAGGAAAAATTAACAAGTATAATAAAAAATAGAGAGGGGCAGGGAACAACTTGAGGGGCATAAAAGGACATAACCACAGATACAAATATGATATTTAAATTACATGATTGTACAATGGGAAGGCTGCTCTCACCACCACAAAAATTAGCCAAACTACACAGGGACCCAGAAGGGACCACCTTCTGCTTCTTCCCATTCCAAGGATTCTTCCAGGCAGTGATGTCAAACCAGTCGAAAGGATGACAAAGTGAATATCCAACCACTTAATTTAATATAGTGACACGAAATTCAGTAGAGGGAACAACAGATTAGTATGTGCAGATTCAAACACATACCCCAAACATTTTGAGCACTCAGTTTCTAAATGACTTTTATACCCTGATTATTATTCTATAACACAAACAACAAAAGCTTCGAAACTTCTGCTTCGAATGTTGTCACATTGGAGTACTACCTCTAAATGCTGTTCATTGTGTTTGGGACTGTTCTTCTCATTATAGTGGGATTTCCATTACCAAAAGGCATGAGTTCCATTGCTGGGGTATGTGGCATTTCCACCTTTAATAAAAGCTTGACTCTGCTTGGCTGAAAAAATAAAGGCAAACAAAGACTCTGGATTAATAAGAATACTGAAAAATATGAAGTATAATGAAATAACTCATTATTCTATCCTTTCTCCATGAGTATCATAGATTTCCCTCTTGTGCATTTTATTTGACATAGTTGACATCCTACTGTGTGAATGACTTTTAACCTTGAGGCATCATTTTTGACTCTTCACTCATTCTTTTCTTCCAGGTAATTCAGCGGCACATCCAGCAAGAACTCCCCTTCATGGCCACCGAGAACATCATCATGGCCATGGTGAAAGCTGGGGGTAGCCGCCAGGTTCGTAACCCTTGGTGTTTCTGGATGAATTTAGGGCACGCCTTTAGTCTTGCTCTTCCTCCTTCAAGAAGGATGGATGAAAGGTTTGTCACCTTCGGTGACGGTATTAGTACAGGGCAGTGGATGTACTCTGTTATAGAATAGGCTTCTTTCCGGAGGGTGATTGTGGTGAACTTGTTTTATCATAAGTGAATTACTCAGTCACTTGTGAAAAAGGCCACTTGGTGAAGGAATTAGGTTTGAGCTTCTGTAAGAATTGATGGGAAGTGAGAAGGAAATTGGAACAGATGGGTCATGAGGCTTTAGGGGGAAGAAGAGCTGGGGAAAGGTATGCTTCCACGTCAGCCTTGCCCTAAGATGTGGCCGGAGAGCTAAGATCCAGATGGAGTCAAAGTTTGAGAGGAACTACTTCAGCCTAGAGGGGTTTGTGCACCACTGTGTAGACAGTATGGACGTGAAGTGTCTGGTGACTGTTTTTGTTTTTGTTTTTTTTTAAATTTTATTTTGAAATAAATTCAAACTTATAGGAACAATTGCACAACAATACAAACCCCATACACAGAACTCCAGCATACTCTGACCCCCCCTCCCCCAATACCCCGATCCACCAACTTTAACATGATGTCACACTGCCATTTCTCTTTCCCTCCCTATCTGTCATCCATCATCTATTGCTCTGTCTTCTGAACATATGACAGCAAGCTGCACACATCCTTGAACAAACACTATAATTCACATATACAATTCCCATGAACAAGAACATTCTTCTATGCAATCCCATTAAGCTCAGCTAAGAAGTACAAGAGATTCAACAATGTTACAAAGCTTACATTCTGTATTTCCTTTTCCTTATGTCTCAGCTGTGTCCCTTTGAGCCTCCCCTCCTCCATCCTCAGATCCCATCCAGGATCATCCTTGGCATTCAATTGTCATCTATTTAGACTGTCTTTTTTTTCTTTTTTTCAATTGTGGAAATACATATACAGCCTAAATCTTCCCATTCCACCCCCTCCCTAGCATTCCATTAGTGGGATTAATCACATTTAGACTGTTGTGATGCTATCGCCTTCCCACCTTCCATTACTAGAAATTTCCCTTCACCTCAAACAGCAACCCTACACTCATATTTTAACTCCCCATTGCCCCTTCCCCCACTTCTCGTAACCCATACTCTACTTTTCATCTCTATGGTCATATTCTCTGATAATTTCTTTGTGTTTACTGTGGGGCTTAAATTTAACCTCTTAAATCCATAACAATCTTGTTTTTCTTTGATACCAACTTAACTTCAGTAGGACATGTCAACTATGTTCCTATACTCCTCCATTCCCCCACCTTTATATGGTTCTTGTCAAAAATTACATATTTTACATTGAGTCCAAAACCACTGATTTGTCATTAGAGATTGTGTATCTTGTATCATGTAGGAAGTAAATAGTGGAATTACAAATCAAAAATTATTGACTTCTATTTGTATTGCATTGTGATCAGAGAATGTGCTTTGAATATATTCGGGTTTTTTTTTGTTGTTGTTGTTGTTTTTAATTTATTGAGGCTTGTTTTATGTCCCCGCATATGGTCTATTCTGGAGAAAGATCCATGATCACTAGAGAAAAATGAGTGTCCCAGTGATTTGGGATGTGAGGTTCTATATATGTCTGTTAAAATTCTCTATATCTCTCTCCTTTCTTTGTTTCTCTGTCAGTAGGGCTCCCTTTAGTATCTGAAGTAGGGCAGGTCTTTCAGTGGCAAAATCTCTCAGCATTTGTTTGTCTGTGAAAAATTTAAGCTCTCCCTCAAATTTGAAGGAGAGTTTTGCTGGATAAAGTATTCTTGGTTGGAAATTTTTCTCTCTCAGAATTTTAAATATGTCATACCACTGCCTTCTCACCTCCATGGTGGCCGCTGAGTAGTCACTACTTAGTCTTATGTTGTTTCCTTTGTGTGTGGTGAATTGCTTTTCTCTTGCTGTTTTCAGAACTTGCTCCTTCTCTTCAGCATTTGACAGGCTGATAAGAATATGTCTTGGAGTGAGTTTATTTGGATTTATTCTATTTGGAGTTCGCTGGGCATTTATGATTTGTGTATTTATATTGTATAGAAGGTTTGGGAAGTTTTCCTCAACAATTTCTTTGAATACTCTTTCTAGACCTTTACCCTTCTCTTCCCCTTTTGGGACACCAATCAGTCTTAAATTTGGACATTTTATTTTATCTGAGATCCATTTTCGATTTTTTTCTCCATTTTTTCTTTTGTTCTTTCATTTTCTGTTCTGTGGTCCTCTAGTACACTGAGTTGTTAACTTCCTTTAATCTTGTATTATGAGTATCCAGAGTCTTTTTAATTTGGCCAACAGTTTCTTTTATTTCCATAAGATCTTCTTTTTTTTTTATTTACTCTTGCAATGTCTTCTTTATGCTCTTCTAGGGCCTTCTTTACATCTTTTATATCCTGTGCCATGCTCTCGTTCTTTGATTGTAGTCCTTTGATTAATTGCGCCGAGTACTATGTCTCTTCTGATATTTTGATTTGGATGGTTGGGATTGGGTTCTCCATATCGTCTGGTTTTATCATATGCTGTATTAGTTAGGGTTCTCCTTGGAAACAGAATCAATGAGAGATGTCTCTGATTATCAAACTGTAAAAGTGACTCACACAACTGCGGGAGCGCACGAGTCCAAATTCTGCAGAGCCGTCAACAAGCTGTCAACTCCAAGGAAGATGTCCGACGAACTCCTCGGGAAATGAACCAACAACTTTGACGAACTCCTCAGGTAACGAACCGGCAACTTTGACGAACTCCTCAGGAAACGAACCGACAACTTTGACGAACTCCTCAGGAAACGAACCGACAACTTTGACGAACTCCTCAGGAAACGAACTGGCAACTTCGACAAGCTACCCAGGAAATGCTTCACTGAGCAACTGAAGAAAGAAGTGAAGGTTCTCTAATCGTTCGGCTTATAAGCCTCCAACTGATCACCCGGACCAAATCCAGCCAGTTGCATTCTTTCATTGTGGAAGGCATGCCCCTTGATGAGTCATCAGTCAGCTGCAGTCAATTGACTGATGATCCAACAAACCAGCCCGTTGGTTTATTAACCAGCCTCAAATATCCTCACAGCAATCGTCAGGCCAGTGCCCGCTTGACCAGACAGCTAGGCCACCTAGCCAAGTTGACACATGAACCCAACCATCACATATGCTTTAAAATTTTCTGTTGTTTTTGGCCTCTTGGCATTTGTTTTGCTTGATAGGGTTCTTTCAAGTTGTAAAAAATACCAATCTAATTTTTCAGATCTACAACTTGGTGGCATACACTTTCTCTAACCAGCAGATGGCATCTGCAAGTCACCTATTCCCCTCAAGTCAGTTCTCCTCAACTTTGTCTTTGTGGTGTGTGGGGAAATGATTCTTGGGTTCAGTTGGTGAACTCAGTTTGGATGTGTTGTTGCTGCTGTCCGCCCGAAATGTGGGGCGTGTGTCTGGGTGGTTAGGGAGGCAGGGCAGCTTTAATAATCAAATCTCCCGGGTATTCCCGGAGATTCAAGGCTGTTGCAAGAGTCTTAGCCTTCATTTCAGTTTTGCCCCAGATTTTCTCTGCTGCTGACCCACAAGTCCCTGGCATTGATGTAGCATCCCTGGGTTTTCCGAGCGGGTCCCCCTTCTCAGCTGTGATCTTCCAGGACCTCTGCTGAGGGAAGGCTGTGCTACGTCACAAATGCGCGCCGTCCCTCAAGGGAAGCCCCGGCTGTGCAGGGGCGCTCCGAGCCTGATGCAACAATGGCTGAATGGGGTGTCTCAAACCCCGCCCCCTTTTCGCACAGCTCCGCCTTCCCAGCTCTGGGACAACTAGCTGTGTATGCACCCAAGGCCACTGTCCACGGCATATATTGTGGCGTGTGTGCGGTGCCGTGGGATACACTCCCCATCACACTGGGTTTCCTGGTGCAGCTCTGGGCTGTGGGTATGGCCCTGGGCTGGAGTGTCTCCAGCCTGCTGGGGAGCCGGCTGCAAGCAGCGTGGTTTTTTTGTCCTTTTGGCTCTCCCCTCTGGCCCCCTGGCCCTGAGAGAATCAGCAGCGATCTATCCTCTACGCCAGACAGAGAGGTTGGCATTGTAACTGCAGCCACTCCTGGGTTTTTTGTTTTTTTTTTCTTAAAAAGAAGTAGTCTGTCTCCAAACGCCAGCCCCCGGTTTCCCCACACCGCAGCGCAGCCATGGGACTTTCAGCCAGCTTACTGAATCGTTTCAGAATGCAGACTCCCTGTTTTACCAAGTGCACGGTCCCTGTGGTTTTCGCAGACCTTGTCCAGCTGGTGCATCGCTGAAATTGGTGTTCTGGGTCACTTTCTGGTTTTTACGTAGTATTTTTCATGGACTTGTTTTTTTGCTCTGTCTCACCTAGCCATCTCAGGTACTCTTGGTGACTTTTTAAGAGCTTTCAAATGCCCTCTGTTGGTTGTAAGCTGACACTGCTTCATTATCTTTTTTTCAGGATTGCCATGAGAAAATTAGAGTGCTTTCCCAGCAGGCTGCTGCTGTAGTCAAGCAGGAAGGGGGTGACAATGACCTCATAGAGCGTATCCAGGCTGATGCCTACTTCAGTCCCATTCACTCCCAGTTGGACCAGCTACTGGATCCTTCTTCTTTCACCGGTTGTGCATCCCAGCAGGTAAGCATCCATTAGAACATGTCTGTGGTGCTGAAATCTACCCTAAATGCCTTTTTTTACACTGCTGGGCTACAAAACCTGGAGTACTTTGATGTTTCTACTTTATGGTAGGATATGGTGGAATGGGGTTAGTTAGAATTCAGAGGAGGTTGCTAGCTAAAATGTAAAAATTTAGCTGTTGAGTTGTGTTAAATATTTTTCTCATGTGGATTTATCTGAATTTTCTTTTGATCTAGAGAGAACCTGTGTGGTAAGATGGACAAAGATTGGGTTGTGCTGTCAGGTGGATCTGGGTTCAATCCTGACTGACATTTACTGACTGACAGGTGAAAAGCATCTGTAGATGGTAGATCTAGAAGAGGAGAGTGATTTAAAGAATATTTAGGAGGTTTAATCACTTCATTTTGTTTTTTGATTGAATAGAGGTGGAAGGGAAGAAGAAAGCAGCAGGGAAGATTTTAGCTTGGGTAATTAGGGCAGGAAAATTAAACCCACTGAGAGAACACAGGCTGCACTAGTTTGTGGGGAACGATGACTTATGTCTGTGGGCATGGGAGGTAGACTTGCCTGGGTCTAGGGAAAGACTTCTGACAGGCATTCAGAAAAACAAAAGCTCAGTGGTGGGGTAAAAGCCTTATCAAATTTTAAGTGGCAGTGATAAAAACTGACATTGAAAAAAATACTGTCAACTTATAGCTTAATGTTTTCTTTTGTCTTACGTTTCCTTTCATCTTTGACAGGTACAGAGATTCTTAGAAGAGGAGGTATATCCCCTGATAAAACCATATGAAAGTGTGATGGAGGTGAAAGCAGAGCTACGTGTCTAGAGCCAGAGGACAATTAAACAAAAATTCATGGTTGGTTTTGTTAACTTTTATTAATGAGGCACAAAAATACTGTTACTATAGTGCTTTATTTTACTTCAAGACAAATTGTTAACCTTAAGTTAATAAAGCACTTTTTTCTTTCCATGGTGCTTTCACATATTTCAAGTTTTACAACAAAATGCATTGTACTTGTGCTCTGATTTTTATAACAACACCAATTTGCATAAATAATGTAGCTCATAGCTTCCTTTTTCTGTTACTTCAAGGCCCTTCTCCCAGGGCCCTTCGGAACTGGTCTGTGTCCCCTTCATGAGTCTCTAGCCCTGTTTTGATCAGTTAAACGTGGGCAGTTCTGAAGATCTAGAATAAATTGAACCAGTTCTCAAATAAGAGCCTTAACATGAAGTCAATCAACAGTAAAACCCAAGGCAAGAGAGAGAAACAGACCATTAGAGTAAATGTATCAAGATAATTAGATGCTTAGACATCAGCAAAAAATTACAAGCCATATTAACAAACAGGAAGATATGGCACAGTCAAAGGAACAAATTAGAAATTTGGAGGAGATACAATTTGAAACAACTAATCAAAGACGTTCAAACAAATTTCTAAATGAATTGCAGAAGATAAAGGAAAATGTGGCTAAAGAGATAAAGGATATTCAGACACTAGGTGAGCATAAAGAAGAATTGGAAGGCATGCAAAAAAAATAACAGAACTTACAGGAATGAAAGACACAATACATGAGATTAAAATACACTAAAGGCATACAACAGCAAATTTGAACAGTCAAAAGAAAGGATCACCAAATTAGAAGACAGGACATCGGAAATCTTACAGGCAGAACAGAGAGAAAAGAATGGAAAAAATTGAGCAGTCTCAGGGAATTGAATGACAGCACAAAGTGCACAAATTTATGCATCATAGGTATCCCAGAAGGAAAAAAAAAAGGGAAAGGGGACAGAAAGAATATGTGAGGAAATAATGGCCAAAAATTTTCCAACTCTTACTAAAGACATGAACATACATATCCAAGAAACACAACATTACTCCAAACACAATAAATCCTAATAGACCTAGTTCAAGACACATATGCATCAGAATGTCAGATGCCAAAGATAAAGAGAATTCTGAAAGCAGCAAGAGAAAAGCAGTTCGTCATGTACAAGGGAACTGCAGTAAGCCTAAGTGCCGATTTCTCATCAGAAACATGGAAGTGAGAACACAGTGGAATGATATATTCAAGATACTGAAGGAAAAGCTGCCAGCCATTCTGGAACTCTTTCTCTGGCAAAACTGTCCTTCAGAAATGAGGGAGAGTTTAAAATAGTCACAGATAAACAGACCTGCCCTACAAGAAATACTAAAGGGGGTCCTGTTGGCTGAAAGGGAAAGAGAGAGGCTTGGAGGATAGTGTAGACATGAGATTATCAGTTAGGGTAACTAAAAGGGTAAAAAGAGAAAAATAAGATATGACATATAAAAGCCAAAGTATGAAATGGTTGAAGTAAGTACTGCCTTTACGGTAATATTGAATATTAATGGATTAAACTCCCCAGTCAAAAGATAGGCTGGCAGAATGGATAAAAAAGAATAATCCATCTATATGCTGCCTACAACAGACTCAACCTGAGACTCAAGGACACAAATGGGTTGAAAATGAAAGGCTGGAAAAAGATACTCCACACTAACAGTAACCCAAAAAAGAGCTGGGGTAGCTATACTAAAACAGACAAAATAGACCTTAAATGCAAAACTGTTAAAGAGACAAAAAAGGACATTATTAATGAAAGGGGCAGTCCACCAAGAAGAAATAACAATCATAAATATTTCTGCGCTTAACCTTGGTGCCCCAAAATACATGATGCAAACTGTGGCAAAACTGAAGGGAGAAATAAACATTTCAGTTAAAAGTTGGAGACTTCAATACACCACTCTCATTAATGATAGAAGATCTAGATAGAGGATCAATAAAGAAAGAGCAGAGAAACTGAATAACATGATAAATGAACTAGAGTTACCAGACATAAACAGTAACATTACACCCCAAAACACCAGGATGTACATTCTTCTCAAGTGCTTATGGATCATGGATGGACCACATATTGACTCACAAAACAGGTCTTAATAAATATAAAAAAAAATCCTTTCTTGATAAAAACACTACAAAAGATAGGAATAGAAGGAAACTTCATCATCATGATAAAGGGCATACATATGAAAAATCCCAGCTAACATCATACTCAATGGTAAAAGACTGAATGCTTTCCCTCATATCAGGAACAAGACAAGGACTAGTACTAGTACTGTATACTAGGAATACAGTGACAAGCAAGACAGCCTTTGCTCTCCTCCAGCTTAAAATGCCAGTGCAGGAAGCAATGCTATTTAAAATTGTGCTAGAAGTTCTAGCTAGAGCATTTAGGCAAGAAAAAGAAATAAAAGGCATGCAAATCAGAAAGGAAGGAGTAAGACCTGCACTACTTGCAGATGACATGATACAAAAAAGCTACTAGTGCTAATAAACAAGTGCAGCAAAGTAGTGGGATACAAACATCAACATGCAAACATCAGTAGTGTTTCCATACACTAGTAATGAACAATGTGAGGAGGAAATGAAGAAAATTCCATTTATAATATTAATTAAAAGGATCAAATATCTAAAAATAAATTTAATCTGAGATGTAAAGGACCTCTACACAGAAAACTACAGAAAATTGTGAAAGGAAATCAAAGACCTAAATAGATGATGGACATTCTGTGTTCATAGATTGGAAGATTAAATATTGTTAAAGATGTCAATTCTACCCAAACTGATTTACAGATTCAACATGATCCCAATAAAATTTCCATCAGCCTACTTTGCAGAAATGAAAAAGCCATTTATCAAATTTATTTGGAAGAGTAAGGGGCCCCGAATAGCCAAAAACATCGTGAGAAAATCAGAGGACTCACACTTTCTGACTTTTAAGCATGTTACAAAGCTACAGTGGTCAAAACAGCATGATATTGGCACAAGGAAAGACATATTGACCAATGAAATTGAATTGAGAGTTCAGAAATAGACCCTCACATCTATGGCCATTTTTTTTTAACATTTTTTATTGTGAAGTATATATACAGAAAAGTGATAACTTTCAAAGTGCGATTTTACAAGTAGTTAGCAAATTTCAAAGAATGTTATGGGTTATAGTTCCACCATTTCAGTTATTTCCTTATTGTGAGGTATAACATATATACAGAAAGGTGAGTGGAAGGGGGTTGGGGCTGGTTGAAGGGATCCGTGGGAGCTACTTTGGACCCCTTTCTTTAATAATGCCCACAGGGTGTTACTAGGAACACCTGGCTCATTTGAGGTGTGGCTGCAGGGAGGGAGACGAGCCCTGAAGGCTGAATCTGTTTCCATCCATTAATGAGACTTTCAAGGCTGTGGCTTGAGAGCACTGAGAAATAATCTGTTAAAGTTTAAAACCATGGGAAAGTGTTATACTTCTCCCCTGGTTTTAAACTTCAATAGGGCAGCTATTTTAAATAAAAAGATATAATTAGATACTGTCAGTTGTGAGTTCTGCCCAAACGTATTTAAATGTATAATGCAAACAAAAGATTTCAAAAGGTTCATATTCCAGTACCTTAAATGGCTGACTTGCTCATTCTTTCAAGAAAAAAAGATAAAATGACATGTATTTAGAATTTTCATTCAGAAAGCTTCATTTCTTTTACAACATCCTGAAGAAAACAAGTATTTATAAAATATTTTTTTATTCAGATTTCATGCATTCACAAGTATTTTTTTAGCACCATACTGTGTACTAGGAATACAGTGACAAGCAAGACAGCCTTTGCCCTCCTGCTGCTTAAAATGCCAGTGCAGGAAGCAGATACACAAAATGGTGAAAGTGTGGCTTAACATCTGGACACATGTAAAATTCTTTAAGCTACATTGAGAAATGTAATTATAAGAAATCCACACTGTTTCCCTTGGCCTTTGGCTGGCGAAGCATCTGGTATTCATTCTTCATCCTGATGCAGATGCTGCTCCTCCTACCTGGGTGGTGAATGGGTGAATCACTTCAATACACCTGGCTTTCCCCACCCCCCGTTTGGCATTGCCAGATTGAGAAGGGCCTTGCCTGGGGTGCTGTCCTAGGAAGCTTTTAGGAATTGGAAATTTTTCTCTCCCTTTTGTTTTCTGATTAATGGAGATTGAACATGTGTATACATAAAATACATAGCACTTTTGAATAAGCAAGTTTCATGTAATTGTTGGTCAGTCTACCGTTCCTTAAAAGGGAAGTCCTTGCTTTCTGTCTCTTGTGGCCTTCACACCTGCCCAGTATTGATCTCTGATAAGTGTTTCATGGGAGTGCCAGAATAGGGCTGGAAGCTTTACTTGGCAATAGCATTGACAAGCCCTTAGTTACCTATTAGAAAATTTAGGCAAAAATGAAATACTAGTGGTTTATTGCAAAAATATCTGGGGCCTACCTATGCTGAAATAAGCATTACTCAGCCTTTGAATTTTGACATCTCAGCTTAGCTTACAACTGTCTCAAGAAATTGTATTTTCCCATAAAGATAAATTTAAGATATAATAGCCTCTTGAAAATTGTAAGATGAGAGAAAAGGGATGTCACCACACTAAGAAGACTGGAATTTATTGCCCAAAGGAAGCTTTTTAAAAGAAAGCAGAATTGGAAAGAGGCAGCACTGTGGCTGGGAAGAAAATAATGTACTTGGCCACAGAAAATGGGCTCAGATCTCAGCTCTGCCACTTAGCTCTCATTGCTTTGGCCAGGGCCTCTGTAAAATGGGAATGATAAAATTCACCCTGCTTTCAGCACAGGAGTGTTGTGAATAACATATGAAGGTGCCTTGTAAATTGCACGTAATACCATGAAGTCATGCTTGAAACTGCCTTACTGTATTTTGTAGGATTTGCCTGTAGCTGCCCCTTCACTCATCCCCGGCCAGCACTTTCTCTGAACACCATTGGGAGCCTACATTTAGGTTAATAAGCAGCTCTAAAACTACATTTACATCAGTTCAGAGTGAGGTGAAAGTTCTAGGAAGAAATTCCTGTGGTAGTGTAACTTTTGGTGACCTTTCTACAACTTGGCAAGCGTGATTTTTCAAGCCAGAGCCTGAGGTCCACTAGGACCTGGATCTGAAATGGAAATGGGCTGGCTACCATCCTTGACCATTCATTTGTATTGTGTTTAAACTTTTCCACAAACATCATCAGTTCTCACGACAAGTTAGTATGGGTAAGTAAAACTTGCAGGCTCTGCGGCCCACCCGCGGTGTCACCAGACACTGCCCCGGCAGAGTCAATTTTTTGAGCATGGCCTCAACCAGTTAGTTGTCATTTGTGACTCCTTCCAAGGGTTGTGAATTGTATGTTGAAGATAAAAGTGCATCCGTGAGCGTCCCAGATTGGTCTAGGACTGGTTCTTCATGCCCATAAAGAATGCATTTAAGTATTTAAATAAGGAGGATCAAGTAAGGGCCGTTCCATCTCACCCTGACTTAAGGTGCACTTTACCGCTTAGCCATCCTGTTGCCCATATTGCCCAGAGTTCCTCGGGATGCGACGTAGGCGGCAGGCCGAGAAGCATGGCTAGGTTAGGAATGAGCTTTGAGGGTCGCCTCTGCGCCCTGAGACGAGGCGGAGAAAGGAAGCGACTGCTCCAGGTTTGGGGTCGCGCAGACCCGCGTCGTGGGTGCTGACAGGCGACCATGACGACTACAGCCCCCAGTGTGCCTCGCGGCCGCCGGGACCAACCGCGCGTGCGCAGTGGCGCGCTGAGCGCGGACGGCCCGAGTCGCGGGGCTGCGAACCGGAGCCCGGATCCGGGTTGAGGTAGCCGGGGAGTCGCGGCGGCCGCGGGGCAGCGGGTTACCTCCGCCGGGCCGCTCAGCTCGAGGGGCAGGTGAGTAGGCGGCGACAGGTCTGTGGAGACTCACTGGGGTGTGCGGAGACCCGGCGCCCATACTGTCTTCTCCTCGGGGACAGTGGGGGCAGCTGTAGACGGACTGACTGACCAACGGACTGCCGGGGTGGAGGGGCCGCGGAGGGGAGGCGCACCCTGTCCGGCTGGATGCGGCCGGGGCGGACCTGCCTTGTGCCGCCGACAGGCTGGAGGTCCCGGCTGGCGTTCGGCCCCGCACGGGCTCTCACGGTGTCCCGGGGGCAAGGCCGACCGGACTCTTCCCCGGGGCCCGCGGGGTGGGGGCGGCTGCCTGCCACCTGCGTTCCGGGGCCTGGCATGCGGAGGGGCGGTGGAGGTCCGAGACGGCATTCAGGAGGCAGGGGCCCCTGCCCGGCGGGAGGACCGCCCTTTAGGGGGCGCCGCCAGGTGGAGGGCATAAGTGGCCCTGGGTGCACGAGGCACCCGGCAGCTGGGGGCAGTTTTACAGAAACTGCGCTTAATGCTGGGGACTCGGGGTCGCGGGCGTCGGGGATGTATGGCCACCTCAGGCACATTTACAACAGCATATTCTCAAGTTTGACTTGTGGCCTTACGTTTAGGATTCAGATCCAGATTCAGAACACAGTTTCCGATTCAGACCGAGACTTGGAATACTGTTTGAGCCAAAACTGTAATCAGAGAAAAACCGATTCGATCTGACTTTTATATTGAACTGTAATATGTTATACTTCAACATTATTGGAGAAATTGAGGCATATTTTAGCCAGCATCATCCCAGTTTGGTTAGGATTGGAATTTTTGAAGTTATTTTCATATTTAATTCACTGATCCAGGCTGCATTGTATATGAAAAAAAATGTTTTAAAGTTACATTTCTGTGATTGGGTGACTATCGAATTGTTATATTGAAAGCGTATATGCTTTTTAAAAAGTTATTGTGGTAATATATATATAACCTAAAATTTCCCATATTAATTAATTTCAAGTATACAATACACCGTTGTTAATTATATTCACAGTATTATGCTACCATCACCACCAAGCATTACCAAAACTTTTCCATCACCCCAAACAGAAGCTTTGTACCCATTAAGTTTTAACTCCATTTCCCATCCCCACCCTCACTTCTGTTACCTTGTAACTTCTCTGTCTGTGAATTTGCATATTCTAATTATTTCACATAGGTCCTTTTGTGTCTTTTTTCACTCAACATGGTGTCTTCAAGGTTTCTCCATGTTGTAGCATGTTTCAATACTCCATTCCTTTTTCGGCTGAGTAATATTCAGTTGTGTGTGTATAAACACTTTTCGTTTAATGATCTGTTGATGGACACTTGGGTTGCTTACACCTTCTGGCTGTTGTGTTTAATGTATTTAGATAAGCTTTGGTGTACAGATATCCGTCCAAGTCCCCCTGCTTTTAGTTCTTTGGGGTATATACCTAGAAGTGGAATTGCCAGCACATATGGTAATTCCGTGTTCTCCTTTCTGAGAAACTGCCAAACTGGCTGCACCGTGCACCTTCCCACCTATTTCTCCATATCCTCACCAGCACTTATTTTCTGTTTTGTTTTGTTTTTTTTAAAGCCATTCTACTGGGTGTGAAGAGGCAACTCTTGGTGGTTTTGATTTGCATTTCCCTAATGGCTAATGATGTTGAGCATCTTTTCATGTGTTTATTGTCTCTTTATCATCTCTGGAGAAATGTCTATTCAAGTGTTTTGCTAAGTTTTAATTGGGTTGTCTTTTTTGTAGTTGAGTCAATACATGCTTTTTATGGTGGGGGAGATGTTTTTAAGTTTCTTTTCAGTGTCTAGATGACTGGTTTCTAGACTTGTGCTGTACATGAAATTTGTGGTGGGTTCCTGGCTCTTTTTGTTTGCTTGTTGTTTCTTGGTAGAATATGTGGAAGTGTCTTGGAATATTCTTCACCATCCTTTCATGTTCTTTCTTGGTAAGTTCAAATTCCTAATCAGACTGTGATTCATACAAACTGAATTTTCAACTTTGGTTTACTTGTAGTTTTTGTGATTTTGTTTGTGATTAAATTTGTAGACACTTATATTTCCTACTTTTTTCCTTCCTCATCTTTCCTTCTCTTCCAATTCTCTCTGAACTCTTAAGCACTAGATTTTACCTTCTTTGTCTTACATATTCATTTCTGTTCTCCAGGATTCATTTGTAATAGATTGTAAATAAAGGTTGTTATCTTTCCTGCCTGTCTTTCCCTAATCCTAAGTGAAGTAGCATTTTCATCGCTAATTATAGCATCAGCCTGAGCTTTATTTAATTATGGAGGTGTGTGAACTGGGGGAGAGGGATGAGGGACAGCAGGTGTTTCCATTGATCAGATTTGGGTAAGAGGTGAAAATGACCCATGACTAAAACATTAACCTTAAAAGGCTGTGAACAAAAATGGTTTAAAGTTAAATATAGAAGAGCATACTAACCTTGTGAATTGGGGAACTTGTCAGGTTGACAGAAAATTCAGTGAACTGGGGTAGTAACTCACAGAAATGAACCTGACAGTAGGATGAAATATTGAGAACAAAACCCAGGAGATAATTGTCACTTTTATTACATGGCCTTCTTTCTGTGCCTGGAGTGGATGCCAAGAACGCCTTGCTGGTTTAAAACTTAAAAAATGTTCTATGTGTTTGTGTTTTTAGTTTTCTCTTCTTAGCTCTCAGTGAGGGTTTTACATTTGATGACTTAACATCAATTTCATCTGCTTGGTCTCCAGATTGGCTCTTACTCAGTTAGTGACATCAGTAATTTTCCACAACAGCCTTTCATGAGTTCGTACAGACTGTCACAAGGAAATGGGAATAGCAGAAAGTGTAGTACACACAGAAGGAATAAAGGTCCTGCTTCCTGTTGCCATTACATATTAAACATAGAGTTAGACAGGAAATCCAGGCTGGAGTGCAAGATATGTAGGAGGGGTTACCAGGCTTCTATATGTAGTAATAGTTAATATCAATTATTGAGGGTCTGCTTTTTGCCAAGTGTTGTAATTGTCACAACAGTGGGGTAAGATCTGGGTATTATCATTCTCATTTTATATATGTGCAAATTGAGGCACAGAGATTAAGTGATTTGCCTGTGGACATAGAAACAAGGCCAGAATTCAAAGTCAAGATTATCTGACTAAAATTCCCACTCTTTACTGTACTGTACTGCCTTACCAACAAACACGTTCAAGTCTTTCTCATTCTTAAAAAATACATAAAAGTTTCCTGTGATCATATATCCTTTTCAAATTACCACTTTTCCCCCTTTTCCTTTCTGGACTTGTCCTTAAAAAGCAGACTCTGCCTTTCTCTTCCATTTACTCCTCAGTTCTTTACATTGTGGCTCCTACCCCTAACTCTTGAAACTGCTCTCATGAGCCTCACTCAACTACTTATTGAGTGCCTGCTGTTCGTACCATCTTGGATAAGACATGGTTCTTGCCGTGAGGAGCCTGGGTTTTAATGAGGGAGAAATGGAGGGACGTACCTGTCAAAGTATGCTAACTACTGATAGAGCAATCTTTAGTCTTGGGAGTTGGTAGAACTGTCATTGAGAAGGTAACACTAGACTGCAAACGGAGAGAAACCGTAAATGGTTCCGGAGAGTGCCGTCACGGCTGCATGCTAGGCTGATGTGCACTTTGAGGATAAATGGGATCTGTCCAGTTTAACATGTTGAAAGATTCAGTGAAACCTTTAGAGTCTGACAGAACTGGGAAACTGAGGCTCAATTTACATTCTATAAAGTGGAGATCTTTATAATTCCTGAATGGAGTGTAAACTCCATGAAATTAGGGCATTTGTCTTGTTTGTCACCTCATCCCTATCTTCTAGAACAGTTGTTGAATGAATACCTCATAGGATTGTTGTGCTCAACGTATAGTAGGGACTATACCAAGAAGTGGCATATAACTGAAATAATAAGGCTGATTTTTCCACATGGCTTATGAGCTGATCTTGAAAACTGCACCATTGTTTGAATATTATATGTCTAATCACCTCCCTTCTTGAAAACTTAGGCTCATTTCTTTTTGGTTACAATTCATAGATGAGGAGAGAGACATTTACTTTTTTCCAATAGACACAGTTAACTTTTACCGTGTCTTCATTTCTAACACTGTACTTCTCATCCAGTTACGTGCACATTTCTGCTTTTTCTCAATGTTTGTGATGTAGGTGTTGTGTGTGTGTTTTTCTCGCTCCAATGATGTGAGTTGTTTTGTCAAGTGAACTTCTTTGGAATCATTTAATAGCTTTGTAAATAAGAGTAACATCAGAAATGAGATGGAAAGCACCAATCCTATTATCAAAAATCTGATTCTTGAAAGGGGCCTGATTACCAATTAGGGCTAAGAGAAGAATTTTTTTCCTTAACAAAATTATATGACTATTCCCATCCTTCTCTAGATAACTCATTAACCTTCTAGCTAACATTCTAGGGACATGAGACAACAAATCATTTCCCTTTTCTTGTGTTTGAGTTTCATTTGTAAATATCCTTAATTGTTTGACTTGAGAATAGGGCTAAGGTTCAAATACTATGTTGTAAAATTTTTTGAAGGATGTTGAGTATAGTAGTTAAAAGTAACAATGTAGTTCAAATCTGACTCTATCACTTTAAACTCTGAGACCTTACATGGTTATGTATTAGATAGTCACAAGTAAAGTGCTAAGAGGAAGCACTAGGGAAAGCTTTACAAGAGTGTCATGTGGACCGAGCACTGAAAGATGGATAGAATCTGGACGTTCAGAAGTGGGAGATGGCCTTCTAGCAGAGGAAAACGTATAGATGAAGATACAGAGCACGTTGTGATAGCACTAAGTGTGGTCTGGTTGGCCGGAGCATAGGGTACATGAAGGAAAAATAAGAGCTGAGGCAAAATGTAGATAGGGCAATCGTTGAAGATGACATGAGGAAACAATATCAGAACTGTGCTTTAGGGGATAATAATCTAGTATTTGTTTAACGTGAATGGAAATAGAGAGGCTAGAGGAATGGAAATCCTTTAGGAGACTTTTTCAATGGTCTAGAAAAATCGCAGCGAGGATCTAGGTTAAGGCAATGGAAATTAAAATGCTATAGATGTTTTAGGGATAAAATCAGTAGACTTTGCAAACTATAGAAATAAGAGAGAAGTAGGAGACAGAAATTACCCTAAAACTTAGAATCTGAGTGTCTTGGAAGAAGAAATAGGAAAACCAAAAAGAATAATCTTGTATGGAATAAAAGTGTATTCATTTGAGGAATGTAGATTTTGAAGTGTTATGGGATATCAAATGAAGCTATCCAATAGGGAGTTGGATATATCAGGAATGTTGTCATGATCAGAGGTAGATATTTGTAGCTTATTTTTAGAGCATTGATAGCAGGATCACCATTAGGATGGCTTAAGAGGAGAGGAGACTGATTTAGGAAATGTCTTCTTTTGGGGCTCTGGAGAAAGAACGGGAGTCAGTAAATAAGTGCTTAAATAGAAAAGAAAAACCAATCTGGTCAGAGTTCTCAAATTTAGAGGAGAACAGTTTCAGGAATGAGGGTAAGTCAGCAGAGTCAAATGCTGCAAGTTGTTTTAAGAGGATTCGAAAGGAAAGAGGAGTCCGAATGAAGGCTAGAAAATCACTGGAGACCTTAGAAAGAGCAGTCTAGGTGGTGAGAGAAGAAGCTGGGTGGAAACAGCTTAAGGAGTAAGTTGATTGATGAGGCATGAGTCCAGAATCTGCACTGCTTTTGAAAATTATGGCAGTAAGGCAAAGGAAAAAGAGAGGGAAAAGTACGTGGCTTGAGTGGGTTCGGTGATAGTTGCTTTGTTGTGGTTTGTTTTAATTAAAGACATGAGTTATCTGAGTATGTATTGGACATGAAGCCAGTAGAGGGGAAAAGATTGAAGATGCACAAAGGAAGATGCTATAACAGTAAAGGAAATGGATTGAAAGGTGCTTGAGGAGTTAACCTTGGATAGCAGGAGGGCCACTTCTTCCTCTGACGTGTAGGTAGAATGAATGATGAAAAGACAAGTTTTTAAATGAAGAAGGAAGTTGAAGGAGCTTAAGCCTAATGACCCCACCTTCATTAAGGCTGGAGACTAGGTCATGAGCTGGGAGTGCGTGGCAGCAGAGTGCAGTTAAGGGTCTGAAGAAATGTGGGAATGGCTTGAAATTAGCACCGAAGGAAAGATGAGTCAAGACAGTTAGAGATGAGTGATGGTTGCTGAGCAACAGTGAAGATAGATAGCATGTGACTTGTTTCCTGACTTTTTCCAGAGTGAATATGGGCAGAGAAAGCAGTGACAGGAACTTACGGGACAAGACAAGGCAAGAAGTTCAATTGTTAGTTCAGGGTTAGTCCAAAATGGTCATGTAGTTTACGGATATGATTGTTTAAATCAGCAGTATTAAGTATGAAATATAAAGAACTACAAAAAAATTTTAGATTCTTTTGTGGAAGGCAGGTCTACCAAAATAAAACAAAACACAGAAATGTGTGGTAAGCCCAACCTTTAGGTTTTATACCAGCGAGAGGATAACCTCCTGGGACATCCCTCCTGGGGTTTCTGCTGGTTAGGATACTGGTCTGTGTGCAATCCAGTTTGCCTGTTGCTATGTTTTTATTTTCCAAGTTTCTGATTACGTTTCATAAGAGGATGTAGGAGACTTAGTTTCTCATCTGTCTGGACCACCTACTCCCCATATGACTTTAGGAAGTCCTTTAACCTCTTTGGGCCTCAGTTTCTTTGCTTAAAAAAAATTGAGAAGGAGGTGAACTCTGAGGATCCTTCTATCATTCGTGATTCTCTGCTCTAACTGCCTTTGCCCTGCGCACCAGTACTGAAGAAGCTGATCTCTAACTAAATATGCAGAGTCATTGGAGAGATTTACTTGCTCTTGTAATATGGGAATTCTCTTCTAATATATCAGTTTAATTTTGAGTTTTCATAAAAACGGATATGTTTAATACAGCTGTTTTGTTTTGTGTTTTATGTATTTTTTGCTTTTTGAAAATTAATTTGTTTTTAATTTTAAAACATACATAACATAAAAATCATTTTAACTGTTTTAAGGGGACAATTCTTGGCCATTAAGTACATTGACAATACTGTGTAACTTTCACTATCTCTTTCCAGACTATTTTAATCATCCTAAACCAAAACTCAAACTCATTTATCAATAACTCCTCATTTCCCTTCCTGCCACCCCTGGTAACCACTATTCTGCTTTTTATCTCTATGAATTTGTTTATTCTAAGTATTTCATATACAAGAACTTGTACAATATTTGTCCTTTGTGTCTGGCTTATTTCATTCCACATGGTGTCTTCAAAGTTCATCCATGTTGTAACATATGCCAGCACTTCACTTCTCTTTATGGCTGAATACTATTCTATTGTATGGATATACCACATTTTGTTTATCCATTCATCAGTTGTTGGATACCTGCTTCCACCTTTTGGCTATTGAGTATGATGTTGCAGTGAACATTTCATGTACAAATATCTGTCCAAGTCCCTGCTTTCACTTCTTTGGGGCATATACTTAGGAGTGGAATTGCCTGATCATATGGTAATTGTCTGTTTAATTTTCTGAGGAACCACCAAACTGTTTTCCACAGTGGCTGTACCGTCTTATATTCCCACTAACAATGTACAAGGGTTACTATTTCTCTGCTGTATTATATTTTAACCCTGGCTGCCTCACACTAGGCTTCATATCCCAATCCAAGATATTTTGTTCACTCACATGCATAATCAATCTTGTGATCTTTCCTGGAAATCGTGCTGCAGAATTGACTAGTTGCACTAGTCAACTAGTCAGTGTGGTATAGTGGAATTGCTGAGTCAGTCCTGACTCTATCTGATACAGGCAAGATTCTTCATCCCTGAGCCCTAGTTTTCTGAGATGTAAAATGATGCATGTGAGAGTGCTTAGCAGGATGGTTATTGCTCAGTAAATTTAGTTCTTATTTTTTCTTTATTTAGTTTCTTCTTTTTTCTTTATTTAGTTCTTAAATTTTATTCTTACCTTACTTCTAATACCTTCATCTACTCACTGCCACAAAGTAAAATAGGATTGGATTAGCATATTTTAGGGTTATTATGTAGGTATTTTCATATCTACCAATGAAAATTACTTGTAATGATATAAATGATATGGCCAAATAAATGATTCAAAGAATACAATAGTTTGTTGACCTCTATGGTTTAATTATATGAAGAAAAGGGACTTTAACTGTGTTTATGATCTCCTTTTAAGTGCCCTAAGCTCCTGTGTTGATATAAAACTATATAAATTCCTCAGTGACCTTTTTTGCCAGTCAGCTCTCAAGTAGCTTTATTTTCCTCAAAAACTCTCTCCTGCTTCTTTTTAAGAACTACCCAAATGTTGAGTTGGAGTTAGCTAACCATTTTGTTTCACTTTTGCTCCCAAAGGGGTTATTGTCCCCCCTTGGTGATGGGAATGACTGAAAGTTCATGCAGTTAACTTGCTTTTGCTTTCCTTATCACCATCCAGGTACTGCCAGACTGTAAATATTAAAGAAGTGATCCTGGGAGGGACTTAGGTAAGCAACCATATTGCCACTTGGATGATTAATTATTTTACACAAAGACCTAGAGTTGAATAAGCATGATTCAGAATTCTGCATAGGAGAGCTTGATTTCACTGGGGAAAGAAAGAATCATACCTTGGCTTGATGATTTCTAAGGTGAGGTTCCTGTTTCACTGGTCTGTGTTTCCACAGTCTGTGTTCTACCTTGCACAGTCACACCTAAATCTTGCCTGAGGAACACCGTATCTCTAGTCACAAAGAAAATATTGACTCAGGGAAGGGAAAGCAATCCCAGCTGTAAATCTGCGGGACTAGGAGCGGAACCCCAGGTAGAATATGATTATTGGAGAGTTGTTTTATTCCTCTGCTGATGCCAGTTTGGGGGAGGTAGTCGAGAAATTTGGACGATATAATGGTTCTTCACCATCTTGGAAGATAAGGGTGCTGTGAATATTGAGCATACGTTCAACAAAAGCATCCAGGGCTTCTGGAATGGGGAGCCAGTTCTAAATGTTTAGTGCTATTAGCTGTCTTATCACAGGGTTTGGTGGGGGCCCAAATTTTTACTTTCTTTACATGCTTGGGAGAAAGCATGGTGTGCTCTAAGATTTGAAAAAAGTATGCTATGGCTGGAACAGTGTGTTGAGGAGCAAGTGAGAGGGAAGGTGTTGAGAGATGAGGCTGGAATGGTTAGCAGGAGCTACTAGATCATGCAGGATCTTATAAGCCATGTTAATAAGTTTGGACTTTTTCCTAAAGGAAAGAAGAGAGTTTTAAAGAGGGCAAGGAAAAGACCAATTACGTTTTTAAAGGACGTCTGGGACTGCGGTGTAGAGAATAGACTGTAGAGAGAGGGGAGGGGGCAAGACTGGAGGCAGAGATCCCAGCTGATGGGCTTACAATATTGTGTTGGTGAGAAACAATGGCAGCCCCGTCTGAAAAGTAGCAACAGGTTGAAGAGAAAAAGGACGTTTTAAAAAACGTTTAGGAAAGGCCTAATAGTTGAGGGGATGGAAATTTGGATGATATAGTGGGTCTTCACCATCTTGGATGTCTTTGGCACTAAGGAAGATACAGAGTGCTGTGAATAATAATAACAAACATACTTTCAACAAAAACATCTGGGGTAACAGCACTGCTATTGTTCTCTACAAGCTGCTCCTGCCTGCAGGGCAAGTTCTAGGAGGGTGAGCCAGAGGTGAGTTTCCTGGTTCAGGCTTTCAGGCTGCCACCCAATTGATTGGCACCGACCTACAGGCACCAAAGTATGAACATAGGGATTACTCTCCTCCTTCTGGAACAGGGCCAGGAACCCTCAAGGGGAACACAGGCTGCTCCACCTGTGCTGGGGAGGGGTTGGGGGAGAGAACCACAAGGATACCACAAGCTTCTCCTGCCATTTTTTTTAAAGCTGTGTGTTCTTGATTCGACCCTCAACCAGTTACTGTAACCCTTTAACTATTTTCCAGAGTTCTCAAGAAGATGGCTCTGCCAATTTTTGCTAGTTGCTCAAAGATTCTGTGGAAGAAGGGCACCTTGGGGTAGATGACCAGAAGTCTCTACACTGCTTTAAGTTGCCTTTTTCTTGATTTAGTGCTTTCCCTGCTTCTGCAAGCCTTTAATTGTTTTCTGGAGCTTTGAGAAAGATATTTCTGCCACTTCTTGCTGGTTGTTCAAAGCTTCTGTTGGGGTGGGGGGTGGAGGAAGGAGCCCTGAAGCTTCTCACTCCACCATCTTAATCAGGGCTCAAAATAATCCACTGTATTCTTTTTTGTTCTGTGACTCTCTAAAGGTCTTTAATTTTTTTTTTCATGTTTCATTTTATTTATTTGTTTGAATAAATAATGAATTAACATGGTTCAAAATTCAAAAGTACAGAGGGATGTTCAATAAAGACTCCCTGCTATGCAGTTCCCCTCCCATGTAGCATTCTATATTTCATGTGAACATTTTTCCCCTTTTTTTGCACAAATGTTCACACATTCTTCTCACCATTTTGCCCCTTGTGATCTCACCATTTTGCCCCTTGTGATCAATGGATATTTAGGTTTTCTAAGATTTTGCTATCAGTGCTGTAGGGAATTACCTGGTATATGGGTCATTTTGCTGATGTGTAGGATAAATTTCCAGAAATGGGAATTGCTGGGTCAAAGGATCTCTCAAGGTTTTAATCCAGCTCTGCTTTTTAGAGTTCCTGGCAAGGAATGGCAGCTATTATAAAGAGAAGTATGTTATAGACAGGTTATTTGGGAATACAGGAAGAGGGGCACCTGACACAAACCAGAGGCAGAGGGGAGTGTCAAAGAAGGCTTCTTAGAGGAGGTAATATGTGAGAGCTGATCTCTGAAGAATGAGAAGTCAGGTAAAGTGGAAGGCTTAAGCCGAGGAAGCATGTTGTACTGGGGATCTTCTTGGCGTTTGGTACCCCCACATCCCCATCCCCCATTCATCAAACGGACACCTGCCACATGTCAGGCTAGATACTGGATAGAGCAGATAGACATGCACACAAATAAATAACAGTATAGCAAGAAGTAAGAAACAGGACCATGAACAGTGATTAATTCTACCAGAGAAGGGAGGTTGGAGGCATGAGCATAGAAAGGGAAAGCTTATTAGAAGAAGTCACATCTGACCAGGAATTGGAAAGAAGAATGGGCAAAGGTGGATTCAGGTCAGTGATGCCCTGGATCTGGCATCAGCGTCACCTGGGAACTGGTGAGAGCCTGATTCTCAGGCCCCACTCAGACCTCCTGAGTCAGAAATTCAGGGGAAGGGCCTCAGCTGTCTGGGCTCTAACAGGTCCTCCAGGTGATTCTGATACACACCGTAGTTTGAGAATCTCTGATAGACCTTTTCTTTGATTTTCCATCAAACCACACTCAAGGCTCTTATGAGCAGAGCAGGCTTTACTGAAGATACTGGATGGTAAAGGGATTTTACCTTGCAGTAACCCAACTTAAATTGGGTTATGATGTCCTTTTCATAAGAGGCCCTTGGCCACTGCCCTTCAAGTCCTGTCCCTCTCCCCTCCATGCACTGCAGAAATGTCTCATAGGCCATTCTGCTGTACAGGATGTAGCTCCTTACCTTGTCCTTGGATTTCTCTTCTTCTCCCTTCTAAAGTCCAGGCCACCTCTATTTTCTTCTCTCCACTACCTCCAAATTTCTATTGCTAGGCAATTGATATATCTCTTATTTCTTCTAATCTGTGACTTCAAAATTTACCTTCCACTTACAAGGAACTTATCAACATATTTTAACAAACAATTATAATACCCTCTCTTGGTAGCATTCTGGAGCCAACTATTTAAAAAATAATTTTTCAGTGTACTATTAATTATAATAGATATTACAAAATTTTAAGGTGACTTTAGGTGTCATTAGGTTAGGTTACTTTCCTTACTTTAAATAAGCAACATATTAAACTCTAATACTGATAATTTGTTGTTAACCTAATCTCATACTTGGATAGTGCTTTATATTTACAAAATTTACACTATAAATTACATACTTGGATAGTGCTTTATATTTACAAAATTTACACTATAAATTACAAAAAGCAGAATTTTTATACAAAGCCATTCCTAAACAAGACAGATATGTTAATGTCATTTTAAAAAATCTTCAGAGGATGAGTTTCTCACAGCATTGCTTTTATTGCAGAATTGTTATAAAGTATTTAAATGTCCGTTAATAGATGAGTAGATTATAGAATACATGATTATAAAGACTGCTTAGTTACTGGGGAAAATGCTGATAATTTTATGTTCAGTAGATAAAAAATATAAAAATTTTATAATGTAAGAACTGCGTATCTATGTAGAGATATACTAAAAGAGAGCATAGAAGAGAGGAAAATGGGATTTGTTGGGGTGGCATACTTGTGGCACACTTTTCTTTTGACCCATTAACGTTGTAATGTTAGTATAATCACCAAAATCAGAAGCATCCAGAACTTTCCTTCCCATGATATACCTGATGACTGTTTATCATCCAGAGATTTTTCTCCTGACTTTTATCTTAAATTTATCCTGCTACCACTTAAGTTTATGCTTGCATCTTATTGTGTTCTCAGAGGGTGTTTGCACAAAGTGCCAGAAGTGCCAGGAAGACACATTTGTGAGCCTCGGGTTTTGATGGTCAGTGTCCGGCGTGACCCCAGTCCAGGGTAGGGCTGGGAACCAAGGGCTTGGATTGTGAATTAAAAGTCAGAGACCGGGAGGCACTTACATAACAGAGGACTCGGAAATAGCATTCCCTCTCCCCAACTTAGGGCCTGCAGTGGTTTGAAACTGGGTATACCCCAGAAAAGCATGTTTTTAAACCTAATCCATTCCTGTGGGTGTAAACCCCTTGTAAGTAGGCTCTTTTGATGAAACTACTTCAGTTAAGGTGTGACCCACCGCATTCACATTGTGTCTTAATCCAATTACTGGAATCCTTCGTAAGAGAATGAAATTCAGACAAAGAAAGCCATGGAAGCAAGAAGCTGAAGTAAGCGAAGCCTGGGAGAGAAGGGAGAGACCAGTAGACACCGCCATGTGCCTGGCCACGTGGCAGAGGAGTGGAGGACCAGCAGCCAGTCTGCAGGAAGAAAGCATCGCCTTGGTGATGCCTTGATTTGGACACTTTCCTCAGCCTAAAAACCGTAAGCTTGTAAGCTAATAAATGTCCATTGTTAAAGCCAACACATTTCATGGTATCTGCTTTGAGCAGCCTAGGAAACTAAAACAGGGCCTATTTTGTAAATTGCTATACTTTTCTGGTCTCCTTGTTTATAAGCATCTCTTACCCTTTAAACCGCTTTTAGTGGCTTTTGCTTTTAGAAAATATTTCACTTCAATATAATAAAGCTACTGCAACCCCCTGTGAAGTGAGACAGCTGGGGATTGTGTTTAGCCTTAAAAAAAACGTGGTTTGGAAACCTGAGTTTCAGAGTGTTGTCAGTTATTTTCCAGTGAATACTTAGACTATTGGAGGGGGAAATATGTTACAGTAACTTGAAAAATTACAGACTTTACCATTTAACAGTTTAGGAAGTTCCCAATTTCACAAATTGTGAAGATGTCAAATTCATGCTAAGTTGTTATAGATAAGCTATTTCTAATAGTTTGCAAGTTTAAAAATTTTTTTTACTTTCCTTGGTTTTGTGCAAACATTACATCCCTGTGGAGACAGATTTGAGGTGATAAGTAGTAGCTCTGTCAAAGGAAAATGGAAGGCAAGATTTAGAAAAGCTAGATGGGTATGTATATCCTCAGAAATTCATTTGTGGACCTCAGGAAAAACTCAAAGAGAAAACTTACTTATTCCTTAATGTTCTGCTCTACTTACCCTGTAATTTTTTTTTTTGCTAATAATTTCCAACATATTTTTATTGTTAATGTTTCTAATAACATCAAATACATCTTCTGCAGCATGAGGAGCACATTTAGTTCAAAACCAGTCAAGATGGAAAAAATTTTGAAATACGTAGTAGAGCCACAGTGGGGAAGTAGCCCCCAGGTTAGCAATTTCCTTGTGGGCTTCCTCCATATTCAACCAGGAAAAGAGGTTCATTTGCCAGAATAGAAGTTCAGTTCAGGTTTCTTGGAATAATGTTTAACAACCAGGTCAGATACACAAACCTGTCCTGTGTTAACCTCTGAGTAATATTATCTGGGGTCTGGAGTAGAAGGTGATGATAAGGTCTCTTCTCATCCATGGTTTTTTGTTTTTGTTTTTGTTTTCAATTTTTTTTCCAGCAGTTTTATTGAGATATATTCATATATCATACAGAGTATACAATCAGTGGTTCACAGATCATCTCATAGTTGTGCATTCCTCACCACAATCAATTTTAGAACATTTTCAGTGCTCAAAAAAAACAAACAGAAAACCAACACATCCCATTCCCCTTATCCCCACCTGTTATTGACCCTTAGCATTGGTGTGGTAATTTGTTATTTTTGGTGAAAGAGTATTAAAATATTACTGTTAGCTGTAGTCCATAGTTTGCAGTAGGTGCATTTTTTTCCCACATACCACTTATTATACTCACCATAATGTCCTCAAGGTTCTTCCATGTTGTTGCATGCTTCAGGACTTCATTCCTTCTTGCTGCTGAATGATATTCCATCGTATGTGTATACCGTGTTTTCTTTATCCATTTATCAGTTGACAGCCCCTTGGGTTGCTTCCATCTTTTGGCAATTGTGAATAATGCTGCTATGAACATCAGTGTCCAAATGTCTGTTTGCGTCCCTACTTTCAGTTCTTCTAAGTATATGCCTAGTAATGGGATTACTGGATCATATGGCAGTTATATACTTAGCTTCTTCAGGAACCACCAAACTGCCTTCCACAGCAGCTACAACCATTTTACATTCCCACCAGCAATGGATGAGTGTTCCTATTTCTCCACATCTTCTCCAGTACTTGTAGTTTTCTGGGTTTTTTGTTTCTTTGTTTGATTTTGTTTGTTGGTTTGTTTTTTGATAATGGCCATTCTAGTTGGTGTGGTATGATATCTCACTGTGGTTTTGATTTGCGTTTCCCTGATAGCTAGTGATGTTGAGCATCTTCTCATGTACTTTTTAGCCATTTGTATTTCCTCTTTGGAAAAATACCTATTCAAGTCTTTTGCCCTTTTTAAATTTGGTTTGTAATTATTTTTTAACTTTATTTATCAAAAAATTAAAAAACAATAAAAAACATTTAAAACAAAACAAAACAAAGGAATAAGAAAAACAAATAACTACATTTCTTCCAACATGTTCTTACCATACTCCAATAAAATTAACAAACCATAACAAAACAAAGGAATAAGGAAAACAAATAAATACATTGCTTCCATGTTCCTACCATACCCCAAGAAAATTAACAAACCATAACAAAACAAAGGAATAAGAAAAACAAATAACCTAAAATAACTACATTGCTCCCAACATGTTCCTACCATACCCCCCAAAAATTAACAAACTATAGACATTCCTGAGCTTTCCCATAACATTACGATTACCCTCCATAACTTATCTGTTCTTATTAGATTATCATTCCCCCTTCACTAGTTGCTGTCTATCGCTAGGTCCCCTACATTCTACAATATAAAACATTTATTTTACATTTTTCACAGAGTTCACATTAGTGGTAACATACAATATCTCTCATTTTGCACCTGACTTACTTCACTCAGCATTATGTCTTCAGGGTTCCATGTTGTCATATGTTTCACGACCTCATTCCTTCTTACTGCCACGTAGTATTCCATCATGTGTATATACCACATTTTGTTTATCCACTCATCTGCTGAAGGGCATTTGGATTGTTTCCATTTCTGGCAATTGTGAATAATGCCACTATGAACATTGATGTGCAAAGATCTGTTTGTGTCACCGCTTTCAGATCTTCCGGGTATATACCAAGAAGTGAAATTGTTGGACCAAAGGGTAGCTCTATATCTAATTTTCTAAGGAACTGCCAGACTGTCTTCCAGAGTGGTTGTACCATTATACAGTCCCACCAGCAATGAATAAGAGTTCCAATTTCTCCACATCTTCTCCAGCATTTATAGTTTCCTGTTTGTTTAATGGAAGCCATTCTAATTAGTGTGAAATGATATCTCATTGTGGTCTTAATTTGCATCTCCCTAATAGCTAGTGAAGATGAACATTTTTTCATGTTTTTTTTTCCCCATTTCTATTGAAATGTCTTTTCATATCCTTTGGCTATTTTATAATTGGGATGTTTATACTATTGTCATTGAGTTGTAGAATTTCTTTATATATGCAAGATATCAGTCTTTTATCAGGCACGTGGTTTCCAAATATTTTTTCCCATTGAGTTGGCTCCTCTTCATCTTTTTGTCAAATTCCTTTCAGATGCAGAAGCTTTTAATTTTGAAGCATTCCCATTTATCTATTTTTTCTTGCTTGTGCTTTGGGTGTAAGGTCTAAGAAGCGACCTCATAATATACAAGGTCTTGAAGATGTTTCCCTACATTATCTTCTAGTTTTATGGTACTGTCTCTTATAATGAGGTCTTTTATCCACTTTCAGTTAACTTTTGTGCAGGTAGCAAGGTAGGAATTCTGTTTCATTCTTTTGTATATGGATATCCAGTTCTCCCAGCACCATTTGTTGAAGAGAATGTTAAGTCCCAGTTCAGTGGGTTTGGGGGTCTTATCAAAGATCAGTTAACCATAGATCTCTAGGTCTCTTTCCAAATTCTCAAATCAATTCCATTGATCAGTATGTCTATCTTTTTGACAATACCATGCTGTTTTGACTACTGTGGCTTTATAGTAAGCTTCAAAGTCAGGAAGTGTAAGTCCTCCTGCTTCATTTTACTTTCTTAGAATGTTTTTAGCAATTTGAGGCATCTTTACCTTCCGAATAAATTTGATAGCTAGCTTTTCCAAGTCTGAAAAGTAGGTTGTTGGAATTTTAATTGGAATTGCATTGAATCTTTAGCTGAGTTTGGGTAGAATTGGCATCTAAATGACATTTAGCCTTCCTATCCATGAACATGGAATATTTTCCCATCTTTTTAGTCCCTTCTAATTCTTTTAGTAAAGTTATCATCTGCAAACAGTGACAGTTTTACTTCTTCCTTTCCAATTTGGATCCCTTTTATTTCTTTTTCTTGCCGGATTACTCTGGCTAGCACTTCTAGCACAATGTTGAATAACAGTGGGACAACGGGCATCCTTGTCTCATTCCTGATCTTAGAGGGAAGGCTGTCAGTCTCTCGCCATTGAGTACTACGCTGGCTGTGGGTTTTTCATATGTGCCCTTTATCATACTGAGGATGTTTCCTTCAATTCCTACCTTTTGAAGTGTTTTTACCAAAAAAGGATGCTGGATTTTGTTGAACGCTTTTTCAGCATCTATTGAGCTGATCATTTGATTTTTCCCTTTTGATTTGTTAATGAGTTGTATTACATTGATTGATTTTCTTTTGTTGAACCATCATTGCATGCCTGGAATGAACCCCACTTGGTCATGGTATATGATTTTTCTAACGTGTCTTTGGATTTGATTTGCAAGTATTTTGTTGAGAATTTTTGAAGTCTATATTCATGAGGGAGATTGGCCTGTAGTTTTCCTTTCTTGTAGCATCATTACCTGGTTTTGGTATTAGAGTGATGTTAGCTTCATAAAATGAATTAGGCAGTGTTCCATTTTCTTCAATTTTTTGAAAGAGTTTCAGTAACACTGGTGTCAGTTCTTTTTGGAAAGTTCGGTAGAATTTCTGTGTGACACCATCTAGCCCTGGGCATTTATTTGTGGAAAGCTTTTTGATGACTGATTGGATCTCTTTGCTTGTGGTTGGTTTGTTGAGGTCTTCTGTTTCTTCTCTGGACAGTCTAGTTTGCTCATGTGTTTCCAGGAAATTGTCCATTTCCTCTACATTATCCAGTTTGTTGGCATACAGTTGTTCATAGCATCCTCTTATGAATTTTTAAATTTTTTCAGAATCCCAAGTAATGTCCCCTCTCTCATTTATTATTTTGTTTATAGGAGTCTTCTCTCTTTTTGATTTTGTCAGTCTAGCTAGGGGATCTTGTTGATCTTATCAAAGAACCAACTTCTGGTGTTATTTATTCTCTATTGTTTTTTTTGTTGTTCTCTATTCATTTATCTCTGCTTTAATCCTTGTTATTTCTTTTCTTCTACTTGGTTTAGGATTAGTTTGCTGTTCGTTTTCTAGCTTCTTCAGTTGTTCCTTTAGTTCTTTGGTTTTAGCTCTTTCTTCCTTTTTAATGTATGCATTTAGAGGTGTAAATTTCCCCCTCAAAGCCGCCTTTGCTAAATCCCATAAGTTTTGATATGTTGTGCTCTTGTTTTCATTCATCTCTAGATATTTAGCAATTTCTCTTGCTAGTTCTTCTTTAACCCACTGATTGTTTAGGAGTGTGTTGTTTAACCTCCAGATATTTGTGAATATTCTGAATCTTTAATGGTTATTGACTTCTAGTTGTATTCCATTGGGATCAGAGAATGTGCTTTGAATAATTTCAATCTTTTAAATTTATTGAGGCTTGTTTTATGTCCCAGCATATGATCTATTCTGGAGAAAGTTCTGTGGACACTAGAGAAGAATGTGTATCCTAGTGATGTGGGATGTAATGCTCTATATGTCTGTTAAGGTGAATTCATTTATCACATTGTTTAGGTTTTCAATTTCGTTATTAGTCCTCTGTCTGGGTAATCTATCTATAGGAGAGAGTGATGTATTGATGTCTCCCACAATTATTGTGGAAACATCTATTGCTTCCTTCAGTTTTGCCAATGTTTGTCTCATGTGCTTTGGGGCACCTTGATTGGGTGCAAAGACATTTATGATTGTTATTTCTTCTTGTTGAATTGCCCCTTTTATTAGTATATAGTGTCCTTCTTTGTCTCTTATGACATCCTTGCATTTAAAGTCTATTTTATCTGAGATAATATTATTACTCCTACTTTCTTTTGGCTGTAGCTTGCGTGGAATATTTTTTTCCATCCTTTCACTTACAATTTCTCTGTGTCTCTGGGTCTAAGGTGAGTCTCTTGTAAGCAACATATTGATGGTTCATATTTTTTCATACATTCTGCCAGTCTTTTAATTGGGGAGTTTAATCCATTCACATTCAATGTTATTACTGTGAAGGCAGTTCTTAAATCAGCCATCATATCCTTTGGTTTTTAATATGTTTTTCCCCTCTCTTTATTTCCTTTAACGTATCCTTACTAAAACTCTTTATTTCTGTGCCTTTCTCCAGACCTCTCTCTTCCTTTTTTCCTTAGCTGGTAGGGCTCCCTTTAGTATTTCTTGTAGGGCAGGGCTCTTGTTAGCAAATTCTCACAGCATGTCTTTGCCTGTGAAGATTTTAAGTTCTCCCGTAAATTTGAAGGAGAGCTTTGCTGGATAAAGAATTCTTGGTTGGCAATTTTTCTTTTTCAGAATTTTAAATATGTCATACCACTGCCTTCTTGCCTCCATGGTGGCCGCTGAGTAGTCACTACTTAGTCTTATGTTGTTTCCCTTGTATGTGATGAATTGCTGCTCTCTTGCTGCTTTCAGAACTTGCTCCTCTTCAGCATTTGACAATCTGATAGCATATGTCTTGACGTGGGTTTATTTGGATTTATTCTGTTTGGAGTTCGTTGTGCATCTAGGATTTGTGTATTTATGTCATTTAGAAGGGTTAGGAAGTTTTCCCCAACAATGTCTTTGAATACTCTTCCTAGACCTTTGCCCTTCTCTTCCCTTTCTGGAGCCCTAATGATTCCTATATTTGTGAGCTTCATGTTGTCCATCATATCCCTGAGATCCATTTCAAATTTTTCTGTTTTTTTCACCGTTCGTTCTTTTGTGCTTTCACTTTTCAATACACTTTCTTCAAGTTCACTTATTCATTCCTCTGCTTCCTCTAATCTGGTGTTATGTGTATCAAGAGTCTTTTTAATTTGATCAACAGTTTCTTTTATTTCCGTAAGAGCCTCTATTTTTTTATTTACTCTTGCAAATTCTTCTTTATGCTCTTCTAGGTTCTTCTTGATATCCTTTATATCCTGAGCTCTGGTACTGGTGTTTGTAATTACTTCTTTGATGAATTTCTCTAAGTTCTGTGTCTCCTCTGGTTTTTTAATTTGTGTGTTTGGGTTATCCATATCATCTGGTTTCTTCATATGCTTTATAATTTTCTGTTGTTTTTTGGCCTCTTGGCATTTGCTTATCTTGATAGGGTTCTTTTAGGATATGCAGGCTTATTTAAATAATTATCTATAATTTGACAGAGCTACAGCTTGGTGGAGTGCACTTTCCCTGACCTACCGGGAGATGGCACTCCTGAGCCATTTTTTACCCTCAACCCAGTTCTCCCCAACTTCGTTTATGCAGTGAGTGGGGGGCCAAACCATGTGGATGTCCAATTAGAGCACCAATTTTCCATGTGTAGTGGGGACCACCAGCCCTGTGGGTTGGGGGTGTGCCCTGTGCAGTTTGGCAGGGAAGAGAGCTTTAAGACCTAGTACCCCCAGCCATTCCCGGAGCTGCGGCTGGAATACAATGGGGCTGCAGCACGGGTCTAGCCCTTCAGCTCAGACTCCCCTCAGTCCCTCTCTGCTGTGGGCCCACAAGTCCCTGACCTTGGTGTAGGACTCCTGGCACTTCCAAGCAGCACCCCTGCCTCTAGGCTGTGCACCCCATGGGCTTCTGCAGAGTGGGAGTGTGTGCCGTCGGAAGCCAGCTGAATCCCGAATTCACTTAAGGAAGCTCTCCGCTGCAGCACTGCGAAATGGTGTTTCCCAGCCTGCTGCAAAGATGGCTGCATGGGTCGTGGAAACTACGCATTTGCACAATCCTCCACCTGCTGCAGCAGCTCATCCCTGGCTCAGGGGCTTTTAGCTGTGGGTGTTCAAAGGGCTATCACTCATGCCAGATATTGAGGCAGGTGCCTGGGGCATGGAAAGCACTCCCCACTGTGATCAACTGCAGCTCCTGCTGCCAGCTCCCTGCCGCTTTCTGGGTCTTACTCTAACCCGCCTCCAAGCACAGTCTCTGTTTCTCCCCACCGCGGGGTGATTCTGACTGCCGTTTCCCCAGCAGCTCTCCAGATCAAACACTCACATGACTCCTAACACAGTCTCTCGGTTTCTCCAAGTGCTCAGTCACTATAGATATATAAGTCCCTGCCCAGCCCGTGGAACCCTGGAACTGCTATTCTGGAGCACTTTCTGTCCTTTATCTAGTGTTTTTCACAGAGGAGAATTTTGCTTTGTCTCTCCTAATCTGCCATCTTGGATCCGCCCCACCCTCCCACCCCCAGCTTTCACTCTTAAACCCTCTGTTGTTCATTCTTCACATAGCACCAATATGATTTCTTCAAAAGCCTGAGTCAGATCATGTCATTCTCCAGCTCACAGCTCTTCAGTGACTTCTCATCAGAATAAAAATAAAATCCTACGTAATCTAGATCCTACGTAATCTAGTTCCTGCCTCCCTCTCCACTGTTATCTGCTACTTTCCCCTCCTCAGGCTGCCTCAGCCACACTTGCCTTTTAGTTTCTCCAGTAGAACCAACACTTGTGCTGTTTCCTCTTACTGGACTGCTCTTCTAGATCCTTGAGATCTTTGCAGAGCCAGCTCCTTCTCATCAGTGTGGTATTCAGTGAATTGTCTTCTCCTCAGAGAGACCTTCTGCCATCTCTCAAAAATAGCCCCTCTGCCACCACCTACCACACTGTAACCTGTCATTCTGTTTTACTTTCTTCATACCACATTATTACTTTCTGAAATTCTTATTAACTTCTTTACTTATTTATTGTTTTCTGTCACTGAACATAATAGCTGCTATTTATTGAGCACTTTCTGTATGCCAGGTATTGTGATTTACAATTGACAATTTTGTGAAAAATTTACATTTTCTTACTTCATTCTCATAAGTAGTTGTACCAGTTTGTATATATTAGATCCCTCAGAAAAAGCCATGTTCTTTGATTCAGTCTTGTGGGGGCAGACATATTAGTGGGGATTAAGTTGGAACGTTTGGATTAGGTTGTTTCCATGGAGATGCGCCCCACCCAACTGTGGGTGATAACTCTGATTGGATAATTTTCATGGAGGTGTGGTCCTACCCATTCAGTATGGGCCTTGATTAGTTTACTAAAGCACTATATAAGCTCAGACAGGAGGAGCAAGCCTGCTGCAGCCAAGAGGGACACTTTGCAGAATGCACAGGAGCTGAGAGAGGAACTGCAGTTTACAGAGACATTTGGAGATGGCGCTTGAAAGCAGACTTTTGCTCCGGAGAAGCTAAGAGAGGACAAACACCCCAAGAGCAACTGAGAGTGACATTTTGGAGAGAAGCTGAAGCCTCGAGAGGAACATCTTGGGAGAAAGCCATTTTGAAACCAGAACTTGGAGATGACGCCAGCCACGTGCCTTCCCAGCTAACAGGGGTTTTCTGGACAACATTGGCCATCCTCCAGTGAAGGTACCAGGTTGTTGATGTGTTACCTTGGACACTTAATGGCCTTAAGACTGTAACTGTGTAACCAAATAAACCCCCTTTTATGAAAGCCAATCCATTTCTGGTGTTTTGCATTCTGGCAGCATTAGCAAACTAGAACAGTAGTAGATAGTGTTATTGTCTCCATTTTGTAGATCAGTGACTGCAGGTTCATGAGAATGAGGACTTAGTCTATTTTGTTTTACTACTATATCCCTAGCACATGGAACAGCATGGTGAGCAGTGTGGTTGCTCAAAAAATATTTGTTGGTTGAATAAATGAGTGAAAGACTCCCAACTTAATACCTCTAGCCCTGACTTTTCTCCCAAAGACATGGACTTGTATATCCAGTTACCTACTTTGCATCTCCACTTGGATTTCTAATAGACATTTTAAATTATCCCACAACTCTTAATTTCCCTCTTCCCCAAGCCTGTGTCCCCCATATTAGTAAATGGCATCATCAGAAATCCAGATGTTCAGACCAGAACTCATGACCTTCCTTTTTTTTTTTTAAATTCAATTTTATGAGACTGGTCACATACCGTACAATCATCCAAAGATCCAAAGTGCATATTCATTTGCCCATGGTACCACCATACAGCTCTGTATCCATCACCACAATTAATTTTTTTTTCAATGTTTAGGACATTTTCATTACTCCAGAAAAGAAATAAAGACAAAAAAGAAAACTCAAATCCTCCCGTACCCTGAACCACCCCCCTTCCATTATTGACCCATAGTATTGGTATAGTACATTTGTTACTGTTTCAGGAAGAATGTTAAATTACTACTAACTGTAGTACATAGGTTGCAATAGTTATATTTTTCCCTATACACCCCTCTATTATTAACTTCTAGTTATAGTGTCATACATTTGTTCTCATTCATGAAAGAGATCTCTAATTTTTGTACAGTTAAGCATGGACATTGTCCACCACAAGATTCCCTGTTTTATACATTCCTATCTTTTAACCTCCAACTTTCTTCTGGTGGCATATGTGTCTCTAAGCTTCCGCTTTCCAGCACATTCATGCACCATTCAGCATTGTTAGTTATTCTCACAGTAACGTGCTACTGTCACCTCTGTCTATTTCCAAACACTGAAGTTCAACCTAGTTGAACATGCTGCTCATAATAAGTAACCGTTCCCCATTCTTTAGCCTTGTTCTGTATCCTGGTAGCTTATTTCATGTCTATGAGTTTATATATTATAATTAGTTCATATCAATGAGACCCTGCAATATTTGTCCTCATGTATCTGACTTATTTCACTCAATATAGTTGCCCTCAAGTTTTCTACATCAACCCATTTTTTAAGACAGTTTTGTTTACCCACCATACATTCCGTCCTGAGTAAACAATCGATGGTTCCCTGTATAATCACATATTTATACATTCAGCACCATCACCACTATCTATATAAGGACATCTCCATTTCTTCCACAAAGAAGGAGGAAGAGTCAAAGAAGGTAGAGAAACAAAAGAAAAAGAAAGAAAAAAGACAGCTAAAAAACAACAAAAGGAAAGAGAATTAAACTAAAGTACAATAAAAGAGTCAGATAACATCACCAATGCCAAGAGTTCCATACCCCTCCCTAATGCCCCCCTCTTATAGGCATTTGGCTTTGGAATATTGCCTTTATTACATTCAAGGAAGCATAATACAATGTTTCTGTTAACTATAGTCTCTAGGTTGCATTGATTGTATTTTTCCCCCAATACCACCCCATTTTTAACACCTTGCAAGGTTGACAATTCATTTGTTCTCTCTCATATAAAAACATATTTGTACATTTTATCACAATTGTTTGAGCACTCTAGGTTTCACTGAGTTATAAAGTCCCAGTCTTTATCTTTCCTCCTGGTGTCCCACATGCTCCTAACCTTCCTCTTTCAACCAAACTCATAGTCACCTTTGTTCAGTGTACTTACATTGTTGTGCTACCATCACCCAAAATTGTGTTCCAAGCCTCTCACTCCTGTCTTTTCTTATCTGTCTCTAGTGCTCCCTTTAGTATTTCCTACAGAGCAGGTATCTTGTCCACAAGCTCTGTCATTGTCTGTCAGAGAATATTTTAAACTCTCCCTCATATTTGAAGGACAGTTTTGCCAGATATAGGATTCTTGGTTGGCGGTTTTTCTCTTTCAGTATCTTAAATATATCACACCACTTCCTTTTTGCCTCCATGGTTTCTACTCAGAAATCCTCACATAGTCTTATCAAGCTTCCCTTGTATGTGATGGATCGCTTTTCTCTTGCTGTTTTAAGGATTCCGTCTTTGTCTTTGATGCTTGATAATCTGATTATTAAGTGTCTTGGCATAGGCCCATACAGATCTATTCTGTTTGGGGTACGCTGCGCTTCTTGGATCTGTAATGTTATGTCTTTCATAAGAGGTGGGAAATTTGCATTGATTATTTCCTCTCTTATTGCTTCTGCCCCTTTTCCCTTCTCTTCTCCTTCTGGGACACCCATGACATGTACATTCATATGCTTCATTTTGTCATTAATTCTTTGAGATGTTGCTCATATTTTCCCATTATTTTCTCTGTTCTTTTGTGTGTAGGATTTCAGGTGTCTTGTTCTCCAGTTCCTGAGTGTTTTCTTCTGCCTCTTGAAACCTGCTGTTGTATGTCTCCATTGTGTCTCTCATCTCTTGTGTTGTGCTTTTCATTTCCATAGATTTTGCCAGTTGTTTTTTCAAGCTTTCAGTTTCTATCTCATGTTCACCCAGTATTTTCTTTATATCCTTCATCTCTTTTGCCATGTCTTCCCTGAACTCGTTGATGTGGTTTTTGCATTGATGTAGCGTATTTCTTTGAAAATCTTTGTTTCAATAAAGTGAAACAATATTTCAACTGTATCTTAATTAAGGTGTAAGTTTTTTCCTTAGACTGGGCCATAGCTTCATGTTTCCTAGTGTATTTTGTAGTTTTCTGTTGTCTAGGCATCTGGTTTCCTTGGTTACCCCAATCAGATTTAACCAGACCAGAATGGGTTCAGGTCTCAGAATGAGGTTATATTCAGTTTCACATTTCCCTGAGGGTGTATCGTAAAAGATTTACAGACTTTCCTGTGAGGCCTCTAGCCACTGTGATTTTCCTAACCTGCCCGGCAGGTGGCACTTCTCAGCCTGTCACTCTCCACTGGTGTAAAGAGGTGTGGCCCCTTTAGTTCTCAGTGTAAATTGTTTCTGTTTTGACTATTTTCCCCCAGACCCTGGGGTCTGAGATCTGAAGGGAAGGCGGGCAGTAGCACTGAGCCCCTTCTTAGGGAAGATACACCCCCTAGGGAGTTATCTTCTGCATTTGCATAGCTCCTTTGTCTTTCTGACTCTGTTAACTCCACCCCTGTCAGGGTCAGAGCGCTGCAAACTGAAAGTGGCTGAGGCTCTCTGCACTGAGCCACTTGGGATAAGAGAGAGAAAAGGGAAAGAAAGCCCCCTTTCAGAGCCAGTCCATGGCCCCCCAGTTTCTCCCATGGGTCAGAGAGAGCACCTGGTCTCCTTTTCCTGGGGCACAGACTTTTTCTGGTGCTTAAGGTCAGTTGTCTCTAAAAGCCTCTATATTTTTCCTTCTTTTAAATTAAACTTTTTTTCTTTCTGTCAGCCCCACCTCCTCTCCACTGGAGTGACCTCAGGGTACTTTGCTGCTTGTTAGGGGTTTGTCTATGTTTGTAGCTTGTATTCAGCAGTTCACATTTGTTAATTGAAACCCTGGTTGTAGCTGGGCTGAGCTATATTCACTTGCTCCAGGACTGCTGCTGTCTCCTACAGCAGCTCAGTCTGCCATGGGGGAGGGGCCTCCCAGCTCATTTCTGCAGTTTTTTCTTACAGATTTTATGCTGCGATCTCAGCCATTCCACCCAGTTGAGGTTGGTTTACGATGTGTGGATGGTCACTGTTGTCCCCATCAATTGTTCCAGACTATCTACTAGTTGTTCCTGGTTGTTTATTAGTTGCTCCAGCGGTCTAACTGAATTCCACACCTGTCTATGCCACCATCTTGCCCCGCCTCATGGCCTTGCTTTTGATTCCTTCCTTCTCTCATTCCCCACATCTAACCTACCAGCAAGTCCTGTTGGTTCTACTGATTTTACTGAACATTTATTTCTTTTCATCTCCAGTGTCACCACTTTAGTCTCAGCCCCCATTATCTCTTTCTTTGACCTTACCCTTTCTTCTAAACTTGTCTCCCTGCCTCCACTCTGTCTCTTTACAGCTGTTTGCCATACAGCAGCCAAAGTGTTTAGAACTCTTTTGTGGATTCCCCTTGTCCTAAAAATAAAATCTGAATCCTTCATTGAGATCTGTAGTCCCTTGGTGATCTGGGTGTCTCTACTTCTCCAGTTTCATCTCTTGCCATTGTCCCCCTTGTTCATTATGTTTCAGTTACATTGGGCTCCTTTCTGTTCCTCTAAGGTCTTTTGCACATCAGAGCCTTTGTACTTGCCTTTCCTTCTTTCTGCCCATGACTCTCTATCCCTCCATCTTTTCAGGGCTGGCTCCTTCTTATCCTTCAGGTTTCATCTGAAGTGGCAGCTCAGAGAGTCCTAGATTCAGTAGCACATCACTCTTTTTGATTTGTTAGGGTATTTAGCCAGACTCTAGAATCCTCATTGATTTATCCATTTATTTATTTGTCTTCAGTTTGGTTTCCCCCTCCAGCTTGTATATCATTGTTGCCTTAGCATATAATATGTGTTAGAGACATCTGGGAAATGAATGAATGACATAAACGTATTTCATGGTGTACACACTGAATTACATTTTCACTTAATGTTGGATTATAAATAGTGTCCATGTTTCTTTAGTACCCATTAGAAATTTTTTCGCACTCTTCTGTCTAGCTTCTTTCACTCAGCATAATATTTTTTATTTTGTGTTAAGATATAATTTACATACTGTAAAAGTTACCCCTTTTAGTGCAGTTCTGCAAGTTCTGACAAATGCATGCAGCCATGTAATCACTAACACAATCAAGGTGAGAAGTCATCCGAAAAAATTACCCTATGCCCCTGTGCAGTTAACTCCTCCTGCCACTCTCATCCTATGGAAACCACTGGTTTGTGTTCCCTTCCTATGGTTTTGCCTTTTCAAGAATGTCATATAAATGGAGTTATATGGTATGTAACCTTTGGGTCTGTCTTCTTTCCCTTAGCCTAATGCATTTGAGATTCATTCATGTTGTTGGGTATATCAGTAGTTCATTTTTTGCTGTGTGGTATTCCATTTTATGGCATTTGGATTGTTTTCAGGTTTGGGTAGTTGTGGGTAAAGCTGCTGTCAACACCCACCTCCAGGGTTTTGTGTAAATATAAGTTTTTATTTTACTTGGATACCTAGGATTGGGGTTGCTGGGTTGTATGGGAAGTATACATTTAACTTTATAAGAAACTGCTAAACTGTATTTCAAAGTTGTTGTATCGTTTCACATTCCCACAGCAGTGTGTGTGAGAGCTCTGGCTGCTCTCAGTACTCATCAGCTCTTGGTATTTTCAGTTTTTAATTTTTTTTAGCTATTTTAATAGGTGTATGGTAGCATCTTATTATGGTTTTAATTTGTGTTTTCTTTGTGACTAATGATGTTGAGTATCTATCCATGTGTTTGTCTATCATCTGTGTATCTTCTTTGCTAAAGTGTCTGTTCAAATCTTCTGCCTATTTTTAAAAAATTGGGTTGTATGTTTTCTGATTTCTATGTTTTGAGAATTCTTTATATATTCTGAATAAGTGTCTGTTATCAGAAATGTGATTTGAAAATATTTTCTACCATCTGTGCCTTTTCTCTGATGAAGTCCAATTCATCACTTTTTTCTTCTAGAGATCATGCTTTTAGTGTAATATCTAAGAAATCTGTGATCTAATCAAGATCACAAAGATATTGCCCTATGTTTTTTTCTAGAAGTTTTATTTATTTAGGTCTATGATCCGTTTTGAGTTAATTATTGTTTATGGTGTGGGTATGGATTAAGGTTAATTTTTTTTTTTTTTTTTGCAAATGGCAATCCATTTTTTTCCAGAACCATTTATTGAAAAGACTCTCCTTTCTCCATTGAATTGCATTTGTACCTTTGTTGAAAATTAATTGACTATATCTGTGGGTCTATTTCTAAATTACCCATTACTTTCTATTGAACTATATGTCTGTCCTTTTGCCAGTGCCACTACTGTATTGTAGCTTTATACTAACTATTGAAATCAGGTAGTGTGACTGCTCCAACTTTGTGCTTTTTCAAAATTGTTTTGACTATTCCGGTTCCTTTGCCTATCATTTAAATTTTAGAATATTCTTGTGATTTTCTACAAAGAATCCTACTGGGATTTTGATTGGGTTTACATTAAACCTAGGGATCTGTTTGGGGAGAACCAGCGTCTTAATGATACCGATTCTGCTGGTCCACGAACATGGTGTCTCTCTATTTTGGTCTTTAATTTCTTCATCAGTGTTTTATAGTTTTCAGCATATAGCTATTATATATATTTTGTTAAATTTATACCAACATATTTCATACTTTTTGGCAGTGTTATAAGTAATAGTGTTTTTTTAATTTTTAATTTCCAGTTCTTTATTAAGCCAGTATATAGAAATCCAAATAATTTTTGTATAATGACCTTGTATCCCGAAAACTTGCTGAAAACAAATATTGGTTCTGGTAGCTTTTTTGTGTATTCTTTAGGTTTTCTACTTAGACAATTTTGTCATCTACAGATAGTTTTATTTCTTCCTTTTCAGTTTAAATGCCTTTTATTTCTTTCTTTTGCCTGTTTGCGCTGTCTAGGACCTACAGTACGATGTTAAACGGGAGTCATGAGAGCAGACATCCTTGGCTTGTTCCATTCAGTCTTTCATCATCAAGTCTGGTGGTAACTAAGTTTTTTGGTACATGCCATTTATTAGGTGAAGAAGTTTCCTTTTATTTCTAAATAAACATTATCATTAATGGATGTTGAATTTTGTCAAACACTTTTTCTACATCTATTGAAATAATCATATGGTTTTTCTTCTTCAGTCTGCTGATAGGCTGAATTACATTAATTGATTTTTTTTTTTTTTTTTTTTTTTTTAATTGCTGAGAAATTTAATAGCAGTCTTCTAAAAGGTTTTTGGCTAAGGAAGAAATCAAAATTACATTAGATGTTATCTAGACATGAGTTACATTATGAATTACATATCAAAAATTAGGATATAACCAAAGCAATTTCTGGTTAAAGTGTTAAAATCATAATTAAAATCATTTTTTATTTCTAGAGAAACAAAAAAGAAATGAAAGTGAATTAAGCATTAATTTTTTTTTTAATTCAGTTTTATTGAAATATATTCACAAACCATATAGTCATCCATGGTATACAATCAGCTGTTCACAGTATGATCATACAGTTATGCGTTCATCACCACAATCTATTTCTGAACATTTTCCTTACATCAGAAAGAATCAGAATAAGAATAAAAAATAAAAGTGAAAAGAGAATACCCAAACCATCCCCCCATCCCACCCTATTTGTCATTTAGTTTTTACTCCCATTTTTCTACTGATTTTTTTTCAATTTTTTAACTTTGTTTATCAAAAAATTAAAAACAAACAGGGAAACATCAACCAAAAAAACCCCACAACATTTCAAACAAAGCAATGGATTAAGGAAAACAAATAACCTAAAATAACTACTTTGCTTCCAATATGTTCCTACCATACCCCAAGAAAATTAATAAACCCTGTCCAAACAGAGGAGTAAGAAAAACAAATAATCTAAAATAGCTACATTGCTTCCAACATGTTCCTACCATACCCCAAGAAAATTAACAACCCCTAAGAAAACAAAGGAATAAGAGAAAAAAAAAACCTAAAATAACTCTATTGCTTCCAACATGATCTTACTATATCCAAGAAAGTTTACAAACCATAATCATTCCTGAGCATTCCCATAACATTGAGATTACCCTCCATAGTTTATCTGTTCTTATTAGATTATCATTCCCCCTCCCCTAATTGGTATCTCTAGGTCCCCTACATTCTACAGTATAAAACATTGTACATTTTTCACAGAATTCACATTAGTGGTAACATACAATATCTCTCTTTTTGTGCCTGGCTTATTTTGCTCAGCATTATGTCTTTTTTTTTTTTTTTTAAATCTTCATTTTATTGAGATATATTCATATACCACGCAGTCATACAAAACAAATCGTACTTTCGATTGTTCACAGTACCATTACATAGTTATACATTCATCACCCAAATCAATCCCTGACACCTTCATTAGCACACACACAAGAATAACAAGATTAATAATTAGACTGAAAAAGAGCAATTGAAGGAAAAAAGAACACTGGGTACCTTTGTCTGTTTGTTTCCTTCCCCTATTTTTCTACTCATCCATCCATAAACTAGACAAAGTGGAGTGTGGTCCTTATGGCTTTCCCAATCCCCTTGTCACCCCTCATAAGCTACATTTTTATACAACTGTCTTCGAGATTCATGGGTTCTGGGTTGTAGTTTGATAGCTTCAGGTATCCACCACCAGCTACCCCAATTCTTTAGAACGTAAAAAGGGTTGTCTAAAGTGTGCGTAAGAGTGCCCACCAGAGTGACCTCTCGGCTCCTTTTGGATTCTCTCTGCCACTGAAGCTTATTTCATTTCCTTTCACATCCCCCTTTTGGTCAAGAAGATGTTTTCCGTCCCACGATGCCAGGTCAACATTCCTCCCCGGGAGTCATATTCCACGTTGCCAGGGAGATTCACTCCCCTGGGTGTCTGATCCCACGTAGGGGGGAGGGCAGTGACTTCACCTTTCAAGTTGGCTTAGCTAGAGAGACAGGGCCACATCTGAGCAACAAAGAGGCATTCGGGAGGAGGCTCTTAGGCACAACCATAGGGAGGCCTAGCCTCTCCTTTGCAGCAACCATCTTCCCAAGGGTAAAACCTGTGGTAGAGGGCTCAACCCATCAAACCACCAGTCCCCTATGTCTGTGGTCATGTTAGCAACCATGGAGGTGGGGTAGGCGAATACCCCTGCATTCTCCACAGGCTCCTCAAGGGGGCACTGCAATCTTTTTTTTTTTCCTTGTTTTTTTTTTTTTTAACTTTCCCTTCTTTTTTGAATCAACTGTATGAAAAAAAAAAAAGTTAAAAAGAAAACAAACATATAATAAGAGAACATTTCAAAGAGACCATAACAAGGGAGTAAGAAAAAGACAACTAACCTAAGATAACTGCTTAACTTCCAACATGTTCCGACTTTACCCCAAGAAAGTTACCTAATATAGCAACATTTCTGTGAACTTGCTCCTACTATATCCATCAGAAATTAACAGACCATAGTCATTCCTGGGCATCCCCATAACGTTAAATAGCTTATCTGTTCTTCTTGGATTATTGTTCCCCCTTCCTTAATTGCTCTCTATTGCTAGTTCCCCTACATTCTACATTATAAGCCATTTGTTTTACATTTTTCAAAGTTCACATTAGTGGTAGCATATAATATTTCTCTTTTTGTGCCTGGCTTATTTCGCTTAGCATTATGTCTTCAAGGTTCATGCATGTTGTCATATGTTTCACGAGATCGTTCCTTACTGCCGCGTAGTATTCCATCGTGTGTATATACCACATTTTATTTATCCACTCATCTGTTGAAGGACATTTGGGTTGTTTCCATCTCTTGGCAATTGTGAATAATGCTGCTATGAACATTGGCGTGCAGATATCTGTTTGTGTTTTGGTATTAGATTGATGTTAGCTTCATAAAATGAGTTAGGTAGTGTTCCATTTTCTTCAATGTTTTGAAAGAGTTTGAGTAAGATTGGTGTCAGTTCTTTCTGGAAAGTTTGGTAGAATTCCCCTGTGAAGCCATCTGGCCCTGGGCATTTATTTGTGGGAAGATTTTTGATGACTGATTGGATCTCTTTGCTTGTGATGGGTTGGTTGAGTTCTTCTATTTCTTCTCTGGTCAGTCTAGGTTGTTCATATGTTTCCAGGAAATTGTCCGTTTCCTCTACATTATCCAGTTTGTTGCCATACAGTTGTTCATAGTATCCCCTTATAATTTTTTTAATTTCTTCAGGATCTGCAGTTATGTCACCTTTTTCATTCATTATTTTGTTTATATGGGTCTTCTCTCTTTTGATTTTGTCAGTCTAGCTAGGGGCTTGTCAATCTTGTTGATCTTCTCAAAGAACCAACTTTTGGTGATATTTATCCTCTCTATTGTTTTTTTGTTCTCTATATCATTTATTTCTGCTTTAATCCTTGTTATTTCTTTTCTTCTACTTGGTTTAGGATTGGTTTGCTGTTCATTTTCTAGCTTCTTCAGTTGATCCATTAGTTCTTTGATTTTGGCTCTTTCTTCCTTTTTAATATATGCGTTTAGTGCTATAAATTTCCCCCTTAGCACTGCTTTTGCTGCATCCCATAGGTTTTGGTATGTTGTGTTCTCATTTTCATTCGTCTCTATATATTTAGCAATTTCTCTTGCTATTTCTTCTTTAACCCACTGATTGTTTAGGAGTGTGTTGTTTAACCTCCAGGTATTTGTGAATTTTCTAAGTCTCTGATGGTTATTGACTTCTAATTGTATTCCATTGTGGTCAGAGAATGTGCTTTGAATAATTTCAATCTTTTTAAATTTATTGAGGCTTGTTTTATGTCCCAGCATATGATCTATTCTGGAGAAAGTTCCATGAGCACTAGAAAAGTATGTGTATCCTGGTGATTTGGGATGTAATGTCCTCTATATGTCTGTTAAATCTAATCCATTTATCAGATTGTTTAGGTTTTCAATTTCCTTATTGGTCTTCTGTCTGGTTGATCTATCTATAGGAGAGAGTGATGTGTTGAAGTCTCCCACAATTATTGTGGAAACATCAATTGCTTCCTTTAGTTTTGCCAGTGTTTCTCTCATGTATTTTGTGGCACCTTGGTTGGGTGCATAGACATTTACGATTGTTATTTCTTCTTGCTGAATTGCCCCTTTTATTAGTACGTAGTGGCCTTCTTTGTCTCTCAAAACATCCCTGCATTTGAAGTCTATTTTATCTGAGATTAATATTGCTACACCTGCTTTCTTTTGGCTGTAGCTTGCATGAAATATTTTTTTCCATCCTTTCACTTTCAGTTTCTTTGTGTCCCTGTGTCTAAGATGAGTCTCTTGTATGCAACATATTGATGGTTCATTTTTTTTTGATCCATTCTGCAAATCTATATCTTTTAATTGGGGAGTTTAATCCATTTACATTCAACGTTATAACCGTGAAGGCATTTCTTGAATCAGCCATCTTATCCTTTGGTTTATGTTTGTCATATTTTTCCCCTCTGTCTATTAATATCCTTTATTGTACCCATACCGAATCTCTTTAGTACTGACCGTTTCTCCAAGTCTCTCTGTCCTTTCTTTGTTTCTCTGTCTGTAGGGCTTCCTTGAGTATCTCCAGTAGGGCAGGTCTCTTGTTAGCAAATTCTCTCAGCATTTGTTTGTCTGTGAAAAATTTAAGCTCTCCCTCAAATTTGAAGGAGAGCTTTGCTGGATAAAGTATTCTTGGCTGGAAATTTTTCTCACTCAGAATTTTAAATATATCGTGCCACTGCCTTCTTGCCTCCATGGTGGCTGCTGAGTAGTCACTACTTAGTCTTATGCTGTTTCCTTTGTATGTGGTGAATTGCTTTTCTCTTGCTGCTTTCAGAACTTGCTCCTTCTCTTCTGTGTTTGATAGTGTGATCAGTATATGTCTCGGAGTGGGTTTATTTGGATTTATTCTATTTGGAGTTCGCTGAGCATTTATGATTTGTGTATTTATGTTGTTTAGAAGATTTGGGAAGTTTTCCCCAACAATTTCTTTGAATACTTTTCCTAGACCTTTACCCTTTTCTTCCCCTTCTGGGACACCAATGAGTCTTATATTTGGACGTTTCATATTATCCATCATATCCCTGAGGTCCATTTCGATTTTTTCAATTTTTTTCCCCATTCTTTCTTTTATGCTTTCATTTTCCATTCTGTCATCTTCGAGGTCACTGATTCGTTGTTCAACTTCCTCTAGTCTTGTACTATGAATGTCCAGAATCTTTTTAATTTGGTCAACAGTTTCTTTAATTTCCATAAGATCATCCATTTTTTTATTAGTCTTGCAATGTCTTCTTTATGCTCTTCTAGGGTCTTCTTGATTTCCTTTATCTCCCGTACTATGGTCTCATTGTTCATCTTTAGTTCTTTGAGTAGCTGCTCTAGGTGCTGTGTCTCTTCTGGTCTTTTGATTTGGGTGCTTGGGCTTGGGTTATCCATATCGTCTGGTTTTTTCATATGCTTTATAATTTTCTGTTGTTTTTGGCCTCGTGGCATTTGCTGAACTTGATAGGGTTCTTTTAGGATTTGTAGACCAATTGAAGTCCTTATCTCTAATTTATCAGATCTACAGCTTCGTGGAGTACACTTTCTCTAACTAACCAGCAGGTGGCGTCCACGAGCCACCTGTTCTGCACAAGCCAGTTCTCCCCTGCTTAGCCTTTTTGGTGAGTGGGGGAGTGAGTCTTGTGGGGTCCAATTGGTGTACCAAGCTTGCGTGTGTAGTTGGTGTTGCCTGCCCTGTATATGGGGCGTGTTTCTGGGCAGTCAGGGAGGGGGGGGTGGCTCTAACAATCAAATCTCCCTTATGATCCTAGAGTTTTAAAGCTGCTGCAATAGTCTAATCCTTCAGTTCAGTCCCGGCACAGTTTGTCTCTGCCACTGACCCACAAGTCCTTGGTATTGGCGTATGGCTCCTGAGACTTGCAAGTGGGCCTCTCTTCCAGGCTGTGCACCCTGGGTCTTCTGTTGAGGGATGACTGTGCTATGTCACAGGTGAGTGCCGTTCCCCCAAGGCAGTTCTGGGCTGCTGGGCTGTGTAGGGAGGCTCCCAGTCTGCTGAAATGATGGCTGAATGGGGCTTTGTTAATTCACACTGCTCTACCTTCCCAACTCTGGGACAATCAGCTGAGGTTGCAGGGAAGGCTAATGTCCACGCCCAGTTTTGTGGAGTGTGCCTGTTATTTGAAGCACTTCCGTCACACTGGGTTGTCTGGGGCAGTTCTGGGCTATGGGGCTGGTGATGGGCAGGAGTGTTTCCTGTCCACCAGGATGATGGCTGTGAGCGGACACCCCCCTTTTCTTGGGAAGTTGTGGTGTTTAGTGAATATTCTCAGCCACTGGATTATTGCGTTTTGTCTCAGAGCTCTCCTAGGTCTGCTCTTGACTTGATCTGCCCAAATAGCAAGTCTTTGAAGCTTTCTGTATTGGGCTTCTTAGAGTAATTGTTTTAGAAAAAGAAAAAAGGATTAAAAAAAAAACAAAAAAAAACAAAAAAAAAACAGGCCCTCCTCAGAGATGGAAATGCTAAGAGACAAAGCAACCAGGGCCATTAAGGAAAGGTCCACAGGGCAGAGAGATCAGCTTTTCTTCAGGATTTGCATATGCGCCTCAGGGCCCTTCCCCTTTCTATGTTCACCAGAACTCCAAAAATCCTCTGCTTTTATTTTGGAGTTTTTCGTGTTGTTTTTTTTCTATGCCTGTCTCCTCTCTGCTGGGCTGGCTGCTCTCAGATTCTCTGGTGTCTGGTCTCAGTCTATCTATGGTTGGAATCTGGATCAGTAGAATGAGTTTCCGATAAGAGCAGCCACTGCAGTTCTCCCTTCTCCTTCCCGGAGCTGACAGCCCCTCCTCCCCCGGGACTGAGCCTGGCAGGGAGGGGCGCGGGTCCCCTGGCCGCAAAAACTTACAGATTTCGCTGATCTCAGCAGTTCCACGTTTTCATGAGTGTTGTATGAAGTATGCCCAAAGTCAGATTGCTCTGTGGTGTCCAGTCCACGCAGTTCCTGGCTTTCTACCTACTTTCCTGGAGGAGTAACTAAAACATACAGCTCACCAGTCTGCCATCTTGCCCCGCCTCTCCGATTTTTGAATATTGAACCCATCTTGCTTTCCTAGGATAAATCTCAGTTGGTCAAGACGTGTTATCCTTTTTATGTATTATAGAATTTAATGGCATGAAATTGTTCATTATACTGTCTCATTTTCCTTTTAATGTCTTTAGGGTTTGTAGTGATGGCTCCTCTTTCATTCCTGATGTTGCTAATTAGTGTCTTCTCTTTTTTTCCTAATCAATCTGATGAGAAGTTTATTGATTTTATTGATCTCAGAAACCGGATTTTGATTTCATCGGTTTTTCTCTGTTGTTTTTCTGTTTTCCATTGCCTTGGTTTCTTTCGATAACTTTATTGTTTATTGTTTCCTTTATTCTGTATACTTTGGGTTAAATTGAACAATGCATTCAACAACTTAGCTAATAGACAAATTCCTTGAAAGTTCACAAACTACCACAACTCACTCATGAAAAAATGGCCTGAATAGTTCATATACACATTTTTACATGTGTGTGTATATATGCATGCTTGCTTCCCTTACCAAAGAGGACTGACCCTGGCTCTCTGGGTCTCAAATTCAAAACCCCCAAGAAAGGATTCATTAGCCCAGTTTGGATTAAGTGGTCACCCCTGTCTGATCAGGTATGACAATGGCTGTGGAGGAGTGTGATTGGCCCAGCTTAGGTCTGTCCTAACTCAGAACCAATCAGCTAGGATTAGGGAAATGAAGTAATATAAGTTGGAAAGCCTGGTAGAATAAGCAGTTTTCAAAAGTGTGTGGTGAGTTGCTGTTTTTTGGAATCTCAGAAGAAGGGACAATATGGGGTAGATAAAACACTAGTTATTATATTACTGTGGTGTGAAATGACTTTTACTTTATTTTTATCAATTGCTATTCATTAATTGGTTTGATTTATCTAACAAGTGTTTATTAAGAGATGTCTATGTGCCAGGCACTATGACAGGTGCCAGGGATGCACAGGTGAACAAGATACATTATACTGGGATTGATTGAGTGAAAAAAAAATTGGGGATAAAAATGCTATGAGATAAGTGCTGTGATGGAATTGTTAAGATTTACAGAAGCATAGAGATATACCAACCTCAGCTAAGGGCAGAGAAGAGTCACAAAGATATATTCATTATCTATTGATGTGTAATAAATCATTCCCAAACTTACTGGCTTAAAACAACAATAATCATTTATTATCTCTCATGGTTTCCATGGGTCTAGAATTCAGGAGCAGATTTGTCAGGAGATTTTGGCTCATGGAGGGGAGGTTCTGTCTCATGATGTTGCAGTCAGATGCTGGCTGGGCAGTAGTTATCTGGAAGTTTGACAGGGATAGAGGATTACTTCTAAGGTGGCTCATTCATGTGGCTTGCAAGTTGGTGCTGGCAAGTTGGTTCCTTTCCATGGGACCCCTTGAGTGTCCTCATGACCTGGTAACTGACTTCACCCAGAGCAAGTGATACAGGAGACCATGGTGCCATTTGTGACCTATTCTTGGAAGTTACACACTGTCACTGCTCCTGAATCCTGTTGGTCACACAGGTTAGCCATGATTCAGTGCCAGAGTCTGTCTTGCAGACAGGGAGAAGGCCATTAGAAATAAAAGAATAGAAACGTCAAGTACAGTGCATCTGGGCAACCAAGATAAGTGGGCCAGTCAGTGTGAGTTTAAAGTAGACGTGAGGGTGGAGAGAGAGGAGTGCAGAGAGGTGGGCAGGGGCTAGATCACATAGAACCTCGTATTAGAAAATGTGGCCCCTATTCTGAAGATGATGGCAAGTCACTGAAGGAGTCCAGCAGGAGATGCTGTGGTCAGATGTGCATTTAAGAAAGCTAACCTTGGCAGCAGGAAGCAGCTGGAGGTAGGAATCTGGAGCTTGGGAGAAAGTTGCCACTGGAGGGAGGAGTCAAAAACAGGTTGCCATGGAAGCTCTGGCAATGGATGAGATTGCTCAGGGAGAGGTCAGAGTTAGAGCAAGGGCGGAGGATGGAGCCCACGTACATTTTAGAGGTGTGCTGAGGAAAAGAAGCCAAGGAGAAAAGCCAGGAAGAAAACCAGTGGTTTGTACCCTTATTTTGAAAAACTTAGCCATATATTTTCCTTCATTCTCCAAAAAAAAGGCTCATCTTCCATTGAGCATCATCTGATTTTAGTTGTGGAGCATCTGTAGTCTGAGCAGCTGTAGTCACAGTGTCCTCTTACGCCAGACTTTGTCTGACTCTCTGCTTTGCACTTCTTTCTCCCAGTTAGCTGTCACTAGCTTTCAGTGTCCTGTCATCTCAAAAGAAAGAGTCTTCAGATCTCAGAATACAAGTAGTGTCGCCTATATTTTGTGTTCCTTGGTGAAAAAACGTTTGCAGAAAACCACCTATGTGAGAAAAGCCACCCAGGCAGAGCAGCAGTCCTGCTGGACTGTCAGGGAAAAGTAGGTCAAGTGTGGAGGACCATGGCTCCTTGAGGAACCACAGGAAGTGGACAGACCCTTTTCTGTCTCCCAAAACACACATTCACAAACACAGATCTACAGTAACATTTGACAGTCTTTGCTTTGTGAACAAAATTTGTCTTACAGGAAATTGTAGGATTGGTGAACTAGGAAGAAATATGTTGGAGGTAGAGTCTTGAAAATTTAACTTTTTAAAAAAATTCCTTCTAGAGCACCTCCAAGTGCCTGTACCAGTCCTGTTTTCTAACGTGTCTGCCTTTCTGGAGCTCCGTGACAAAGCAGGGCAGCCTCAGTGACGTGGCCGGAGCCTTGGGCTTCTGCCAACTCCCAGACGGCTACTTGCAGGAAGGTTTCCTCAGTGACAGAGGCAGGGAAAACCTGCCCACCCGGCCCAGCAGTATCACGTGAGTCAAATTTCATAGACTCTTTAAAATGTATCCAGAATCTGGATTTCTCACCAACACCGCTGTGTACCCTGTAGTGAAGCCAACATCATCTCTCACCTTGACCACCGCAAGAGCCTCCTCCTGCTTCCCTTCCTGGTCCCTGCCCACCAGGTGTTCTCCACACAGCAGCCAGAGAGCACATGAAAACCTAAGGCTCAGAACATTACAGCAATTTCCCAACTCACTGTGAATAAAATCCCAAGTCCTTACTGTGTAATAAGGTCCTCCATGCCCCAGCCCCCTGCTGCTTTTCCAATCGTGTTTCCTTCCAGTCTTCACCCCTCAGCCCCCACCTGACCCTGCTCCAGCCAGTCTGGCCTCCTTGCTGCTTCTTGAACCTGCCAAGTATGTTCCTGACTTAAAGGCTTTGCACTTTTTGTTCCTTCCTTCCTTCTGAGCACTTTTCCCTCAGAAGCCATGTGACCTGATCCTTCACTTCCCTGTGGTCCTTGCTCAGATGTCACCTTATCCTCAAAGAGCTTTTCCTGACCCTTCTACAGAGTCCCTGTCTTCTGATATCTCTATACCTTTACCTTGCTTTGTTTTTCTCATAGTGCTATACCTGTTGCCACCTGACATACACCTATTTTTGTGTTTATCATCTGATTCCCTACTGTAGTGTAACAACCAGGAGTGTCTTGTATGATTCTCTGTTGCATCCCTGGCACTTAGAATTGTGCCTGGCTCACAGTGGGGTTCAGTAATTGTGTTGAATGAATGAATGAGTGGGAGGTGGCCTGAGGTCAAAGAAAGGGGCACTGCTTCTTGAGTATTTTCTTACCAGGCCCCTTCAGCCCTTCCCATCAGCTGCAGCTCATTTATTCCACTAGAAGCCACTCCTGCTTCCTTCACTCTCACTCCACCTTCCAGAAGAAACAACCAGATCACTACCTCAGGGATCTTTGGTGATGAGATGGAATCTTTCTCATGATTTCAACTGGTATAAATTAGGTTGAATGATGAAATTGTTGTTTTTGTAGGTTGTAATGGATGAATATCAGCAATTTCATATGCTTCAGCATAACAGCTTTTAGTATACCTCAGTATAGATGGCCCAGATATTAACGGCAACTTTCTAGAAATTAGTAGGACTGCTACTAATTGCCAGATACTTACTGAGTTCTTCCTGTGTGTCAGATAGTATGCTAAGGACCTTATTTGCATTATCTTACTTAATCCTCATAACCACTGAAGATGTAGGTATTGTTTTTTTCCCATTTTACAGTGAGAAATGGAAGTTCAAAGAAGTTAAGTAAACTTGTCCAAGGTTACGACAGGCAGGGAGTGGCAGAGCTGGGATTTGAATCCAGAACTGTCCAACTTGAGATGTCTTCACTTTTAACCACTGTGTTGTCCCGCCTCTCCTGAAGGCAGTGCCTTGAGGATCAGCCCTGAAGTCTGCTCACCCCTGAGGCTGATGGGGTGACACACAGGGATAGGTGCTCCCAGGCCGGTGGCTGGCCTAGCCGAGCACTGGGCTATATTCCCAGCACTGTCTAGCTGGTGGCCATGAGTACATCATTTCACTCTGGGGGAGGGGTGGCGGCAAGGTGTTGTGGGAGGACAGATTTTGGAGTCCATTTGGAAAATTATAGGTCAGTCTCTTCTAGGCTTATTTTCTCATGTATAGGGGATAGAGATGATATCTCTCTACCTCAAAATGTGTTTTGAGGATTGAATGACATGATTCTGGAAACTTCTAGCTCATCCTTTTAATGTAAAAATTTTGTAATGCTCCATCTGGCACAAAATTCTGATTCAAACAGGCCCCACATATATGTTCCATTGAAGATAGGCATTAAACTTTATTATCTTCAACCAGAACAAATACACCTAGAATGGCTGATGTGTTAGGGAAGCAGGCTTTGCCATCTGGCTCCAGGCAGGATGTGTCTGGAAGCAGAGGGGAGTCTCTCCCGGTGGGGTACTGAGGTATTGAGTTGTCTACTTTGCATTTAGCCCAAGTTTAACATGAGTGGAGTGTATCTGGGGACAGAAGTAGAGGTTGGTGACTGAGCTAAGCTGCCCTTAAGGGCTACAAGATGACCATTTTGCCCCCAGATTTCAAGTGTCTTTAAAGAGAACTGGGACTTTGTCATATGCCCACTTTTCAACATATGCTGGAGTTCAGAGTCCATGGGGTACTGTTTTCTCACAGCTCCCTTGAAGTAGTTGTTTGATTTTCCTCTTTTCTGCTTCTTTCTCACTCATTGGACTCTTATTTACTCAGAACCTCCAGCACCAGAATTCTGTGTCAGAGTGTGTGGAAAAGAATAGATGAGTAGAGTTCTTCACCATTTGGAAAACATGGCTTTGGGTTTTTATTTCCTGGTAGTAAATGATGAGCTAGAAAGCTGGCTTCAGGGTGAAGCCTGTAGTCTTTATGTGTTAGAAGGTGCCTCCGCCAGGGCCCGGCCCCTCCAGCTCCCTCTCGCCATCCACTGCTCACTCTGGCCCTCTGAATCGTGGAGGCCACCTGGGTTCAGCCTCTGAATATACAGTCTGGGTTGCAAAGGTTTTTAGAAATTAAATCAAATGACTGAATAAAATAAAAACAAAAAGGTTCTATAATGTTTGTGGAATCATTTTATGATTTCTGCCTTGCTAAGCTTCTCTTACTTAAACTCACCATTCAGCTGTTTAATTTTTTTCATTACATGCTAATCCTTATTTTCCAAAATCATCTCCTGAAGTCAGACTGCTGGCCCACTCCCGCTGCTGGCGTCTGGGGGGTCATGTGTGCCCTGGGGGTGGGAAGAGTAGCCCCCCTGGGCTGTGCACTCCAGGAAGGTGCGTCCAGGGGCTTTCCTCAAACACAAAGTGGAGGCGGAAGGACGAAGGCCTCCCTTTCCTCGGTGTGTAGGCTGTAAGTATGAAATAGAGCATCATGAACAGCACCTAACACGGTCTGCACCTAGTAAACCTCAGCCATCGGTCTGTGTACGGAACATACGCTGAGTGAGAACAGGGTTGTGTCGGCTTTATTTTTAATTCTATCTCCAGGATCTACATGGTCTCCAGCTCCTCAAAGCTGCTCAGTAACAATGTCCATGACAAGCTAGTCAGTGTAGCTGCAGAGGACCACCTGAGGAAAAGGCCACTCAAATATTCAGAGGAAAATGAAAGAAGAAAAAAATATCTTTGTATTATAGTCTGGTGTGTATTTGTATGTGTGTGAGTCACTTTATAAAATATGACTAATCTACACATACTATTCTGCAACTTAAATTTTTACTTAATTTAACTTGACTGCCTTTCCATGTTGGAGCATATGCCCACTTCTTTTTTTCTGTCTGCTGTATAATACTCTCTTGTATTTATTTAGCCATTTACCTATAGATGATCATTTAGGTTGCTGCCATTTTAACAGTTCTATCGTGCCCTACCCTGATCAACATAGCAGAGTAAGAAGCTTCCGGGCTCTGTCCCCTCACAGAAGCTTTGACAACTGAAGGTCTGAAAGAAACATCTTTCTCAATGATCCAGAAAACAGTTAAAGGATTACAGTAACAGATCAAGTGCCCAATCAAGGAAAAGGCTGTGTGAAAGCATTAGGCTCTGGTGGCCCCCTGGCTGGCCCCTGCCTGGCTCGGTGTGGAGCTGGCCCCTGCTCCCGGTGCAGGTCCCTGGTCCCAGTTCCAGGCTGTCTGCTCCAGCCTGCCTGGTGGCACCTGAGGGAGTGAACCAGGATTCTTGTTACAGTCCAGCATCCCAGAAGCTTCCCTGTGTGGGGAAAGCAGCTCACCGAGCCCTCCTGTAGAACTCTGCGGGAGAGCAATGAAGTCATGACTGCTGGAGCAAGGGGTCGCTGACTGTGGGACATACGGTGGTGACAGGACCGCGAGGAAAGGGTTTCCTAGGAAAGAGAGAACATTTGTATCTGCATGAACGGGGGAGTTCCTAGGGCCAGACGGGCATGCAGAAAGGACCACGGAGGCCCCCATGCTCTGGCCTTGAGCGGTTCTCAGAACTCAGCAAGTGGAGAAGCCCTGAGCGAGCTCTCTCCAGGGCAGAGACTGGAAAGGTGTCCCTCACCCCTTTTTTTCTTTTGGTAGCTCCTGGCATTTGAGGTAAGCTCTGTGACAACACTAGCTGGATACAGTCTTAAGGAACAGATGCCTCAGAGTTGTAATTCCAGTGAAAACACATTAAAATATCCAAATGTCGAGGTTTCAACAAAAGATTTATAAAACATGCAAAGACATAGGAAGTGATGGCCCAGGCAAAGGAGAGGCTTAAAGCATTAGAAATCATCAATGAGGAGGATCGCCAAAGCTTTTTTTAAAAAAACGGTCCTAAATATGCTCAAAGAGCTAAAGAAAAAAACATGGACAAAGATCTAAAGGAAATCAAGATGATAGATGAACACAAAGAGGATATCAATAGAGAGATGGAAATTATGAAAGGGTGATGACCACAGCAACAGAAATTTAAATTATCTAGAGGGGTTTGGCAGCAGATTGGAGCTGGCAGAAGAAAGAATCAGTGAACACGAAAATAAGACAATTGAAATCATTGAGTCTGAGGAGCAGAAAGAGGAAAGAATGAAGAAAAGTGAGAAGAGCCCAAGAACCTGTGGGAAACCATCAAGCATACCAGTATCTGCATGTGGGTGTCCCAGAGGGAGAAGAAAGAGAGAAAGGGGCAGAGAGAATATTCAAAGAAATAATGGCTGGAGACTTTCCAAATTTAACAAAAGGCATGAATATACACATCCAAGATGCTAACAGGATAAACTCAAGTAGATCCACACTGTGACAGGTTCTAATCACACTGTCAAATGCCAAAGATAGAGACAGAATTCTGAAAGCTGTAAGAGGGGCAGCAAGTCACATACAAGGAGCCTCATTAAGATTAAGTGCCAATTTCTCATTGGAACCATGGAGACAAGAAGGCTGTGGGATGACGTATTTAAAGTGCTGAAAGCAAAAAACTGACAGCCAAAATTCTGTATCTGGCAAAACTGCCTTTCAAAAGTGAGGGAGAGATTCAGATTTTCCCCTATAAACAAAAGCTGAGGGAGTTTGTCTCCACTAGAGAAATACAAAAGATGCTAAGGAGAGTTCTGTAGGTTGATAGGAAAGGACAATGGACAATATATAAAGCCACATGAAGAAATAAAAATCTCCAGTAAAGATGATATGGGTAAATACAAATGCCAGTCCTTTTGTATTTTTGTTTTGTTTCTCCACTTTTTACTTCCTACAGGATCTAAAAGGCAAATGCACAACATGTAATTATAAAGCGGTGATTTTCGACTCTTATTAACATACAATTTGCGACAAGAACTACATAAGGGTGGGGGGTGAGGGGCTATAAGAACATAGCTTGTGTACACTATTGAAGTTAAGTTGGTATCAAAGAAAATGAGATTGTTATAGATTTAGGATATTAAATTTAAGCCCCATGATAACTACAAAGAAAATATCAGAGCAAATGGCAAGCTCAGAGAGACAGGAAGTAGATCACGGTTGCCAGGGGAATGGGGGCTTCTGTTTCGGGAGATGGGAGTTGTATAAATGGAAGGGGTGAGAGGGCAGCCACAGCGTATGAGTAATGCGCTGAGTGGCAGGCTGGGGAGGGGGTGGGATGGGAAGTTAATGTTGTTTATATGCTCCCACAATAAAAAAAGAAAGCAACTAAAGAACAGTGACAATTAAATGCAATATGAGATCCTGGGCAGCATCTAACAAGGGAGGAGAAAAGGCTCAAAAGGACATTATTGGGACATGAAAAAATAGACTGTAAGCTTTATATCAGTGTTAAATTTCTTGAAGTGGATAACTGCATTAAGGTAGTTGCATAAGTGAATATTCTCGTTTGTAGGAAATGTACCTGGAAGTTAAGTGTTCAAGGAACGTAATACAGATACAACCTAATCTCAAGTGTTCAGAAAATGGATTGAGAGACAGGTGAATAGGTGGATTGATTGATCTATAGAATGATACAGAAATGTGGCAAAATATTGCAATTGGTGGATCTGGGTACTTGGGTTGGGAGGTAGTACGTTGGAGTTCTCTGTATGGGATTTGTGTTATTATACTGTAGGTTTGAAAGCATTTCAAAATAAAAAGCTAATATATAAATTTTTAAAAATATTTTTACAAATTCTGGCAGGACATTTCACTCCCCACGGCTGGAGGCCTCAGTGTGGGAAGGCTTGAGGCTGTGGATTTCCTGAACAGAGGAACCCACAGGATCACCTCCCAGGAAAGCATCCGAAGTGAGGGCCTGGGGAGTAAGGAGAAGAAAATCGGTTTTGAGTCGCTGGCATCTGAATTCCTGAGAAGAGAAATGGTGGTGGGGGGGTGGGGGGGCTCGCCTGTCCACCCGCCTCAGCTCTTTGAAGGATTTCGGACCGAAGTTAAAAAAAACCAGTGAGGGCCGGGGAGGGCCAGGCTGCCCGGCTCTGGACTGTAGCCTGGGCTTGTCTTCGAGGCTTGGGCGACAGGGTGGAGTTGTTGCTATGGACCAAAATAACAATCACCTTCTGAATTCCTGTCACCTGAAAATGGCAGAAGTCATATTTTCGTAGGGAACGGGTCTGGGTAAATATGATTTCGAAACTAGAAGGCAACTTGTATGATCTCAGCCGTGTCTCCTTACTGTTCACTCATGCTTATTTCATGAACTCAAAGCCTTTCATTCCACAGTAAAAGCCTTTATGTTCAGAAAAAGGCTGAGAAAATTAACAAACATTGCTGTTTCTGTTGAAGCTCAAGTGGCTAATACTAGATTCGTTCAGTTTTCATAGGAGCAGGAGGTTAGAAATGGGAAGTTGGGAGGTTGGAAGAGGCCGCTGGTGCTGGGTCCCCAGCTGACAGCTCTACCAGATTTTTAACTGAGATATGGTTCATATCCCACGACATTCACCATTTTTTTTTTAACTGTTTACTTGTTTAATATTTACTTTTAAATCAAATTATATATCCACATAGTTTCAAGTACTAAATCATTCTAGAATTATTTGTATAGAACTAGCAACTTTATACCCTTTGTCCTGTATCTTTTTCTCATGGAAAAACACTTGTCATCATTTGCTGCTTCTTTTTTATTTTATATTTATTATTTTATTTTTTCCCTGAGTGCGGTTACACATATTTCAGCTCCTTCTGTGGTCTTGCCCTCTTTGCTTGAGCCCTGGGATCTCCACGTTTGTCTCATGTTTGCACAGGTGAAGACTTCCTTCAGTTCAGGACTTTGATGCCAAATACTGGTCATAGTTTTCACTCCTCCTGATGTATCATTTTCTCATGAGTGTTCTTAGTTACACTTTGTTTTTTCTTTGCCATTCCTTTTGTTTCTCCTAGTTTTTTTGTATAGCTCTTGTGCTCTTTTTTAAGAAAAGATTGTTGTAAAATATGTATAGCATAAGATTTGCCATTTTAACCATTTTTAAGTGTACAATTAAGTGGCATTAATAACTTTTACAATGTTGTGGAACTATCACCATCCATTTCTGAAACTTATAGCCACTTAGCAATAACTACACACCCGACCCCCCGCCCCATCCCCTGCTCCCCCACCCCCCTTGGTAACCTCTAATCTACATTCTGTCTCTGAATTTGCCTCTTCCAGATATTTCATGTAAGTGGAGTCATACAATATTTGTTCTCTTGTGTCTGGCTTATTTTACTCAGCATAATGATTTCAAGGTTCATCCATATTGAAGCATATATCAGAACTTCATTACTTTTTAGGACTGAATAATATTCCATTACATGTATATACCACATTGTGTTTATCCATACATCTCTTGTGGGACACGGGTTGTTTCCATCTTTTGGCTATTGTGAATAATGCTGCTATGAGCATTTGGTACAAATTATTGTGTGAACATGTTTTCAATCCTCTTGCATATAATGTTGGAGTAGAATTGCTGGGTCATATGGCAACTCCACATTTAACTTTTTGAGGAACTGCCAGACTGTTTTCCAACAGTCCTTATTTTTTAAGAGGACAGAGGGGGAAAGCAAGGGTTTAAACAGTGACAGGAGAGATGTAAATTAGATTGCAGTTTCTAACTTGGTTCCCCAGGCGGTGGGGCATCTGTTCGAGTGGCACTGTTGAAGGAGTGAGCAGAAGATGTCAGTGGACAGTGTAAGGGAAGGGACCCACTCAGAAGCTGAGCCATGTTCTAAACGATTACTGGAAGATTCTGGCTCAGGGAACCTATTCACCGAGGTTTGGGGGATGGTTTTCTGTTTGTTTTTAAAGAAACATTTGCCTAAGCCTGGGGCATCAGGAATTATTTCCTTCCTTAATAAAATGGGAACTGTGTGGGACATTCCCCTTTGGTTCACAAATCTGTAGGAAACATCAATTTTGTAGCATCTTCAGGGTGTGTCCTCTCTGAGAAAAGTTCGCTGTGACTGAACCTTCTTTTAAGTGTGACGTTTCCCTCCCATTGTTGGACAGTGGCCAGGGCGTCCCTCCCCACTGCCTCCCAGGAGGGGGTGCTCTAGGATGACTTGCTCCTCTGCCCTCTGAACGGCAGATGTTTCCAGACCAGATGAAGCCCGAGGAGCCTCCAAGCGTTGAGATACTCGGATAGGAAAGCACGCACGCCTGGCTCTCAGCACCATGTCAGGTAGGGCAGGGCTGGGACTCCGTGGAAGTGGGGTGTGATGCCCTGCGGAGGCTGTGGGAGAGGGGGCACAGGGTGCCGCTTACTGAGGAGACCACCCGTCGGACGGAGCCGGGCTTGTTTGTCACAAGCCTGTTAGACTGTCCGGGTGAGAAAGGTGGAGAAGGGGAAGACACCTCCTGACTTGGCTGCTTGGGAAAGTTACTTCTCAGCTCAGCTCTCCAGTTTTCCTGAATCTCTGTCCTCTTCCCTCCCTCCAGCCTACAAATCCTCACTCTTAGGTGGAGGAAAAAGTGTGAACATGAAATTTGGTTATATTTTATAACATGCTGTCTTTAAATTTTCCTTTCCCCAGAAAGTTGTTCATTTCTAGGAGGTTCCTTCCATTCCCCCCTGCTGCCCACCCAGCCCAATGTGGAGGCCCCAGTCCTTGGATGTGGAGCTCCTGGTGGGTGGGAAGGGGGTGGGCTGGCTGGAATTCAGCTGAGTGCTCGGTTGTTCTCCCATTCCCGGTGCTCCTTGATTTCAGGAGGCCCCCTCCCTTCTGCTGGAGGCCCCTTCTCAGCCCTGACTCCAAGCATGTGGCCCCGGGAGCTCCTGGCCAAGCACGCACAGGTACGCACAGGTACGCGCAGGTAAGCGGGCAGCCGGCCCAGCACCACTTGCAGCGCTGAAGCCACTGCATCCGACGCCGCAGGTTTCCTGGGGGCAGGCAGCACACTCTGTCGCATTCGCACGGGGCACCGGCGGAAAGGGCGTCATGGCTCTGACTCCGGGGACCAGAGGCGTCTGGCTGGAGGGGAAATGTTAGGGTGGTCCAAAACCTTCCAGAGGCGCTTCTTTCTGAAGGAAGTGCTGCCCCAGCCACCCAGAGACGCAGAGATGGCTGCTCCTTGTCCACTCCAGGGCTCCACCTCTGCAAACACAATTAACCCCATGATTTATAGTAAAAAAATTAGTCGAAGGGGACTTTAGCCCTAGCTGTGACATTCCTGTTTTTTGAAGGAGAATGTAATCACATGGTATAATTAAAATTTATTTTAGATTTGAGATATAATTGCTACTTGCTCACACCGCGTTCTCTTTACGTCTTGTCCTGAGACCCCCGTCACAGATAGTGAGCGGTGGTGGCAGTGAACACTCAGGGCTCGGATGCCAGGAGCAGTCCCCGCAGTACAGGACGTGGCTCCTGCCTGTGTACGCCTGTGTTTACGTGTCTCCACATTCAGGCACTGCACCAGCTCAGCATCATGGGGACACAGAAATGCATAAGACATGCTTCTTGTCTTGATCTTATTATCTTTGACCGGAGAAGAATGAGGAAAATGCTAGGAGAATCCAGAGGCAGAAGTGGCCCCTTTAGCTGAGAAGGATTTGTGGAAGGGGAGCCTTCGATCCGAGTCTTGAAGGCTGGGTGGGATTTCAGCAGCGGAAATGTGGGTGGCATGTTCCAGACCTGTGCTGTGTGAGGCCCTGCATGGGCCCAGGCAGGGGGAATAGATGATTCTGTTTTCCTAATCCTGGTTCCAGAAGGAAGAGTCAGGGGAGCAGCTGGAGCTCTGCTACGATGAGTTCGGTTTCCTCATGGAGAGGGCAGGTAAGGCTGGAGCCTCTGATGTTTGCAGGACGCGGCGTGTGGCTGTGTGGCGTTTCAGCTCTTCCAGAGTTCAGGACAAGGCACAGCTGAGGGCGAGCCTGTTACAAGTATATGAAGGTCTTTGTGGGTTTTTTGAGATACATTTTATTGATATTCACCTGATCATAAAAGTAATAATGATGTTCATTATAGAGTAGTTGAAACATACAGAAAAGTATAAAGATAAACACAGTTAGCCCATAATTCCACAGGCTGAAGATAATTGCTGACATTTTAGTGTATTCCTTTCATGGCTGTGTTTGTGTATATATACTTTTCATAATTAAGATCATATGGTCTGCCATGCTTTTATGTTGCTTTTGTATCATTTAACATTATACCATGAGCATTTTCTCATGTCAGTTAAGGCTTCTTTAAAAGCATAATTTTCAGTAGCTATATAATATCCCATTATAATAGATTTATCATAGTATTTTTATAACAGCTGTTCTCTAAGTGGAACTGTGGGCCATTTCCATTGCTTTCTGCTGTAAATAGATCTGTTGGCTCCCAAGTGGGCTGTTGGGAAGGCCATCTGCCCAGAACCCAGGGTCGTCTGTCACCGGGATATAATCATGGCCGGAACATTTTCATTGGCTGAAACCAGTCATCTTCAGGTCACTCTTGTGTCCAATTCTGACATTAAATTTCCTTGCTTTTCTAGTTTGCAGGCAGATATTTGGAGGTTAAAATCTGGGGCTGAGAGAGATTTGGGGAACTTCTAACATAATGGAAATATTCTATATCTTGATGGGGATAGTATTTATGCATTTGTATGTTTATTGATACTCATCAAAGTGAACACTTAAAGTTTGTGCTTTTACTGTATGTCGGTTCATTAAAGTTGGTATTTTGAAAACTGGGGCTGAGGACTCGGCTTCAGAATAAACAGGGATGAGTGTCTGGGACTCCTGCACCCAGAGAGTGCCGGGAGCCGCCAGAGGCCTCGTCCTCGTTCACTTGGCACCGGCTGTGCCCTGATGTGGGGCTGAGTGCTGCCCACTGTGGTTCCCTGTGCCCGGGAAAACAGGAGGCCTCTGCCACCTGGAGCTCCCATTCTAGCGGGGGAGACGGGTGGGAAGTGGACAAACGTAGTATGTTAGGGGAAAGAGAAGTGAGGAGGTGGGTTTTACATAAGAGGTCACGGAACGCTTCTCTGAGGAGGAGACCTTTGAACTGACGCTGGGAAGGAAGCAAGGGAAGGAGCATGTCCGAGGGAAGTGGGGAAAGACGTGCAGAGGTGGATCTGGGGGAAGAGCAGGACGGACAGTGTCACTTTAGTGGAGGGATCAGAGGAAAGTGGTGGAGGTGGGCCAGGGACCAGGAGGCCACTTGGATTTGGGCCTGGCTGGCAGGTTCTGCACAGAGTGACAGCGTTTGACTCGCCTCCTGGCAGGGCTGCTCCAACTCCCGCAGGAGAGCAGCCTTCAGGGAGGCTGGGAGAAGGCCGCTGCGGTCATTGGGTGAAAGACGGTGGCTTGGAAAGGGGAGGAAGGAGGAGTGATGAGATGTGGCACAGCCGCTTGCTGATTGGATTGGATGTGGGACGGAAGGAACAGAGGAGCCAAGGGTGATTCCAAGGTTTAGGCCTGAGCAGCTGGAGAAAGGAGGTGCCGGGTATGGAAAGAGGGAAGACTGCGATGGGGCAGGTTTAGGGAGAAGATCAAGTTGAGTTTTACACACGAGGCGACTGCAGCTCTCAAGTAAGCTGTTGGAAATGTGAGTCTGATTTCAGGGAAAAGCTTTAGGACACACAGTGGCTGCTTAGGAGACTCTAAATGAGTACATTTTCCTTCCTCTTCTCTCACCCTGCGCTGCCTCCTGGCTATCTCCCGGCAGGTGGGGCTGACCCCAGTTCCAGGGCGCTGCCAAGCTTGCCTCTGGGGGAGGATCCTCAGCAGAGACTGAGGTGGCAGGCCCACCTGGAGTTCACCCACAACCACGATGTGGGGGACCTCACCTGGGACAAGATCGCTGTCTCCCTTCCCCGCTCGGAGAAGCTCCGCTCCCTGGTGCGGGCGGGTATCCCCCACAGCATGAGGCCACAGGTGAGGCCACCAGCGGGGCCCCAGGGGGGCGGGTGAGATGTCACAGCGGGAGACAAGTGTCCCTGCTGCTCCCGCAGCTGTGGATGCGGCTCTCTGGGGCCCTGCAGAAGAAGAGGAGCTCGGAGCTGTCCTACCGGGAGATCGTGAAGAACAGCTCTGACGACGAGACCATCACCGCCAAGCAGGTGAGCCTGCAGGGCCGGGCCTCGGCTTCCGCTTCTCCTCGGCAGCCTTTCTCCCCCAGCGTGTGCCTGGAGCCAGCTCAGTCCCTCCTGGGTGCTCCAGGAGCCTCAGGAAGAACTGTGAGAGGCCACGGTGCTGCAGCAGGACGTCGGGAGGCCACTGGAGCGGATTTAAGATGTGATTGCCAGGCCTTGTTTCTGAGATCCTCCTTCTGTAGGTCTGGTGTGAGGCCCAGAAATCTGTATTTTTTTCCCCAAGTTTCCCACAAGATCTGATGTCATTGGTGACACACTAGCTGGGATCTAATCCCGAGAGAGGATTTCCATGGGAAATCTCCATTTTTGGGAGGGAAGCCTGCCTGGGGTTTGCCCACAGGGGTCTTCCCCCTGCCTTTCGGGGTGTCGGCACCCGGGGCTCATGGCGCTGGCCGGCTGCCTGGCAGATCGAGAAGGACCTGCTCCGCACCCTGCCCGGCAACGCCTGCTTCGCCCGCGCGGGCAGCATCGGGGTGGCCCGTCTGCGCAGGACCCTCCGCGCCCTGGCCTGGCTCTACCCGGAGATCGGCTACTGCCAGGGCACAGGCATGGTGAGTGCGGCCCAGGGGGCGGCAGGGGACCTTAGGGAATGACACCAGCCTCTGGCCTGGACATCTGGCCAGGGCCCCCTCAGCTTGCACAGGAGGTCTGCTCTGACAAGGTGTCCTTGCAGGGTGGCTGCTGTTCTAAGGGGTCTTCCCAAAGGGGTGCCTTTCCCAGGAGGCAGGAAGACATGGTCAGAGGCCCCCATCTCCCACCTTGGCCAGGTGGCCGCCTGCCTCCTGCTGTTCCTGGAGGAGGAGGACGCCTTCTGGATGATGTGTGCCATCGTCGAGGACCTGCTGCCTGCCTCCTACTTCAGCACCTCCCTGCTGGGCGTCCAGACTGACCAGCGGGTCCTGCGCCACCTCATTGTCCAGTACCTGCCTCGGTTGGACAAGCTGCTCCAGGAGCACGACATTGGTGGGGCCTGGTGCCCACTTTCTTCTCAGGGTCACAGGGGCTTGGGACTCTGGCTGGATTCTGAAGAGCTGAGGCCTCAGGACATGTCCCACAGGGGATGAAGCAACTTGCTAGGCTGGGGGGTGAGGGGACCTCATTTAATGGAGGGCCAAGGTGTAGGCACGTGTGCATGCCTGTGCAGAATGCACTCACTTTTCCCTGCATTTTGTTCTCTGACATTCCCTGACGCCCTCATCTCTCCTTCTCATTCCACTTGAGCACACAAGGCTGCAGGCTGCTTTTCAGGGGATATCGTCCGTGTGTCCACAGAGCTGTCCCTGATCACGCTGCACTGGTTCCTCACGGCCTTTGCCAGCGTGGTGCACGTCCGGCTCCTGCTGCGCATCTGGGACCTGTTTTTCTACGAGGGCTCCCTGGTGCTGTTCCAGACCACACTGGGCATGCTGCGCCTCAAGGTGCACAAGGCCACCTCTCGCTCGCCACCTGGTCCCTGGGCCGCGCCCCCTCTGGGCACAGATCCCTGCACAGTCCAGGCCGTCTCCCCAGAGGGGACTCCCTGTACTCGGCTCGATCCCCCAGGGAAGCTGGCAGTGCCCAAGGGTGCACGGATGGTGAAGGGGTTCTTCTCCCCCATCCTCCCCTTACCTGGTCCAGGAGGAGGAGCTGATCCAGTCTGAGAACTCGGCCTCCATCTTCAACACGCTGTCAGACATCCCATCGCAAATGGAGGATGCAGAGCTGCTGCTGGGTGAGGCTGTGCGGCTGGCCGGCTCTCTCACGGACATGGCTGTGGAGACCCAGCGCCGCAAGCACCTGGCCTACCTTGTTGCAGACCAGGCCCAGCTCCTGGGGCCCAGCGCCCCCGGCAGCCTCTCTCAGGTGGGTGCAATGGGGTGGACGTGCTCTTCCCTGGGCCCCAACCCCTGCTCAGGCAGACCACAGCTGCGGAGTGGCCGCCTTCCAAGGGCTGGGCCCTTCCCACAGCCTTGGCCCTGGCTCGGCTGGGGAGGAGGACAGACCCGCCTTTGGTCCGACTCCACTTTCTGACCCTCATCCTGCCTTGCGGGCTGGGTCGGAAGAGGTGGCCTGAACGCGGACTGGGGCCTGCAAGGCAGGGGCTCCAGCTCTTCAGCTCCTGGGCATCGGGCACCTGGGGCTGCCGCTGACCTCCTCCTGCCTGCAGGTTGTTCGGCGCAGGACCCAGAGGAGGAAGTCTGGCCTCAGCTCCCTGCTCTTTGGTGAGAACTCGGCTGCAGGTGCCGGTGGGCGGGTGGCCATGGCAGGGTCCGTCTGGTGCCTCACAGGCTCCACTGTCAACTTCCCAGCATCCTCTGCGGGGAAGCGGGCAGGGGTGGGCAGAGGAGGATGGGCTTCAGGCAGGGCGGTGGCTGCCAGCTCTGCCGGCCTCCCAGGGGAAGATGACCTGGAGGCACTCAAGGCCAAGAACATCAAGCAGACGGAACTGGTGGCCGACCTCCGGGAAGCCATCCTGCGCGTGGCACACCACTTCCAGTGCACCGACCCCAAGAACTGTGGCGTGGTGAGTCGCAGGTGGCCTGGGCCCCAGGCTGCCCCAGCCCAGCCCCTCAGGGTGCTGAGGCCCCTCCGCCTGCCGGGCCTCTGCTCCCTCTGGCAGGAGCTGACACCAGACTACAGCATGGAGAGCCACCAGCGGGACCACGAGAACTACGTGGCATGCTCACGCAGCCACCGGCGCCGGGCCAAGGCATTGCTAGACTTCGAGAGACATGACGATGACGAGCTGGGCTTCCGCAAGAACGACATCATCACGGTGCGTGGGCGAGCAGCGCCTGCTTCCCTGAGGCCCCTGCCCTGCTCCCTGCTGGGAACATCTGCTGCTGAAGGACGGGGGTCTCAGCCCGGCTCAGGGGCTGAGACAAAGACAGGCCCGTGAGGCGCTGGCCCAGGACACCCATGGCAGCAGCCTCGTGTCCGCCTCTGCCTCTGCAGGTTGTTTCTCAGAAGGACGAGCACTGCTGGGTGGGGGAGCTCAATGGCCTGAGAGGTGAGGCTACCCTGGTCTGCAAGGGGTTGGGCAGCTTGGCCAAGAGGGACAACGTGGGTGTCCCGAGGGTGGGGAGGGATCGGCCTTTGCTACGATGCTGGCCTTGCTGCCCGCTCCCCTCCTTGGCTGGTGGTCCAGGCCCCTCGCCCGCAGCCCTTTCCTACTGCCCAGCCCAGGAAAGGAGCCTGTCCTGCAAGGGCCCTCCGCCCCAAAGCTGCAGGCAGGGCTGGGGGGTCTCAGGCATGGCTGTGGCACCGGCCCTTCCTCACAGGGCCCTTCTCCCGCAGGCTGGTTTCCAGCCAAGTTTGTGGAAGTTCTGGATGAACGGAGCAAAGAGGTAAGAGGCGGAGACCTGCCCCGTGCCCTCCTCGCCAGGCCCATGTCCCGAGTGGGTCCTGGCTGGTGGCCTGCGAGGTCACGGGAGGGGCTGCTCAGACCGGTCCCTGCTGCTGTCAGTACTCCATCGCGGGGGACGACTCTGTGACTGAGGGCGTCACGGACCTCGTGCGAGGGACCCTCTGCCCAGCCCTCAAGGCGCTGTTGGAACACGGACTGAAGAAGCCATCCCTGCTGGGGGGCGCCTGCCACCCCTGGCTGTTCATTGAGGAGGTGGGTCGGAGCCGGGACCCTTGTCCTCCACCGTCTCTTCTGGCGCCCCCGGGACCAGGTGGGATGGTGACACCCGCCCATCCCCAACACCCCCTCTCCCCACAGGCTGCGGGCCGGGAGGTCGAGAGAGACTTCGACTCGGTGTATTCCCGCCTGGTCCTCTGTAAGACCTACAGGTAACCTGGCTGCCTGGGCAGAGTCTGCTTGCCCTGGGGAGGGAACGGGCAGAGCGTAGCCCAGTGGGCAGCTGGAGCTTTGGTTTCCCCCTGACCCCCCAAGGCTGGACGAAGACGGGAAAGTCCTGACCCCAGAGGAGCTGCTGTACCGGGTGAGTGGGGCAGCAGGGACTGCCTGGCCAGGCCCGGGAGGCCTCTGGGTGACAGCCCCTGCCCTCCCCAGGCTGTGCAGTCCGTGAATGTGACCCATGACGCGGCGCACGCCCAGATGGACGTCAAGCTCCGCTCCCTCATCTGCGTGGGGCTCAAGTGAGTGTTTGCACCCCGGGTAGGGGGCGAGGGGAGAAGGCACAGGGTGTTCTCCCGAGGTGCCCTCAGGCTGGGAGCAAGGAGCTTTTCCTCCAGGGCAAGACCAGGGGAAGGCACCCAGGGGCTGTTGTGTCTTAGCAAGAGGAGGCTGTGGTAACCGCAAGGAAGCAGTGGGGACCTGCCTGGGGCAGGTGCAGGGGGGCAGAGGTTCCCGATGAGAACAGCTGGAAACGTGGCAGGTGGGCTGTCAGGGCCGAGTGAGTGTCCTGGACGGTGAGAAGCGTGCTGGGGGAGGGGTGGCAGGGCCAGGCAGGCAGCCCAGGACGGGCCTAGGACAGAGCAGGGCAGGGCCCTGAGCCTCCAGGAGGTGGCGGCGGCCTTGGAAAGGAACATGTCTCAGAAGCCAAGAGGAGAGAGCTGAGACAGGACTGAGGTCCATGGGCAGCCAAGATCAGGGAGGGGTGTGGGGGCCATGGGAGTTGGGGGCCCTGAGCACGTGCCCCCAGTGTAGCAAACATGTTTGGAGGAGGGGCTGGCTTGGCTGAGAGCCCATGTACGGGTGAGGGGGCACGTGGGTGAGGAGACCCCGGCCACAGCCCTCAGAGGCCCAGAGGCCCAGGGGGGCCTGCCTGAGCTGGGCCTCACCTCTCTGTGGAGGATGGTCTGGGAGTTGCTGGGGAGCGGGTGTGAGGTGTCGGCTGTGGACAGGGATGGCAGAGGGGCCCAGAGCCGTCCCTGCGCCCCACTCCTCCCAGCCCTGTCCCCAGTGAGCAGGTCCTGCACCTGTGGCTGGAGGTGCTCTGCTCCAGCCTGCCAACCGTGGAGAAGTGGTACCAGCCCTGGTCCTTCCTGCGCAGCCCTGGCTGGGTCCAGATCAAGTGCGAGCTCCGGTGAGAGCCTTTGCACCCAGGGAGAACAGCCCACTCCCTGGGTCCACAGCCCCCTGCCCTGGGATGGGGGAGTGGAGGGAGGGCAGGCAAAGCCGACCTGCAGAGTGAGTGCAAGCCTCACCTCCACCTTCCTCACCTCCAGGGTTCTCTGCTGCTTTGCCTTCAGCCTCTCCCAGGACTGGGAACTTCCTGCCAAGAGAGAGGTGAGTGGTTTGGGTGGGTGTTTCTCCCTGTCGCCTGCCCCCCCCCCCCCCCCCACGAGGGAGCGGCAGTTGGCCAGGCTGGGTGTCTGTGCTGGCCGACCACTGGGACGGCTGCCGGAGGTGGCCTTGGCTCCCTCGCTGTGCGTGCCTCTGGCACCTTCCCCGGCCAAGGCCCATGATGGCGAGTGGCTGTCCTGTGTGCAGGAGCAGAAGCAGCCCCTGAAGGAGGGTGTTCAGGACATGCTGGTGAAGCACCACCTTTTCAGCTGGGACATAGACGGGTGACGCGCTCCCTCCAGCAGCTCTGCGGGACCAGGCCTCCCCCACCCCATCAGCTACCAAAGCAGGTCCCTCTCTCAAGCAGGAGAGAAACAGTGCCCCAGCTGGTCTCATGCTGCCCAGGCCCACCGCAAACCCTGGGGTCAAGGGAAGGAGACCCTGGGAGGCCACGGGGCAGGAGTTGAAGTTGGAGTGCCCAGCTAACCTGTTCCTCCTGCGTGCCTAGGGCCCCAACTATACTGTACCAACCAAAACCCTTATGCAGGGATGGAGAGCCATGTTGGTTTGGTCAAGTCAAGTCTTTCTTTGCTCAGGAAGGGGATAGGGATGGGATGGGCAGTTAATGTCAGATAAAGGCTCCTTGGCCTCTTCGGTTTGTAAATAAACGGTCTTTGAGAATGCTGCTCCTGTCTTCTGTCAGCCCCAGTGCAGAGCTGCTAGAATGGTCTGAAACCCGTGGGCCTCAAGTCCTCCATTTGTGCCTGCCCTGCCCCAGGGCTGCCACCTGGCTACTCTCTGTGACCCGGCATCACCCCTGGTGGTGACAGAGCAGTGGGGGGGAGCCCAAAAGAAAGGAGGAAGTGGGGTTGAGGCCACGCCCACACTGCCTACTTTCTCTCATGGAATGACCAAGGAGGACAGAAACCAGCTGGTGTTTTTGTTTTTATTTTAAAAAGTTGTTCACACAGCTTCCCCACCTCTGTCCCAGCCCTTGTTTTGGTGACTGTCCCTAACCCCATCCTTAAATCCCCTAGGAGTGATTGATTGTGACAAGCCAGAGCATGAGGCTGGCAGCCCCAGGGCAGGAGGTCAGAGCTGCTGCCTGTGTGTGTCTCAGCTCCCCGGCCGGGTGCTGGCCGCAGGGAGGCTGCAGGGTGGCAAGCTCGTGGTAGGAGCAGGGCCAGGAAGCACCTCTGCCCTTGTGGCACTGATAAGGAGCCAGGAAGCAGGACAGATAGGGTGTGGGTTGTGGCTGGAAGGCTCCACATCACACACACACACACGCGCGCACACACAGGGTCCTTCTGTGTGTGCACATGGGATGGGAGGGAGCTGGCAAACACTCCCGCCCCTCCAAAAAAAATACGTGTATAGATAATGTGTGTGTATATATGTAGATACATAACATAGAGGTATATACACCTGTACAGAAACTTTCTGCCACCAACCACTAAATGGCTACGCTACACCAAGACGCTGAAATGCCAGAGAGCCTGGGGCTGGCCGACACAGGGACGAGGAAGGAGGGATCCAGGCTGGTTCCTTCCCTCGGAGGGAAGGGGGATGTGAAGGAAGGAGAGGAACCCCACCCACCCACCTCAGCCTTGGGCCTCCTCTCCTTCCTTTGCCAAACTGCAGCCAGACAGCAGACCTCAGACCTCAGGGAAGGTCATCAGGCTGAAGTGCCCCAGCCAGGGCCTGACCAGCCCGGGGCAGGACCCAGAGCTGCCCCTAGAGGCTTCTCTCTGCCCCTGGTAAGCCTGAGCCCAGTGTGGGGACCCCTCTGCTCCAGCCTCCAGCGAAGAGGAAAAAGCAGGGATGGGGACTGTCAAGACTCAGCCCCGTGGAGAGGCTGAGTCAGGCAGGAGTCAGGCCAGCTACAGTTCCACAGCACCCCAATTTCCAGGCTGCCCTCCACATCCCCCCATCTCTGAACCCAGAGAGCTACAAGCAGGAATCCCAGTGGAGCTGCAAGTCGTGGCCATCGAGGAAGTCTGTAGAGAAGAGGCTGGTGGCCGTGGCGCTGAGTGGTGCCAGGCTCAGCACGGGGCCACCCGATGACAGCTCCAGCCAGTCCATGCTGTCCAGGTGGCCGTCCGCCAGGTCCAGCCCCACGCTGCTGCTGGGCTCCGGGGCAAAGTGCAATTCCGAGGTGTCCATGGGCGAGGGGGGGTGGTCCAGGATGGCAGAGCTGCTTAGCATCTGGCTGTGGAGGTCATCGATGAGGGACAGGGGCTCCGGCCCCTCATGCCCACCGGTCAGCAGGGGCAGCCCCGTGCTGCTCTCCAGGAAGTCCTCCAGGCGCCCGGGCAGGGAGGGAGAGCCCAGCGGGGGCGGGGCAGGCTGGGGGAGCTCAGTGCAGGGTGAGGGCTGTGCAGCCTGGGGGGACCTGCAGGCTGCTGTCAGGGGGGACTTCTCCTTCCCAGGCAGGGGCGAGGGCTCCTTGAAGTCTGCTGAAATTTCTGCCCATCAGGAAAGCAAACGGGTGTCAGAAACCAGGTCCGGACCAGCCTGGCTCCCTGCCCCTCCAGGCCCTGCCCACCCTCTCTCTTCCCGCCTCAGCTGGACGCACCCTTTCCATGGAGACCACGCTCACCCAGATGGCCGGCCCCTCTGCCCACCCGCCATCGACCATCGACAGCAACATCCCTGCCGCCTCTGGGGCAGGCAGCGCCTTCTTAGCTCCCTTCTCTGCGTCTGAGCAGCTCGAGGCTGCTCGCTCCCCCTTCTCGCACAACCCCTCCTCTCCCAGCGGCCTTGTGGCTCCCACTGCCCAGCAGCTTCAGCGCCACCCGCCCTGGTCAGAAGCGTCCCCTCAGCGACAGACCCAGCTTTCTGGGTGCTACAGGTCCTCGGGTAAGAATCACTGGCCTTGAGAACAGCAAGTTATTGAGCTTGTCTTCCTCCTTTTAATATAAAATTCACAATCATAACCATTTCCACAGTGATCTCTCCCTCACGTGCACTCAGCCAAGCCTCAGAAGAGCCCCGAGAGGGACGCACTGCTCCTGAGCCCCAACAGCCCCTCCTCACCTGGCACCACAGGTTTCCCCCGACCTGCTCTTCCTCCGTCCCCCTTCACACCAGGGAGACCGGGCGGGGAGACTAGGGGGTCCTTCCTGACTCCCTGACATTGACCAGTAGCCCCACTGAGGCATCCCAAGGCTCTCGAGCCCACAGTGTCTCTCCCCACTGCCACCCTGAGTTTACGCCGCCACTTGCCTGTCATGCCACCTTCTGCCCCTAACTCTTCCACCCAGCAGGCTATGGCCGTCAATAAAGCGCCTGGCGTTTCCCTCCGCCCTGTGCTGGCTGCCTGCAGCCTCCCAGGAAAGCGGGTCCAAGCACCACTCAGGCTGCCTTCCCAGGTCCAGGCGCAGTAAACTGCCACCTCAAGCCAGCACTGGGGCTTCTTTTGATTCCACAAATGTCCATCTGCCCCACACCTCTCCAGAATTTGTCACACATTGCTCCTTCGGCCCGGACGGTACATTCTGAATCCCTCTCTCGACTGGATGCTTCTCCTGCTGGAGAACTTTCATTCCTCCTAGAGATGTGTCCTCAGCACCAAAATCTGGTCTATGAGACCCCATGGTCCATTTCCTTTATCATAATAACTAATGCATAAAACCTACTGTATGTCAGGTGGGTCCTGGCCCGGCGAGTCAGGGAACAAGACCTTTCGGGTTTTTAGAATTGCAGGAGAGAGGCCATGAGGCCACCAAAGTGCACGTTACCCCGCAGCGGCACCCAAGTGCTCCCAAGGTTAGGCTGGGTTCCACAGAGGGTCTGGGTGCAGTAGGCACCAAGGGCCTTGGAGTCTATGTTAGAATTTTGTTTCTATCCTGAGAGCAGTGGAAACCCATTGGAAGGCTTTAAAGTAAGGGGGTGTTAAGGCAAGAGTGCTTTGAGGAAATCACTAGCTTTGATACGGAAAATGGTTGAGAAGAGTGAGAGAGGAAAGGGACAGACGATGCGTGAGGAAGTCTCCGCAGTGTGTGGCAGACAATGACTGCTTCATCCGGACAGCACCCGCGGCAGCCACAGGCCTCCAGGGGCCCCCGGGCCATGCACGCTCACTTCTGGCCCCCACTTCTGGGCTTCTAGTGACCACCTCACACTTCCTCCTCCCCCCGCAACACCAATTCTGCCTGCCCCCAAATAACTCTTCCTATAGGCCTAGGCAATCGGAAGGGAACTCCCTCTGCCTCTCCACATCTAGCTGGTCCAGGATGGCACCTACACATTCTGCCACCCCGAGCCTCCCACACTTCCACCTGAAGCTGCTGGGACCTGATTCTCCACATCCTCAGGGATCTGCCTCCTCTACACCAGCAGTTTTCCACTCTACTAGACTGTTCCCATCAGCATGCAAACATGCTGTTACCTCTCTCCTCGAGCAACAGCCCTCCTTCTTTGCTCCCCTTGGCAGGCAAAGCTCCCCAAAGGGCCCTCTGTACCTGCTGCCAACCCCACCTCTCCTCTCCTCCCCAGCCAGCTTCCATCAGGTGCTCCCACACTCACTGCAACGCCCTGGCCAAGGTGGCCTTGGAGCGGTCCTTGTCTTCAGCTCACGTGCCCGCCTACCAGCAGTCTGACTTCCTGCTGCCCCCTGCCTGCTCTGCTCAGTCTCAGCTGCTGGGTTCTCCCCACCCCCTTGCCCGCTGGTGATTTCACCCAGCTCACTCAGTCGTCTCCGACGACTCTGACTCGTGCCCAGCTAATCCATAAAGGAATCAAACAGGTGCTCTCTTTAAAATGCTCACTTGGCACCAAGTCTACCATTACCTCCCTGGCCCAGGCCCCTCGCCTCCTTCCTGGATCACCACATTCGCCCCCCAGCAGGCCTGCCTGCACCTGCTCGGGCCCAGCTACGGTCTTGTCTCCGCACAACAGCTGGAACCATCTCCCTTGGTCCGACCAGGGCACTCCTCTGCTTGAGCTGGGCAATGGCTCCCACGTTACCCAGAATCACAGCTGACTTCACAGTGGAGCCCATGAGGCCCTAGTAGTTTGGGCCGGAACCTTTCTTTTTCTCCTCCCGCTCTCCCTCACTTGCTCAATTCCTCCTGCACCCCAGACACATGCCTCTCCAGGGGCTCTGCACAGGGCTCTGTCATGTCTACTGGGTGAGGCTGACCCAAACTACTCCTCACCCCCACACTCCCAAGACACTTACCCTTTCTCTGCCTCATTGTTCAGAACACTTAACACTAATGCTGTGTGACTGACTTACGGTTATCGTTTCTTTCCCCACCCATACTAGACTGTGAACTCCACAGAGGCAAGGGGCTCTATTTTGTTCTCCAGTATACCCCAAGAACCTAGAACAGTGCCCGCCACATAGCAGGGACCCAAATGTCTTCTGAAGGAACACGTCCTCCCCCTTCATGGCTCCTCTTGCCCTGCTTGGAGGTGGGGATGTGCTTATCCACGGTGCATCCAAAGTGCGTAGTGCAAGGCCTGTCACTCATTACACATCCAAAAATAAATGAAACAAAAGAGAAAAAAACCAACAACCTAGGGCTAGAGATAACCTGTGAAGACAGGAGGCTGGGGAGGCAGCTGGGGAAATCTGGGGTTTACCTCCACTCTGAATAAGAATATCAAACAGGTCATCCATCTGCTGGCTTGAGGAACCGTTTTCCTGTGGGACAAAAGGAGACAAGATGAAAATCTGGGACAAAAGGCCCCAGCCTGAACTAGAGCCCAGACGCCTCTGCCGCTGAGCTGGCAGCCGGACCGCAGGCCCCAACTGGCCTGTGTGCTCAGGCTGCCGCTGCCCAGACTGTTACGGCCCATTTCCCAGGGCCTTTCTCACTCTAAAAGATTAGCTTCTGCCCACCCCCTGCACCCCCTGCTGGGCTCTGGAGAGAGCATGGGGAGTGGCAGCCCAGCACCCAGGGGCAGTCTCCTCCCTGGCCAGGCCAGTCCCTCATCACCTGCTGTTTGGTTTGCTGGTTCACAGCTTCCTCATAGCCAGGTGGCTCCTTCTTCAGCTGAGAAGTGGGGGTCCCAAAGAGGGGCTGCGGTGGGTGTTCCAAGTCCATCTGGGCTGGTGGGCCAGGCCCTGGAGAGCCAGGGTGGGACAAGGGCTAGACAGGACAGTGAGAGAGACAGTGGTGAGGGGACAGGGCAAGAAGCAGGGGCAGGCAGGCGCCAACCCCACTAATCAGTCCAGGGGAGCAAGGCAGGAGGGGCCTACTCTTGGCCAGGCCAGCTTTGTTCATGGCACTGGCTTTTGGGAGCTTTCATGGAAGCCATTGGGAAGAAGGGATACATGATTGGGAGGCTCTGATCTCTGACCCTGCAGAAGCCAGGGTACACGTGAGGTGACTGGGATTTGATACAAGCAACACAAAGGGAAAAGTAAGGGACTGGGCTGAGTAACCCCAGCCCCAGCTGAGACTCTTCTCTCTGCCTGGAGCTCTCAGGGTCCCATCTCCCATCCCAAGGTGCCTGGTTCCGGTCACTGATCCCCTCTGCCAGCAGAGGCTCACCTTTGAACTGGACTGAGTAGAAGGTCTGGGCTGTGAGGGTGGCAGCATCAAGGAGCCAGCTGTTGATGCCACCTTGGTGGGGGACAGCTGGCCTCTCTGAGGGAAGGAGAAGAATGGAGCTCGCACCAGGCTCAGCCCAGCAGCCCTGAGCTGGGTCCAGGCCAGACGGCCGACCCGTGGCCTCTCCCCAGGATGGACTCCTCTCACCCTGACTAAACCCCAGCTCTGGGTCCAGCAGGGCCAGGCTGCCCAGGAGCCTGGGCTGTGAGCACTGGGCCGCGTGGCAGGGGCTTCCCAGACCTTCACCCAAGCCCTCCCCACCACCGGGGAGCAGAGGGAGGGACAGTCAACCCGGGTGCTGCCCAGGAGCAACAAGGTTCTGCCAGCAGTGGCCAGAGGGGCAGGCAGGTTCCTGGAGGCTCCACCCCATGGCTGTGGGGTTCGGGGAAGGTCCCTTAACTTTCCTAAGGCTGTGGGTCCTCATCGGTGGAATGCACAATCCCCCCATAAGGCAAGACTGAGTGAAGCAAACCCAAATGCCTAGCACACAGGGGCCCTGGCCAACAAGAGCTGTCATCAGCGGATGCGTCTTCCTCCCTTCCTCCCACACCCCCGCCCTGCTCCGTCCACGCCCCGTGTACCTGCTGGGGGCTCCTACTGGGTGGGCCGGGGCTGTCTGCATTCTGATTGGTCACGGTGAGGACAAGGTGGGTCCCTGAGGAGTCAGTGATGAGGGTGGAAGGGGTGACCCCCTTGATGGGGCTGGGGCCCTGTGGGCCCAGAAGCAGCGGTGGGGCAGGGGCAGGGGCAGGGGCAGGGATGGGCTCGGGCTCGGGCAGCACAGCTTCCTGCTTCACCACCACGGCCTGGGGCACCAGGGCCAGGGCAAGAGCGTCTGTGTGGTTGGCAGTAGGGGCTACCGGTCTGGGGCTGAAGGGGTGAGCAGAGCCCAGGGGCTGCTGGCTCAGCTGGCAGCTGGAGAAGCTGTTCTCCTGCTTCACTGAGGTGCCAAGAGGGACGGGGGCTGGCCCCGGGCCAGAGGCCGGCTGCTGGGCCCGCTTCTCCTGCTCCAGCTGCAGCTTGAGCCACTCCACCAGCTGCTGCTTCTGCCGGAGCATGCGGGTCAGCTCCTCGATCTGCTTGTCCTTTTCCTGCAGCATCTGGTCCTTGTCGCGCCCTTCCAGCTCTGCCCGTGCCCAGGGCTCAGGCAACAGGACCCACCCCGGGCACCCTCCTCCTTTACAAGGATCTGCAGTGGCGAGGCCTGCAGGGTGAGCTGGGTCAGTGGTGATGTCACCATCTCACCAAAGGTGTCCCCAGGTGTTGAGTTCTCGTCACCCGTGCTGAGCAGTGAGCGCTCTGAGGGGGTGGGAGATACAGGGGGCGTAGAGCCTGTGCTGCCAAATTTCACCACTCCATGGCTTGTCACCGTAGCTACCACCACCTCAGCTGGGGCCAGGCCTGCTGCTACCAGGGCTGGTCCCGTGCTTAGCCGGGCTGCCGGGAAGGCTACCACCACCTCACCAGCCTTGGGCAGGATGGAAGTGGCAGCAGGGGCCTTGGGGGCTCCTGGAGCAGGGCTTATTTGATCCTGGTAGGCACGCAGACGCTCAATCAGGTCTGTCTTGGTGCCTGAGACAGGCAGAGATCGCAACTTCAGCTCCTGCTTCAGCTCTGCTACCTGCAAGGGGGTCGAGAGTCAGGGCAGCAGGGAGACCTGGGAGCAGCTGGACAAAGGGGACTGAGAACAGCCAGGAGGACAGTCTGGGGAGGAGGGGAGGATTCTGCCTGTGAGGCTGCATCCACGCCACGTCCCACTGAGCACTGTAAATGCACCAACGCAACTGACCCCACTCCGACTGGGGGAGAAGGCGCAGCCTCCTCCCCTGCAGGCTCAGCATGCCCAGGTGCCTGGTTAAAATGCCAGCTCCCGGCAACCAGCCAGCCCATCGCCCTCTCTCCTGCAGCAGCGGGGTCTGGACCACAGCTGTCTGTCCCACCCCAAGCACACACCTGCTTGAGGACCTGGAGCTGGAGGAAGAGCTGCTGCTCTTTTATAGATGAGAAAACTGAGCTCATGAAAGTAAAATAGCACCTTTTGGTGAGTGACAGAAGTTGGGATGTGAGTCTGGGGCTGAGGGACTCTGAAGCCCAGGCCCAGCTCCCCACCAGGGTCCATGTCTCTGCTGGGACCCGCTTCTCGACTCAGGCAGGGGCCAGGCTGGTCCAAGAGAAAACTCTCTATGGAGAATTTGGCTGGTTCCATCTTCTGATGGGTGAGCCAAGTGGCTGCCCCAATCCTTGCCCCACTCTCGGCCACAGCAGTTCATGGGGTGAACTGTGAAGTTTAAATCCTGGCTCGACCACTGGTTACATCTGTGACCTCAGGCAAGATACTCTACGTCTCAAGGCCTTGAAGAAGGGGGTGCGCACTGCCTCACAGGCCCCCAGGCCCTTGCAGACACTGGCTGATGTCAGTGGTGGTGACACCCGCAATGCCACAGCTCTTGCAGCTGACCTCACCGCGTGGGCCCATAGCAGCTTCCCCAGGGCCTCTGTGTGACAGAGGCAGGCGTTTGGAGCCCTGCTCTACCATCATGGGCCTTGGGTCCTGGGGCTGGTGGCTTTCCCTGCCTAAAAATAAGGCCCCCAGAGAACCCCTGTGGGAGAAGCTCAAGCCTTCCAGTGGGAAGGGGGGTGGTCACTTACCTTCATGTCATCCAGGTTGGCGGGCAGGGCCCCCGGCTTGCCAGTCAGCAAGGCACTGTTCTGGCGTGCCAGCCCACTGGGCCCAGGGGTGCCTGAGCTGGAGCTGCCATTGGGGGTGGAGAGGCTACGCATCGGGGGAGTCCCACTGCTTCCCAGAGCCTCGCCTGCTGGCCTGAGAGGAAGAAAGGGCAGGGGAGGACACTTCAAACATCACCCTGCAGAAGCCAACAGCCTAGGGATGCAGCGCTGGGTAGAGATGGGGGGTGGGGGACCTGGGGACCATTCTTGTAGAAGGTCGGGGGTTCACCCACACCAGGACTGGCATCTGCTTGCCTCGGGGCAGCTATGCAGGGTGGGAGAGGGCAATGCCAGGGTGGGCTCCTACTTTGGTGGAGCGGGCAGGATGGTCTGGTAGTTATAGTGCTGCTGCTGCTGCTGGTTGAGGATCTGGAGCTGGAGGAAGAGCTGCTGCTGCTGCAGGATCTTGGCATAGGAGGAGTCCATAGGGGGCGCCCCCTTGTCCTGCTTTTGGTCCGGGGGGATGTACTGATGATACTTGAGTTTCTTCACCTTTGGCTTTAGTTCCTTGGCCTTCTTGCTGCGCTGTGACTTCTCACTGGCAGACTTGGGTTGGCTTTGCTGAGGGCCAGGAGACAGAGGCGTCGTCAAGGGCAGGGCTTGGGCTCCCAGGCCCAGGGGGCAGGGGAGCGGCAGCCCTCCCACCGTGCCTAAGGGGCTCTGAGAAGGCACCATTGCCCACCTTGCCCACTTCCACTCTTGCCTACTGGACTGTTCCCCTTCAGAAGCAGAGGCCTCTTCAGTGCCCAGAAGTGTGCCCAGGGAGGGATGGTGGTGACAGTCCCCCTTATCTTAAAAGATCTTCCAGCTTGGAGGGAAATATCAACCAAATGCACAGACGTTGTCTCAACTCCAAACACAATGCAAACACAACAGTAGAAACACTGTTGGTTTAAGGAGCACACACCATGCCAGGCCAGGCACTTTACTGACAGGGTCACACAAGCCTCTCCTGAATCTGCCCCAGGCAGGAGCCACCATGTCCATGTGAAAAGGAGGAACAGGCTCAGAGAAGTCGTTTGCCCAAGGTTACACAGAGATCTGAAACTCACCAGGTAAAGGAGCTGGGATTCAAACCCAGGACTCCAAAAGCTCAGGTTCACGCACCAAATGTGCCTCCAAAGCCCCCCAGCTGGCACAACTGGGAAGCCTTCCCACTGGGCCTTGAAGGACAAAGAGGACTCAGACAGTCCAGGAGGGCCCAGCAGACCATGCCTGGGAGGCCATCCTCAGATGAGAGGAGGGTGGAGGTGAGCAAGAGGGCAAGAGTAGCCAAGGAGTGCTAGGGAAGGACTGTGGAGGGCCTAGAAGTTTCTGAGCAGAGAATGGTAGACAGAAGGAGACTTGATGCAGGGGTGGTGGTGGGGACCGCAGGGAATCCCCAGGCAGAGGTAACCAACTAGATGAATTGACAACACAAGCATGAGGAGTTTGGGGTTAATGGTTTCAAACTTTGGTAACTGTGAAGAGGCCCATTCATGGAAGTCAGGAAGAGGCACTGGTCTTGCCAGGGAGTGTGAGAACAGGGAGGAGAAAGGGCAGCTCTGCTGAGACTATGGGGACAGAGAGCACAGACTGAGGGAGCAGCTGGAGCTCTAAGGGAGAGAGGAAACAGACAGCTAAGGCACGACATGGCGGGGGGGCACCCCTTTCCCCATTTAGAAGGGCGAAAGAAAGGCAGCTAGGGAAAGAGCAGCTACAAGTAGAGAGGGAACACATGAGAGCTGAGAAAAGAGACACCTGAGGGGAGGAGGACCAAGGAATCAGACCCTGGGTGTCGAATTAGGGAGATCTGGAGTTGCTTCCATTCTCACACAGACACACACACACACAGACACACACACACACACACACACACACACACCCCAAAGAGGCAGAGGCATAAACAGGTACAGAGGAAGTGAAGACCACACATATATGAGCTATTCTAATTGTGTGGTGCCCACAGGAAGGAAGCAGTAGTGTGATGAGGACCAAGTATGAGGGAAGAATTTGGGGGGACAACGTTTGGCATCTCCCTGTGGACAGTAAGAGACTGCAATGCAAGCCAGGTGCCAACTAATGAGGCAATATCCAGGAGGAAGCAGAGGGTGTGCAGAATGCAGGAGAGCCTGGGAAAGGAGGCAGCCACCTGCTGCTCCTTGGGGACAGGACGGGGAGGGGATGAGGGGCGATGCAACCAAAAAGTCCTGACCCAGAGCAGGGGAGGCTGACAGCCTCAGAGAGACGATGCAAGGTCACTGCAAGGTCACGGGCAGACAAGAGATCATGGGGGGTGGGGAGGGGCTGCTGACAAGGGGGCAAGGCACAGTGGTCACCACAGGAGAGTATCAGGAAGTCCCACAAGATGAACAGGCAGGGAGGTCTGTGGGAAGACGGTGGAGCTCCAGGAATCAGTCCTTCCACCAAAACAACTGTTGAACTGGCAGGAACTGTCTGAATCAACCATTTTGAAACTCTGGAGTCTAGAGAAAGATGGTACAGGATCTAGGAAAGAGCTGCGGAAGAGGCTGGCAAATTGAGGTAAATACTGGTGACTTTCACCCTGGTGCAGTGAGGGCTGCCGCCTGATCCTGGTAGGGCTTTCTGGGGTCGGGGTGGGCGATGAGGACCCAGTCCTCCAAAATCTGGGGGAGAGGTGTGGTCTGATCACTGAGCACTGCTCTGGATCAGCTACGTCAGATCACCGGAGGTCCAGCCATGAGGGCCATCACTGCTCCCACCCCCGTCAGGGAAAAGCGGCAGAGGAGTCTTATAGAGGCAGCACCTCCCCCACCCCTTTCTCTTTACATTCCCCATTTAGTAGCGAAAACGGTTTGGGAAAGTCACCTATTGACAGCTCCAGCCCTTCACCACCACCACCACCACTGCCTAGCAATCCCAGAGGAGTGAGAGAACTAGATTTCCAGAGTTTTAACAACATAATACTCAGAATGTCCAGTTCTCAACAAAAAAATTACAAAACATACAAGGAAACAGGGAAGTATGTGGCCACTCACAGGAAAAAAAGAATCTTCCAGACACCATCCCTGAAGAAGCTCATATATTGGAACTATGAATCAAAAACTTTAAGTTAATATTTTGTCTTAAATATGTTCAAGGAGCTAAAGGAATCCATATACAAAGAACTAAAGGAAATCAGGAAAACACTGTCAGAACAAAATAAAGAGATAGAAATCATTAAAAAAAAAAAAAGGAAACATTTTGGAACTGTAAAACACAGTAATTGAAATTAAAAACTCATTGGGGGGAAATAAAGTTTTGCTGGCTGAGATATTTCAAATGGAGTCAAGAGGTCACTCTGGTGAGCATTCTTATGTCCTATACAGATAACCCTTTTAATGTTTTAATACATTGGAACAGCTAAAAGTAAATACCCAAAACTACCAAACTCCAACCCAGTATCCCTGACTCTTAGAGACGACTGTATAGCAATGCAGCATATAAGGGGTGACAGTGTGATTGCAGAAACCTTGTGGCTCACACTCCCTTTATCCAGTGTATGGATGGATGAGTTGAAAAATGGGGACAAAAACTAAATGAAAAATAGGGTGGGATTGGGGGGGATGATTTGGATGTTCTTTTTTACTTTATTTTTGATTCTTATTCTTTCTGGTGTAAGGAAAATGTTCAAAAATAGCTTGGGATGATGAATGCACAATTATATGATGGTACTGTGAACAGCTGATGGTACACTATGGATGACTGTATTGTATGTGAATATATATCAATAAAACTGAATTAAAAAAAAAACTCATTAGGGGAATAGGGTAGGCAGAACTCACTCCACCATAAAACAACTAGAAAACAGGCAGAAAATGACCAAAGTAGCAGTTCCGGAGCCCAGCTGACCAGAAAAACCTCTGCACTATATAAGGAAAACCTGAACAGAGAAGCAGAAAACTAGGACCGAGAAACTAGGGTGACTGCACTCAATCACGGCCACCCCTAAGGTCCACTGCAACGGCCAGACCAGGGAGCTGAAAAGCAGCACAGCCCTGCTTCGGAAAGGCAGGGAAGGCCATCCTCAAGCTCGCAGCCTAGTGTTCCAGTGCGGGACCCTGGGAGCCAGAGGGCTCATTTTAGTCACAAACAGAGACCCTGCTGCGTGCTCAGTGCCTGCGCCCCATCCTGAGACAGGCCCCTGCAGGCACCTGGACTTGGGGGAGTCTGCAAGTCTGCAAAGCCCTCCCCTTGAGAGAAAAGGGGGATGCAGAGCAGAGCTGATGTGACAATTGGCCGGCGAGAGAGATTCTCGGTCCCACTGCCTTGGTCCTTTACACACAGGGGCTCAGGGCACTCACTGGGTGCATGAGCAGAGAGGCGGGAGCCAGGCAGCTGCACTGCAATTCCAGGCGCCCTTCCCCCACCCCCGAGGAGGTCCTGCTGGCCAGTGAAAGGCAGAGCACTCCCGTGCCAGCTGCTAGCTAGTGAAGTTGAACCTCCTAGTCCCAGAGCCCAGAGCTTTTTCCACACAGGAGTCTGGGAATATCCAGACCCAAAGCCGTGGTGCACGGTGCCCATCCCCACCCTGTGAGCCAGCAGCTTCCAGCCTGCCTGGGGGCCTGCAGCCTTGACTGGGTTTTCAGCTGGTCTGGACCCTGCCCAGCTGGTTGCTGCAGTTGGGGAGAGATGGGGTTGCAGGGAAGAGGTGGCCCAAGGCGCCATCTGCTGGGAAAACAGGGAAAGTGCAGACTGGCAAGCTCCTTCTCTGGCCAGCCTCCAAGTGACTACTGAAAAGGGCTGCACCCCCTGAGTTAAGCCCTGGCCTTGGTTTGGCTGGGAATTACTGACAAACCAATGACAAAGGACACCTCCAATGCAAACCCAAGCAAAAACAAAATATTAGACGAGCGAGGGAAACCAACTTTCAAAATAACCTTATCAAGATAATCAAATGCCAATAAAGCAGCAAAAAATCACAAGCCATATGAAGAAGAAAGAAGACATGGCCAGGTCAAATGACCAAATTAAAAAGTTGGAGGAGACACAGAATTTGGAACAACTAATCAAAGATGTTCAAACAAATCTCCTAAATAACTTCAATGAGTTGGCTAAAGAGATAAAGGGCATCAAGAAGACACTAGAAGAGCATAAAGAAGAATCTGAAAGAATAGAAAACGAGCAGATCTTACAGAAATGAAAGATTCTGTTGATCAAATTAAAAATATACTAGAGACACACAACAATTTGAGGAGGCAGAAGAAAGAATAAGTGAACTAGAGGACAGACAACTGAATTTGAATGCACAAAAGAACAAATGGTGAAAAAGATGGAAAAATTTGAAATGGAACTCAGGGTAATGATGGAAAACATGAAGCACACAAATATATGAATCACTGGCATCCAAGAAGGAGAAGAGAAGAGTAAAGGGGTGGGAAGATTATTTGAGGAGATAATTGGGGAAAACTTCCCAACCCTTATAAAAGGCACAAATATGCAAATTACAGAAGCCCAATGAACTCCAAACAGAACAAATGCAAATACACCCACTCCAAGACACATACTAATCAGACTATCAAATGCTGAAGACAAGGAGAGAATCCTGAGAGCAGCAAGGGAGAAGTGATTCACCACATACCAGGGAAGCCACATAAGACTAAGTACTGACTTCTCATCAGGCAACCATGGAGGTGAGAAGGCAGTGGTATGATATGTTTAAGATTCTGAGGGAGAAAAATTGCCAGCCAAGAATTCTTTACACAGCAAAGTTGTCCTTCAAAAGTGAGCGAGAGTGTATAATTTTCACAGATAAACAAATGCTGAGAGGATCTGTTAACAAGAGACCTGTCCTGCAGGAAATAGTAAAGGGAACTCTGTCAGGTGAAAAAAAAAAAAAAAACAAGGAGAGAGAGACTTGGAGGAGAGTATAGAAATGATAATTATCAGTAACAAAGGATAAATAGAAGAAAAATAATGGATCTGACAAATAAAAGCCAAGAGATAAAATAGAAGAAGTAAGGACATCTTTTATAGCAATAACATCGAATGTTAATGGATTAAACTCCCCAATAAAAAGACACAGATTGGCAGAATGGATTAAAAAATAACAATGATCCATCTATATGCTGTTTATAAGAGACCCACTTCAGAACCAAAGGTACAAATAGGCTGAAAGTGAATGGATGAAAAAAAGATATTCCACACAAGCAATAACCAAAAAAAAGTGGGAGTAGCTATATTAATATCAGATAAAATAGACTTTAAATGCAAAGATGTTGTAAGAGAAAAGGAAGGACACTATATATTAATAAAAAGGATAATTCACCAAGAAGAAATAATAATCATAAATGTCTATGCACCCAATCAAGGTGCTGCAAAGTACATGAGGCAAACACTGACAAAACTGAAGGGAGGAATACACATTTCTACATTAATAATGGGCAACTTCAACACACAATTCTCTTCAATAGATAGAACCAGAAAAAGGATCAAAAAGGAGACAGTGATCCTAAACATGATAAATAAATTAGACCTAACAGATATATATAGACTGTTGCATCTCCAGACACCAGGATACATATTCTCTAGTGCTCATGGAACATTCTCCAGGATAGAGCACATGCTGGCCTATGTTCAAGGAACAGAGTCTGAGGGTCCTGTGGGACACCATCAAGCTTACCAATATACACATCACTGGGTTCCCAGAAGGACAAGGGAGATAGAAAGAGGCAGAAAAAGTATTTGAAGAAATAATGGCCAAAACTTCCCAAATCTGACAAAAGACATGAATATACACATTTAGGAAGCTCAACAAAATCCAAGAAGGATACTATAAGAGATCAACACCCCAACACGAGATCAACACCCCAACACATTAGAGTGAAACTGTCAAAAATCCAAACCCGAAGATACAATTTTGAAAGCAGTGACAAATAAGGACTCATTACATGCAAGGGATGCCCCAAGAAAATTAGTAGCAATTTCTCATAAGGAACCACAGAGACCAAGACAGTGGGGTGGCATATTTAAAATCGTTAAAGAAAAAACAGTCAACCATGAATTCTATATCCAGAAAATTATCTTTCAAAAATGGAGAAGCACCACCTGCTGGACAGGATAGGAAAAGCACAGAGTCCTAGAGGCCTCACAGGAAAGTCTAACAACCTTCTAGGTCTCAACCTCAGGGAAACTTGACACTGATTACACCCTCCTGAGACCAGGGTCCATTTGGTATGGGAAAATCTGATTGGCATAATCAAGGAAACCAGATACTTAGACAACAAAAAATTACGAGTCATGTCGGGGAAAAACAAAGATATGGCCCCTCAAAGGAACAAACTTACACTTCAAATGAGATATAGAAGCTGAAATAACTAAAGATGTTCAAGCAAATCTAAATCAAATCAACAAGCTGAAGGAAAATGTGGCAAAAGAGATGAAGGATATAAAGAAGACACTGGGTGACCATAAAGAAGAATTCATAAGCTTGAAAAAACAAATGGCAGAACTGATGGGAATGAAAGGCACAATACAAGAGATGAAAAACAACACAAGGGAGACATACAAAAGCAGATTTGAAGACGGAGGAGAAAGGATCCATGAACTGGAGGACAGAACAACTGAAATCCTACACACAAAAGAACAGATAGGGAAAAGAATGGAAAAATATGAGCAGTGTCTCAGAATTGAATGACAACATGAAGCACATGAATATATGTGTCATGGGTGTCCCAGAAGGAGAAGAGAAGGGAAAAGGGGCAGAAACAATGGAGGAAACAATCACTGAAAATTTCCTATCTCTTATGAAAGACATAAATAACAGATCTAAGAAGCTCAGCATACCCCAAACAGATTAGATCCGAATAGACCTACTCCAAGACATTTACTAATCAAATTATCAAATGTCAAAGGCAAAGAGAGAATTCTGAAAGCAGCAAGAGAAAAAGCGATCCATCACATACAAGGGTAGCTCAATAAGACTATGTGCAAATTTCTCAGTAAAAACCATGGAGAGGAGAAGGCAGTGGTATGATATATTTAAGGTACTGAAAGAGAAAAGCTGCCAACCAAGAATTCTATATCCAGCAAAACTGTCCTTCAGAAATGAGGGAGAGTTTAAAATATTCTCAGACAGACAGACATTAAGAGAGTTTGTGAACAAGATACCTGCTCTAAAAGAAACACTAAAGGATGCACTACAGGCAGATAGGAAAAGACAGGAGAGAGAGGTTTGGAGAGGAGTGTAGAAATGAAGATTATCAGTAAGGGTAAAAAGAGAGAGAGAGAAAAAAGTAATATATTACATATAAAATCCAAAAGACAAAATGCTAGACAGTAGACATTACACTGAGTGAAATTAGCCAGAAAAAAAAAAAAGGACAAATACCATATGGTCTCACTAACATGAACTAACATTAATGAGCGAACCCTGAAAGTTTAAGTTGAAAACACAGGTTATCAGGAAATAGAAAGAGGGGAGAGATCAGGTATCTGATAGTGAAGTAGTACAGAATGTTCAACAGGATTTACTGTATAGATCCAGAGATAGATAGCACAACACTGTGTAATGGTAGCACAATACTCTAAGTACTCTGAACAAAGATGGGTGTGAGGATGGGTGCAAGAGTAAGGGTAGGGGCATGTATGATATCAGAAAGAAAGAAGATAAAGACTGGGATTGTATAATTTAGTAAAACCTAGAGTGGTCAATGATGGTGCTATTAAGTATACTGATATGAGAATATTTTAACATGAGGGGGAACAAATTAATGTCACATTGCAAGGTGTTGAAAATTGGATGGCATAGGGGAAAAAATACAATCAGTGCAAACTAGAGTCTATAATTGACAGTAATATTGTAATATGCATCCATTAATTGTAACAAAGGCAATATGGCAAAGCTAAAGGTCTCTAAGATGGGGATATAAGGGAATGATACGGGATTCTTAGTGGTGCTGTTGTCTGATCTTTCATTGTATTTTCTTTTCTTTTTTTCTTCTATCTTTTTTCATTCTTCATTTTTTTTCTCCTCTTCATCTTTCATTGCAGAAGAAATGGTGGAAATGTCCTCATATAGACTGTGGTGGTAAATGTATAACTATGTGATCATACCTAGAATCACTCATTGTTTTACTTAAGAGGGATTGTATGGGGTATGAATAAAACTGTTTAGAAAATAAACAGAGGGATAGAAGTGCTGGAGAAAATGTGGAGAGAGGATGTACCTATTCACTGTTGCTGCAGAAGTAGAATGGTGTAGCCCATCTGGAGGGCAATGTGGTGGTTCCACAGGAAGCTAAGTTTGGGGTTGTCATATGGTCCTGCAACCCTATTACTGGTTGTATACTGGAAGGAACTGAGAGCAGGGACCCGAGTGGACATTTGCACACTGGTGTTTGTGGCAGCAGTATTCATGATTTGCAATGGATGGAGGCGGCCTAAGGGTACATCGACTGATAAACAGAATGGTGAACTGTGGTGTATACATACAATGGAATATTGAGCAGCAGCAAGAAGGAATGAAGTTGTGAGGTATGCCACTAAGTGAATGGACCTTGAGGACAGTATGCAGAATGAAATAAGCCAGAAATGAAAAGACAAACATTATAATGCCTCACTGATATGGACTAACAATAACGTGCAAACTCTTGAGAACTGAATCTGGGAGCATGGGTTATCAGGGGAAGCCTTATTGTAAAAGATCCTAGATTGTAAGTTCTTACAGCAGTCACATCTATTCATGAGTTGTAACATTTATTTCTAAATTCTGAGATACTGAGCTGTTTGTGTGTGACCTGATCAGTCCCTGGAGCTTTGGGTATCCGTGTGGAACCTGGGCCTCAGAGCCAGAGTTCAGCAGCTGTGGGTGCTGGCCGTTGGCCCACGCAGCAACTGGTAAAAAGGCTGAAAAGGAGATCAGACTTCGATTGGAGATATGAATCTCCAACCTCCAATTGGTTGAGATTGGGGTATATCTAACTAAAGGGTAGAGGATATTAACTGTGTTTTAAAACTTTGGCTTCTGTGTGGGACCAAAGGAAGAGAAGTTTATTTGGTGCAAAATCTATATTTTCTTTTTTTTTTTTAATTTTTATTTTGAAATAATTTCCAACATACAGGACAGTTGCAAATACAATACAAACCCCATACAGAGAACTCCAGCACCCCCCCATCACCAGATATCTGTATCTACCAATTTTACATTTTGCTACATTTGCAGTGCCTTTCTTTCTCTTTCCTTCCTTCCTTCCTCTCTCCCTCCCTCCTCCTTTCTTTCAACTATATCTATTATCTTCCTATCAATTATCTATCTACCCATTTATCATCTTCTGAACATCTGAGAGCAGGTTGCATATATCATACTCTTTGAACTCATAACACTTTCATGTACATTTCCTACGAACAAGGATAGTCACTTATGTCATTAACTGCAGTTAATTCAAGAAAATTAATATGGATATAAAGCTTAAATTCTATGCTCCAATTTTCCTTATGCCCCCTTTGAGCTTTTCTCCTCCATTCTTAGATCCACTCCAGTATCATATATTGCATTGTCATTAACTCTTAATTAACTTTTTTTCTTAAATTAACTACATCAAAAAAAATTTTAAAGCTATACAATAAAAAAAACATTTCAAACAAACCATAACAAGGGAGTAAGAAAAAGACAACCAACCTAAAATAACTACTTTACTTCCAACACGTTCCTACTCTACCCCAAGAAAATAACCTAATATAGCAACATTTCTGTGAACTTGTTCCTAACATACCCATCAGAAATTAACAAACCAAAGTCATTCCTGGGCATTCTCAGAACGTTAAATTTACCCACGATAGCTTATCTGTTCTTATTGGGTTATTGTTTCCCCTTCATTAACTGCTCTCTATCGCTAGTTCCCCTCCATTCTACATTATAAACCATTTATTTTAGGAGTGTGTTGTTTAATCTCCAAGTGCTTGTGAATTTTCTAAGTCACTGATGATTACTGACTTCTAAATGTATTCCATTGTGGTCAGAGACTGTGCTTTGAATAATTTCAATTTTTTAAATTTATTGAGGCTTGTTTTATGTCCCAGCATATGGTCTATTGTGGAAAAAGTTTTGTGATCACTAGAGAAGAAATGTGTATCCTGGTGGTTTGGGATGTGATGTTCTATATATGTCTGTGAAATCAAATTCATTTATCAGATTGTTTAGGTTTTCAATTTCCTTACTGGTCTTCTGTCTGGTTGATGTGTCTATAGGAGAGGGTGATGTGTTGAAGTCTCCCATAACTATTGTGGAAACATCCATTGCATCCTTTAGTTTTGCCAGTGTTTGTCCCATGTATTTTGTGGCACCATGATTGGATGCATAAACATTTATGACTGTTATTTCTTCTTGTTGAATTGCCCCTTTTATTAGTATATAGTGGCCTTCTTTGTCTCTCATAATATCCTTGCATTTAAAGTTTATTTATCTGAGATTAATATTGCTACTCCTGCTTTCCTTTGGCTGTAGCTTGCATGAAATATTTTTTCCATCCTTTCACCTTCAATTTCTTTGTGTCCCTGTGTCTAAGATGAGTCTCTTGTAAGCAACATATTGATGGTTCACATTTTTTGATCCATATTGCCTATCTATATCTTTTAATCGGGGAGTTTAATCCATTTACATTCAATGTTATCACTGTGAAGGCATTTCTTGAATCAGCCATCCTATCCTTTGGTTTATGTTTGTCAGATATATTTTTCCCCTCTTTCTAATGTTCTTTATTGAACCAATATTGAATCTCTTTAATACTGAACCTTTCTCCATCTCTCTCTCTCCTTTCTTTGTTTCTCTGTCGGTAGGGCTCTCTTTAGTATCTGAAGTAGGGCAGGACTTTTATTAGCAAAATCTCTCAGCATTTGTTTGTCTGTGAAAAATTTAAGCTCTCCCTCAAATTTGAAAGAGAGCTTTGCTGGATAAAGCATTCTTGGTTAGAAATTTTTCTCTCTCAGGATTTTAAATATGTCATGCCACTGCCTTCTCGTCTCCATGGTGGCCGCTGAGTAGTCACTACTTAGTCTTATGCTGTTTCCTTTCTATGTGGTGAATAGCTTTTCTCTTGCTGCTTTCAGAACTTGCTCCTTCTTTTTAGTATTTGAGTCTGATCAGAATATGTCTTGGAGTGGGATTATTTGGATTTATTCTATTTGGAGTTTGCTGGGCATTTATGCTTTGTGTATTTATATAGTGTAGAAGGTTTGGGAAGTTTTCCCCAACAATTTCTTTGAATACATTTTCTAGACCTTTACCCTTCTCTTCCCCTTCTGGGACACCAATGAGTCTTATATTTGGATGTTTTATTTTATCTATCATATCCCTGAGGTCCATTTCGATTTTTTCAATTTTTTTCCTCATTCTTTCCTTTGTTCTTTCATTTTTTCATTCTGTGGTCCTCAAGGTCACTGATTCGTTGTTCGGTTTCCCCTAGTCTTGTACTATGAGTATCCAGAATCTTTTTAATTTGTTTAACAGTTTCTTTTATTTTCATAAGATCATCTATTTTTTTACTTACTCTTGTAATTTCTTCATGTTCTTCTAGGGTCTTCTTCATGTCCTTTATCCTGTGCGATGCTCTTCTTCATGTCCTTTATATCCTGTGCCATGCTCTCATTGTTTGTCTTTAGTTCTTTGATTAATTGCTCCAAGTACTGTGTCTCCTCTGATCTTTTGATTTGGGTGTTTAGGTTTGGGTTATCTATATCATCTGGTTTTATCACATGCTGTAAAATTTTTTGTTGTTTTTGGCCTCTTGGCATTGCTTTACTTGATAGGGTTCTTTTAGGATATGTAGGATTATCCAAAGATGAATCTCTAATTTGTCAGATCTACAGCTTGGTGGTGTACACTTTTTCTAACTAACCAGCAGATGGCGTCCACGAGTCACCTATTCCCCTCAAGTCAGTTCTCCCTAACTTTGTCTTTGTGGTGTGTGGGCGTCTGATTCTTGTGGGGACCAATTGGTGCACCAAGTTTGGGTGTGTTGTTGGTGCTGTCCGCCCTGAATGTGGGGCGTGTGTCTGAGCGGTTAGGGAGGGAGGGCAGCTTTAACAATCAAACCTCCCAGGTGTTCCTGGAGATTTAAGGCTGTAGCAAGAGTCTAAACCTTCATTTCAGTCTCGCCACAGATTGTCTCTGCCGCTGACCCACAAGTCTTTGGTATTAGCATATGGTCCCTGGGATTCCTGAGTGGGTCCCTCTTCCAAGCCATGCCCTTTTAGGGTCTCTGCTGAGGGAAGGTTGTGCTACGTCACAAGTGTGCACCGTCCCTCAAGGGAAGTTCTGGGCCACCAGGCCGTGTAGGTGCATTCCCAGCATGCTGTAAGGATGGCTGTATGGGGCGTGCTAATTTCCCCCTTTTCGCACAGCTCTACCCTGCCAGTTCTGGGACAATTTGTTGTGGGTGCACAAAAGGCTATTGTCCACGCCCGACACTGTGGCGTGTGCACGTGCCGCTGGAAACATCTCCCGTCACACTGGGTTTCTTGGGGCAGCTCTGGGCTGAGGCCCTGGCACCAGGCAGGAGCGTTCCCAGCCCGCTGGGAAGATGGCTGCAAGGGGCATGCTTTTTTTCCCCTTTTGGCTAACCTCTGCCTTCGTCACTCCGAGACAATTAGCAGCAGGTGCATGAAAGGCTATCTTCCATGCCAGATATTGAGGCGTTCGCACAGCCCGTTCCTGGAGCGCTTCACTGTGCGGTTCTCGCTGCCATATGTGCAGCCACTTTTGGGTTGTTTTAAAAAAGAACTAGTCCGCCTCCAAACGCCAACCCTCAGTTTCCCCACACCACAGCGTGGCTGCCGGATATTCAGCAGCTTACTCATTCCTTTCAGAACGCAGACTCCCGGTTTCACCAAGTGCACGGTCCCTGTGGATTTAGCAAACCTTGTCCAGTTGGTACATCACTGGAACTGGTGTTCTGGGTCACTTTCTGGCTTTTATCTAGAATTTTTCATGGAGGTATTTTTTTGCCCTGTCTCACCTAGCCACCATCTCAGGTTCTCTAAAATCTATATTTTCTGTAGCACACTATATAATTTAACTTCTGTGGTCAATTTGCTCAAATACCATAATTACATGGAACCTGGAACAGGGAATGAGATTGGTTGGTTTGTACGGGTTAGCGTGAAGCCCCAATACACCCCAGAGTAATCTAGGCAGAGAATAAAAAGTATTTGCAACACCCCCTGGAGAGACTGGGGGAAAATGTGGAAATACTGAACTTCCCGACATGGGGAATTCCTGATATTCTCGCAAGCTTTGGGAACTACCAGTTTAGTAGGCCAAGCCCTTGATCTTGGGGCTTGTCCTTATGAAGACAATTGTATAACTATATAGCTGACATGATGTGAGAGTGTGACTGTGAAAATCTTGTGGCTCACACTCCCTTTATCCAGTGTATGGACAGATGAGTAGAAAAATGAGGACAAAAAGTAAATGAATAATGGGGCGGGGGATGTTTTGAGTGTTCTTTTTTACTTTACTTTTTATTCTTCTTATTTTTTTATGGTAATGAAAATGTTCAAAAATTGATTGCAGTGATGAATGCACAACTATATAATGTTGCTGTGAGCAACTGATTGTACACTGTGGATGACTGTATGGTTTGTGAACATATCTCAATAAAATTGAATTTAAAAAATTACAAGAAAGGAAATAAAGATGAGAACAGAGATAAATAAAATAGAGAATAGAAAAACAATAGAGAGAATCAACAAAACCAAAGTTGGTATTTTGAAAAGATCAATTAAAACAACAACGCTAGCCAGACTGACAAAGAAAGGGCACATAAACTGAAATGTGGAATGAAAGTGGGGATATTACTACTGACTTAATAGAAATAAAAAGGATTATAAGAGGGTACTATCAATGATTAGATGCCAACAAATTAGAAAACCTAGATGAAATGGACAAATTCCTAGAAACATACCAATTACCTAATCTGATGCAAGAGAAATAGAAAATCTCAATAGACTTTAACGATTAAATAAGTAACTAATCTCCCAACAAAGGAAAGTCCAAGATCAGATGATTTCACTGCTAAAATCTACTAAGCATTTAACACCAATCCTTCTCAAATTCTTCCAAAAAAACAGAAGAGAGGGATTGTTTCCTAACTCATTCTATGAGACCAGCATTACCCTGATACCGAAACCATATAAAGACAGCACAAGAAAATTATAGACCAATATCCCTTATGAATATTGATAAGAAATTCCTCAACAAAATACTAGCAAACCAAATCTAAAGTATATTTAAAAGATTATAAACCATGATCAAGTGAGATTTATTTCAGGAATGCAAGGGTAAGTCAACATAAGAAAATCGATTGATGTAATATACCCCAATAGAATGAAGGGGGAAAAAACACACATGATAATCTCAATTGATGCAAAGGAAAAAAAAAAAAAAAAAAAGGCTTTGACAAAATCCAACATTCTTTCATGATAAAAATACTCAGAAAACAAGGAACAGAAGAGAACTTTCTCAACATGATACAGGACGTTTATGAAAAACCAAGAGCAAATATCATGCCCAATGGCTAAAGACTAATAACTTACCCTTAAGATCAGGAACAAGAGAACGATGCCCAACGTCACCACTGTTATTCTACATTGTACTTAAAGTTCTAGTCAGAGCCATCAGGCAAGAAAAAGAAATAAAACACATCCAAATTGGAAAGGAAGAAGTCAAATTACCCCTATTCACAGATGACAAGATCCCACACCTAAAAAAATCCCAACGAATCTACAAGAAAGCTACTAGAACTAATAGACAAGTTCAGCAAAGTTGCAGGATACAAGATAAACACACAGAAGTCAGCTGGGTTTCTATACACCAGTAAACAACAATCTGAAAAGAAAATTAAGAAAACAGCTCCATTTACAACAGCAGCCGAAAGAATAAAATACCTAAGAATAAATTTAACCAAGGAGGTGAAAGACTTGTACACTGAAAACTACAAAACATTGCTGAAAGAAATTAAAGAAGACCTAAATAAATGGCAAAACTTTCCTTATTCATGGATTGGAAGACTTAATAATGTTAAGATGTCAATACTGCCTAAACTGACCTACAAATTCAATGCAACTTCTATCAAAATCAAGCAGCCTTTACTGAAGAAACAGAAAAGCTGATTCTCAAATTCACATGAAAGTGTGAGGACCCTGAATAGCCAAAACAACTTCGACAAAGAAGAACAAAGTTGGGGGACTCACACTTCTGATTCCAAAACTTACTACTTAATGACAGTGATTAAAACAGCGTGGCACTGGCATAAAGATGGATATATAGACCAATGGAATAGAATTGAGGGTCCAGAGATAAATCCACACATCTTTGCCAGCTGATTTTCAACAAGGGTGCTAAGTCCTCTCAATGGGAAAATAATAGTCCCTTCAACAAATAATGCTGGGACAAGTGGAAATCCACATGCGAAAGAATGCATGTGGACCCCTACCTCTCACCATACACAAAAGTAAGTTTAAAATGGATCCAAGACCTAAATAAAAGAGCTAAAACTATAAAACTCTTACCAGAAAACACAGGAAAATATCTTCAGGACCATGTAGTAGGCACTGGATTTTTAGATTTTACACCAAAAGCACAAGCAACAAAGGAAAAAACAAAACGGACTTCATCAAAATTTAAAACTTGTGTATTAAAGGACATTATCCAGAAAGTGAAGAAGACATTTCTACAGAATGGCAGAAAATATTTGGAAATCATATATCTGATAAGGGTTTAATATATAGCATATAAAGAACTCCTACAACTCAGCAACAAAAAGACAAACAACTGAATTTAAAAATGGGCCAAGGATTTGAATAGACATTACTTCAAAGAAGATAATCAAATGGCCAATAAGTATGTGAAAAGGTGCTCAACATCATCATTCACTAGGGAAATGCAAACGAAAGCCACAATGAAATACCACTTCACACCCACTAGAATAGCTATTATTTTTTAAAAACTGAAAATAAGTTTGGTGAGTATGTGGAGAAATGGGAACCCTTGTAAATTGTTGGTAGGAATGTAAAATGGTGCAGCCACCGTGGAAAACAGTTTAGCACGTCCTCAGAAAGTTAAACATAGAATTACCATCTGACCTGGCAATTTTACTCCTAGGTATATACCCTAAAGAACTGACAGCAGGGACTTGGATAGATATTTAAACACGGATATTCATGGTGGCATTATTCACAATTGCCAAAAGATGGAAGCAACCCAAGTGTCTGTCAAAAGAAGAATGAATAAGCAAAATGCGCTATATCCATACAATGGAAAATTATTCAGCTGTAAAAAGAAATGAAAGTGTTGGTACATGCTACAACATGGATGAACCGTGATGACATCATGTTGAGTCATGACAGACACTGTATGATTATTCTTGCACGAAATACTTAGAATAAGTAAATTCAGAGAGACGGAAAGCAGAACGGAGGTTGAGAGGGGTGAGGGGAGAGGACAATGGGGAGTTATTGCTAAATGAGTATGATGGAAATAGTCTGGAAAGAGATAGTGATAAAAGTCACTCAGTATTGTCAAGGTACTTAATGTCAAAGAATTATCCACCTAAAATGGTTTAAATGATTTTCATGTCATGCATATTTTACCACAACTAAAAATAAAGTTTTTTTAAAGAAGAAAAATGAACAGGCAGCCCAGAGCCAAGTAAGGGCTCAGTGAAGGTGAGAGAATGTGATAATCAGAAGGGTTCCAGGCTGTGAGCTGCCAATCTCTCCTGAAACCCATGGCAAGAGGAGAGGAATGCTGAATGGCGAGAAATTGCCAAGCCAGGCATGGGGTCTGGGTGGGGAGACAGCCCAACGAGTGAGAACGAACAGCTGAAAGGACAAGGAAGAAGCCCAGTGGGAGAGGGAAGTGAACCTGCCAGCAGGAGCAGGAACACAGGCACGGGAGAGGTGGAAGCCCTGGGACTAAGTCGCAGAGCTCAGGACAGGTGGTTCGGGAGGGCAGCAAGGACCAGGGCATCAGCCCTCGGTGCTGCTGAGAGTAGCATCTGACGCCTCTCTGCATGCTGGCAGCCGGCGTGCCCAGTACAGTACCCCCATGCAATTTTGTGGGGTCTGTGGCAAACCTTGTTCCCTTCAGCTATATCAGGGTAGGCCTTAAAGTAGGAAAATAAAAATAAACACCCAACAGTACCAGTTGTGTGACCTCAGGCAAATCACTTCACTTCTGAGATATGTCATTTGCAAAATTCTACTGTTAATCTACTGAATCAACTCATGAGACTGTGAAGTTGATTCAATAAGCACATGTGGGGATTGTTTTCATGGATGAGTAAAGGAAAGAACATTCAGAAAAAGGTGGCTATGGCTGTCTCTGCTAGTGCTCCCTGGAGAAAAGAACACAGGAAGAAATCCCCAGATCACCTTAGTGACTTCTGTTGGTCCCTGACCAGTGGGAGAAAGTAAGTCCTCCAACCCCTGCAGGCACCCCATCAGCTGGACTGAATCACAGCAGGGCTTAGAGGACCAATGGGAAGGGGAGGATTCGACCCCCTAGAAGAACTGTACCTTAATTAGCGTTGGGGTGGGCTTGGCAGTGGGGGCAGCGGTTCCATTGGTGAGGCTGGGAGGCAGCAGAGGTGGGGCAGGCAGGGGTGGCTGCTCTGTTAGAAACAGTGTTTCTCTGGAATCCGGGCCCATCGGAAGTTGAGATACAACCTGAAAGGGAAGAGGGAAAGTAAGGACCCCCTCCCTTTCCTGGTTGCTCTCACCTAGCTCCTCCAAGGAATCAGGGATCCTGTATAGGAGGCAGGGTGATGGTTACCTCCTAGGATACTGTCTGTCAGAAAGGATAAATGATGGCAAAGACCGGCGGGGGGGGGGGGTTGTAAGGGCACCCCCAGAGAGGCAGAGGAAATGGAAAAGAACAGACGGAAGGGTAGAGAAAAGATCACTTAACTGAATGCATGCAAACAAAGCAGGCTATTCTGAATGAATAAAAATGGAGCAGCCAGAGAGATTTGTGAATCCAATTTCGAGGCAGCCTTAGCCAGTGTCCTCAGTCTAGGCTGGCACAGGCTGGCTCCAACTGCCTGCAATGAAACAGGGGCCCACTGCCAGCACCCCCTCCCCACCATCACGTACTCAAGCAGCCAGCTCCTGAACCACTGGGTAACAACCCCCTGGCCTCCCTGTGCCAGAGCAGGACTCATCCACCAGGCCCAGGGGGCTCACCTTACTTCTGGGCAGGCCCAGCAAGTCTGGGGATCTTGGGGAATAAGGGAAGCATCTGGAAGTAGTCAAGCTCACCTGAGTAGGGGACACAGAGGTGGCACTGGGCAGTGATTCGCTGACTCGGACTTCCAGGGGTGACGGCACCGAGCCCTGGGATTCATGGCTGGCCGGCTGCTCAGGGGATAAGGCATCGCTGCTGTCCTCATCGAAGGAAGAGCTGTCCGCTACTTTTGGATAATTCACCTGGCCCACTGAAACCCAAAGTCAGCATAAGACTCCACCTCTGGCCCCAAGGCATGGGCAATGGGAAAGAAAGGCCTTGCTCACCAGCCAGAGGCTGTCAAAGCCAAGGGCTTCCCCTGTGATTCCCGCGCTCCAGGAAGGCAGAAGGGAAAGGGAGACCAGAAGCCAATGGGCTTTGTCTATCCAAAAGAGCTCTTGGAAAGCTCACCATGACCCAAAACAAAGGCCAGAAAGTTCTAGTGGGCCATCAAAGTGCTCCTTTGGGCTTGAGGCAAAGCATGATTTTTAACCTGCTACTTTGAACTCTTTACTGTGTCTTCAAAGTCAAGTGCCCCTTTCCCTCTGTTCTGCTGCCTCAGTAGGAGATCCTCGGCTGCCTCCTCCACCTAGCTATTTCCCTGCTGCTAAAGGTACTTTATTTCTATCTTATGACTGCACAAAACTCTCCTCTTCTTCTGATGCTTACAGATCCTGCTGAGGCAGGGACTACGGGGAGCTTGGACTAGTGCAGCTCTTTCCCTTGCCAACTGTCAAAAATTCCCAAAGGCCTGGACCAGACCAAGGAGCCTGGTTCTGAGGTCAAAGATGGAGGGCATCCCAGTAAAGAGAGGCTTGCCTGCACAGGTGAAATGGCTGACTGGAATATGGCAACCTCCTTTTAGAGGTAAGTAACTCCCAGAGCCCCAATACCTCAGCAGCAGAGGCGACAGGAAGAAAACACATCCTGTTGGGTGCAACTGCTTGGACCTAACCCAGAGTCAGGCCCTAGGTGTGCCCGCAAGTGCATCTCCTTCTGGGCCAGACGGGGCCAGGCAGAGCTGGGAGGGAGAAGCAGGGAGAGGAGGGGTGCTCTCTGGGGTCCCAGTGTGGAAATCCCAGAAACCAGGGGGAAGGAAAGATGGGAACAGGGAGCATGAGGGAGATCTGAAGAGGCAAGTAGGATATTTCAAAGGACTCTTGTCATGACCACCGCCTTAGCACTGGCGGGGAGCGAGGCTCTGCCTGCTTTTCACAACAGGAGGAGCTGATGCAGTGGTGAAGGTATCAGAGGTGAGCTGCTGGCCCAGACTGAGGAAATCTGCTCTGGTGGGAAGACCACAGATAAGGAACAAGAACCAGCTGGTGGGAGCTCAGTCTGGGTTTGTCCAGGCAGTAACTCTCCCAGCACAGAGGCTTCCTCTCCAGGGCCATGACCTGAGACTCTTTCCTCCCTTGGAATCTGAGAAAGATGCACTGGTCAACTGCGGAGACAGAGCCAGGGAAGTCCACCACTAGGCCCGCTCCTCTATCTCTACAGCCAGGCTGTCAGCACACTCCGTCATCTCCCCAGCAGAGGACACACATGCACGTGCACAGAGGGGATGGAGCTCACTGCTCGCCGTGTACTTCAGGCAGATCGGACACCTAGATTGTTTCCCATGTGATCTCTTACTCCTAGTGAGGGGACCTGCTGTGGGAGAGCAACAGCCCAGTGCCCAGCACTTTAAAAAGGGCACCCAGGATGGAGGAGCTGCAGTTCCCAACCCAACCCAGACCAGTCCAATCCGAGGGAGGTGCTGGCAATACCAGAGAAGACCAAAGACTAGTGCAGGCAGGGTATGGAGATAACAAAGATGGGGTCCCTGCCCTCCAGTTTACGGCCCAGTAACCTTAAGGCACAGTAAATGCTCAATTAGAGGGGAATACAGAAGCTCAGGGAACACTTGGGACTCCAAGAGGAGAGAGGCTTGACATATGTCTTAGAGATCAACCGGGGTGGCCTGGAGCAAAAGGTGTGAGTATGTGTGTGATCAAGCAGGTATGAGTGTGCACTCTGTGTGTGGCATGCAGGCGAGACATGAGTGCCCAAGGGGAAGTGTGTTGGGAAGGCTGTGGGAAATGTGGCCTTTCCTAAGCCCCCATCCCACGCTTCCCTGCTTCTCAGTAGGCCTCAGAACTAACTCGCTCTCTCCCTCCTCCTGCTGTGCCATTTCCCTCTGTCCACACCTGTGGAAGCTGAGACCTCCACCTCAGCCCTGGTTCAATTTCCTACTTCTCCTTTGGTGCTGCCCAGTCACTGTCCCTTTCCTCCCATACTCCCATCTCCTCTCCTCCGCCTCTCCCCTGACTCCTTCCTGTCAGTCCATAAACCTGCCATATTTCTCACAGCCTAAAAATCCTTCTTCAACCCAGCATCTCCCTCATTTCCTTCTACACTGAACTCTTGAACAAATAAACATTTGCTGTTACCACTGCCTTACCTCCTACTCGTTCCTCAGCCCATGTGATCTGGCTTTTGCTGGCAAGTGCTTCTTTCTCTGAAGTCCTCAGTGAGTAGCTCATTGTCAAACTAAACTACCTCCCACTCCTCAGATAAGCCGTGCTCTGCCAGGCCTCCAGGCCGCTGCCCATGCTCTTCCCTAGACACCTTCTCCACTTGGCAACTCGGATTCAACCTCCAGTTGACCCCAAATGAGCTGTATCACTTGCAGGTACTTCCTCACCCACCATCACCCATACCCATCCCTGAGAGAAGTCCCTCTCTCTGCTCAGCTCCTGTTGCATTTTAGGTACATATCCATTATAGCCATTATCAACCCTTCTGTCATTAACGTTATTGCTACTGGTAACAGAAGCCATTCAGCAAGAGTCTCCCCAAGCACCAAACACCATTCTGGGCCCTTTGTACCCAATCCACCATTGCATGCGATCCTGAAAATAGTTCCACGAGGCAGGTGACCTATCCCAATCCCCAGGGCTCACGGCCTTCCTACTACGCAGTGTGGTTTGTATGTCAGTCTTCTCAGATCAGGCTGAACTCTTTGAGGGCAGTAGTAGTATTTTATTCATCTTTGTAACTCAGGACCTCACACAGGGCCTGACACATCATCAACTCTTGGCAAATGATTGTCAGATTGTGGGCAAATCAGCAAATGAGGACATCAGAGTGTCCATGTGGGCTATAAAGGCTTCTGTGCCAAAAGGGGAAAAGGGTTGTTAGGGACCCAAGGTGTGTCAGGCTCCAACAAGGGGGGGCTGCCCCTGTGCTAACAATATAGATGAGGCTCTAGAAACCTCCAGTCTCCTCTGATCCAGGGTTCAGGGCCAAACTCGGCATGCTTTGGAAGCCTGCTCCAGCGGTTCTCCTCTCATGCCCTGCCTGACGATGTAATGCATTATTACAAGAGGGAAAAGTGAAGTCTCTTCTCTGAAGGCACAAGCCTCTTCCCTGAGAGCAGGAACGCATCCCCATGCCCGATATCAGGTCTTGGCCCAACGCAACGAAGGAGACATGTCTGTATCACACTATTACCCACATCTGAGCAAAGCAGGCCCAAATGCCTTAACAAGGCACCCAAGGCCCTGCACATCCTGGACTCTGCCCAACTCACGTCCTGACACTTCTCTCTTTCAGCTCCACATACTGACACCCTGAACTTCTTTAGAGGGAGTTCATCTCTTTGCCCCACACACATGGCTGGCTCTCTCTACTCAGAAACTCTCCTCTCCTTCCCCCTCCCTGCCACGCCCACCACATATACTTTATCTATTTCCTACCCTTCCTTCAGCCCCAGGTTTGGCTGTCACTTCCTCTAAGGTCACGACATAGTTGGGTGACTCTCCTTCAAGTGCCTGGAGCACCCTGAGCTCCCTTCAGCCCAGCTTCTGCCTCTGCCATGTCATTGCCTGTGTACCTGCCTGTACCCCCCACCCCACCCAGCATGAGCTCCATAACAACAAAGGGTCTTGGTCTGTTCTGTGGGGCTGTGGTCCTAGTACCTGCCATACTGTCTGGGTCAATAAATGTTTGCTGAATGAAATATCTGGTGAAAGTGCCAAGCTCCAAGAAGGGATTTCAATAATAAAAACAGTGGTGTACAGATTTCTAATTTCCAGCATCTCCATAATGATTCTAATATCTTCCTACCCTGTAAGAGAGAAGTCATTGAATTTACAGAGATGGAAGGTGGACAGGGACTTGTCTATTATTTAGTATGTTTTTTTGTATGGCCCTGATCCCCAAGGCAACTGGCACTACAATGTGTTTTCCCGGCCCTCCCATTCTCTACCTTGGTTCCCTCAAGGCTAAGTAAGGAGTCAAAGAGCAAGAAGCCAAGAGTCCTGACCAAATTCTGCTCTATTCACAGCAACCCTTTCCCTTGGTGTCCCAGCTTGCAAGTCCACACAGCGTGGCCAGAGCCCCCTTACCAATGATGGCTTCCTTCAGGCTGGACTCCACAGGCAGGATGTTCTTCTCTACCAGCTCCATGGGGCCAGGTCTCTGTGCAATCTTCTCATTGAGATCATCAGCCAGCCTGGCTCTCTTCAGCTTCAGCTGCTTGGCCTGGAGGGAAGGCTCAGCCGAGGTCTCTGCCCATGAGACAGAATGAGGTGCAGGAGGATATATGAATGATCCTGGTTCTGCCCTGGGAACTCCAGAGTAACTCTCCTTCCTTTCTGGGAAGGAGCAGAGACCATCAGAATGGATAGCACATCCTAGGTAGAGAAGGGTGGCCTGGACTGAAGTTTCACAAGGACAAAAGAAGGGGCCCCTACTATGAGCACTATGTGATCACTCACACAGTGGTCATCAGGCACAGGCCAGCCAGAGGACTTCCTTCAATGGAGCTAAAGAGCTGAAAGAGCACCAGACCACAGATTGTTTCTGCTCTACCTTGAACTTGCTGTGGCACTGGGACCTATTCCCCTCTTTGCTCAGGGACTCAGTATGTTTATCTGCAGAGTGTAGAATTCAAACTAGAAAAGCTCTCTTCCAGTCCCCAAAACTTCAAAATTAAACAAACAAAAATGCGTGATTTACCCTGTTCCCAGGAGCCAAAACCTCTGTTTCACTAGAAATGTGGAAAGAATTGTGTGGCTGGGACCAGGGTGGTTATGTCTGGGATGATCTTATTTGTATAATCACAGGTGCTCAAAAATGCTAAGTTAATAAATGAATGAATATAAGAAAAGAAAGTGAATTTTGAAAACAGGTTTTGGAGGAGAGAGGATCTACCCTGGCAGAGAGAAAGGATTCCATCTGCGACTGAGGGATATTGAGAATCCGAGTCACAAATGGCCATAGGAGAAGTCAAGCCAACCAACCCAAGGGAATGTGATTGGGCGTCTTTGGGAATTCCCTGAAATCAGCGGAGACTACCACAGCACTGCTGTTTTACTGTGTTAAGACTCTGGCTATACCCACTGTCAATAGCAAAGGCAATGATATGAAAGACAGAGGAAGAAATGTGGGTGGTGCAGGAATAAAAACACAGTGAGAAAATGGGTTTAGATGAAGGAGCATTTCCAATCTAACTCACCTTCCAAAATGTGCATCCTGACCAGCTCTGATCTTTCTGGCCGGGAACGAATCTTCCGTTTCAGATAGTCCTCTGTCTATGAAAAAAACAAACCAAGAAGCTCTCAAAACTAGCTTACAGGCTTACGGTATGGATATGGCCACAAAAGCAGCCGTGGCTGTAGTGGCTGCTGCTGGTCACCTCTGCATGCCCCCACCCCATGATCTCAACTTGGTGATGCAAGGTTTTGAGGCAAGGAGAGGCCTGGGAGGCACAGCCTTGCGGGGATACATCAACTTTCAAGACCATTTGTCTCTCTCAGGATGGACTAGTTATTAACCCTTTTTTTTAAATTAACTTTAATTATATAAAAAATTAAAAAAAAAAAATACAATAAAAAAGGATTTCAAACAAACCATAACAAGGGAGTAAAAAAAAGACAACTCACCTAAAATAACTACTTTACTTCCAACATATTCCTACTCAACCCCAAGAAAATAACCTAATATAGCAACATTTCTGTGAACTTGTTCCTAACATACCCATCAGAAATTAACAAACCAAAGTCATTCCTGGGCATTCCCAGAACGTTAAATTTACCCACGATAGCTTATCTGTTCTTATTGGGTTATTGTTCCCCCTTTATTAATTGCTCTTATCACTAGTTCCCCTACATTCTACATTATAAACCATTTATTTTACATTTTTCAATGTTCATATTAGTGGCAGCATATAATATTTCTCTTTTTGTGCCTGGCTTAGTTCACTCAGCATTATGTCTGCAAAGTTCATCCATGTTGTCTTATGTTTCACGACATCGTTCCTTCTTATTGCCATGTAGTATTCCATTGTGTGTATATACCACATTTTATTTATCCACTCATCTGTTGAAGGACATTTGGGTTGTTTTCATCTCTTGGCAATTGTGAATAATGCTGCTATGAACATTGGCCTGCAGATATCTGTTTGTGTCACTGCTTTCAGATCTTCCGGGTATATACTGAGAAGTGCAATTGCTGGATCGAAGGGTAACGCTATATCTAGTTTTCTAAGGAACTGCTAGACTGACTTCCAGAGTGGCTGAACCATTATGCATGGACTAGTTACATATATATAAATCTATCACTCTTATTAACATAAAAGTAATATATGCTCATCAAAGAAAATTTTGAAAATTAGAAAGTGAAAACAAATAAAAAAAGTTTTTAATCATCATCTAGTTACTATCTTGGGAGACATATTTCTAGTCATTCCTCCATGTAGATGATAAGTTTAATTTTGCAGAGTTATATTTACTATAATAATTTCATATCCATTTTAAAAAATTATCATTGTATGCTCTCGTGAGCATTCTCAATTCACTTTGAATGGCTGCCAAATGGAAGGCTAATTTTGATACCTGGTGTCATAACTTTAGTTCCCCCAAATCCAATGTTCTCATTTCTATATTTATTAGACTCCAGGTGGACTAAACCATCCCCATTGACCGTGGCTAAGGTTATACAGTATATCTGACCCCAGGTCCATCCAACTCCAGAGCCTATGCTCTTAACCTCTGCACTAGCATTTTTCAAACCACAGGTCAAAGACCGTTAGTGTGTCAAGACCAGTGGGTCAGAACAGAACAGGACAGAACAGAATAGAAAAGAAAGTATCAGAGGACACAACAAGCAATAAAGGTAAAGACTTGTCCTTGCTCTGGCCTCTTGTTCCCTTGGTGCTGTGGGCGAGCAACTGAGCCAGCCCTGGGGTTAGGGAGCTCTCCATAGAAGGTTTAAAGCAGCTGTGGGCTCTGGCCAAACGCCCTAAGCTGCCTCGCTGTTGGAGAGACTGGCAGAACAGATGGTGGGTGCTGCAGGTCTTCACAAACACCAGTGGGAGGCATGATTTCTAAGCCATTTGAAACTAAATAGCAACTAAGGTCAAGGTGGAATACAGTAGCGATTAAGGAAACATCTGAAGTCCAAAGATCAAGGTTTGAGTCCCAGCTTTGCCACTTACTAGCTAGAAAAATTAGTTAACCAATCTTAGCTGCATCTACAAAATGAGGACAAGAGGACCTAATCATAAGAGCAGATGTGAGGATAACCAAGAAATGGATATCATCCAGCACATGGAAGTGCTCAGTAAAATAGTAGCTGCTCTGATTAGTTACGATTTACTCCCTACCTACTTGAGAAGCAGTCAAGGAAATGGTTGAGGACATGCAGACAATGCTGCTCGACCCCCTCCTCCCTGCTGAATTCTCTAATAGCCCCAGCAAACAAAAACCGAGCAGTCTGCTTCTGCTTTAGTCCCCAGTACCCATGACCTCATTCTTCCCACTCTTAAGAATTCATCATGATTTTCTAAGGAAGACTTTTTTTTTTTATAATAGAAGTAAGAAAAGTCTTAGAGGTAAATATTTCAAAGTCTCTCTTAGAGTTGTGGATCTTCAGGGAGCCACACCTACAGCCTTCCATTTGGGGTAGTTCTCTTCCCCTTGTCTTTTATGTAAAAAAATGAAGAGGGTGGGAGGGGAAGTTATTCTGGTGACTTCCCTATCTCCTCCCATACCCAGCAGGAGAATATTCCCCAGAGGTCCCTGGGAGAACTGAAACTAAGAGGAGGGAAAAGGCAGTCAGTAAGGTGCTGCAGCATGAAACCTGGGGTCTGAGGGTGAGGCCCAGCTTCTGCTTTCTGAAGAGCTCAAGTAAACACTAAGTTACTCTAAGGTAGACCAAGACCAGTAAGGTTTCTCGCCACTTGGAATGCTTGTACTGCAGAGGTACGGGCAGTGTAGCCCTGGGCACGAGGGGACCACTACTCAGCAACTCTGCCACAGCTGGTGCTTGACCACCAATATCTACAAAAGGTTAAGTGGAATTAAAGATGGAACTATTAGTGGTCTCCAAAGCAAGATTCAGGGAAAGATGATCAAATGATCATTCCATACCCCTAAAGGTCCTAAAAGAGAAAACCCATTCTGATCATATTCCATATGATCACCTGAGAGATGACTGGGGTAGGGACAGAAGCAGGAAAAGCAGAGCTTTCTATCTAGAACTATGAGGCAAGGGCTGACCCTCGGACACATTAGATTGAAAGGAAATAGAACCAACAAAGCAATCAGTTCCGAAAATGCTCTTTGGAGGTCTTTGGAGAGGAAATGTGCCTTACCCTGGCCCGCTCCAAGCTCCTTCTCTGCTCATGAAATGCAGCTGGACTTTTCAAAGCTGTTGGGAGAAAAACCATACAAGAATTACTTTACAGGGAAGTATCATGATCAGTACTACAGTTGACAGTAGAGAAGACATCTTCAATTCAAGTTAATTTTAGAGTTCTATTAATATCAGCTAAAGTAAAGAAGGAAATGGCACCTGAGTGAGCATGTATGTTCATGGTTTGTTTGCCCAAATGAAGCAGTTTGGGTTGCTTTATGATTCTTCAGGCAAACAGTCACTCCCTAAGCATGGGTTCAATAAAGTACATCCATGGAATATAACTTGATAAAATACCCTGTACCCATTACTGAAATGTCAGCTGCACAATCCTCATCAGTCAACTCTCTGAGAATGTCGGTTGGGCCTCAAGTTACTCTCTGGGAGACCTAAACTCGAGGAGGAGCAGAGCACATGTCGGGGGCACAGAATTCTTAAACCTCATTAGGAATCAAAAAGTGACCGAAACTGTCTTAATGGGGCAGCTAAATTAAAAAGATATATGTCCACTCAGGTGCCATTTCCTTCTTCACGTCAACTGATACTGACAGTACTGCTAAAATTAACTTTAGTTCCATCTCTAAGGAATAAAAAGAATTTTTCAGCAATTGTATGGTTAACCCTGGTGAACACCCACAAGCACAGGTGACAAGAAGGGCTCACTAGAGCCCTGGTCAAGGGCCCGGCTCTATTCTGGGGATACTACCACACAGAGCACAGCTCTCAAAAACAAACAACTGTGAGGTGGAGACCAAACCAAGATCCTCTACAAATGCTGCACCTTTTGTCAAAAACTCAGCTATGCGGACAAATGGCACTTTAGGACACTGACGAAGAGAGGGGAAAGGCCTGACTCACTTCAAGTAGGGAACCATAGCAATAAGAGAAATTTACAAGGCTGTGGTCAGTTTCACTTCTGCTGCCCTAGAATTTCAGAACAGCTGTGAAACTGTGTGCAGAGATAATTTTTGCTAGGCTGATGGTTGTGGTGTGAGCGCAGGGGTAAAAGTAGTAAGACGCTAAAAGTAGTAAGAGCATAGATATGACCCTATCCTGCCTGGGCCTTTGTGCTTCCTCTTCTCCCGGGTGGGATGGGCCTCAACAACAGCAGTCTCAGAAGAAAGCTCCAAATGTCCCATCAGTACTTACTTTTTAAAAATGCTTTATCTTATGATAAAAAAAGAAACTTAGTCTTCAAAGCTCAGTTGAGAACCCATTCCATACTTGAACAGCAGGGGGAGTGGTAGATTTAAGAAAACTGACTATAGGGTCCCTCCCCCAACCTATCAGCTGCATGCCAGGGCAGTACCCAAACTATGGAAATTCTAATCTGGGAGGTCTCAGGCATTCTCCATGGGTAAACAGACATCCCCTGCACCTGTTTTTACTGTATAAAGCTGGTCTCCAAAATCCCTGATATGCAGTAATCTGTACAGGATGTGATGAACATACAACCTTGGCTCTTAGTCAGCTGATGACATGGATGAGACTATTAAGTACACAGAATCAAAGAAGAAATCTATAATGCCCACCCCATCCCATCCCAGCTTCCTTTTCCATTTTACTTTTCTCCACAGCACTCATCACCATCTGACATTCTATATAGTCATACTATATATTTTTATTTGTTTATTGTCTGTTTCCTATCATGAGAACTTAAACTCCATCAGGGCACAGCATGGGTTTTTGTCTATTTCTTTAATTTCTGCCAGTATCCCAAGTGTCTTGAGTACCTGGAACACAGTATTCGCTCAATAATAATTCCTCAAATGCACTAACGAATACTCTCTAAACAAAGGAAATAGAGAATGCACACTAGTGACAGGAGAGCTAGAAGATTCTGTTGGAGAGCACTAAACTTTCACCTGAACAGCCAGAATTCTTGCTCTCATCTGGGTTCAAACCTTCACAAATGTCCTGGTTAGACAGCCAAGGGATTTGTGTTCTATTCTCAGGTTCAACCAATTAATTACTACTGCAGTGACAGAGGCGAGGCTGTTTTCTGGTTCTCATTTTCTTCTCTGCAGAGGGAGGATCTGCCCACTTCCCAGCGCTCTTGTATGAATCTATTGAGAGTGGAAGTGCTCTGAACCAGGAGATGCACTCACACAGGCAGGAAGGTGCCGTTGTCATCAAACACAATGATTGGTGGGATCATGGGTTCCATTCCCAGCCGGCCAGCTAGTTTCACTCTGCACCCACAGTCACAGATTATCTGACGAAACCCTGGCTGGCTTGCTGCCTCAACAACTTACATTGGCTATCCCAAGGGGTAAGACACAAATCCAACTTCTGGAAAAACAACTCACAAAGCACAGAATTTCTTGATGGAAGGAGGGCATATAATGTCCTCATATACAAAGGATGATACAGTACTAATGGGGGATAAGGGGTAAGCGAACTGGCCATAGTTTATATGAATTCCTATTTGGTTCCACTGAACTAAGGAAATTTTCACATAACAGGAAGGAAGCATTTAATATTTGTTCAGTGCTTACTCATGTGGCAGGCACTGTTCTAGACATTTTAAACACATTGCCTAATTTATATTCCTAATGATTCCATGGTAGGTAGCATTCCATTTTACAAAGAAGGACAGGATCAGAATATGTCTTCATTACTAGACTTATGAAAGTCTAGTAAATGGCAGAATCAGGATTACAACGTAATTGTCTCACCCTCAAGTCAGAGAACTTTCCACTCCTGCAGGTTGGCTTCTTAACTTTTTTAAAAAAATTATAGAAGTAGAAGTCTATTGGATAGGGAGGCAAGGTGGCTTCAATCACAGGTACTGCTTAGCTGCACATGTGAGTCCAGACAACATGGAAAGATCAGCTTGAGCACAGCAGTAGTACAAACAGGTGTGAGGATGGCTCAAAAGAGGAGCTCAAAGTGACTGCAGGCAGGGAAAGCTCAACATGGAGCAACAGGAGCCACCTTTAGCACAGGTACTGGGAGATAAGCGGAAGGGGCAGAAGGTGGCCAGAGGAATTCATTAGTTGGTTAGGCCTGGTCAAGAGAACCAGAAATGAGGATTACGAAAAGAACACAAGACAATAACTACCAATCCCAAAAGAGTGTTTCATTTTATAATTAACAACAACAACATTATAATCTCATTGAATCCTTCAAAACACCCATGAGGTGGGACTTTTATTCCTATTTTACACATGACGAAACAAACACGGGGTGAGATGTAGTAACCTATCAGGTCAGTCACTGGGTGGTAGAAATGTACTCAACCCAGGTCTGGTTCTGTCTTCCTTCTTCTTCCTTTGTCTAAGCCATCTGACAATTGTGTCCATTTCTCTTAAGGCCCCGAGTAGTCCAACTCAGTTTGCGCTGCTCTTTCCCCATTTTTCATCCTGTTCTCAGATAGAAGTTCAGTAATTTCAATTAACCACAGACAGCTAAAAGGAAGAGGGAGTAACCATGGCCCCTCCTGCTTCAGGGTTCTGTCAGGACTTCCGGTTAGGCATTTCTCAGGTTCATTTGAGGAGCAAATGCACTCAGAATACTTGGGGTTTGAGAAGGGAGAGGAGTATCTGAGGTTTGAGAAAGGAGGGGAATACTTGGGGGTTGAGAAGGGAGGGTACTTCTGTGCATGTATGGCCCACCTTGGTTAAAACCACGACTGGGGATGGAAACCTAATGAAAGAGATGTGAGGGCATGGCAAGTAAGCCCTGGACTTTCTGGATGACGGACAGTGTAGAATCAGGCTTCCACACAAAGGGGATAAGGTACAAGGAAACAAAGCAAAGCAGAAAATAGGTTTTAAAGTTAAGGGCTCTGCTAGTTGTAGAAAAAGCCCAAAGACTCAACTCAGAGTTAACCCATGTAAGTGTGTCCTAACAGGAGGGCTGCGCTTGCTTTGGCCCTCCATCTCCCTCCTTCTACTCCTTGTTGTCTTGGCGGCTTTGCCCGAAGCAGCCAGGAACTACTCACTTGGAAATTTCATTTTCCCAGAAGCTCCTAGAAGGCCGTCTCTGGAAAGAAAAGCCCCCAAAGACCAATGCAAACACAAGGGCTATGCATGTTGTTTAAGAGAATATACATTTTCAGCGTCAGAGGGCAGTTCTTGATCCTTTACTACCATCCTCTGGAAGCTGGTTCTGTTGGAATTCTTGTATTGCCTTCTGTGAACAAAGGAAGGGTTCAGCACATATTGAAAAGGAAAAATAACCAAGATTTCTATGGAAATCAAATAAACAGAAGTGGTAAGAGGTGTGGTGTTCCAGCTCACAGTTTCAGTTCTAGATGTGAGCCCCACCCCTGGCTGGCTATAACCACCAATTAACGATCTGTTCCCTTTCTCCATCATCCACTTTCTTTCTCCCCTTACACATTTGCTGCCTTAATTGAGGTCATTTGTGAATTAGAGAAATTAAAAAAAAAAAAAAAAAAAAAAAACCTGCTTCCATTTTTTTTTAAATTACACTGACACCTTGATTAGTGTGTGTCTGCAAGGTTTTGTAGCCTCCAGTGTAGGAGCACCAGGACCAGAACTGTCTTAATCTTGCACTAAATAATAAGTATGAGGACCCTCAGGACATCACACTAGATTTGCTTAAACATGTGGGCAAGTGAAAGTCTTCTGGGATCCACAAAACAATTCTGGAAATGCATCTCAGTGGGAGAATGACAGCAGTTAACCATCAAGTCTTACTTCCTCTTCATCATCATTAAGGAACATTTATTAGGTGCCTGGGTTGGAATAACACTTTATGAGGCACTGACCTAAACAAATGATGGCTCCTGTTCTCGAGAAGATAATATGCCAGAAGCTCACCAACAATTTTATACTCAGAAAAACTCAAAAGTGAGGAACAAAGTATGGTTAACAGAGGCTAATGGAGTGTCACAGTCCAAATAGTCCTGTGGCAGCCTGTTGGGCTTCTTTTTCCACTAGAGAAGCAGAAGACATACACAATGTGCATCAATGGGGGCATATTAATAAACTCAAAACTAGAAATATATTCACCCATCCATCTATCCAGCTCCCCAATAAACAATGATGAAATACTATGCTATTTACTGAGGGTTCGAGGATACATAGGGAGGAAATCCCAACCCTCAGAGAGATCTGGTGAGGGGAAAGACAAATAATTACAATATAAGATGGCAGTACAACAGCAGAGATAATTTAAAGTGCTAAAAAGGACAGAAGAAGCAAAATTCAACCTGGGGTAAGAGTGTATGAATAGTCCAGGAAGATCTGCAAGAGCGAAAACCCAAATGAACTGGATAGGAGCACTAGAGGCAGACAAGGGCCTGGGGAAGTCACGCAAGGCTGAGCTGGAGCAAGAACAAAAGCATGGGGCATGAAAACGCAAGGCCAGTGCAAGGTACTACTAGCTTCATATGGTTGGATCAAAGAGTTCACGTGGAGACTGTGTGGCTGGAATGGGAAGGAGGGCCTGGCCCACAAAAAATTATAATGGGCTATTGGAGGGACTTTTGCTTCCAGAAGGTTTGGGCGTTATATGTAAAACAAACATGTAAATAGATTCTGAAAAGTGGTGAGAAGAAGGTACACTGGCAAGGGACCTCGGAACCCAAGAACGACATGATGGTGAGTTCCTTGGATTTTCTTTTTGATTCATACATCCCAGACTTGGAGCTGAAGAAGCAGGAAACTCCAAAACATCAAAAGATGAAAAAAAAGCAAAGCCTACGCTCTCTAGCCAAAGGACCTAGAAAGACAGAAAACTTTTAGACAATAACAGTTCTAACTCCAGCCAAACACCACAGAAAAAAATTGTGGCCCCACCCCTGCCAGCAAAGGCCAGGTAAGGAGCCTGGACTTCCACCCTCACAAGGCTGCAATGAGGCATCCCAATGGCCCTGCTCAGGTGGGATCAGAGGGCCAAATAAGGAGCTGGGATTTTTGTCCCCGTTAGCCAGAAACAAACCCCCCACCTTATGGTGTCACTGGAGACCAAGAGGGGAGCCACGACTCCCAGCCCCGCCCAGCAAGTGGGGAACGTGGACTTCTATTCCCACCTGGCAGTAACAAAGCGGTGTTACTCTTTATTACTCTTTCCTGGAGCAGTATCAAAGAAAGCCAGCCCTAACAGAAGGCTTAAACAAGATCCAGATTTCATAACACAATCTATCCTGAGATCAATGTTTAGTCACTAAAGGATTTTAATCAGGGAGTAACAATCAGAACTGCACGGAAAAGGTGAAGAGAGTTATTTCTAATTTGATGTTTTATACTAAAAAACTAACATGTACAGGAACATACCTGGTAATTGGCATGCATTCATTTCATCCCCGTGTCTGCACTTAACATGCCCCCCTTTTTTGCCCTACCTTTTTTTTTAAAGCTAAACCTACAAAAACACTGAAAGAACAAATAATGAATAGCCTTATAACTCTGACCAAGATTCACCAGAGTTCTTTTGACCACATTTGTTTTTTCTCTCATAATACATTTTTATTTTTTGTTTATTAAATCATGACGCCTAAATTCTTCAGCATGATTTCCTAAAAATAAAGCCATTTTCCTACATAACTAAAATACCTTTATCATACCTGAGAAATTTAACATTAATTCAGTAATATATTCTAGTTTATAGCCCATATTTAAATGTCCTCAATTGTCCCCAAAAAGGTTTTTATAGCTGTTGGAATTTTTACCCCCAATTTGGGATTCAGTCAACAGTCATGCACTGCATTTGGTTGTTGTTTCTTTAGCCTTTTAATCTATAGCAGCCCCCCTGCCTTTGGTTTTTTACAACACTGACTAGTTTTAGGTATCTAAGCCACTTATCTTACAAAATGTCCTATATTATAAATTTGTCTGGTGCCTCATGATTAGATCTAGGGTAAACAGTTTTCACAAGAAGCCTACATAGGTGATGCGTGCGTCTTATTATCAGGAGGCACTTAATATCAGGTTGTCCAACTGCTGAAAAGGTGTCACCAAATCTCTCCATCTCTACATTAAAGGTAACATTTCCACCTTTGTCATTAATAAGTTTTCTGTGGGTTAACACTTTGAGACCACATGGAAATTCTCTTCCCCAACAAACATTAACCTAATGGTTTAGCATCTATTGGTGATGCTTACATTGGGGACTGCAAAACAGTGAGAATCACATTTTCACAAGATCACTGTAGAAGTGGTCAGGAGGTCATTTAGAAGAACAAAATAGAGTGACTGTGTAAAACGGCTGTCCCATACAGGAAGAGTAAGCTTGGGACGGGAGGGAGAGGCTGTGGCTCAGTTTGGGGCATGCTGAATATGTGTACCCTGTGAGACATCCTATTAAGAGATAGTCAAGTAGTATGTATATCAGTGTGAGTGTGTGTGTGTGTGTGTGTGTGTGTGTGTGTGTGTGTGTAGATGTATACACACACCTCCCGGAACCTGCTGATATGATACATATGTGCTTATGAGTGTATGTGTATAATCAGGAAGGATTATGTGTACAATCATCTTTAATCCTATTAAAGATGACATCATTTAGGGATAACGTGATATGATATGTAGAGACTGAAGAAAATACTTCAAAGGCCGAATCTTAGAGAACCCGAGAACAGGTGACAGCACCCTGCAAAAGAAACTAAGGAGTGTCACAGGGCAGGAGGAGGACTATGTAAAGACAGAATTAGGAATAAGTATCAAGGGAAAGGGAGGAGGGAGCAAGACTGATGTTAACTGTGGTGAGATCAGGCAATATAAAGCTTCCAAAGTTTCCAGAGGATTTCTTATATTTAGGACATGACCAGTGGTCTAAGCTATTTCAGTGGATTGATGGAGACAGAAACTAACTGTGGTAAGTCAGGGAGTAAACATAGGTGAGGAAGTAGAGTCAGAGGTATGTGTGCCCTACAAAATTACAGATGTGCTGACACTTTATTACTCATTCATTCATCAACAAATATTGAGGGCCCACTCATGTCAGACACCGTTCTAGGTGCTGGGATATTCAAGCTTTCCTGAAGTTTACACTCTAGGGGAAGAAGACACACACTACAACAAACATATAACATAACAGTAGGTGTCATATGCTATGAAGAAGCATGGGCAATAGTGATTGATTGGGTCTGGGGCATTTTATATAGAGTGGTCAGGGAAAGACTTTCTGAAAAGGTGACATGTAAGCAGAAACCTGAAGGAAGGGAGAGAGTAAGCCCTGCAGCAGTCTGGGGAAGGGTCTTTTGGGCACGGAGAACAGCAAGTGCAAAGGCCCTGAGCAGGAACATGCCTGAGCGACTGACGACATCAAGGAAGCCAGCAGGGCAGAGAAGAGTGGGAGATGTGGTGAGACAGGTAGCCACGTAGGGCCTTGCAGGACATAGAACTTTACTCTGTTCTGAAATGGTACTACAGGAAATGAAATGGGTGACAAAATAAAGAATTGTTTGATCCCAGATGTGGTAGTTTGGAGCTGTTATGTATCCCAGAAAAGGCCATGTTCTTTTAATCCATTCCTGTGGGTGCAGACCTATTGTGGCTGGGACCTCTTGGTTAGGTTGTTTCAATTGTATTGTGACCCAGCCCATTCAAGATGGGTCTTAATCCTTTTACTGGAGTCCTTTGTGAGAGGATAAAAGTCAGAAAAAGCCCAGAGAGCTCAGAGAGAAAAAGCCCTGGAGAAGTAAGCAAGGACGCACAGAACCTCACAGAGGAAGCCAACGGAACCAGAGAGCTGAAAGCAACAAAACTCAGGAAAGAAGGACCAACAGACATAGCCATGTGCCTTCCCACGTGACAGAGGTGTCCTGGATGCTGGCAGCCTGTCTTCTGAGTTCAGGTATCATCCTGTTGATGCCTTAATTTGGACATTTTCATGGCCTAAGAACTGTATACTATAAGTTAATAAATCCCCATTGTAAAAGCCAACCCATTTCTGGTATTTTGCATTCTGGCAGCTTTAGCAAACCAAAACACCAGGTTTTGTCACCAAAAAAAATGGGGGGGGGGTAGGATTGTGCTGGTCAACCTTGCCATTGACAAAAAAGGATTCAGAAGGTAACAAACAAAAAGCTCTGCTGCACAGTCACATCTATTCCTGGGTTGTAATGGTTATCTCTAAATCCTGAGATGCTGTGTTCCTTATGTATAACCTGGTCAGTCTCTGGAACTTTGAGTATCCGTGTGACACCTGAAACTCAGAGCTAGAGCTTGGCAGCTATGAATGTCAGTATTACCCCATACAGCAACTGTTGAAAGAGCTGAAAAAGAGTTCAGACTTCAATTAGAGATATGAACGAAGCAGATCTGGTTAGGACTAAGGCAAATCAGGCCAAAGGGTAAAGGACAATACTGGCTGGGTTTTAAAACTACAACTTTTGTGTAAGACCAAGGGGGAGATGTGTATTTTGGGCAGGATCTATATTTTCTGTAGCACACTAGATAATTTAACTTGTACAATCAGTTCATTTGAACAGCAGAGGTGCATGGAGCTTTGAATGGGAAGTGGGATTTGGTGCTTTTGTACAGGCTGGGGTGAAATCCCCATACATCCCAAAGTGATACTGGCAGAGAGTAAAAGTGTATTTGCGCCGCCCGCCCCCCCCCCTCCCCCAGCAACTCGGGAGAAATGCAGAAATGTTGGACTTCCCCACCTGGGTTATTGCTGATTTTCTAGCAAACACTGAGGACTGCCAATTTGGTGGGCTGAGCCCTCGATCTGGGGGCTTTCCCATGTGAGGCTTGTTGCTCCAAAGGAGAGGCTAAACCTACTTATAATTGTGCCTAAGATTCTCCCCCAGAGAACCTCCTTGTTGCTCAGATGTGGCCTCTCTCTCTCTAAGCCTACCCAGCAGGTGAACTCACTACCCTCCCCAGTATGTGGAGACATGACTCCCAGGGGTGTGAATTCCTCTGGCAATGCGGGAAATGACTTCTGGGGATGAGCCTGGACCCAGCACTGTAGGATTGAGAAAATCTTCTTGACCAAAAGGGGGAAGAGAGATGAAACAAAATAAGGTTCCAGTGGCTGAGAGATTTCAGATGGAGTCAAAAGGTCACTCTGGAGGGTACTCTTATGTGCTATATAGATATCACTTTTTAGTTTTTAGTGTGTTGGAAAGGCTAGAGGGAAATACCTGAAGCTGTCAAACTGCAACCCAGTGACCTTAATTCTTGAAGACAAATGTATAACTGTGTAGCTTGCACAATGTGACTGTGTGATTGTGAAAACCTTGTGGCTCGCATTCCCTTTATCCAGTGTATGGACAGATGAGTGGAAAAATGGGGGCAAAAATTAGATGAAGAACAGGGTGGCATGGAGAGGATGGAAAGTTTTGGGTGTTCTTTTTTGCTCTTATTTTTATTTTGGAGTAAGAAAAAGGTTCAAAAGTTGATTCTGGTGATGAACACACAATTGTATGATGGTGCCATGAATAACTACTGTGGATGACTGTAGGGTGTGTGAATATATCACAGTAAAACTGTATTTAAAAATAATAAATGAACAATGGGAGGGTAGGAGAGGAATGGGATGTTTTGGATGTTCTTTTTTATTTTAATTTTTATTATATTTTTTGGAGTAATGAAAATGTTCAAAGATTGATTGTGGTGATGAATGCACAACTACATGACAGTACTGTGAACAACTGATTTTACACTTTGGATGACTGTATGTTATATATCTCAGTAAAATTTCATTTACAAAAAAAAAAGCTCTGCTACAAACTGTTTCCTTGTTGTTCCCTATCATTTGCACAGCGTGTTAAGAATCAGTACCTATTATTTCCCATATTTTATAGTTAATAAATAACTTGCTTGAGAATATGGCCTAATCAACTGCAGAACAAAGAATGGACTCATTTATCTGATTCCAAAAGTCTCATCTTTTTATTTATGTATATCCAGCATGCTCAAGAGAGAGAGGAAGACATTAATTAGTTCCCTGATCAAGTATCTTTTTTTCTCTCTCAAAATGTGACAACTGCAAAAAAAAATAATAATAATAATAACAAACAGTGATTTTAATCTGATCTTTCACATTGTGCCTTCTTCTCCTGGCTATTCCTTTAGAAATAAATGTTGCTTTGTCATTTTCTCTAATATTGTCACCGGGAAAGAAGGGAAGAGTTGAGATCTAACCCTCGCAATGAAAAGGGAGCACACATTCTCCTAAACCTTTCTCCTCCAGCCCCCTCTTGAAGCGCCAACATAACAGCAAAGGGAGTCGCTGTATAATCAAATCCATCCCTTTTATAACATTCCTAGCCTGGCCCTAGCACAAAACTTTGTCACATAGCAGTTTATTAATCTACCAAAACTGACCACTGGCACGGTACAAAGCCACAAGAGGCAAGTGAGTCAGGCTTTTCCCACCATTGAAGAAAGCATCATAAACTATCTATACCCCATCATTTTATATGCAGCACCTCTCTTAGGAATTTTCCATCAACTCTTGATGGCAAACCCTGTCATGTGGACAAGGCTGTACTCTACTTCAGACCTCCTGGAGAGAAGAGAATAACAATATACTATGCCATCACTGAAAACGAAAAGGGCAAAGATGCCACCAGCCCTTGACCTAGTGTTTCTCCAAGTATGGGTCAAGAACCATTGCAATAGAATCTCTCTGGAGTGCATGACTCTGTAATACAGATTTCTGGGCCACAAGAATTGTAATCTTTTGTAAGCTCTTCAAGTGGTTCTGGTGTCACTAAAATTTGAAAACCACTGCATCCAAAAGTCAGAGGAGAAGTGAGATTGCCTTGTTCATCCTCCACCACCAGGGGCTAACTGATTAAAAAGTACACCTAGTAAGGACTTGATAAATTTTCCCAAAACTTTCAACTCTGCTTGCTATATGAGTGTTCATGAATCGTGTTTTAATTTCCTGAGTCTTTCTCAGGATCATTATTTCAAGTTGCAATGCATGTATTTCTGGAAGTCAAAGAATTAGGGCTTTTTGCCAATTCCTTACACCCTGGGTGGGGCCTAATTCAGCTGGGATGAATTCCACACACCTGGTGTTTATATCCAAGGCCTGGCAATCATGCCCAACAAAAGACAGCTATAGAAACGCATAGACCTTGGTCTTGGCACCTAGTGGGTGAGGAGCACAGAGGTTCCTTGGCATCAGTAAAGGAAATGAGGAGGGTCGCTTACACACCGAGAGACAAAAAAGCAGTGGTTGGCTGTGTCACTGGTGTGTTAAGGTTGACACTAGCATTAGAGAAATGAGTTTTCTTAGGATTCCATACCCAGGCAGAACTGGAGCTCCTAATCCAGTTCCTGCAGCAACTGGCAGCAATTTTACTAAACGGCTAAAAAATGATGGGGTAACTCTTATCCCTAACTTTAAGCTTACCTCACCAGCAACAGATCCTGGTCGGACACCACTTTCAAATTTCAAGTTTTTTTCTAAGTTGAAATTTTGGTGAAAGCACTGTAGGCTATCATTACAAAATTCCTGTGACCTTCAGGAATTAGCATGAGGTATGGAGCCAGAAGACCTAGATTGGATCTGCCTCTGTTTTTGACTGGCAGTGAGACTTCAGGGAAGTCACATGACCCCTCTGAGCCTCAGTATCCTCATCCACAAAATGGCAATGATACTAACTTCTGCTCTGGGTGACTGTTAGAATTGAATAAAGTGAAAAAGCTTTGCATATGCTAGAAGTTATGTTAAAATTGAGGCATTGTTACTGTTTTAAATTTTGTGTGCGTGCCATCCTCCTTCTGAAGGCAACAGAGCATGTGGAGTCAAAAGCTAAGGGCTAACTGGGTTTGACTTCCATTTTTTATCTTTCTGTTTTAGCTGACACACTAAAATGGCTCGAAAAATCTTGCACCAAAGACCACCAACCAAAGACTTGTCTCAACAGCTCCAGGAACTGACCGTGAGCATGAGAGCCAGACTAAATTCATGTGAATCAAATAAAGAGCCTAGGTAGCAGGATGTGGGGAAGGGATTACACATTCAGGGGTAAGCAAGGATCCAAAATAATAGTCATAAAACATTCTTTATACACATCCTGTTTTGGTATTCAGGGTTGTCACCACCCCTGTTTTACCACCCCCACCCAAACCAGCAGGAAAGCCAACTACCATTATGCATGTAAAAAGTGGAGACTCAAGGATGCTAAATATTTTCCTTCCCAGAAGTGCAAGCTGCTCAAGAGTCTCCCACCCACAACCTACTGATGGTGCAAGAGGCAAAGGTTGGGAGAGCAGCTCAGCACACAATCTTATATAACATAAGCACCAATCGGTACAGTGAATTCCAAAAGGTTAGACTATCAGGGGTCAAATACACTGAACTAGCCTTGAAAAGCAATCCAGGCTTCTCTTTGACATCTATGGTAGCCATGTTTTATGTCTGGTTTTCACACTATGGCCCAGTCTAAGCCTCCAGATTGGTCAATTTTCATTCCAGGATACAATCCTTGGTAAAGCCCAAAACAATTTAAAAATAAAAAAAACAGCTGTGGTCTCTTTTGAAGCCCCATAATCAATATGCTCAAATCATCTGTTTAAATACAAGCTCAAACCACCTCTGCCCTTCTATAAATAACTCCCACTAGGCTGCAGAATTTTAAATAATCACCTATTATCGGATGTCTATCTGGTCTTCTCTTGGGTGTGTCATTCCTTAGCATTTGTATCATTTAGGTAAAATCAGCATCAACAAATGACTTTATAACTTTGAAAAGAAGTTGGCCTTGGGTACCTCATATACTCAAGAACCAATTATTAAACAAAACTTAATACCTACTGTACTCCCTCCCCCCATCTCTTGGTAACATCCAATCTATGTTTTATATCTACACGTGCTATTTCTAGATATTTCATATAAGCAAAATCACACAGTATTTGTCCTTAAGTGTTTTGCTTAATGTAAAGCATAATGTTTTCAAGGTGCCTTCATGTCTCAGAACTTCACTCCTTCTTATAGCTGAATAGTACTCCACATTTGTGGATATACCACATTTTGTTTATCTATTCATCTGTTGATAGACACGAGCTGTTTCCACCTTTTGGCTATTATAAATAATGTAGCTATGAACAATGTTGTACAATTATCTGTTTGAATCCCTATTTTCAATTCCTTTGGGTACATACCTAGGAAAAGAATTGCTGGGTCATATGGTAATTCTATATTTAACTTTTTGAAGAGTCACTCTACTTTTTTCCAGATTGGCTGCACCATTTTACATTCCCACTACTATACTATTTAGATACCAAACTATATCAGGAACTCTTATCAGAAAGACTACTTTTTACGGTTTGTCCAACAGAGTTCACTGTTGGATTTTTCTTAGGATTTAACAATGAAGATACTCAGAACATGAACACATAACTCACTCCAGAGAACTATTTTAGGGTTTGTTAGGAACTGGCCAAGGAGGTTCTGTTAGCAAATAATGCTAATTACTGACCACCAAGGTAAAACACACCCTACTATAGCAGGAAGAGAGATAAAGACCATTGACACCTAACACAAATGTGACATACAATGCCTGGGAGTGATGTGCCCAGGTGGTCCTCTCCTGAGATAAAGATTTCTGAGGCCATATGCCTAACCCAATTTTTTCTCAGCTTTCAATCTAGGGATCTGGTTAGCCCCATTCCTGGAACACATGTTTTACTACGGCACTTACCAAATGCCATTTAAATTTGGAATTCAACTACAGTTAAACAGTCACATTCCTGGGGTAAGGATACATCATCTCATTAGGTGGGGTTGTCTGCTTCTTTAAAAAAAAAATAAAAAGGAAACTAGCTCTTTCACTCAAAGATATCTATGTATCTAACATACTGTGAGAGTATCTGAAAAAAAACACAAGTCTGAGGTCACTAACCATCAGACTGGAAGAGTGGACAAACTGCAGGGCTTGGGTGGTGGGAGCTTTTCTGAGCTCCTACTGGAAAGGGGAGATTGGTAGTCTGATTTTGGCCAAACTTCTTTGGCTCACAGGGACAGCAGTTTGGAGCTAACTACATAGTGCTTCTAGCAACTTCCTAATGGAACTGGAGTAAACAGGAGATGAACAAAGCCCAGAGAGCCAGGATCTACCCTCATCCTTGACCCCACCCAAACTCACTAATCTATGAACTGCCCATCAGGACATAATGTCCCTGATAATTTAACAGTTCACTTGAAATAAAAATAAATGATACTTCCTTGAAACCTACAATTTGTCATCTTAAATCTTTCAAAGTAAAAGGGGGGGGGGGGCAGAAGAGGAAGGGGAAAAGGAAAAGGAAATAAAAGAGCAATTCACTCTGAAACCAGACCCTCATCTGCTCTCATATCACCACTCCATCCTGGCAAGTTGTCCAGGAAAAAAAAAAAAAAAGAAAAAAACCCACAAATATTTCCAACCCAGCCATTTGTTTTCTTGTTTTGGTCTGTTTCATTTTGTTTTAAGAGAGAGAGGTTAAAAAGAAACATCCACTACCAGGGAGAGGGCAAGCTAATAAAATGACTGCCCTGTTAATATCTAACCAAAAGGAGAATGAAATTAGCACAGAGTATCAAGCTGACTAGAGATTCTCCGACTCTAAAAATTTACAGCTTGTTTTTTAATACATGGGTAGGGAGGAAAGTGAAATTAAGAAGGATTTTATTTCTTGAAAAATAGTTCCTGTTCCCAAACACTGGTTCTGACAGAACTCAACGATATATGTATTGAAAGCTGCTTTCAGATTCACAAGATGGTAGGTTCAGGTTAATGTTCCTCTCATTCTCTGTATAAGAATTTATTCTTTATCTGTGAAATGAGAATACTACTGCCTACATTTCAAAAGCACAAACAATACATCATCCCATATGATCTCCACATTGACTCTGTGGGGTAGGTAAGATAGATTATTATCCCCATTTTGTAGAAGTGGAAGTTGAGTTCAGAACGGTTAATTGATTTGCCCAAGGTCACCTAATTTCTGAATGGCAAAATAAGATCTAAAACTCTGTCTAAAACAATAGCCACTAGCCATGTGACTATTTAAACTCAAATTAATTAAAATAAATTAAATTAAAATTTCAGTTCTTTACTCTAACTAGCCATATTTCCAGGGCTCAGATGCATTTACGAGCACTTCAAGTGCTCACCAGACATATGCTAGGGACTAGTGTTCTAGAACATTTCCATTATTGCAGCAAGTTCTATTGGACAGCGCTAGTGTAGAAGTTAGTTCTTTTTAATTCATAATTGGGGTAAAAACATCCCATGTCATACCAGTATTTAATAAAAATGGCCTAATAGTGACAATTTTAAATCATAACCCCCTTCTCATTACAAGAAACTGAGGTTTTAGGAAGTTGGTTTATCATCTCAGGGGTTACCAAAACTAAAAATTAGTTTTAAAAGAACTTTACCAAAATGGATTTATTTAGTCCATATGTATTCAGGAAATAGAATCTTAAAACCCAGTTTGCACATGTGTTGAGGGATAATGTAAGTTATAACTTTAAGTTACAAATAACAAAAACATTATTAAGAATTTTACCTTTAGAGGAAAAGGGACCATAGTACAAATCCTGACACTTGCAGTCATTAAATGACCTTTTGTAAGAATTAAGAAAGACTTTTTACAGTGAACAGGAGATTTTTAGTTAACATTGGGGCCCATTAAAATGACTACTTAGATTAGCTATGAGTGCTACAACTGCACCACACTTCCTCTGTGTAGGCCACTTGGTTAACACCAATAGCTGAAGAATGACAAAGAGAGAATCAAATTGAAGAAATGAAGGGACTGGGAGTCAAGATGCGACAAGGCTTATTAAAAATACAAACTGTGGGAACCCATTAGATGAAGTCATTCTTTCTAGTTTCTATGTAAGATACACAGGGCCTCCTTGTAGACCTGTGAACCAGTAAAAATTACCAGGCAGATTTATTCGCTTTTCATTTAGCAACATGTGTAAGCACCTTTCAAGGGCCAGGTAGTCTGAGAGGCCTCTTAGAGCAACATTAAGTGGCTGTTCTCTGAGCTGTGCTGCCATCATACCCTTGTGTTCTCTTAACCATCCAATGGCACTGCACTGTCTGGGTGCAGAGAAATACTACCTAAAATGAAAAAATAAGCTCATTCAAGAAAACAGAGCAAGGTCATTAGAGAATGTATAGGACAATACTAATTATTTCATAACCTGATAGTCAAGTACTAAGGGTTTTCTAATGCTGCACATGAAAAACAAATTGAGGGTTAACTGTAGGATTAGACACATGCTTTTCTCAAGGATTCTCAATGGAATAACAAAAGTCTGAGAAGGAGGCTAACAAGGTTCTTCTCTCTCATCCAGAAATTTTACAAGAGACTGTTTCTCATTTGTCTGGGTAAGGAGGACTTGCATGGATTCCTTTAAAAGTCATTTTTCTGCCACAGATCTCATTGCCAGAACATTTTTCTTGATTTTTACCTTAACCTTATGACCTTGAACACCTTTAAATGTCAAAGAGAGAGGCTGTTAGGGAAGCTTTGAGGACAAAGTGTACCACATAAGACCCACTTTTCTATGAGTCCTTATCCTGGCTACAGCAGCATTCCTGTTCTTAATCTGCAGACTTGAAGACCAGCTCCCTATCTGTGCCCATCTTTCCTTTCCCACTTTAACTCCACCAAGATCTATGCAGAGATTCATACATCATTAGAGAAAGCTCAGGGCCTGGAATATGCAATGAATGCTTTGCTATCTGGCACTGTGAAGGCTTTAAGTGGTGTTAAAATTGAGACATATGTTTACATGTTGAGAATAAAGGATACTAGGAAATGATCCTGTTAAATAGCACATCAAAAACCAACTTCTATACCCCATAGTTCAGATGCCATGGACATAGCACGTCCAGAAGCAGGGGAAGAAGTGTGTAGGAACTGAGGATGCCTTAATCCCCTAAACTTTATGGAAAGGCCATACCCCAACTATGAATGACATCTAGAAACATGAACAATCCGAAGGCAAGGGAGCCACTGAAACACATGGGGTCCTATAGATATGGTATCAGAAGTGAGAGTTGGTTCCTATATGGGAACTGTGTGTAAATGTTCTTAGAAATGAGGTGGGTGGGCTTTTTTTGTTCCCAAATTCAGAAGGAAAAAAAAAAGGTTGGGATGAGTAAAGTTTGCCAAAAGCTATAAACATAAAATTGGTGAGGAAGAATACAGCCATGACTAGACTGCTCCTTTCCCTGAGCTTGAAGAGGCTCTCCCTCCTAAGTTGTACACTAAACTTAAATATAGGGGTTCTTTTCAGAAGGTCCTCAGGCCAATAAGTGGACATTTCAAACCAGGTGTTACTTTTTCAGGTCTTCAAATCTCCAATAATCAACAACAATTTGCTGACCATTTATGATTCACCCAGCATTGCTCACATTTTCTTTGAAAGTCGTGGAGTGAAGGACAAAGAGTGGGGTTGGAAGAAGATGGCAGGGTAAAATGGGATGTCAAGGAGGGAGAAGATGTTGGACATTACAGTAAGAGTTAGGGGATGCAGGGTGGTGTGAGGAGATAGGATTACTCACAGAGTAGGGACTGGCAAAGAGAAAATGAGCCTTTTCTTTGGGAACTCAGGACCCAATCTGTGTACCTGGTATGAAAACGAACAGGGAATTTCACACTTGAAACTATTCCCAGGCCTCAAAATTCTCTCTCATAATCTAAAAGTCTGCTACCTGGTTCCTTCACTAGAAAAGCTTAAAAACAAGACTGTGCCCATAGCTGAAGGTGCTTCTTGGGAGGTGAGAGGATGCAGTATTCCCATAGTAGCAGGTCATTCTATTCCCATGGGAAGGTCAATTATTCTCACTTCCCAGATACAACCCAGCAGTATACAATTAGATATTCAGAACAATTTAAGAACCTGGGTTCCTGACAGAAGGGGGACTTTGTTTCAAATTCCACACCCACAACTCCAACAGGTTTGCAACAGTGGTGTGCACCCCCTTCCCCCTGCATGCACGCCTGCATACCCACACAAACACTCACATATCACAACTGCCAACCCTCTCTCCTTCCCTCCTTCCTTTCTTCCCCTCTCTCTCTCCCTCCTTCCCTGCCTCCCTCTCTCCCTTCTTCCTTTCTTCCATGCCAGGAACTTGGACAGAAATATAAATAAGACCCTTTCTCAAGGAGCCCTAGGTCTAACCAGAAAGACAAACGTGTAAGCAGATAACTGCAAAAATGTGAGCATCATTTGTCTTAACTGAGAATATTATAAGAAGTGCTAAGCAAGGAGACTATAATCAATAAATCCTCTTAAACAGTGATCTCCATCACCCTGGTATTAAATGAAATACAGGGAGCAGAACACAGAGCATCACCCTCTGCATGGCCCTTAGACCCTAAACATATTCCAAACCCTGAGAAACAGTAGCATTATACTCCCAGGACCTGTACTGTAATTAGAGTCAGCTCCCCTTGGATCCGTACTAATTGTCCTTTACTTTGGGGTGGTAATTTTTAGCTACTCAAATAAACCCTATGTGTCTTGAGGGCAGGTACTCTCTCTGACAGCATTTAGAACTATTCTGGGCACAAAGTAGATGCTAAATACCTGATGCCCTTGGTGAAAGGGACATGTAGATAGACACTGGGTAATTTGTTTCTCTACAAAGATTTGTAGATCAGCAGATCTGGAGAGTACCCTGTAAAGCACAGCATTGCCTGCCTGATCACATTATTGATCCACTGCACAATCTATCTGATATTTTAGGGGTGTGGGGAGGTCCCTCACTGGAAGGCCACAGAAGAAGACAGTAGGTAAATGGTTTGGTAGTAAATTGCAGTAAACAAAAAGATGAATCTGAGACTTAGGCTCTGTGCATGATGCTCAGGACAGAGACAGACCTCAAACTCCTATTCTTTGCTACCTGGTCCTAACTCTTGGAAATGGATTTACACTAACATGCCATAAATCCAATCCCATCCTCACTTCCTTAAAAGGCTTCAATGGCCTCCCATTGTGCCCAAAATAAAACCTACCTCCTCACCTTGTGGTTTATAAGCCCTCATTCTAGCCCCTGCCTGCCTTGCCTATCTTAACGTATCCCCTCCCCTCAGTCTCATGCCCCAGCCACATTGACTTCCTGATGTTTTTCAAACATACCAAGCTCTTGCCTGCACTTAGGCCCTTTTGCACTTGCTTTTCCCTCTTCCTGCCTTCTGAATGGACGATTCCTTCTCATCCTTTAGATGTCAGCTCAAATATTTCCCTCCTCAGAGAAGCTCTTCTTCACCATCTTATCCAAAGTAACTCCCACTTCATTCCTATTACTTGTTAACAAACCAACCAGTTAATTTACTTCATAGCACTTTACATGCTCTGAAATTATCTTGCTTACTTGTTTCATTGTCTATTACTAGTTTTCCCTTCTAGAATATAAACCTGAGAACAGGAGTCAAATTTATCTTGCTATATCAACTGGCATACATTAAGCACTCAGATATTTTGAATGAATGAGTAAATGAGAATTAGGAAAGTATGGTGGCAATAGTTCAGCAGGCATGAGTGAAGGTGAGAAGTATTAGTTCTTTCACTATGAAGCCAGACAGTCGTTGTGTGGCATATGTCTTTGAATTCACTAGGATGTATCCAGGTGGCAATAGCATTACAGACAGAAAAGAAAGATGAGGGAGAACCTATGCTCCCTGCTGATGATTTAAAAAAAAAAAAAGCCAAAGAGAGCAAAATCTTGCTCGCTCCACTTGCACTTAGTTTAAATGCTATTGGCTTTAAAAGCAAAATTTCTTACTTCCAACAGAGTCCAAAGTCTGATTCTATGTCTCCCTAAGTGACACAATTCTTCATATACTGAACCCAGTTCTGGGATAACCTCATCAAGGACTCCATTCAAGCATACTTAAAATGTGCCATCCTTATGGTTTCTGAGGATCTGGCTCTATAATAAAATTGTGGTTGAGCTGCCTAAGAACCTGAACATTAAGGCAAAGCATATGCAAGAACCGGGTTCTTCCTCACAATACTCCACTTAGACATCTGCCCCTCCTATAAAGGGAAGTGTAATTAGGCATAGAGGAAACCCTTTGAAAAGTGCAGTTCAAAAGCTGAGGATGATTCAATGGCACCTTTAAACCTAATGCTGCTTGTTTTACTGGATTTGATCAATTAGGGCAGTTATCTTAACTACTTACTGATTCAGAGTCCCTGAACTTAGAAAAGCATGATAAAGAAAAGCAGAAAATAAAATCTGTCATCTTTGTTTTATGTTAGATATTTCCCATGGCACACTGGGCAAACACACAATCACAGCCTAAAAGCAACTCTATAAAATGCTGGGAAAGAGTGTCACTTACGCGGCATGATCCCTTGGCTCACCAGTTCTTCCCGAGTCCGGCGCTGCTGGAGTTTCAACTGCAGCACTGCAGGGCAGCAAAGAGACAGGAGAGATGAAAGGTAAACCGAGCGTCCCACCACAAAAGACACATTTTCAAATGCAAAGAAAGTCTCCAAAGAGAATGGTGTAGTATAAAAGACTATAGTTGTGACTGTCTGTAATTGCAGAAGTGGCCTGATACAGCAGGGTTTCCGTATTCTGCTGTGGGCGGCGAGAGGAAGTTGCGAAGGGTCTTGCAGGGCGATAACAATCCACAAAGTACCAAAGTCTTGCCTCTTGCTCAAAATCTCCTACAACACTGTGTCCTCTCCCTAAGACTGAAGAAAAAAAAAAAAAAAAGAAAAGAAAAAACACTAATTCTTAACTCAAAGACAATCATAATGTGGGCCACGATCCAAGAGAAAAGGCTTTCTAGATGCCCTACACTTCCTTCCTGGTAGCAAATGTTTACTACCTTAAGTGTAGTGAATGATACAGCTACTCACACAGATCAGGAAGTACTAGTTACTTGTAAAATCTTTTCTGTTGTATCTAAAAATTGTACCTGTTTTCAAAAAGCAATGCATTTCTCTACGTGAGTAAATAGTTTACCATTAATATACCTCTTTTCTTCCTCTTACTCCTTTAAGAGCCTTTTTTGTTGCTGTTGAGGTGAAACAATCAGCTAGATGAGTCAAAGTGCATCCGGACGAGGGGAGGGTGAAGGGTGTTTCTCCTGTTTCCACTCCACCAGCACTACTTGATTAAACAACTTAATAGGGATTTTTTAAAATTAAAAATCAATTTCTCTATTTCAAATGCCAATGAAACCTAAAGGGTGTTACAACTACACATCATGCACAATGACAATGGCACAGCCTGCATTCAGGGGCTGAGACAAACGTTCAAAGAAGGAGGTTTAAGAGGCTCCAATGGGCCAAGGAAAGTCCCCTGCATGATAAGTCTTCATTAGTAGGGGCCTTGCTAACCACATCTGAGGGGCATCTGCATCTACTGGGAATCACACCATCCTAATACTTGCCTATTCCAGCAACACAACAGTTTTTAAGAAGACCTCCAAGAATGGTGGAACCATAACTAGGCTCCTCCTGCCTACATCAACTCAGTAGATCCAAGAGAACTCATCTTTCTCTCACAAACCTAATCCATTTCCCATCCTACTTATCTTTTTAATGGTATCACTGTCTTCCCCAGTACTAATATGAAATTCATCCTAATTAAGGTTGTCCAGCTAATTTTCCTCAAGCATCACATACCTTCCCACTTCTGGACCTCTTCTCGTGTATTCACTTCACCGGAAAACGCCTACTCTTCATCTGACCTTCCCAACTCGCTCCATGGCACACAGAATTACTCTAGCCCTCCTGTGAACTACCTTTTTTCTATTATAGCACTCTGTCAGACTGTTCTGAGTGCTTTCATGTTGTAACTCATTTACTCTTCAGAACATCCCAACAGAGAGAGAAAGATATTATTAATCCTATTTTACAGATAAAGAAAGTGAGGCCTAGAGGAATTAAGTAATTGCCTAAAGTTATCCCACTAATAAGAGGTAGAGCAAGGATTTGAAACCAGGCATAGTGACTCCAGAACCTGGACTCCTTAGTCCTCTGTCCTGGGGCCTTCGAGAGGCCTACTGAGTAAGGACATGGAAAATGATCACCTGGGTTCGTTCTCTGGTGAGATACACAAGGGGCTGACAAAAGGGATGGCTCAGACCAGGGTCAAAGGACTTCGGGTGTTCAACTTCAGTGAAATAAATTTAAATTAATCTAAGAACTTGATTTTAAAATAAATTATGACTGGGCAGTAGCAATAACATGTGTCAGGTCCTGCGTTAAGTGATTGGCATGCTTTTAACTCAGCCTCAAAAAACAAACAAAACTATGAAGAGAGTACAATTATCATCTCCATTTCGGCAGATGAGAAAATTGAGGCTCAGACATTAAATAATTTGCACATCTCGAAAATGCTGGGGCTACTAGGATTCATACCCAGATCTCTGTGACTCTAATGTGTGGACACTAAATACTACACAATATGCCTATTTTTTCAGGAAAGCAAGAGTAGGATCAAGTGTAAGCAGAAGAAAAGGGCAACTATTTGTCATCTTTTATTTTGTTTTTAAGGCTCAGTGTAAGATGAGCTATTAGAAAATGATTCAGTATAACAAACTAATTTGATTTCAGAGAGTAGGAAAACTTATACTATTTGATATTCCTAAGCACGTCAAAGAAACAATAATTAATGAAAGCAATGGTTGTTATCCAAGAATAATTTTGGAATATCAATCAGTGGCCCTCCTAAGTACAATCATATACAGATAGAGCCATAAGGGATATTACACAAACTTCTTGACTACAAAACTCCTTGTTCCATGAAAACAAAAATTTAAGTCTATGAAAGCTAACACATTTGTTCTGTAATAAATATCTGATTCAAGTACTTTATCAGAGCACAGTAGAGGCCTACTCAACTTATGTTTATAGTTCTGTTCAAAGAGGAAAGTTTACCTAGTAAATCTTTTCCATCTTTAAAATGAAATGAAATTAAAGTTCAATTATCTGAAAATTCCATCTTATCCCTCCCAGCTGTTATTAACTCTGTGCTTACTGAAAATGTGCCCAAGTTCCCCATTCAAATAATAAAATTTACCCTGTTATCAGTATTACTTTGGGTATTGCTACAACTTGATAACTTGATTGTAGGTATGTATTGTTTTATATATTGCATAATCCTTTCCTGCTACCTGCAATAACATTTATAAGGAGGGAAAAACAGACTGAAGCAGTAAACTCAGAATTATGGCAGTCAATCTATACTTCATTTTATTTTTTAATTTATGTGCTTGGCTGTGTATATGTGTGTATATATGTATACATAGAAAGAAAGTGATCCTATCTATGAAGAAATGGCTGTTTACATGAGTCTTCCCTTTCCTTAGTCTGTCTTCATACCTCTTAATTCTAAGTACTCAAAATCAAGTACTTTTACCTTCCTATCTATGAAGAAATGGCTGTTTACATGAGTCTTCCCTTTCCTTAGTCTATCTTCATACCTCTTAATTCTAAGCACTTGAAATCAAGTACCTTTACATTTCCAGACCTCAGGGACTATTCCTCTTAGATTAATTTAAAAATTGTTAGAATCAGTAGACCATTAGAATCATGGGATCATCAGAATCATTAGAGTTACTGAATAATTCACTTTCAATAAAAACCACAAGTGTCCTATATTTTGTATTCACTGTGAAGGTACCCAACTCAGGTGTATACTCCAGGGCCATAAATTTCATGTACATCCATTCTCACCAAGAAATACCTAAAATCAGTTCAAATGATTATTTTCATGGACACATATAGACCAGGCAGATTCAACAGAAAAGCAATCTGACATAGTCTCTATTTTATTGTACATCATAATTAGATTATCTCTCTACTCTCCAAGACAATAAAAATTAAACAAAAATAGCTACTTGTACCCAAGCATGAGTCTTTATACCTTCACTGTGATTGAATTCCACACACTTTAACATATCATCTGTCTCTAAATGAGCCTGTGCAAGCAGCCTATATATAGATGAACAAATGTCTTTAAAGTTGACAGATGATGAATCAACTGAGTTGCCTGCCAGAAAAGAGCTGGAATAAAGAGAAAAGAACCTGACCCATAAAATGGGAAACCCTAGGTTTTCCACTCTCCATGGAAATAAGCAAGTTTCCCACTTGCCTCAAACAAAGGCAATCAATTTGAACAATTTGGACAACTGGCTTCTTGGGAAATGAAAGCCCAGCAGTGAGCTTAATATATTAATTATTAATTATTAATTAACAATTAATTTCTGTAAGACCATGAAAACATGTTGATGGCATTCAAGACATTAATGCCTAAGAACAGAACACATCAAACAATTGTGTCAATCAGGATTCACAAAGGAAAGGAAGAAAAAAAAGAAGTGAGGTATTCTCAAGTCCAGTTCTGTGGCTCCTACTGGTCCCCAGTGCTGGATTTCACTGGAAAGGGACAAGCGCAGGTAGGCTGTTCCTACCTTATCCAATCATTGATTCCATCAAAGTTTCTAGAATAGAGAGATAAAATATAAGATTTCAAGCAAGTAGAAAAGAATGGGAAGGGAGTTAGTGTGGGAATGACAGCATAGTGAAAGAGCAAAAACCCGACTTCTGCATCCTCCTACTCTGCTCAGTAAGCCCTCTGAAGGAAGACTCAGACTACAGAGACATTCCATTAACTCAGCCCTAACTCAAGAGACTGACAAGTATTTTTCTGACTTCTTTAAATTTGGATATGTAACTTTAAATCAAAACTAATCAAATAACAAGGGATTTAGCCACAGCTTTTCAGAATATTTAGAAATTTTTAGAAAAGTCTCTAAAACACACTTGTGACAATTAAGGGGAATATTCCTTGACTAGAAATTATATTCTAGTAAAAAAGTAAAGTGCTATATTAGAAAAACCAATGAGTTTTACATGCTTGAGGAGACCAAAAAGCAAACAAGTCTCAAATATCTTTCCTAAGATTTGGCTCTAAGTGATGGATGCTCTCATACTTTGGAGGAAGAAATTGCTACCCAGAAACAATCAATTGAAACACTTGTCTGATTGGAGAAAAGTTTGAAAGAATCCATTTTCAAAAGAATTAAAAGTGACCCTCACACTAAAATATTATAATCAAAAGCCCAATGTACTAGAAAAGAAATAAGTGGTGTCATTTCTGGCATTCCTAACATACAAGTAACACAAGAGGACAGCCACATTTGATTTTAATTAAGCTGCATGGTGTTCTTTTGTTGTTTTAAGAGAAGTAAGCCTTTATTTCTTCATTTCACAAATAAAGTTGGCTGAGTTGGCTGCTTTTTGGTGACTAGTCAAAGAGACCAAATTGCATATCCTCATCCAATTCCTCTGACTTTGTTTCAACCTTGGTTGATGCTGTAGGAGAGGAAGCCACAGTGCAGATGGGTCAGCCAAGAAGGCCTTGACCTTTTCAGCAAAGTGTGACGGTATAATCAGTCTCCACAGACAAAGCCAGGACTCGTTTGTACCCAATGATGATTGAATGGGGTACTGATGCATCAGTTGGGTAACCAATCTGCAGACATATGCAGGCAACATGCAGACACCCTCCAGGAAGTGAGAGTGCAGAGTTTCCTCTGTGATATAAAGTACTTCAGAGTTACAGATATTGCTGTTGTCAAACACCTGCTGGATGATCAACCTAAAGGAGAAGAAGATGTTCAGCATGTTCAGCAGTGTGGCTTCACTGGCCCCTAATTTGTGTCCAATCTTAATCAGCTCCATGTCACTAAGGATCTTGATGGTGCCCCTGGAGATCTTAGTGTTGATGCTGACAGCCTGGAAGAAGGAGGTCTTCTCAGGCCCCAAAGCAGTGTTCTGGGTGCACATAGTGCCTTTGTGGGGCAATGGTACCAGCATGGGCAGCAGCTGTCATCATGTTGGCCAGCAGCATGTCCCTGATCTCAGTGAGATCCTCCTTGGTGAGCACAAAGCCCACATTACCCCACATATGAGACGACAGTTTCTCCAGGGCCAGGTTGTTTTCCAGATGGCCTTGTGCATCATGGTGTTCCTGCCCATTCATACCACAGCCATCTCCCGGAAGGACATGCAGATCCGCTGCATCTGCTTGGAGCCCACAGTCTGTTCTCACAATGAAGCATTTTGGATAATCATCCAAAAGTTGGATGCTATTAAGGAAGAAGATGGACTTCCTGGTCACCCTGTCTTCCTGGGCATCACAGTGGTGTGTCAGGGATCACCATGCAGGCTTCAATGATGATATCACTCTCACAAGGACACGTGGCGAAAGAGCGCTGTATGATGGTTTTTAAATGATATAGAATAATGAGAATTTGAATTTATCCTCTCAAGAATCACAATTTACCTCACTCTCAATAATGAGTAGATCAAGGAAGAAAATCAATGAGAATACAGAAACCTGAACAATTCTAGACCTAAAAGAGATCTATAGAACACAATAGCCAACTATAATAGAATACACATGCTTCTCAAGTGCACAATAAACATTCTCCAGGACAGATCATATGGCTGGTCATAAAACAAGTTCAAAGGATAAAAATCATACAAACCATATTCTCTGCTTGGCAATGGAATTAAATTAGAAATCATTTACACAGGAAAATTTGGGAAATTCACCAACAGTAGAAAGTTTTATTAATTTCTTAGAGCAGTTGTAGTTTTACAGAAAAAAAATGTAGAGAGTAGAGTTCAAGCACAGTTTTCTCAATTATTAACATTTTGCATTATTGCGGTAATTTTGCTATAATTCAGGAACCAATATTATTATAATTATATTATTAACTATAGTCCATAGTTCACATTAGGGTTCACTTTTTGTGTTGTACAATTCTATGGTAGTTTTTCTAAAACTTTTAATTCTGATAACATATATAAAATAAAGTTCCCCATTTAAATCACTTCGAAGTATACATTTCATTGGCATTAATTACTTTCTTAATGTTGTACTACCATCACCACTATCCATTACCAAACTTTTCCATCACTCCAAACAGAAACACTGTGCCAATTAAGCAGCACATCTCAATTCCTCACTCCCATCCCTGGTAACCTGTAGTGTGATTTCTGACTCTATGAATTTGCATATTCCAACTATTTCCTATAAGTGAGATCATACAGTATTTGTCCTTTTGTGTCTGGCTTATTTCACTCCACATGATGTCTTCAAGGTCATCCATGTTGTAGCAACATTAGATCTTCATTCCTTTTTATTTCTGAATAATATTCCACTGTATGAATATGCCACATTTTGTTCATTCATTCATCTGTTGACAGACTCTTGGGTTGCTTCCACCTTTAGCCAATTGTGAATAATGCTATTCTGAACATCAGTGTGCAACTATCTATTCATGTTCCAGTTTTCAGTTCTTTTGGGTATTTACCTAGATGTGGAATTGCTGAGTCATATGGTAGCTCTATGTTTAACTTGTTGAGGAACCACCAAACCTTTCCAAAGTGGCCACACCATTTTATAATCCCACCAACAATATACAAGGGTTCTGTTCTAGTTTGCTAATGCTGCCAGAAGGCAAAACACCAGAAATGGATTGGCTTTTATAAAAGGGGGTTTATTTGGTTTCACATTTGCAGTCTTAAGGCCATAAGGTGTCCAAGGTAATGCATCAACAGTCAGGTACCTTCACTGGAGGATGGCCAATGGCATCCGGAAAACCTCTGTTAGCTGGGAAGGCAAGTGGCCAGTGTCTGCTCCAAGTTCTGGTTTCAAAATGGTTTCTCCCAGGATGTTCCTCTCTAGGCTTCAACTCCTCAAAAATGTCACTCTTAGTTGCTCTTGGGGCATTTGTCCTCTCTTAGCTTCTCTGGAGCAAAAGCCTGCTTCCAAAATGTCTGTGTAAGCTGAAGCTCCTCTCTCAGTTCCAGTGCATTCTTCAAAGTGTCCCTCTTGGCTGTAGCTCCTCTTCAAAATATCACTCACAGCTGCACTGAGTTCCCTCTGTCCGTCAGCTCATTTATACGGCTCCAGTGACTCAACTTAGACCCACCCCGAATGGGCGGAGCAATACCTCCATGGAAATTATCCAATCAGAGTCATCACCCACAGTTGGGTGGGGTGCATTCCAAAGAAACACTCAAAGAATTACAATCTAATCAACACTGATAGGTCTGCCCACACAAGATTACATCAAAGATAATGGCGTCTGGAGGGACATAACACATGCAAACTGGCACAGGTTCCTATTTCTCCACATCCTCATCTACACTTGTTATTATCTGTTTTTCTAATAGTGGCCATTCTAGTGGGTGTGAAATGGCATCTTATTGTGGTTTTGATTTGCATTTCCCTAGTGATTAATGATGTTGAACATCTTTTCATGTACTTATGAACATTTGTATATCTTCTTGGAAAAATGTCATTTCAGATACTTTGCCCGTTTTTTTATTGAGTTGTTTGTCTTTCTGATGTTGAGTTGCAGAAGTTCTTTATAAACTCTGGATATTAAACCCCTATCAGATATAGGGTTTCCAACTATTTTCTCCCATTCTATAGATTGTCTTCTCACTTCCTTGTAAACTACTTTGATGCATAAAAGTTTTGAATTTTGATAAAGTCAAATTTATCTATTTTTTCTTTCATTGCTTGTGCTTTTGGTATAAAGTCTAAGAATTCACTGCCTAATAGAAGGTCCTGAAGCTTTCCTTTTAGGAATTTTATAGTATTCGCTCTTATATTTATGTCTATGGTCCACTTTGAGTTAACTTTTTTTTTTTTTAATAAATAACCTTTTTATTTTAGAATAATTTAGATTTACAGAATAGTTGCAAATACAGTACAGAGTTCCCATATACCCCATTCTCAGATTCCCATATTGTTGACATCTCATATTATGTAGTGTAATTTTGTCACAATTAATGAACATTGATACATTATTATTTACTAATAATATAAAAATATTATTCAGCTGTCCTTAGTTTTGACCTAATGTACTTGATCTGTTCCAGGATCCCATTTTGGATGTCATCTTACATTTAGTCATCGTGTCTCCTTATGCGTCTCTTGGCTGTGGCAGTTTTTGAGACTTTTCTTGACCTTGAAACAGTTTTGAGCATTAATGGTCAGACATTTTGTAGAATGTCCCTCAATTGGGATTTTTAAAATTGAGAAATAATACACATACCATAAAATTCACGATTTTAAAGTGTACCATTCAGGCTTTTTGCATATTCGCAGTGTTGTGCAATCATCAGCACTGTCTAATCCCAGAATATTTTATCACACCGGAAAGAAACCGTGTACTCAGGAGCAGTCACTCCCCATTCTCTCATCCCCTCAGCCACTAGCAACCCCTAATCTACTTTCTGTTCCCATGGATTCGCCTATTCTGGACATTTCATATAGATGAAATCATATACTACGTAGTCTTTGTGACTGGCTTCTTTAATTTAGCATAATGTTTTCGAGTTCATCATGTTGTAGTGTATATTAGTACTTCATTTCTTTTTATGGCTAAATAAGACTCCATTTTGTTTATTCATCAGTTGATGGACATTTGGGTTGTTTCCACTTTTAGGCTATTATGAATCATGCTGATATGAATATTTATGTCCAAGTTTTTGTGTGAATATATGTTTTTAATTCTCTTGGGTGTATGCATAGATGCACAATTGCTGGGTCACATGACAACTCCATGTTTAACTTTTTGAGAAATTGTCAAGCTGTTTTCCAAAGTGGCTGTACCATTTTCCATTCCCACCAGCAATACACGAGGGTTCCAATTTCTCACATCCTCGCCATCCTAGTGGGTGTAAGGTGGCATCTCATTGTGGTTTTGATTTGCATTTTCCTAACAATTAATGATGTTGAGCATCTTTTCCTGTAATCATTGGTCATTTGTATATTTTCTTTGGAGAATTGTCTGCTCAAATCTTTTGCCTATTTAAAAATTGGGTTATTTGTCTTTTGATTTTTGAGTGTTCTGGACACCAGACCCTTATCAGATAAATGATTTGCAAGTATTTTCTTCCATTTTGTGGCTTGCCTTTTCACTTTCTTGATGGTGTCCTTTGTGGCACAAAATTTTCAATTTTGATGAAGACCAATTTATCATTTTTTCTTTGGTTGTTTATGCTTTTAAGTGTCACATGTAAGAAACTGTTGCTTAATCCAAAGTAACAAAGATTTATACCTATGTTTTCTTCTAAGAGTTTTATAGTTTTAGCTCTTACATTTAGATCTTTGATCCATTTTGACTTAATTTTTGAATATGGTTTGAAGTAGTGGGGTCCAACTTCATTTATTTCCTGGCTGTGGATATCTAGTTGTCCTACTACAGTTTTTTAAACTTCGGTTGGGATTTGTCTGATGTTTTTCTCATGTTTATATTGGGGCCATGGTTTTGGGGATAGAAGAGCACAGAAGTAAAGTGCCATTCTCATGACATCTTATCTTTAATTTAGCATAATGTTTTTGAGTTCATCCATGTTGTAGTGTGTATTAGTACTTCATTTCTTTTTATGGCTAAATAAGACTCCATTTTGTTTGTTAATCAGTTGATGGACATTTGGGTTGTTTCCACTTTTAGGCTATTATGAATCATGCTGATATGAATATTTATGTCCAAGCTTTTGTGTGAATATATGCTTTTAATTCTCTTGGGTATATGCACAGATGCACAATTGCTGGGTCACATGACAACTCTATGTTTAACTTTTTTGAGAAATTGTCAAACTGTTTTCCAAAGCAGCTGTACATCAAGGGTACATGCTACCACCATGACTTATCTCTGATGTTGTTAACCTTGATCACCTGGCTAAGGTGGTGTCTGTCAGGTTTCTCCCCTGAGTTAACTTTTATATATTGTGTGAGGTAGGGCTCCACTTTCATTCTTTTGCACATTTTGCATGTGGACATCCAGTTTCTTAAGCACCATTTGTTGAAGAAACTATTTTCTTCTCATTGAGTAAATTTGGCACCCTTGTAAAATATCAACTGGCTTAGATGTGAGGGAAAGCAATAGAAATTGAATAACACATTCTTAAATAATCAGTGGTCAAAGAAAAAATAATAAAGTATTTTGAATTGAATAACATATGAAAATTCATGGGATGCAGTTAAAGCAGTGCTTGGACATTCATAGATTTTAATACCTATATTAGAAAAGTAGAAAGATCTCAAATCAATACTCTATGCCTTTACCTTAAGAAGCTAGAAAAAGAGCAAACTAAACCCCAGGCAAGTAGAAGAAAGGAAATAACAATGATTAAAGTGAAAAACAATGATATAGAAAACAGAAAAAACAAAACAGAGAAAATCAATAAAACCAAAAGTTTATCAAGAAAATTGATAAATCTTTAGCCAGACTGATCAAGAAAAAGAGAAAACACAGATCACAAGAATGAGAAATGTTAAGAAGAGACATTACTGCTAACCCTACAGAAATTACAAAGGATGGTAAGAGAAACTATATGTCATTAAGTTAGATATCTTAGATGAAATGGACAGATTTCTATAAAGGCGCAAATTACCAAAACTGACTGAAGAAGAAATGGAAAATCTGATTAGACCTATAAACAAGTAAAGAGGTTGAATTAGTAATTTAAAATCTTCCTACAAACAAAGCCCATGCCTAGATGACATCATTGGTGAAGTTACCAAACATTTAAGAGAAAAATTAGTTCTAGACCTTCTCAAACTTTTCCAGAAACAGAGGAAGAGAGAACACTGCCAAACTCATTCTATGAGGCTAGAATTACTCTGATACCAAAGGCAGACAAAGACATCATGAGAAAACTACAGATCAATATCCCTTATGAATACAGATACAAAAATCCTCAACAAAGTACTAGCAAATAGAAGCCAAGAATGGACCCATAACTTCTGTGTTCCTGTCCTTGTACTCTTTCCCTCATTCCAGTGATTCTTAACTTTTGCTTCACAATAAAATCATCTGGGAAGCTTTTTAATTGGCCTGTGTTCTAGTTTGCTAATGCTGCCGGAATGCAAAACACCAGAGATGGATTGGCTTTTATAAAAGGGGGTTTATTTGGTTACACAGTTACAGTCTTAAGGCCATAAAGTGTCCCAGGTAACACATCAGCAATTGGGTACCATCACTGGAGGATGGCCAATGGTGTCCGAAAAACCTCTGTTAGCTGGGAAAGCATGTGGCTGGCGTCTGCTCCAAAGTTCTGGTTTCAAAATGGCTTCCTTCCAGGACGTTCCTCTCTAGGCTGCAGTTCCCCAAAAATGTCACTCTTAGTTGCACTTGGGGTATTTGTCCTCTCTTAGCTTCTCCAGAGCAATAGTCTGTTTCCAATGGCCATCTTCAAAATGTCTCTCATCTGCAGCCCCTGTGCTTTCTTCAAAGTGTCCCTCTTGGCTGTGGCTCCTCTTCAAAATGTCACTCACAGCTGCACTGAGTTCCCTCTGTCCGTCAGCTCATTTATATGGCTCCAGTGACTCAACTTAGACCCACCCCAAATAGGCGGAGCAACACCTCCATGGAAATTATCCAATCAGAGTCATCACCCACAGCTGGGTGGGGCACATCTCCAAAGAAACACTCAAAGAACTACAATCTAATCAACACTGATAATGTCTGCCCACACAAGATTACATCAAAGATAATGGCATTTGGGGGACACAATATATTCAAACTGGCACAGCCTGGAATTGGGTCAAGGTATCAGTAGTTTTAAAAAGCCTGCCAGATGATTCAGTGTAGCACCAGATTAAGAACCTCTGCCCTATTCAGTGCCACTTGAGCCTAACATCAAATCACTTTATATTAGGAAATTAAAGATGCTCCATCCATGGTTTTGATGCTAACTACAGATCATGTAAACTAAATTGTGCAAAACATTTAATGCACCAATAAATAATTAGTTTTTTTTCTGATGTTCCCAACTAACTGCATTAAGGCATGTCATCTTCTGATGTTTATTGAACAAATGTTAAAAATTTTGCTTTCAATTTAAGGTAAAAAGTTCAGAATGGGAGAGAACTTTTATTTTCTAATGTACTTCTTCTATAAAATTTATTTGTAATCTACCACTGAAGGTTTTTCAAGGGAAAAAAAAATGACTTAAAAGATAAGCCAGAGGCGGGGCAAGATGGCAGACTGGTGAGCTGTATGTTTTAGTTACTCCTCCAGGAAAGTAGGTAGAAAGCCAGGAACTGCGTGGACTGGACACCACAGAGTAATCTGACTTTGGGCATACTTCATACAACACTCATGAAAACGTGGAACTGCTGAGATCAGCGAAATCTGTAAGTTTTTGCGGCCAGGGGACCCGCGCCCCTCCCTGCCAGGCTCAGTCCCGGGGGAGGAGGGGCTGTCAGCTCCGGGAAGGAGAAGGGAGAACTGCAGTGGCTGCCCTTATCGGAAACTCATTCTACTGATTCAAACTCCAACCATAGACAGACTGAGACCAGACACCAGAGAATCTGAGAGCAGCCAGCCCAGCAGAGAGGAGACAGGCATAGAAAAAAAACAACACGAAAAACTCCAAAATAAAAGCGGAGGATTTTTGGAGTTCTGGTGAACATAGAAAGGGGAAGGGCCCTGAGGCGCATATGCAAATCCCTAAGAAAAGCTGATCTCTCTGCCCTGTGGACCTTTCCTTAATGGCCCTGGTTGCTTTGTCTCTTAGCATTTCAATAACCCATTAGATCTCTGAGGAGGGCCCGTTTTTTTTTTTTTTTTTTTTAATCCTTTTTTCTTTTTCTAAAACAATTACTCTAAGAAGCCCAATACAGAAAGCTTCAAAGACTTGCTATTTGGGCAGGTCAAGTCAAGAGCAGAACTAGGAGAGCTCTGAGACAAAACACAATAATCCAGTGGCTGAGAAAATTCACTAAACACCACAACTTCCCAAGAAAAGGGGGGTGTCCGCTCACAGCCATCATCCTGGTGGACAGGAAACACTCCTGCCCATCGCCAGCCCCATAGCCCAGAACTGCCCCAGACAACCCAGTGTGACGGAAGTGCTTCAAATAACAGGCACACACCACAAAACTGGGCGTGGACATTAGCCTTCCCTGCAACCTCAGCTGATTGTCCCAGAGTTCGGAAGGTAGAGCAGTGTGAATTAACAAAGCCCCATTCAGCCATCATTTCAGCAGACTGGGAGCCTCCCTACACAGCCCAGCAGCCCAGAACTGCCCTGGGGGGACGGCACTCACCTGTGACATAGCACAGCTATCCCTCAACAGAGGACCCGGGGTGCACGGCCTGGAAGAGGGGCCCACTTGCAAGTCTCAGGAGCCATACGCCAATACCAAGGACTTGTGGGTCAGTGGCAGAGACAAACTGTGCCGGGACTGAACTGAAGGATTAGACTATTGCAGCAGCTTTAAAACTCTAGGATCACCAGGGAGATTTGATTGTTAGAGCCACCTCCCCCCTCCCTGACTGCCCAGAAACACGCCCCATACACAGGGCAGGCAACACCAACTACACACGCAAGCTTGGTACACCAATTGAACCCCACAAGACTCACTCCCCCACTCACCAAAAAGGCTAAGCAGGGGAGAACTGGCTTGTGGAGAACAGGTGGCTCGTGGACGCCACCTGCTGGTTAGTTAGAGAAAGTGTACTCCACGAAGCTGTAGATCTGATAAATTAGAGATAAGGACTTCAATTGGTCTACAAATCCTAAAAGAACCCTATCAAGTTCAGCAAATGCCACGAGGCCAAAAACAACAGAAAATTATAAAGCATATGAAAAAACCAGACGATATGGATAACCCAAGCCCAAGCACCCAAATCAAAAGACCAGAAGAGAAACAGCACCTAGAGCAGCTACTCAAAGAACTAAAGATGAACAATGAGACCATAGTACGGGAGATAAAGGAAATCAAGAAGACCCTAGAAGAGCATAAAGACATTGCAAGACTAAATAAAAAAATGGATGATCTTATGGAAATTAAAGAAACTGTTGACCAAATTAAAAATATTCTGGACACTCATAGTACAAGACTAGAGGAAGTTGAACAACAAATCAGTGACCTCGAAGATGACAGAAGGGAAAATGAAAGCATAAAAGAAAGAATGGGGAAAAAAATTGAAAAAATCGAAAAGGACCTCAGGGATATGATAGATAATATGAAACGTCCAAATATAAGACTCATTGGTGTCCCAGAAGGGGAAGAAAAGGGTAAAGGTCTAGGAAGAGTATTCAAAGAAATTGTTGGGGAAAACTTCCCAAATCTTCTAAACAACATAAATACACAAATCATAAATGCTCAGCGAACTCCAAATAGAATAAATCCAAATCAACCCACTCCGAGACATATACTGATCACACTATCAAACACAGAAGAGAAGGAGCAAGTTCTGAAAGCAGCAAGAGAAAAGCAATTCACCACATACAAAGGAAACAGCATAAGACTAAGTAGTGACTACTCAGAAGCCACCATGGAGGCGAGAAGGCAGTGGCACGATATATTTAAAATTCTGAGTGAGAAAAATTTCCAGCCAAGAATACTTTATCCAGCAAAGCTCTCCTTCAAATTCGAGGGAGAGCTTAAATTTTTCACAGACAAACAAATGCTGAGAGAATTTGCTAACAAGAGACCTGCCCTACTGGAGATACTCAAGGGAGCCCTACAGACAGAGAAACAAAGAAAGGACAGAGAGACTTGGAGAAAGGTTCAGTAGTAAAGAGATTCAGTATGGGTACAATAAAGGATATTAATAGACAGAGGGGAAAAATATGACAAACATAAACCAAAGGATAAGATGGCTGATTCAAGAAATGCCTTCACGGTTATAACGTTGAATGTAAATGGATTAAACTCCCCAATTAAAAGATATACATTCGCAGAATGGATCAAAAAAAATGAACCATCAATATGTTGCATACAAGAGACTCATCTTAGACACAGGGACACAAAGAAACTGAAAGTGAAAGGATGGAAAAAAATATTTCATGCAAGCTACAGCCAAAAGAAAGCAGGTGTAGCAATATTAATCTCAGATAAAAAAGACTTCAAATGCAGGGATGTTTTGAGAGACAAAGAAGGCCACTACGTACTAATAAAAGGGGCAATTCAGCAAGAAGAAATAACAATCGTAAATGTCTATGCACCCAACCAAGGTGCCACAAAATACATGAGAGAAACACTGGCAAAACTAAAGGAAGCAATTGATGTTTCCACAATAATTGTGGGAGACTTCAACCCATCACTCTCTCCTATAGATAGATCAACCAGACAGAAGACCAGTAAGGAAATTGAAAACCTAAACAATCTGATAAATGAATTAGATTTAACAGACATATACAGGACATTACATCCCAAATCACCAGGATACACATACTTTTCTAGTGCTCATGGAACTTTCTCCAGAATAGATCATATGCTGGGACATAAAACAAGCCTCAATAAATTTAAAAAGTTTGAAATTATTCAAAGCACATTCTCTGACCACAATGGAATACAATTAGAAGTCAATAACCATCAGAGACTTAGAAAATTCACAAATACCTGGAGGTTAAACAACACACTCCTAAACAATCAATGGGTTAAAGAAGAAATAGCAAGAGAAATTGCTAAATATATAGAGACGAATGAAAATGAGAACACAACATACCAAAACCTATGGGATGCAGCAAAAGCAGTGCTAAGGGGGAAATTTATAGCACTAAACGCATATATTAAAAAGGAAGAAAGAGCCAAAATCAAAGAACTAATGGATCAACTGAAGAAGCTAGAAAATGAACAGCAAACCAATCCTAAACCAAGTACAAGAAAAGAAATAACAAGGATTAAAGCAGAAATAAATGACATAGAGAACAAAAAAACAATAGAAAGGATAAATATCACCAAAAGTTGGTTCTTTGAGAAGATCAACAAGATTGACAAGCCCCTAGCTAGACTGGCAAAATCAAAAAGAGAGAAGACCCATAAAAACAAAATAATGAATGAAAAAGGTGACATAACTGCAGATCCTGAAGAAATTAAAAAAATTATAAGGGGATACTATGAACAACTGTATGGCAACAAACTGGATAATGTAGAGGAAATGGACAATTTCCTGGAAACATATGAACAACCTAGACTGACCAGAGAAGAAATAGAAGACCTCAACTAACCCATCACAAGCAAAGAGATCCAATCAGTCATCAAAAATCTTCCCACAAATAAATGCCCAGGGCCAGATGGCTTCACAGGGGCATTCTACCAAACTTTCCAGAAAGAACTGACACCAATCTTACTCAAACTCTTTCAAAACATTGAAGAAAATGGAACACTATCTAACTCATTTTATGAAGCTAACATCAATCTAATACCAAAACCAGGCAAAGATGTTACAAAAAAGGAAAACTACCGGCCAATCTCCCTAATGAATATAGATGCAAAAATCCTCAACAAAATACTTGCAAATCGAATCCAAAGACACATTAAAAAAATCATACACCATGACCAAGTGGGGTTTATTCCAGGCATGCAAGGATGGTTCAACATAAGAAAATCAGTCAATGTATTACAACACATTAACAAGTCAAAAGGGAAAAATCAATTGATCATCTCAATAGATGCTGAAAAAGCATTTGACAAAATCCAACATCCCTTTTTGATAAAAACACTTCAAAAGGTAGGAATTGAAGGAAACTTCCTCAACATGATAAAGAGCATATATGAAAAACCCACAGCCAGCATAGTACTCAATGGAGAGAGACTGAAAGCCTTCCCTCTAAGATCAGGAACAAGACAAGGATGCCCGCTATCACCACTGTTATTCAACATTGTGCTGGAAGTGCTAGCCAGGGCAATCCGGCAAGACAAAGAAATAAAAGGCATCCAAATTGGAAAAGAACAAGTAAAACTGTCATTGTTTGCAGACGATACGATCTTATATCTAGAAAACCCTGAGAAATAGACGATACAGCTACTAGAGCTAATAAACAAATTTAGCAAAGTAGCGGGATACAAGGTTAATGCACATAAGTCAGTAATGTTTCTATATGCTAGAAATGAACAAACTGAAGAGACACTCAAGAAAAAGATATCATTTTCAATACAACTAAAAAAATCAAGTACCTAGGAATAAACTTAACCAAAGATGTAAAAGACCTATACAAAGAAAACTACATAACTCTACTAAAAGAAATAGAAGGGGACCTTAAAAGATGGAAAAATATTCCATGTTCATGGATAGGAAGTCTAAATGTCATTAAGATGTCAATTCTACCCAAACTCATCTACAGATTCAATGCAATCCCAATCAAAATTCCAACAACCTACTTTGCAGACTTGGAAAAGCTAGTTATCAAATTTATTTGGAAAGGGAAGATGCCTCGAATTGCTAAAGACACTCTAAAAAAGAAAAACGAACTGGGAGGACTTACACTCCCTGACTTTGAAGCTTATTATAAAGCCATAGTTGCCAAAACAGCATGGTACTGGCACAAAGATAGACATATAGATCAATGGAATCGAATTGAGAATTCGGAGATAGACCCTCAGATCTATGGCTGACTGATTTTTGATAAGGCCCCCAAAGTCGCTGAACTGAGTCATAATGGTCTTTTCAACAAATGGGGCTGGGAGAGTTGGATATCCATATCCAAAAGAATGAAAGAGGACCCCTACCTCACCCCCTACACAAAAATTAACTCAAAATGGACCAAAGATCTCAATATAAAAGAAAGTACCATAAAACTCCTAGAAGATAATGTAGGAAAACATCTTCAAGACCTTGTATTAGGCGGCCACTTCCTAGACTTTACACCCAAAGCACAAGCAACAAAAGAAAAAATAGATAAATGGGAACTCCTCAAGCTTAGAAGTTTCTGCACCTCAAAGGAATTTCTCAAAAAGGTAAAGAGGCAGCCAACTCAAAGGGAAAAAATTTTTGGAAACCATGTATCTGACAAAAGACTGATATCTTGCATATATAAAGAAATCCTACAACTCAATGACAATAGTACAGTCGGCCCAATTATAAAATGGGCAAAAGATATGAAAAGACAGTTCTCTGAAGAGGAAATACAAATGGCCAAGAAACACATGAAAAAATGTTCAGCTTCACTAGCTATTAGAGAGATGCAAATTAAGACCACAATGAGATACCATCTAACACCGGTTAGAATGGCTACCATTAAACAAACAGGAATCTACAAATGCTGGAGGGGATGTGGAGAAATTGGAACTCTTATTCACTGTTGGTGGGACTGTATAATGGTTCAGCCACTCTGGAAGTCAGTCTGGCAGTTCCTTAGAAAACTAGATATAGAGTTACCATTCGACCCAGCGATTGCACTTCTCGGTATATACCCGGAAGATCGGAAAGCAGTGACACGAACAGATATCTGCACGCCAATGTTCATAGCAGCATTATTCACAATTGCCAAAAGATGGAAACAACCCAAATGTCCTTCAACAGATGAGTGGATAAATAAAATGTGGTATATACACACGATGGAATACTACGCGGCAGTAAGAAGGAACGATGTCGTCAAACATATGACAACATGGATGAACCTTGAAGACATAATGCTAAGCGAAATAAGCCAGGCACAGAAAGAGAAATATTATACACTACCACTAATGTGAACTTTGAAAAATATAAAACAAATGGCTTATAATGTAGAATGTAGGGGAACTAGCAATAGAGAGCAATTAAGGAAGGGGGAACAATAATCCAAGAAGAACAGATAAGCTATTTAACGTTATGGGGATGCCCAGGAATGACTATGGTCTGTTAATTTCTGATGGATATAGTAGGAGCAAGTTCACAGAAATGTTGCTATATTAGGTAACTTTCTTGGGGTAAAGTCGGAACATGTTGGAAGTTAAGCAGTTATCTTAGGTTAGTTGTCTTTTTCTTACTCCCTTGTTATGGTCTCTTTGAAATGTTCTTTTATTGTATGTTTGTTTTCTTTTTAACTTTTTTTTCATACAGTTGACTTAAAAAAGAAGGGAAAGTTAAAAAAAAAACAAACAAGGAAAAAAAAAGATGCAGTGCCCCCTTGAGGAGCCTGTGGAGAATGCAGGGGTATTGGCCTACCCCACCTCCATGGTTGCTAACATGACCACAGACATAGGGGACTGGTGGTTTGATGGGTTGAGCCCTTTACCATAGGTTTTACCCTTGGGAAGACGGTTGCTGCAAAGGAGAGGCTAGGCCTCCCTATGGTTGTGCCTAAGAGCCTCCTCCCGAATGTCTCTTTGTTGCTCAGATGTGGCCCTGTCTCTCTAGCTAAGCCAACTTGAAAGGTGAAATCACTGCCCTCCCCCCTACGTGGGATCAGACACCCAGGGGAGTGAATCTCCCTGGCAACGTGGAATATGACTCCCGGGGAGGAATGTAGACCTGGCATCGTGGGACGGAGAACATCTTCTTGACCAAAAGGGGGGATGTGAAAGGAAATGAAATAAGCTTCAGTGGCAGAGAGAATCCAAAAGGAGCCGAGAGGTCACTCTGGTGGGCACTCTTACGCACACTTTAGACAACCCTTTTTAGGTTCTAAAGAATTGGGGTAGCTGGTGGTGGATACCTGAAACTATCAAACTACAACCCAGAACCCATGAATCTCGAAGACAGTTGTATAAAAATGCAGCTTATGAGGGGTGACAAGGGGATTGGGAAAGCCATAAGGACCACACTCCACTTTGTCTAGTTTATGGATGGATGAGTAGAAAAATAGGGGAAGGAAACAAACAGACAAAGGTACCCAGTGTTCTTTTTTACTTCAATTGCTCTTTTTCACTCTAATTATTATTCTTGTTATTCTTATGTGTGTGCTAATGAAGGTGTCAGGGATTGATTTGGGTGATGAATGTACAACTATGTAATGGTACTGTGAACAATCGAAAGTACGATTTGTTTTGTATGACTGCGTGGTATATGAATATATCTCAGTAAATTGAAGATTAAAAAAAAAAAAAAAGACATAATGCTGAGCAAAATAAGTCAGGCACAAAAAGAGACATATTGTATGTTACCACTAATGTGAATTCTGTGAAAAATGTACAATGTTTTATACTGTAGAATGTAGGGGACCTAGAGATACCAATTAGTGGAGGGGGAATGATAATCTAATAAGAACAGATAAACTATGGAGGGTAATCTCAATGTTATGGGAATGCTCAGGAATGATTATGGTTTGTAAACTTTCTTGGATATAGGAAGATCATGTTGGAAGCAATAGAGTTATTTTAGGTTTTTTTTTTCTCTTATTCCTTTGTTTTCTTAGGGGTTGTTAATTTTCTTGGGGTATGGTAGGAACATGTTGGAAGCAATGTAGTTATTTTAGATTATTTGTTTTTCTTACTCCTCTGTTTGGACATGGTTTATTAATTTTCTTGGGGTATGGTAGGAACATATTGGAAGCAAAGTAGTTATTTTAGGTTATTTGTTTTCCTTAATCCATTGCTTTGTTTGAAATGTTGTGGGGTTTTTTTGGTTGTTGTTTGCCTGTTTGTTTTTAATTTTTTGATAAACAAAGTTAAAAAATTGAAAAAAAATCAGTAGAAAAATGGGAGTAAAAACTAAATGACAAATAGGGTGGGATGGGGGGATGGTTTGGGTATTCTCTTTTCACTTTTATTTTTTATTCTTATTCTGATTCTTTCTGATGTAAAGAAAATGTTCAGAAATAGATTGTGGTGATGAACGCATAACTATATGATCATAGTGTGAACAGTTGATTGTATACCATGGATGACTGTATGGTTTGTGAATATATTTCAATAAAACTGAATTAAAAAAAAAAAAAAAAAAAAAGATAAGCCAAAGAACTATATAAAGGTGGGGGAATGGAGGAGTATAGGTACATAGTTTGTGTGTCCTATTGAAATTAAGTTGGTATCAAAGAAAAACAAGATGGTAATGGATTTAAGAGTTTAATTTTAAGCCCCACAGTAAACACAAAGAAATTATCAGAGAATATTACCATAGAAATGAAAAGTAGAGTATGGGTCAAGAGAAATGGGAGAAGGGGCAATGGGGAGTTAAGAAATGAGAGTAGGGTTGCTGTTTGAGGGGAAGGGAAATTTCTAGTAATGCATGGTGGGAAGGCGATAGCATCACAACATTCTAAATGTGATTAATCCCACTAATGGAACGCTAGGGAGGGGGTGGAATGGGAAGATTTAGGCTGTATATATGTTTCCACAATTGAGGGGAAAAAAAAAAAAAAAAAAAAAGACAGTCTAAATAGATGACAACTGAATGCCAAGGATGACCCTGGATGGGATCTGAGGATGGAGGAGAGGAGGCTCAAAGGGACACAGTTGAGACATAAGGAAAAGGAAATACAGAATGTAAGCTTTGTATCATTGTTGAATCTCTTGTACTTCTTAGATGTGCTTAATGGGATTGCATAAAGAATGTTCTTGTTCACGGGAATTGTATACGTGAATTATAGTGTTTGTTCAAGGATGTGTGCACTTGCTCTCATATTTTCAGAAGACAGAGCAATAGATGATGGATGCTAGACAGGGAGAGAGGGAGGGAGGGAGGGAAAGAAATAGCAGTCTGACAACATGTTAAAGTTAGTGGATCGGGGTATCGGGGGGAGGGTCAGGGAATGCTGGAGTTCTGTGTATGGGATTTGTATTGTTTTTGCAACTGTTCCTATAACTTTGAATTTATTTCAAAATAAAATGTAAAAAAAAGAAAAAAAAAGATAAGCCAATAGAGAAATAAAATCTCATATTTCTAGACTGACTTCTGTGGCTTTTCTGTCTAAATCCTAATGCATATGATATGATCATCTTCTAAATTCTGTTTGATATACAGCCTAGCACATTTATCCAATAAATATTAAATGTTACAAGTAATTTCAAATAGTACATTTTTTTAATTAAATTCAGCTTTATGGAAATACACTGACATACCAAATAGTATATTTTTACTGTAAGTAATGTTCCCTCTATAAATTCCCAAAGCCTGATCTGCTCATTATTGGTACTTTTTTTTTTCTCATTAACCTCCAGGTGCCAGTTCCGGACAATAAAAAAGTAAATACAACTCAATTCAGCAATAGACACCACTACCTCTGTCTTTAACCTGGTGAATGTGTTTTACTGGGAAGGTCGGAGAAGGAACAGATTGGGTTTTAGCCTTACATGGAACTTAGCTAATTAGAATACTCTTCCTTGGAGCAGTGAATTATACATGTTTTATTGGTATATTTTATACTTCAGTTTATCCTAAATGCCTGAAAAATCATTTAGTGACATCCAAATTGTAACACCACACTTCCTATCACTTAAAACCAAAGGCTATTCTGAACACTCATTAGTGTCATTCTCAGAATGTATGATTAGAAGTAGGTAAAGGGAGCCCCTAGGAGAAGGCGTTCCTGATGGTCTACACCTAGGTTACTGTGCCAGTTTGCTAATGCTGCCAGAATGCAAAACACCAGAAATGGATTGGCTTTTATAAAAGGAGGTTTATTTGGTTACACAGTTACAGTCTTAGGGCCATAAAGTGTTCAAGGTAATGCATCGACAATCAGATACCTTCACTGGAGGATGCCCAATGGTGTCTGGAAAACCTGTTAGCTGGGAAGGCATGTGGCTGGCGTCTACTCCAAGTTCTGGTTTCAAAATGGCTTTCTCCCAGGATGTTCCTCTCTAGGCCACAGTTCCTCTTCAAAATGTCCCTCTCAGTTGCTCTTGGGGTATTTTTCCTCTTTTAGCTTCTCTGGAGCAAGAGTCTGCTTTCAACAGCTGTCTTAAAACTGTCTCTCATCTGCAGCTCCTCTCTCAGCTCCTGTGCATTCTTCAAAGTGTCCCTCTTGGCTATAGCAAGCTCACTCATTCTGTCTAAGCTTATATAGTGCTCTAGTAAACTAATCAAGGCCCATGCAGAATGGACGGGGCCACATCTCCATGGAAATTATCCAATGAGAGATCTCGCCCACAGTTGAGTGACCACATCTCCAAGGAAACATCCAATCAAAAATCTCAACCCAATCAACACCAATGTGTTTCCTGCCCACACAAGACTGCATCAAAGATAATGGCATTTTGGGGGTCATAATACATCCAAACCAGCACAGTTACTTTCTAGTATCAGCACGAACAAATGGATTGGAAGTTGGAGTGCAAGAGAGCTCTCTCCATCCATCCATCCATCCATCCATCCATCCAACAAATATTCACTAAACAACTACTATGTGTCAGATCCTGTGCTAGATGCTAGATATATCTATGGTATCTACTGACATAATGCTTTCAGTCCCAATAGGGACTGAATCAGTGATCATAAATAAATAAGTTGCGATAAATGTTTTATAAGAAAAGAATAGATATTAGAAGGGTCAGACCCTGGAAATCAGAGTTTTTCCTCTTTTAAAATTCTCAGATAACTTACATTTCACATTTTCTCTTTACTACCATACAGTCAATTGTTTAGGTTATCAAAACTACTTGAAAAATGGAGCCTCAGGGGAAATTGTATAAAAATAAACAAGTAATAGGTCCATAGTTTCATTTACTCACTTGGCTCTTATTTGCTTAGTTGCTCTAGGTTTCATGCACTAGTTGGTTATCATATCTATTCTCCTCAAATCCATGCCGTACTCGGTTCTTCTTTAGTTCTTTGTCAAACTTTTCTTACTTTAGGCATTCATTTAAGAAATACTAGGGTCTTCTATATGCCAGACACTTTGCTGGTTGCTGGAGACAGAGTAGTGACCAGACGGACATAAACCCTGCCTTTGCAGGCATTTATAGTTTGGTGGAGGAATCAAACATCAAATAAATACTTTTAAGTGTGAAGAGTATTTTTAAAGAAAACATATTCAGACACCACATCCCAATTAAATGGTTTGATTGTCCTCATGATTCAATTCATGATGTCAAATATTCTTTGCATTCTCAAAGTCAGGACTGAGTGTTAGAGATACATGTCTGAATAAGACATGTTTCTCATCCTCATGGAATTCTTAAGTCTAATGGGAAAAAGAAATTCAAAATGAGTAATTACAACACTAAGAAAGACACTAAAAAAAGACTTAGAGGAGTGCAGTTTTAGCTAGCACACATGCCAAAAGTCCTTAAGAGACGCTGGCATATTAAAGTCATCTTATTTTACGTGTGATACACATGTGTGCATAAAAAGTAAAAAGAAATGTTGGTTTCTTAAAAATAATAAAAATTCAAACAGCTATATATTTTTAGGTCCTATGGAAGCACAAGGGTCTAGCCAAAATTGGAAGGGCGAGATAAAGAAAACAAAATCATTTCTATTCAGAGTAGGATAAGCAAATATATGAGAGAGGCCTTAAAAATATTTAATCCTCATGATTAGTTTGTACTAAAATTTCAAGTAATTCCCTGATATCAGTGCCAAGAAGTAATTCTCCTCTGGGACCATAGCTATAGCAATCTCCCACAACTGAGTTCTTTCCCGATACAGCCTAGAAATTTGTAAAAAGAGAGATGTCTGTTTATTCTTTTTCTTGGTTCCACTGCTGCTCCTAATTTTCAGTTCTCAATCCCTACCCTGACCTACAGCATCTCATGAAATTTTTTTTTCCTCTCCTGCTTCTTATATATAATTGCCTCAAGGTTTCTAAACTCTAAATTTCTCCTTTTTGGAGAAAAGGGACTTCTGGCTTATCTTGTTAAATATAAACAATAGCATGTAAAAGGAAGAATATATTCTGTAATGAGGACTACTCTTAACCAAAAAGGATTTACTGTCAACTCAACTATTAATTCTAGGGAAAGGGGCAAGTACTGCGTATCAGGTTGGTTATATGAGTATTTTATAAGCTCCAAGTGAATACAATATACCTATAGAATTGACCTTTAAGGGGAGACCAAAGAATATCAGAGAAAGAATCAGAAGACATGGGTTCCAGTTCTGACTCTATCACTACCTAATCAAGTCGCTTAACTTCTTTCAACCTCAGTTTGCTCACTATAATACAATTTGGAAAAATAATCCCTGCCCTTTGAAGCTCAAAAAAGATAATGTATGGAAAAAGTACTTTTTTAAAACAGTAACACAGTATGTAAATGTTTCCCTATAGGATTTTACATCAGCAGTAAGAATTGCTAGTAATATGGTACCATACCTTCAACAAGAATATTTTATTCTACAAAGCAAAGAGGACTTTTATCAAAACACTTTTATTTAAAATCACATCCCAAACTGTTCAAGGGAGAAAGGGGGAACAGGGTAACAGGGTGATTAAAAACAAAACAAAAAAAACAAAAAAAAACTATTTCCCTTTGGAAAACAGTTCTGAAACATATAGTCAGTGAAGAAGCACACTCTGTTCCCAGACTCCAGAGAATCTGATGAGTATAAAGAGCAAAGACTCAGAAAGGCGGAAGAATCAATATCCATTCATTAACAAAATTAAATATACAGTGGATGTTCTAAGCATATTCCTAAATTCCAAGATGCCAATAAAGAAGCAGTGGTTAAAGGACTCAGAAAGGTCCATTATCTTCTTTCAGGGAAAGAAGGAGCTGCTGAAATTCAGAACCATAGTGAAGTCAAAAGGGAAAAAGTGGAGGAGGGAAAAAAAAGGTAAATTCTGTCTGGGATCCTACTGCCCTACTGTCTAAAAATCCTGTGGCTAAATACAATTTGGTATCCTGAATTGGATCCTTGAAAAGAAAAAGGACATTAGAGGAAAATGAATGAAATCCAAATAAAGTCTGGAGTTTACTTAATAGTAATATACCAAAATGTATCATAGTTATGGAAGATGCTAATATTAGGAGCAACCTGGTAAAGGGCATATAGGAACTCCTTTCTGTGCAACTTTTTTGCAAATATAAATTTATTCTAAAATTAAAAAAAATTTAAAAACAGGGATTTGATTCTCTCTTCAGAAAGATTAATGAATCAATTACTGAAACAAAGCAAGGGTCAGCTCCTTCAAGTTGAAATGCTGCTATCTCTTGTACAGAAAGAAATTGCCAATTAATTCCTATAGTGACTAGTTATGAAGACCAAATAATAAAGGTCTTTGATAAATTCAAATTATAAAGTGATTTTTGGAATAAACTAATACAACTACCACAATGTTGTAATGTTGTAAATACTTGAAGAGAGGAAACCCTAATTTTGTTTAAAATCACAAATCCCCAAATCCCCAAACCCATCTATAAGTTTTCAAATTTGACTACATTTTATAAATGTTTAATTGGTCAATTCTTTCACAATTCCATAAATTCCTCTCCATCTATGCATAAAGTACATAAATACGCATTTACGTCTCTCAAATAATCTGTTGAGAAATCAGAAATCATACAAAAAATGATAAATATCATCTATTTAATCTGAATATTATCAAGGGTAAAGGTAGAGAGATGAAATTCCTTCCCGGATTGGTAAACCTGGGCTACTTAAATGTCTAACCTGACAATTTATGAAGGATAAACTCATGATGATCTGAACTAAGCTCTTAAAATTGCAAAATCAAAAGTCTGTATTCTTTGTTAATACTGATAAAATAGTAAAAAAAAAAAAAAACAATAATCTCTGCTGGAAGCTTTGCAAACATCATCTCATTTAATTCTCACGACAAAGTTATGTGGAAGACACTATTATACTATTTTGTAGATGAGGAAATTGAGGTTTAGAAAGAATAAACAGCTTGTTCAAGGTCATAGAGTAAAGAATAGAGCAGAGACTGGAACTCAGCTCTGAATCAAGAGCCTAACCCCTTAACCACTATTACGTGCTGTGCCTCTCTTTTTTCAAAAACCACACCAATCCTCCATGTTTTAAAATGACACTACATTAATAGTGCTATCAGTGTGGTGTGGCTGGAAAAAAAATGATTAGAGCTCTATATATTTATTAACTAGCGGAAAACTCAGGTGATTTCAGTGAAGAGTATTTGACGTGAATAATATACTAGAATCTGAAAACGCTCCTTATATTCAAATTCTAAAAGGAATACTCATAACAGGACAACAGTATTCATATCTACAGGTCATTCAAAGGGGCTCCTCCGGGAGACAGGAGGAAGTCTAGAAGGATGCAAGAGAACTTCACAATCTTATTTCCCATTTGTCTCTATGCAGGAACATGCGCTCTGCAAAAGCAAAAAGTGCCTGCTTCCTGGTACAACTTCCTCCCTGCATTCTGCCAGAAGTTCTCTCCTGGTACTAGGGAGATTCTTCATTCATTCATGCACTCATTCTTCATTCATTCATTCAATTAATAATATGCCAGGATCATGCTAAGTAATAAAGCAGTAAAATGAACAGATGAGGTCCCTGCCCTCGTAGAGTACATGTTCTAGGGGGAAAACACAGTAAATAACTTGTATATATTTTAATTTCAGGTTGTATATTATGTGGGAAAAAAATGCAGTGGAATAAGAAGACAGAGAGTGCTGGGAGTGGTAATTTTAGATAGATTAGACATGGAAGAGTGGACAGACGACTCCTACCCGGAGACCGAAATAATATGGTGAGCTATGAAAAAATCTGGAAGAAGAGTGTTCCAGGCAGTGGGAATAGCAAGTTCAAAGGACCAAAGGTGACAAAAGGCTTTGTCTTGAGAAGGAAACTACGAGATAAGAAATGAGGAATCCAAAGAGAGTCAAGAGGCTATCCTGGAGGTTTCTCTTATGCAAGCTCCAGCCAGACATCCTAATTGGCCACAGCATGCCATGCCCTTACCAAAAGTAGTCCCCAAATACCTAGGTCCCTACCTGATATTCTATAGAAGATGCACTGAGTTTTATCTTTCAGAACTTGAATCCACCAGAGTGTTCCTATGCCAGAAAAGTCCCAAAACCCAGAGCCAACAGCCTCTTTTAAGATCAACTATCAGATGTAGCCCCCTTCCCCATACTGTCAACACCCCCTTTTAATATGAACAAGTTAGAGTGCTCACTGCCTAGACACCCCTGAAGATGGAGAAAAAGAGACTGAGAGGAAGGAGTAGCAACAAACAAGATAAGATTGAACAAACGTCTATGAATACTGAAACTTTATATAATTATATATAAATTTTTGGATGTTGGGGTGTTGGAATGACTGGAACGAGGTAAATGACATGGTGGAACTGTAGCCTATAGCATCCCTTGGGATTTGCTCCATAGCTGCTCTTTGAATTGTGCCTTGACAGTCTTCACCTTTCTGTATATACCTTGTATTGCATAATAAGGAAAGACCTGAAATTGTGGAACTGTACCCCATAACAATTTTTGCAATTACCTTTATGACTCGTTGTTGAGCTGTACGAGAGATAACACCTTTCTGTATGTATGTTATATTTTACAATAATGGAAATGGCTGAAGTTGTGGAACTGTGACCCATGACATTCTTTGAGATTTGCGCTCTAATTGTGAAATCATACATTGAAAGTCATCATTGTTATGTATATATGTTAAAGTTCACAATTTAAAAAATGGAAAAAAAAGAAATGAGGAATCAAATATTTTGAACTCATACTTTATGGGTATGAGTTCACTGGGTTATTAGATGTGCTATCTACAGTAACTCAATAACTATTTGAGGTACATACTACCTCTATTTATAGATGAAGAAACTGAAGTTCAAAGAGATTCATGTCATCAGAGTCTCTTTCCTGGGAATCCACAAGGCAATGCTCAAACAACTCCATCATGTTAAGATAAGCATAATGTGCACTTGCACCAGATGCTTGAATGGGGTGGAGATAAATTGGGAATGTGCTTCCTTTAGATTGGCATGGCCATCTGAACAATCCCTTCCAAAGTTAAAGGTATCAGGAACAGCATTTTCCTTGCCACTTTAGTTCTGCACGTTCATCCAGAAACTGTGGGCAGCCTAGAATCACATTTGCTATTCCCTGCTAGTGTTAAGGGTGCTGACATTTTGCACCAAGCTTTGTTGAGGGCAGGTGACAGGTGAGCAGTTTCAAAATTTAGAACAGGGTAGTCATTCCTTAGCAAAGCAGAAGAAACAAAACATTTTTTTCCTTAAAACCTGATTAGAGTACTTTTCCCTTCTAATCTTTATGGACTTAAATACTGGGAAAAAAATTTTCTATCAAAGCTTTATTTATTATAAGCCTTTCTGATAGACTTTTACTATTTAGCCTATTAATATTCTTGAAATTAACTTTCAGTGTTTGTAGCGATAAATTACATTTCATTTAAGTAACATTTTTGAAAAAATACAAATAAAATTCTGATTAAAAATATAGTATTTTTGTTTTATTTTGTTTTAGGAAAGGATTAGGGAGCAGAGAGGTGATCAGAGATCAGAAATTTTGCCAAACAGGTTTTTAAAAAATATTTACGCACTCGCTTCGGCAGCACATATACTAAAATTGGAATGATACAGAGATTAGCATGGCCCCTGTGCAAGGATGACGTGCAAATTTGTGAAGCATTCTATATTTTAAAAATATATATATTTATAATTAGAAAATTCTTCAAATGTTTATGTGTAAAGTTCTCTATGGGAATTTAAGGAGAAAACCGTAAGTTCTTACCCTTAAATCCTAGATGATATATAACATATTAGTAATTTGTCTCAAAAATTAAAGAAATATTTAAAAATAAATTTTGGTAAAAGCAGCGGCAAAATTTTTCTTCTTCATGGAAGAATAAAATACAGAAAATTAAATTTCATGCAGTAAATGAGGTGTGAAAGGGATAGATCTACTAATTAAAACTACTGGAAAGAGTTAAAATTCTCAAGATCAAACACAAAAAGGAAAAACCAGCCCATTAAAATCCTATTTAACTACTACAGGATTCTCCCACCTCCACAGCCCTCAGGGGTAGTAAAGATCATCTCAAAAATCAATGAAGTATAACTGTAGGGAGTTCAGGTTGCTATAAGAACTGCAATTTTGTATTTCCTGAAGTTTGTGCGGTCGAATTTGCAAGTGGAACATTTCATTACTACAGGTTTTGCACAAAACTTTACGAAACAAACCTGCATTAAGTCAAAGCAGAACTGAAATCAATGCCTTTCCTGGCCACTTCAGGAATGGTTTCTATATATTTTTCTATCATAGATTCTTTTTATTTCTGACCCTTTCAATATGTACCATGGGTACATGGAGGGAGCACTCCAGCTCCAAAGCTAAAATAGAAATAGAATACAAAGTGATTAAATACCCAGCTACTACATACCACAATTTTCTAGCATAATTTTGAATGATGTAGAGGGTACCACACCTATCAGCAAACCCTAATTTAAAAAAATTTCCCAAATACTGGCTTACTGGCTTGTACTTTTCCTTCTCTGGCATTTTCAAATTGTCTTAGTATTAATGTTCTTTCTTAAGAGGTCTCATCCTAGTTTCTGAAAAACCAGTTAGACTTGTCAGACAAACTGTGTGATACACAAAATCAAGACCCCTTCTCCTCCAGCTCTTCTGCCTCTCCTGGACATGAAAATAGCTAGAACTACAGCAACAGCTGGGGATCACTGAACCAACAGAAATAGCTTAGGAGACTCCAATGATGTGTGAGTACAGGGAGGAGAGGCTTAGTATCAGATTACAAAATTCAAAAGGGCAACAGAAAGGGGGGTGGGAACAGTCAGTGAAATCAACCATAGCCAAACAGATGCACTCAAGCAAATGAAGGGAAAGATGACTGTAGCCTAACTAACTTGGTGCAGCACCCCTACCACCCCCCTGCCCCATTCTAGGATGCCTGGCCTAGTCAAATGTAATATTGTGGGTTTGGTTTGAATGAAAACAGGCTGTTGGTGGGAAGGAAAGGGAGTTGTGGCACCTCAAAGGCTAACCCTGGGTCTTCCTCAATCTGGAGGGAGGAAACACTTAAAGGAGGTAAGTCAGTTCTGGGGCTGTGCTAACAGAAAAATGAACGCCAAGATGGGATACAGGAAGGATGTGTGAGAATATATGCCAATCTCTAAGTGGACTCAGTGACCAACCCAGTTCCAAGGGATCCCCTCAACTAGGGAAGACCAAATGCCAAACGAAATGCAAGTTCTCAGGGCTGTTCTTGCCAGAGCACAGTCAGGCCTCCACTGCTCTGTAATCTGGCAGGCCTCAGAAGGTTGGCACAAGAATGCGCCATCTGCCTGGCCCACTGCCCAAGTGTGTTCAGCACATATCTGAATGCCCCATAAGTGCTATATACAGATCATCCCAGGGAGTACGCTTACATATCCTGGTCTATGACTTTAAGTCTGGTTAATACCAGGATCCCAGGGTACCCTCTTCATTCCCACACTTGCTAGGCTGTCATTTAGTATCATTAAGACCTCTCTTACCAAAGCATCTACTTTATAACTACTTATTCAGGACTGCAGTTTCAGATGGTTCCCCACCTGCAAGCCTGAACAGGAAGTGATTCGATTGCAGATAATTGTGACGGCAACTCTCTTTGGCAACAGTGTTTTGTAACTGTGAGGTTGCATGAACTTTAGCGGAACATTTTACTCGATATATCTAATGATTTACTAGAGAAGACTCCAGACTGACAGTTGAGCTCCACAAAAAGCCAACTAACCACACTAGCCTCTTGTAGAATAGCTTGCTTCTTTTCTAACCCATAAACCTGGCAGGGAAATATACTCATGCATATTTCCAAACTATACAGTTTTGACTAGGTAATTGTATTTGAAACAGGTTTTCTATAATGAGTCCCCAAACCTCATTACAGAATATTTTAAGTTAGTATCAATACTAAAATACTAACTTCTCAAGAAGAGTAGGAGATATACAAAAACAAATCCACTTAGAGAACAGACTAAATAGAGTTTAAACATTTTCTATTTATCACAGAGTTCATTTTAAGGCTGCATAACATCCAAGGAAGGTAAATGCTAACCACACAACTATGACTATATGTGACTATAATCATTTCTCAGTGTGTCCAGCCTAGGTAGGTGCATCTGTATCAACATATCTCTCATCAACCTTCTACAGAGTACAATATTTACATAAAATTTTAAAATATCATAAATATTTATAATCACTACGTACACATCTTGGTTTTAGGTACAAGGTGGGAATTAAGAAAGCAAATAACACTACATATTTACATAATACTTCACAAAGCTATTTTCACATATATTATTTCATTTGACCATGAATTAGGATGGCAGATGTGCCAGTTCAAATGTATTATGTCACCCCAAACGCCATTATCTTTGATATAATCTTATGTGGGCAGACTTATCAGTGTTAGATTCTAATTCTTTGAGTGTTTCCATGGAGACATGTCCCACCCAACTGTGGGTGATGACTCTGATTGGATAATTTCCATGGAGGTGTTACCCCACCCATTCAGGGTGGGTCTAAATTAAATCACTGGAGCCATATAAAAAAGCTGACAAACAGAAGGAACTCAGTGCAGCTGAGAGTGTCATTTTGAAGAGGAGCCATAGCCAAGAGGGACACTTTAAAGAACGCACAGAGCTGAAAGAGGAGCTGCAGCGTACAGAGACATTTTGGAGACAGCCTTTGCAAACAGACTTTTGCTCCAGAGAAGCTAAGAGACGAAAAATGACCCAAGAGCAACTGAGAGTGACATTTTGGAGAAAAGCTGAAGCCTAGAGAGGAACGTCCTGGGAGAAAGCCATTTTGAAACCAAAACTTGGAGCAGACGCCAGCCATGTGCCTTCCCAGCTAACAGGTTTTCTGGACACCATTGGTCATACTCCAGTGAAGGTACCCAATTGTTGACACTTTACCTTGGACGCTTTATGGCCTTAAGACTGTAACTGTGTAACCAAATAAACCCCCTTTATAAAAGCCAATCCATTTCTGGTGTTTTGCATTCCAGCAGCATTAGCACATTAGAACAGCAGACATTAAACCCACCGAACAATGAGAGAAACTAGTTTACCAAGCTGACAGCAGCTTAGCCAATTTCATCATGGGCAAGATCAAACCAAGAATTTCAGGTTCTTAACTACCAGCTCAACACTGCAGCATTAGCTGCTGACCACAAAAAGGCCTCCGCCCTCAAGGAATTAATCTCTGACACCTGATGCATTGACCTGTGTTTCTCAGACGTGTCAAGTTTTGTACCAGTAAGAATCTCACCAATCTCCTGGTCCAACATCATGTTCTGAATCTAATTCAAGACAATTATGAGAAAAGGTCATTTATTAATATCACTGAAAATTAACAGATATGAGTTCCTTTAACATGAGACTGAATAAACGTGAATTAGGAGAGTGCTCAAAATATATGTGCTACTTTGGGATAAACACATTTGTTTATGGGCATAATGCTGCCCTCTAGTGTCAGAGAGCATAGTAAACACCAGCAATCTCGGGAGACTAACTTCAGCTAATGCCTACTAGATACCTACTATGAAAAAAATGGTTTTATAGGCAGATTACAGGAAAAAAAATAAAGGAAAGGTTAAACATATCACACATACAATCATAAAAACTACAAAAGCTCTTTAAGGAATTTATAATTATAATGGAGAAGATAAATGTAAAACAAATCACTGTAATCAAAGACAGTGTTGTAAGTGCTTTAAGAGTTTACAGATAACAAATTAACAGAGTACAAAAAGAGGATTAGGTAAGCAGCATATAAGCCATCTTAGAAGAAAAAACAGGACTTCATAAACTGGAAATGAACACCATGAGCCAAAGTCTGGAGGTAGGAAATACTATAAAGTTAAGAATATAATCAGAGAGAGACTTCCGGGAAAGATGGCAGAATAGGGAGCTCCAGGACTCAGTCCTCCCACCAAAACAATTATTAAACAAGCAGGAACTGTCTGAAACAACTAATTTGAAACTCCAGAGGTCAGAATAATACTGTACAGTGTCCAGGGAAAAATGGGAGAAATAAGCAGAAAAATAATGGTAGAGAGAGATAAATTACGATAAACAGCACTCTCCGTGTGGTGTCTACCAGCACCCATTTCAGACTCTTTTTTTTAAACATGGTTTTATTAAGATATATTCACATACCATATAATCATCCCTGGTGCACAACCAACTGTTCCCAGTACCATCATATAGTTGTGCATTCATCACCAGAATCAATTTTTGAACATTTTCTTTATTACAAAAGAAATAAAAATAAAAGCAAAAAAGAACACCTAAAACATTCCACCACTGCCCCATCCCACCCTATTTTTCATTTAGTTTTTGTCCCTATTTTTCTACTCAGCTGTCCATACACTGGATAAAGGGAGTGTGGGCCACCAGGTTTTCACAATCACACAGTCACACCATGTAAGCTATGTAGTTATGCAATCGTCTTCAAGAATCAAGACTACTGGGTTGCAGTTCGACAGTTTCAGAACTTCCTTCTAGCTACTCCAATACACTAAAAACTAAAGAGGGATATCTATGTAGCATGTAAGAATGCCCTCCAGAGTGACCTTTTGACTCCATTTGAAGTCTTTCAGTCACTGAAACTTTATTTTGTTTCATTTCACTTCCCCCTTTTGGTCAAGAAGATTTTCTCAATCCCACAATGATGGGTCCAGGCTCATCCCCAGGAGTCATGTCCCATGCTGCCCGGGAGATTTCCACCCCTGGAAGTCATTTCCCGCGTAGAGGGGAGGGCAGTGAGTTCAACTGTCACATGGACTTAGAGAGAGAGAGGCCACATCTGGGCAACAAAGACCATCCCCCACTCTTGCAGCAGGCCACCATAGGGTCCAGTCCCTGGCTAGAGGATGGTGACAGAAAGGGACATAAAAATCCTCTTCACCAAGAAGAGGGTGGGCACAGCCAATCGCTGATTGAGGCTTTTAATTAGCAAATTCAGATTGCTGGGTCCCAGCTCTGAGGGCAGCTTTGTTTCAACCCTCCCTGGACAGGGCAGAAGAGATTTAAAGACGCTTTCTCAAGGCTACAGAGGATAGTTAGCTGAAGGGCTGCATTTTCTGGGCAGGCCAGGGAAGTTCAGCTTTGGGGAGCCATCGGAGAAGTTTTGGGGACCCTTCCTGATCCCTTCTCCAGGGCACTTTGGAGCCAGTCTGTACCCCCTTTGTTGGTCCCTGACCCTGTTTTGGCTGGGAAAAACTGACTTGGGAAAGTCCTCTCTGGCATGCCCCTCCTCCCAGAATTTATCCTCCAGGAAAAAGCAGCTTGAGATAATGAAAGGAATGTAAGAAACTATAGAGGCAGACAGTTTGGGACAAAGGCCTGCCAGTGTCAAATACTTGGGAGAGGGAGGTCTGTCTCCTGGGAAATGCAGGAAACAACCAAAGTCTTGTAAACAGGGAACTCCAAAACAATTAACAAGCAAAAGCCCAGGAGAAGACAGAGGCCCAGAAAGACAGGGAAAACTTTGCAGCACTGCACTTGCCTTGGGCAGACCTCCCTAATAGGAGGGCTGAAGCTCAAGAAAAACTATCTTATCACCAGCTGGCTACAAAATCAAGAAACAGACATCCCAGGGAGTAAAGCCCAGAGTTAACATTTTAAAATATTAAAATATATGCTGTGCAACAAGACTGCAAGGCAAAGATACAGGAAATGATGGCCCATCCAAAAGAAAAGGATAAAAATACAGAAAACACCAACAAAGAAGGCGAGAATGTAGACATACTAAACAAACCCTTGAAAAAAATAATTTTTAAAATGCTCAAGGAGAGGAAGGAAAATACAGAGAAAGATCTAAAGGATAGCAGGAAAACAATGAATGAACAATATCAGAGTATAAATGAAGAGACAGAAATTTTAAAAAAGAGCCAAACAGAACTGCTAGAGCTTAAGACCACAATAACTAAAATGAAAAAAATGTCCAGGTAGCGTTTCAAGAGCAGATGGGAGCTGACAAAAGAAAAAATAGGTGAACTTGAAGCCAAGACACTTGAAATGAGCCACGCTAAGGAACAGAAAGAAAAAAGAAACATTAAAAGGAAAAATAGCCTAAGAAAGTTATGGGACACCATCAAGCACACCAATATATGCATTATGGGAGTCCCAGAAGGAGAAGAAAGAGGGAAAAGGGCAGAAGGAATAGTCAAAGAAACAATGACAGAGAACTTCCCCATGAAGAAAAATACACCCCATCATATAGTCATTACACTATTATCAAATGCAAAGGACAAGGAGAGAGTTCTGAAAGCTGCAAGGGAAAAGCAACAAGTTACATACAAGGGAGTCCCTATTAGATTGAGTTCAATTTCTCATCAGAAACCAAGAAGGCAAGAAGGCAGTGAGTTAAAAGAGTTAAAGTGCTGAAGGAAAACAACTTCCAGCCAAGAATTTTTTTATCCAGAAAGACTCTTTTTTCAAAATCAGAGAGAGAGTAAGACATTTCGCAGATAAACAAAAGCTGAGGGAGGTCATCACCACTAGACCGGCCCTACAAACAATGATAAAGGGAGTATTTCAGACTAAAAGGACAAGACACTAGACAGTGGTTCAAAGCAGCAAAAAGAAATAAAGGCCTGCGCTAAAGGTAACCATTTGGGTAATTATGAATGCCAGTATTATTGTATTGTATTGTTTAGTATTTAACTCCACTTCTTATTTCCTACAGGTGCTAAAATGCAAATGCATAAAAAATAATGATAAATCTAGGCTTCGGACATAAAATGTACAAAAATATAAGTGGCAACAAGTACAAAAAAAATGGTGGGGGTACTGAGGGGTACAGGAAAAGTATATGCACATGCTAGTGAAGTTAAGTTGTTATCAAACCAAATATGACTGTTATATATTTAGGCCGTTAAATTTTAACCCCACGTAACCACAAGGAAAATAATGAAAAATACATCCAGAGAGAAGTGAGAAGGCATTTGATACGGTACAATGCAAAAAAATCAAATAAATATAAAAGTAGGCTTTAATGGAAGTGAGGGACGAAAAGGTACAAGACTTACAAAGGGTAAATAGCAAAATGACAGAAGAAAGTCCTATATTATCAGTAGTGACTTTAAACATAAATGGATTAAATTCTCCAGTCAAAAGAAAGAGACTGGCAGAAAGGGAAAAAAAAAAAAAAAGCATGACCCAACTACAACTTGTCTGCAAGAGACTAACTTAAAGTCAAAGATAAAAGTAGGTTTAGAGTGAAAGGATGGGAAAAAATATACCATGCAAGTAGTAGCCAAAAGAGAACTCCGATGGCTTAAGCTAATATCGGATAAGTAAAAAACAGTTATGAGGAACAAAGGTGGTCATTATATACTGATAAAGGGGACAATTCAATAGGAACATGTAACAATTATAAACAAATATGCAATAATGTATACAACAGCTACTCAGAAGACCAATAAGGAAGCACAGGACTTGAATGATACGCTAAACCAATTAGACCTAATAGACATATATAGAACACTGCACCCAACAAAAATAGAATGCACATTCTTCTTGAGGGCACATGGATCATTCTCCAAGATAGACCAAATGCTGGATCACAAAACAAGTCTCAATAAATTTAAAAATATTGAAATCCTCAATGTATATTCTCTGACCACAATGGAATGAAGCTAGAGATCCATTACGGAAGGAGAAAAGGAAAATTCACAAATATGTGGAGATTAAACAACATACTCTTCAGCAACCAATCGGTTAAAGAGGAAATCAGAAGCAGAATAAGGAATTATCTTGAGGTGAGTGAAAATGAAAATACAACACACCAAAACTTAGGGGATGCAGTGAAGGCAGTGTGAGAGGGAAATTTATAGCTCTAAATGCTTACATTAAAAAAGAAGAAAGACTTCAAATCAGAGACCTAACCTCAAAACTGGAAGAACCAGAAAAAGAAGAGCAAACTATATCCAAAGAGAGCAGATGGAAGGAAATAAAGATTAGAGTGGAGAGAAATGAAACAGAAAACAAACAAACAAAAAAAATGAGAATCAACAAAACCAAAAAATTGGCTCTTTGAAAAAAGCAATAAAATTAACAAACCTTTAGCTAGACTGACAAAGAAAAAAGAGGATACAAATAACAAAAATCAGATATGAAAAGGGGTACATTACAGAAATTGAAAGGAACAAAAGAGGATACTACATGAACTGAATGGACAAATTCTTAGAAACACACAAACTACCTACACTGACTCAAGAAGAAATAAAAGATCTCAACAAACCAATTACTCGTAAAGAGATTGAATCAGTAATTAAAAACCTCTCAACAAGAAAAGCTCAGGGCCAGAAGGCTTCACAGGGGAATTCGACCAACCATTCCAAGACAACTCAACTCCCATCCTGCTCAAACTCTTCCAAAACACTGAAAACTCTATTTCTATGGGGCCAACATCACCTTCATACCAAAAATGGATAAAGATACCAAAGAAAAGAAAACTACAGACCAATATCTCTTATGAACATAGATGCAAAAATCCTCAACAAAATACTAGAAAACCAAATCCAACAACATATGAAAAGAACTAAACACCATGATCAAGTAGGATTTATCCCTGGTACGTAAGGTTGGTTCAACCTAAGAAAATCAATTAATGTAATACAACACATTAACAGAATAAAGGGGAAAAAACCACATTTGATTATCTCTACTGGTGGAGAAAAGACATTTGACAAAATACAGCACCTTTTCTTGATAAAAACACTTGGAACACTAGGAATAAAAGGAAACTTCCTCAACATGATAAAAGGGCATCTATGAAAAGTCCACAGTTATCCTATAACTCAACAACAAAAAGACAAACAACCCAATTTAAAAATGGGCAAAAGACTTGAACAGACATTTCTCCAAAGATATATACAAATGCCCAGAAAGCACATGAAAAGAGGCTCGACATCACTGCCATCAGGGAAATGAAATCAGAACCACAATAAGATACCATCTCATACCCATCAGAATGGCTGCTATTAAAAAATAATAACAAATGTTGGAAATCATGAGAAGAAAAAGGAACACTCATTCATTGCTGGTGGAAATGTAAAATGGTATAGCCACTATGGAAGACAACTTGGCTGTTTCTCAGAAAGCTGAGTATAAAACTAACATATGACCCAGCAATCCCACATTACTAGTTATACACCCCAAATAACTGAAAAGCAGGTACTCGAGCAGATATTTGCACACTGATGCTCATCGTGGCATTATCCACAAGTGCCAAAAGATGGAAGTAACCCAAGTGTCCACCAACCAATGAATGGATAAATAAAATGTGGTATATGTATACACTGGAATATTATTCAGCCACAAGAAGGAATGAAGTCCTGATACATGCAACAACATGGGTGAACTTTGAAGAAATTATGTCGAGTGAAATAAGCCAGACCCAAAAGGACAAATATTATATAATCTCACTTATAGGAACTAGTTAGAATATGCAAACTGAGAGTCAGAGTCTAGAATTTAGGTTACCAGGGGATGAGGGGACTGGGATGGCAGGTGGGGGAGAGGGAGGCTGGGGAATGGGAAGTTAAGGCTTAAAATGTGCAGAGTTCCTATCTGGAATGATGAGAATTTTTGGTAGTAATGGATACTGGTGATGGTAGCGCAACATTGTAAACACAATTAACAGCACTGAAATATACATCTGAATATGACTAAAAGGGGAAATGATAATTATATACATGCTAACAGAATAAAAAAAATTTTGTTAATCCATGGAACTACACTACATAGTGAACCCTAAATTAAACCATGAACTTTAATTAATAGTACAATTATAAAAATGTGCTATCATGAATTGTAACAAATGTTCCACATCAATGCAAGCTGTTGTTAGTGGGGTGGTAAATGGGAATCCTGTTTCTTTATGCATGATTGTTCTGAAAACCCACAATTTCTCTAATTAAAAAAAAATCAATTGGCAAAAAAAAAAATGAAATAAAAAGAATATAATCAATACTTTCCAATTCCACTAAAGCATTAAGTTTGTGAAAGGGAATAGAAGGGAGCTGGAGAGTTAGCTAAGGTCAGACTGTGAAGGGTCTATAACTGTCTGTACACAATACAGCAGCCACTAGCCAAATATGCTATTTATATTTAAAATTCATTAAAATTAAAAATTTACTTTCTCAGTCACTGTAGCCACATTTCAAGTCTCAATAGACACGGCTAGCAGTTACCGTATTGAACAGTACAGACAGAGAACATTACCTCTATCGCAGAGTATTCTATTGGACAGCAGTGTACCATAAGGTTGTATAAAACAATCAAACACAAATCTTCCCTCTTACAAAATGAAGATTTCATCCTTGCCAAAGTCTATTAATAAAGAAAATTGCAGGTCTTAATACCATAAGAGGTAAATTTTAAAAATTTGGTCCCTATCCTCCTAGGCATTTCCAAATGTCAATGAGAAAAGTATCACAAGTGGCCTCCTGTAATGTTAAACAATTAGATCCAAAATAACGTGTACCAGCTTTTAGAATCTTTTTTCTTCTTTTTATGAGGAAAAAGACAAGACAGAAATAAGAGGGAAAGGATGATTAGAGAATTATCTGTAACAATAAAACACAAAACTAAGAAGAGTTACTTCCACTGGGTATCTTTGGTTGAGTATTTCAAAGATCAACTATGTTTGTCCCTCAAACACCCACTTCAGTCCAAAAAGTGTAACATTAGACATACTTTATACTTCCACACATAATGTACAATCTATTTCTTTGTTGCAGTTTACAATATGATGGTACTTTTTAAAAAGTAACATGTATATGTGCTTATAGAAAAAGTAATTTGAGTCCTCTCAAGACCCCAGTAGACCCCCCACCCCACCCCCCCAAAAAAATCTAAATACAAGGTTTTAAGCACATTATAGAACCAGAAAAATGTACAATCAACTGCTTGGGAGTAGTTTACTAAAATTACCATCCTGATCCTATTTATCACAACAAGTCTGCATTTCCATTTCCTACAGACTTCTGTACTTAAAGCAAAGATATTCTTAGTAATCACATTGAGAATCTGAAACTTTATAACCCTCGGGGTTACAAGAAGTCAAGAGTAACAGCCCAAAGCTTTAAATTTTGAGCCATAATATCTCTCCTCCTCTCAGATGATCTTTCCCCTAATGTTGCCATGGTTTTTCTTTCACATTAGTCAGAATATTTCTAGATATTCAAAGAAAAATTAACTGCTTCTCAACCAGTTTTTAAAGCTTCTATTTGCAAACTGGGCACTAATGAATCACTCAGCTCCTCTTCAGAGGATTCATTCATTGCCTACTCCAAATGCTCTGACCATCCTGTCAAAGGATAGGAAACTCTCAAAGAAATCTCAAAAGTTCAAAAGAAATATCTTTAAATTTTTAGAAAAGGAGTATTTATGTAATTGATATGACTTTTGCATATCAATTTTGATCATGGCTAATATAGAGTTTCTAAGCTAGGAGGTAGAAATTGTTGATAATTCTTTTTCATTCACATTTGCTAGAATTTGGATAGAGCCCCCCCCCACCTTTTTTCATATCCCAAAGATCTTCTGAAAGAACTTTCCTTAAATTTAAAACTGAACTTTTCGCCAGACTGAAATCTGACTATTCCAAACCCAAAGAATAATTTTTTTTTCAGCAGTTTAGAATACAAATGAGGGCTATTACACAAAGGAAATTCCCTTTATGGGTATTAACCTAACAAACAGTTTCCTGATTATCTTTCATATATCTGGATATAATTCTACAATTATTAAAAACATTGCTAAAGCCAGTCCAAAGTGTTCACCTTAACCATAACTAACATGCAATATAAGTAAAAAGCCTCTTTCAAGTATTTTATTTTGAATTATGATATCTCAGTGTTACGATACCTTAGATGCTATCTATCTACTTTCATTATTTTATAGATAGAAGAAACTGAGGTCATCAATAGTTTCCTATTTATTTGTATAGTATCTACTGCCAGAGTACACTTTATTGAAAAAAGCACTGCGTTTGACCCAGTTGAAGAAAAAAAAATCCCACCTTATAAAAGTTTTTGCTTCCCTTCACAATCAAGGCTTTGCTTATGAGCTCTGCATGGAAGTAGGAAAGGAATAAGTGAAACATCCTAGACACAGTCCCATCAAGTTATGAAATACATACTACATTTCTATGCTTAATTATCTATCTGTTGTGTGCTCAGCAAGCTTTACTATAAATCCTGGGGGAATAAGCCACTGAAAGTCAAAGCTTGGATGGCTACAGAGACATAGAAAGGGAATAAAAGACAGCAGCAAGTTTAAGAGGAAACAAAAGCATGCAAATCCCAAAGGGATCAATATGCTAACCTTCCCGTAAACTGTGATAAGGGGCCAGGCACACTGCTGAGTAGCTGTCCTTTCCCAGCTTCAGGACAATCCATGAGAGTTGCAGAATCCTGCAGGTGGGTTGACGAACCTTGGTCTCCTCCAATATGCTGAAGGAGATGTGAGACTTGGAAGGCCAATGTTGCAATGAATCAGTCTTCCTTCCCTCACTCCTTAAAGAGGCCATTTATTACTTAGTGAAGACCTGATTAGCACTGCTCTTTAGGTTAAAGTGGGCACTTCATTTCTGAGGTGCAAAGAGCTGCAAGAACTGCTAGATCCCAAGTGTACTTGGGGAATGGGGCATTAAAAACTGTGACAGCAAAAGGTCAGAATCAGTGTCTCCTGGCAAAACATTTCTTCCTGTCAGCACTGGGCCTTAACTGAGACACCTCCCTTCTCTACTCAAATGCCAAAAAGCAGGACTGAGATGATTTCAACGTGTAGAGCTGGAAGAGAAGAGGGTTCCCTTAGAGAAAATGCTCATAGCAACCAACCAACCTCATTGACTCAAAATAGTAAACAGCTGGTTTCTCTGCTCAGAACCAAAAGGCTTCTTCTTCTGCCAGACAAGTAGTATCACATGACTAGGTTCCCTCTTCTCTCTCTCCTCTGCTTCCCTCCCTTCTCGTGCAAAGCCTGCACCAAAGTAGAATGAGGAGCTATAATACAGTTCTAATTTATTTTTCACTTGACATTTGTTTTTAAAATGTCTGTAGGTGAAAGATACCAAATGGGGGGAGGTACCAACGGAAAAACTCAGGAAGAATTTACTTTGAAACCAGCCATATCATAGCCCCTAAAAGGGTATCATAAACATAACAGTTAACTGGCAAATTTGCTCAATGAATGAAACTAAAGAGTGACAGAAAATTCTTAGCATTTTGCAAACACCTGATGATAAAACCTCTAAAAGAAGACATAGCTCGTAGATATTTGATCTTTTAGTTTAGAAAGAAAATAAAGGCTCTTAAAATGTTGGCTAATGTCAGAGACAATGTACTGCACGATCATGGCAGCCCACCAAAATTTTTAGATTCATACCTTTACCATGTCCACCTCAATTCACTTCACCATTTGATTGTACTACTTAGATGACACAGCCTGATCATTCAAATCCCAGGGAAGGCAATCAGGACAGCTACACCAACAGACTGACCTGAAAAACCTATCCAGTTGATTGTGTAAAGAGCTGCCACCATGGCACTCACTGGCATTTCCATAAAGGTGGGGGTGGGGTGGGGGACGGACCCCACTGGCAGTGTAGTTGGAAGCTAGAATACATCACTACGTTATTCTCTCCACAAGGTTCCTCAGCATTTTAAAGTTGAGCAAGGTATACACAGTGTAGAGGCATGGAGGTGAAAACCTCTAGTTGAACAAATTGTTTCAGCAGAAAAATAGGTGAAGTATAAGAAATACATAAAGTATAAGAATCAAGTGCATCGCTTTCATCTGGCATGGCGCCTCCTCACAGTGCTGACCAGGAAGCTCTGAGAGTAGAGTTGCTTGTCCACCCCCACTTAACACTGCAAGATATTCAATAAATAGTTGTAAAATGGAAAGGAAAGGAAAAGGAAAATTAAAAAGAAAAAAAAAAAAACTTAAACCAGAAATTTAAATTTAAGATATATCTTTTCCTAACAAGACCACACAGAAAAAATTATTTGGCTAGTGTAAGAATACAAATACTACTAATAAATAATTTGCTGGCAAGGATGAGGAGCAATTAGAACTTTTAATTTCACTGAGGAGAACACAAATTGATAATGCTACTTTGGAAAAAAGTTTGGCAGTTTCTTATAAAGTTAAACTTACACTTACTCTAGAACCTAGTAACCCCATTCCTGAGTATTTACCCACAAGAAGTGAAACATATATCCACATAAAGATCTGTGCACGGCTAGTCATAGCAGGGTTATTTGTAATTGCCAAAAACTAGGAGAAAAAACTATGTCCTTCAAAAAACCCATATGAATGGAATAAAAAATTGTAGTATATCCATGCAACAGAATATTATTCAGCAATAAACAAACAAACTACTGCTACAGGCAACAACACGGATAAGCCTCAAAGTATTATGCTAAGTGAAGGAAGTCCGATACAAAAGGCTAAACACTGTATGATTGTATTTATAAGAGAATCAGAAAAAGGCAAAATTATAGAAGTGAGATCAGATCAGTGGTTGCCAGGGGCTGAGACTGGGAGAAGGGACTAACCTCAAAGAGAGGCAAGGGAACTTTCTCAGGTGATGGAAACATCCTATATATATTGATAGTGGTAGTGGTTTACCACTTATCAAACTCATCAAATTATACGCCCAAAAGGGTTACTGTTACTATATGTAAATCATACCTTAATGTTTTAATAAAGCAGATTATAAAATATAATGCATAGTAGAGCTAGATTCCCTGAGTATAAATCTTGCTTCTCCCACTTAATAGCTGTGTGACCTTGAGATACTTAACCTCTTTCTGCCTCCATTCCTCATCTGTGAAGTAGGGATAATAACAGCATTTACCTCATAGGGCTGCTATAAGTAATAAATGAGTTAAAACATGTAAAAACACTTAGTACGTGTTCTGTGAGCATTCAGTAAATGTGAGCTGTTACCATTACACAGTTATGAAACACATATGTATATGTGTCGCATATATGCACAGGAAAGAGAAGAAAGGAATAAGAATGATGTTATATTCTCCTTTTCTCCCTTTTATCTGTATTTTCCAAATTTTCTACATTAAACAATTATTACCATTATAACAAGCAAATATTTTTTCTCACAAAAAAAAAAAAAATGAAAGAAAGGACACTGGGCCTGGTTTTTAGCTTTGCTGCTAATTACTTGGTTGTATGACCTCAAGGGAGTCACGTTCATCTCTAAAAAGGAGGAGATGGAACAGACAGGTTTCCTCCATCTCTAAAATGAAATGGCTTTATAAGATTTATGGTCAGACCAGACAAGCTACACACTTTATTTTGTTTCAGTTTTCTTTCAATATTTACTCTCTGACCATCAGGTACTGTGGACACAGAGATGAAACACCTCTGCCCCTGTGGAGTTTATAATACAGGCTATTCAAAGAAACAGAGACAGACTTTACCCAATTATAAACATCCTCCAACAGGAATGCAGAGAGGGGTACCTAATGGGTTTGCAGGAGTCAAAAAAGAAAGGACTTCAGAAGATGACACTTGAGTAGAGTCCTAAATGATGAGGTATTTTTGTTTTTTTTGTTTTTTGTTTTTTTTCTTTTTAAAGCCAAACTAGAAAAGATAGGAACCAAAAGGAGAGGAATACACAAAAGAAAAAGGAAGGACAGAGATAAAAAGAAATAGAGAAAAGTCATTTTTAAAGCAGTGTGGAAACAAAGAGCAAGACCAGCATGGGGAGGTCAGTTAGAAAGAGGGATGATGAGCAATTACATTGCTGATAATCTCCAGAAATCATTTGGGACAGTAAATGTTTTATTCTTACCCAACAGTCAATATATGTCATCAATAAACCTGATAAGTATAAGTCAAAGATGTACTTTACTATATTATACAAATACACCACACATTTTTAAAAATTTTACAAACAGAAATGTCAGTTCACTTCCATTCTCCATGGTTAATTGCAGACATTGTTCCATTCAATAAATATTTATTCTAGGAGCTGGAGATATATCAATGCATAGGGCAGACAATGGTCTCTCTCCAGAACCTACATTCTAGTGGAGGATGAGGGAAAAGGGAAACCAACAGAAAATAAACGAGCAATCAAGAGAACCAGATCGCTTTTTCTTCTGCCCAAGACCTATCAAAATCTTCCACCATCCAGAAACTGTACAAGATGTAGTATGCTACAGTGGCTGAGAGCTTTGCACTTGGGAATCAGACAGACCTTTATTCAAATTCTGGCTCTACCACCTACCACCAGTTTGGCTTTGGGCCAGTTCCTTAACCTCGCTTTCATTTCCTCAACTGAAAAATAGGATAACACCAACAGACCCATATAGTTGTAGGGTGAATTTGCTGAGACCGCTAAGCAGTGTGTCAGGTATAGAGAAAATGCTCAGCAAATTGTTTAATTATGAATATTAATTTTCCACCTTTATGAGAGCCCATGATCTCCCACTATACAGAGAAAAATATTTACAGACAGAAAATAGGGGAGCAAGGCATAAAAAAGATCTGTCTAACATTACTAAATTTACACTTTATTGAATGCACAACAGTTTTCTTTAAAGTTGTCATGCTTGGAACTAACATTCCTTTAGGATTTCTCAAACTGTTAGCCTCTGCCTACTTTATATGACCTAGTAAATTAAATGAAAACCAACACCAAAAATAGGGAGCCAGTCGATCTCTCCTAAGATTCCTTGTTCTCACTCTCTGACTAATACTGAGTCATTGAAAGGGCAGAGACAACACAAAGTACTGATAAGTAGTCTGAACACAAACTGGGGAGCAAAGTTGCCAGAGCACACTGTGGACAGATAATTTACTGAAAGCAGAACTTTTTGAAATAGAAAAACCAAGATGGAAGGAGAGTTTTCTAACTGGCCATGCCTTTGAATAATCACATCTTCCAGGAAGACATGAAGTTCAGCCATCAGTATGTTTCTCAAGCAAAAAATGAAGACTCTTGCCTCCCTATAATCACATACTCAAAGTGTTTTAAATGTCCTTTTTAAATGTACATCTTACAAATGACTTCAAAAACAGTGGGCATGTAACGATTTTGAAGCCAAATCATATGACACAAAAAGAAAATGTCTTCTCTGTGACCTTAGACCTTAAAGGCCAAAGTGATTTTACTCAAACTTTCCCCCATAAATTCCCCTGTTCACACAGATATGTTTAGACTTCAACCCAAAGAGAAGAATTTAAGAAGCAGAGGAGAAACTGGACAGGATATTCAAATATAGTCTATAATTTTTTTATACTGCAGCAAAGTAAAAGTCTAGGCCTGTAAACAAAAAACATACCAAACTTCTGTATTACTTTCTCTTACTGGTAATTTACAATCTCTTTACAAAGACAGTCCTCTATAGATTGTCATGCTTCCAGGGAAACCCAGGATCTTTTTTGTTTTTCTTCCAGTACCACAAAGGACAACTTTTGCCACCCTCCTCCACTACTCCCCATCTCCCACACACTCTCATCAATGCACAGGGAAGCCGGGAGCTAGTGAAGCTTCTGAACAACTTGAGTGCCCCTGCTCTGCTCCATTCTGCTTAAAGATCTCCCAAGATTTGTACTGTCAATTAGCAAATAGAGCCCAAAGAAACCACAAAGGCAGGTTCTTCCTTTTAGGTGCAGCAGAGCTGAGTTAACAAGTCTAGAAATCTGTTCAATTCTGCTTTACCATAAGTATTTGTGATAGCTCCATAACATTATACCATCTGTTCCTTTTTGGTGGGTCAGATGTCACAAGTCAATCACGTTTTCCACATTATGAATTGGCAACAAAATTAGAATTGCATAGTCCAGGGGAAAACTATCAGATGATGTCAAACTACATTTTCTGCAGGCTCTCTCATTACTTCATCGTCTTTAATTCTTGAAATACCATTCCTCACAAAGTTGAAAGCAGAGAGAGTGCCTCTATCACAAGACCATCCATCTCCCTTCATTTAACTCCTGGGAAGCAAGGGCATTGACTGCTAATTACTCTGCAAATCCATACAGTGTCTCTAGAAATCAGGGTGCCCCATAACTCATCATGGACACATGTTTTGCTTCACAGACATCAAGCCACTAGACAGTGTCTGCAATTTGGGAAACTGAAATAACTTTTATGCCTTAAGGATAGTGAGTTTACTGAACTCCCCAAATGGTAGTATATACAGACAGTCAATTCCAATTTGGAATTTCATAATTTTTTAAAAAGAGTACAGGGTCCTTCATTACACATCTTAATCTGAGATTCTGATACTATTCAACAACAGCAAAATTCTTTACTAATACTGTACTGCACAGAAGGCATCAGCATTTCCCAGGATGCTTTAAAAATAATTAATTATCTAAAGCTGCATGATCCAACTGAGAAGATTCAGTTAAATTTAGATGAAAATAAATCAATTCACAAGCTTTAAATGTAAAGGTGAAGTTTAAAAAGTTCAAAATTGGATTGGGGTGACAGGCTTTCTCTGTGAAGGTTTACTGTTTTAAGAAAACAAATATGTTACTTTTGTAATTGAAAATTAACTTTTAAAATTCAAAATTGACCACTTAATATGTAGTTTAAAAAAATTAACCTTGATTTCTCAAATTTTGTAGCTCTTAAAGTCTCAGATAATCTCAATGTAAATGTTGCATCTGGTAAGAATGTAGGCCATGGCTGATTCTGAACATACCAATATAGCAATCTTTCTGTTATTTCCTAACTTTTCTGATTAATAAAACTAGGTGACTGATGAGGAACAATTTATAATTCTGCTAACCCTTCTATTTTTATGAAAAGCAACAGAGAACTGAAAATTGTTTTGCTAAATCCAGACCTTATATTTAAACCCCCACAAATTCAAGCAATCAAAAATGACAAGGGGAGACAGAGCAAAGCACTCACATAAATAAGTGAGAACATCGAAAAGGGTTTGATCAAACAGAATCCTCAACTTAAGAGTCTCAAGGCAAGATGTGTGACAAAGGACACTGATCTCTTTTTAAAATTGACACATTCCAAATTGGAATATACTCTGAGTACAGCATCTTTTAGGAAACTCAGTCCTGCCACCTATTCATTCCATCATCTTGAAAATTTGGTTTGACACTCAGCTATTCTAATAACCTTCCCTGATTAACCTCAAAAATCTCTGATTCTTCCACCTGCTGTGTTTTCAGGATAAAACTTCCACTTATTCTGTAGCATAATGACTACGGTTATCTCCAATTAAATGCTAAACTCTTGGAAGAAAGGATTAGCATCTTATTTCTTATTTATTTTGCCACATCATCTAAACAGGGCTCCACCCAATAAACATTATTAGATTTTCATAGAACTAGCCCACTGTCTTTCAAACAACAGACAATCATTAAATATTGAACCCTTAGTAATGTTATTTAACATAATTGCCATATCCTAGACAAAGGGAAATGGAAAGAGATTAAACTCAGTCATTAGAATGGATAAGGCCTAGACTATGATGATCTACATGTCAAAATAAAGTTTAAAAAATTATCTGTGAGTCTTATCCATGCTCTTTCATACAGCACCTAATCAAGAGACTGCATGGTTTCATAGTCAAAGGTTTGCACTCTAACTCCAGCATTAGCAGCTAGGTTCCAGTTCCTCCCAGAGCAAAACTTTACTTAACTTAAAGAACTGCTGTTGGAGTTAAATGAGATAACTACTTAAAGTGCCTAATACTATGAGACTATTACAATACAATAATTGTAGATAGCATTACTGTTAAAATTATGATTAATTATAAGAAAAATTATTCATAACATAAATTATGTTATTACATTAATGTAGCATTATGGCAGCAATTATTTTAGTAAAGTATGGTATATAAAACATACTTCCTTCCTTGGATGTGATTTGATTATTACTGTGATAAACTTCCCCAGAAATACTCAAGTATGCAGGAGGGTAATTTGCAAGGAAGTCTAGTGAAGAAGGTTCTCACACAGATGCACAGATAGATTTCCCAGCATAACTCAGTTTTATGCAATATATTCACACTAATAATGCCGTAGGATCACAATGCCCAACTGTTTACTGTCAAGGAACCATTGTATTTGTCCCCTAATGTCTTACAAGCCATGTCTCACCAGCATTTCAGGGAGATGTGGCTGCAGTACTCAAACAGGGTGGGTTTTCATATGGGCTCATTCTGACCCACCTGCTGTTAAGAATCCCAATTAAAACCTGAATGGAGAGGATATTAAAGTAACAGTGAACTATCACTCCATACCCATCAGACTGGCAAAAAATTTAAAAGAGCTTATAACACCTGTATACAGCAGAGAGGTGGGGAAAATGGTACTTTGATACTTTGCAGGCAAAATTTGAAGTGTTACAGTCAATGCCTAATTGGTATAGTTTCTGTTTGGGGTGATGGAAAAGGGTTAATAATGGATGGCAGCAATGGTAGCACAACATGTGAATGTCATGAACACGAATTATATATTTGAATGTGCTTAAAATGGGAAATTTTAGATTGTCTATATGTTACCAGAATAAAGTTTTAAAAAACCATGGAACAGTACAACACAGTGAACTCTAATGGAAACCATGCGATGTCGTTAACAGTATAATTATAATATTATTTCACCAATTATGACAAAGGTACCACACTAATGCAAAATAACGGAAAACTGTGTGTGAGGTAACTCCTTACTTTTGACATGACTTTTCTGTAAATCCACAACTTCTTTAATAAAAAAAAAAAAAAAAAACAGCAATTTGGCAGCAACTGAACTCAAAATAAATAAACACTTTAATCCACCAGTTCCATTTCTGGGAATATAATCCATAGAAATAACACATTAGTACATAGAAACACATGTGAAAAAGATGTTTATTGCATCATTTTCGTAATGGCAAAAAGCAAAGCAAAACAAAACAAAAAACAGAAACAAAATGAATACCCACTAATAGGGGAATGGCTGAATATATACATACATTATAGTACATACAGCCCATGAAATAGTATCATCCCTTAAAAAGAATTTGAACTATATCAGATGACATGGAGAGATTCCATTAAGTATTACTGAGCGAAAAAAGCAAAAGGCAAAAAATGCAAGTAATATGATTCCATTTAAAAACAAATAAATGACAAAAAAGAGAGAAAAAACCCTCGTACGTGAGTATATCTATGTGTGCATATAAATCTGCATAGGATTATGTAAGTGCAGAGAAAAATATAAAAGGACACACAATAGGCTGCTTACTTGGTATTGGGGTAAAGACATACCACTGTGGAGGAAATAAGGAAAAAGAAGGGGAGGAGGAGCTAAACACGGTAGGAGGAAAAGGCTGAATTTTTAAAATACAGATGTAAATTGTCAGTTTTATGAATTTACATCAAATTACATATGTAGGACTTCTGGGAAGATGGCAAAACACAAGAGCCAGAGCTAACATCTCCACTGTGAAATAACCACAGAAAAGGCAGAAAATGACTGGGACAATGGTCCCAGGGTACAAGCAGCCAGAGAGGCATTTCTCCATCGCATAGGGAGGACCTTGACGAAAAAGTGGAGAAAGGATGGGATGAGTTTATTTAATTGTGACTGCCTCTGGGGCTGGCTGCTACTTGCTAGCTGGAAAGGGTGAGGAAGGAACTGTGAACTCCAGCACTTGCATCTCCGCAGCCAGCTCGGGAGAGCACCCTTCTCACTCCCGCAGCCAGGAGCGCCATGTGGGAACTCAGGAACCAGTAGGCTTGTTTTAGCCATACACCGAGACCCTACTGTGGAGCACAGTGCCTACCTCCCACCTCTGAGGCAGGCCACTGCGGGAACCCGGTGTGGGGGAAGACTGGTGGGCCCTCCCCTCACATATATGTTCATCTTCATCAGCTTTTAGGGAAACACAAATCAAAACCACAAGGAGATATCATCTCACACCTGTAAGAATGGCTGCCATTAAACAAACAGGAAACTAAAAATGTTGAAGAGGAGGTGGAAAAATTGGAACACTTACTCACTGCTGGTGGGAACGTATAATTGTAAAGCCACTGGGGAAGACAGTTCAGCAGTTCCTCAGAAAACTATTAAGTTGCCCTGCAAGCCAGCAATTTCATTACTCGGTATATACTCAGAAGATCTGGAAGCAGTGACACATACAGACGTTTGCACACCAATGTTCACGGCGGCATTCTTCACAATTGCCAAGAGATGGAAACAATCCAAGTGTCCATCAACAGAAGAGTGGATAAACAAAATGTGGTATATATACATGATAGAATACTAAACAGCAGTAAGAAGGAATGAGGACATGAGGAAGAACAAACAAATGTCAACTTTGCAAGGTTGTGAAAATGGGATGGTACTGGGGAAAAAATATAATCAATGCAAACTGGAGTCTATAGTTAACAGTAACACTGTAATATGATTCCATTAATTGTAACAAAGCTAAATGTCTATGGGGGGGTATAAGGGAGAGGTACAGGATTCTTGGCATTGGTGGTGTTGTCTGACCTTTGTAAGGTATTGTATTGTATTGTATTTTTCTTAGTTGTCATTTTTTTTTTCTTTTTTACGTTTTTCTTTTTTCTCCTCTTCTCTGTCTTTGTGGAAGAAATGGAAATGTCCTCATATAGTTTGTGGTGATGAATGCATAACTATGTGATTATACTGGGAACCTTTGTTTACTTAGGAGGGAATATACGGTATGTGAATAAAACTTTAAAAAATAAACAGAGTGATACAAATGCTAGAGAAAATGTGGAGAGAGGGATGTACCTAATAACTGTTGGTAGAGCAAAATCTTAATTTTCTGTAGCACACTATATAATTTAACTTGCATGGTCAGTTTATTCAAAAACCATAATTACCTGGGCACTTTGAATAGAGAGTGAGATCTGGTTGGTTTGTACAGGCTAGTGTGAAGATCTGATGCATGCCAGAGAATAAAAATGTATTTTGAAAGCCCCCTTGAGGTACTAGGGAAAAAAGTGGAAATATTAAACTTCACCCCCTGGGGAATTATTGATATTTTCACAAGCACTGAGGACTACCAATTTAGAAGGCTGAGCCCTTGATCCTGGGGCTCGCCCTTACGAAGCTTGTTACTGCAAGGAGAATCCAGACCTACTTATAATTGTGCCTAAGAGTCACACCCAGAGAAGTGCTTTTGTTGCTCAGATGTGGCCTCTCTCTCTAAGCCAACTCTGCAGGAAACTCACTGCCCTCCCCACTATGTGGGACATGACTCTCAGGGATGTAAATCTCCCTGGCAACGTGGGAGATGATTCCCAGGGATGAACCTGGACCCACCATCAAGGGATTGAGAAAGCCCTCTTGACCAAAAGGGGGAAGAGAAATGAAACATAATAAAGTTTCAGTTACTGAGAGATTTCAAATGGAGTCGAGAGGTCACTCGGGGGGGCATTCTTATGTGCTATACAGACATCCCTTCTTAGTTTTTAGAGTATTGAAATAGCTAGAAAGAAATACCTGAAACTGCTGAACTGCAACCCAGTTGCCTTGATTCTTGAAGATGATCTGTACTGGTTTGGATATGTTGTATCCTCAGAAAAAGCCATGTTCTTTAATGGAATCTTGTGGGGGCAAACGTATTAGTGTTGATTAGGTTGGAACACTTGGATTCGGTTGTTTCCATAGAGATGTGACCAACCCAACTGTAGGTGCTAACTCTGATTAGAAAATTTCCATGGAGGTGTGGCCCTGCCCATTCAGCCTGGGCCTTGATTAGTTTACCAGAGCCCTATATAAGAGCTCAGACAGAAGAAGCTCGCTGCTGCAGCTTACAGAGACATTCTGAAGACGGCCTTTGAAAGCTGACACTGACATTTTGGAGAACGTCACTTTGAAACACAACCTGGGAGCAAACAGATGCCATCCATGTGCCTTCCAATAACAGAGATTTTCTGGATGCCAATGGCCTTTCTTCAGTGAAGGTACACTATTGTCAATGCCTTACCTTGGAACTTTATGGCCTTAAGACTGTAACTGTGTAATAAAATAAACCCCCTTTATAAAAGCCAATCCATTTCTGGTATTTTGCATTCCAACAGCATTAGCAAACCAGAACAGATTTTGATACTGGAAGTGGGGTACTGCTGAGTTTGCAAATAACTAACAAGTTGGAATGGCTTTTTAAATGGATAAGGGGAAGATTCTGGAAGAACTGTGAGGTGCTTGATAGAAAAAGCCTAGATTGCTTTGAAGAGACTGTTTGTGGAAATATGGGCCCTAAAGAGAGACTGTTTGTGGAAATATGGGCCCTAAAGATACTTCTGATTAGGCCTTGAGCAGAAATGATGAATTTGTCATTGCCAACTGAAAGGAAGGCAATCCTTGTTTTAAAGTGGCAGAGAATTTGGCAAAATTGAGTCCTGGTGTCAGCTGGAAGGCAGAATTTGAAAGCGACAAGTTGGGATACTTAGGTGAGGAGATCTCTGGACTACGTGTGGAGGATATAGCATGGCTTCTCCTTGCAGCTTACAGAAAATGCAACAGGATAGAGACAAGCTGAGAAATGAACTCTTGGGTACAAAGAAACCAGAAACTGGTAATTTGGAAAATTCTGGGCTTCCCAAAAGTGAGACCCCAGAGTTACAGCCCCATGTGAGGATTTAACCAAACATGGACCCCAACCGCCATTTTAGGACAAGCCATGATTGGAGACAGAGTCATCCAGAAAGGATTTGTGGAAAGTCCTATTGTCTGATGGTTTTGACCCCTGTGAACTACATGCCAAGCCTACAGAATTTTTGCTACATCTGTATAGATGGAGTCACTACCAGTCTGGACTGGAGAGGACAGAAAAGGAACAAATTGAAGGAAAAATTTACTCAAAGACAGAACCATGGAGGTTGAGGTCTGGAGTCAAGAGGTCTAGGGCTGGGAGAGCGGAGTGGCCCATGCACATGGAAAGGGTGAGTTTGCCCTGGAGGCAGAGGGCAGGTCTTCTGCCTCAATGCTCGGGAAGAGTGCTGCCACCCCAGGCCCCAGAGAGGGTGGAGCACATTCCCTGGGAACTGGGGAGAGCCTGGCCACCACCCCACTGTTAGGAGAGGGGAGAGCCTTTGCCCCGAGAGGCAGAGCATGGATGACCCCGATGTTTGAGGGGGTTGGGAACGAGAAAGGTCTCCCCATTGTGTGGATATGTTGGAGCACTCACCCCAGCGCCTGCAGAGAAAAAGGCTGCCACGTAGGCCATTGGAAAGTGTTGGACTCCTGCTCTCTCAAGCCCCAAGGATAAAACGTCATTCTATAAATGACTCTCAGACTTTGAAATCTAATGAAGTTTGCCCTGTGGGTTTTAGGAACTGTTTTGGTCCTGTAAACCCTGTTTTCCTTTCAGTTTCTCCTTATGGCAATGTGAATGTTTATCCTATGACTGTCCCTCCTTTGTATATTGGAAGCAGATAACGTGTTCTAAGTTTTACAGGTCCAGAGCCAGAGGGGAACATGATTGTATAACTATGTAACTATGTAGCTTACAAGGTGTGTGATTGTGAAAACCTGGTGGCTCACACTCCCTTTATCCAGTGTATGGACAGATGAGTAGAAAAATGGAAACAAAAAGTAAATGAATAATAGGGAGGGATGGAGGGATAGGATGTTTCCGGTATTCTTTTTTACTTTAATTTTTATTCTTAATCTTTTTTTTTTGCAGTAATGAAAATGTTCAAAAATTGATTGTGGTGATGAATGAACAACCATACAATGGTACTGTGAACAACTGATTGTACACTTTGGATGACTACAGTATGCAAATATATTTCAATAAAATTTAATAAAAAAAGAAGGAATGAGGCCCTGAAGCATGTGACAAGGATGAACCTTGAGGAAACAATGCTGAATGAAATAAACCAGACACAAAAGGATAGATATTGTATTATTTCACTAATATGAACCTCCTAAAAACTGTAAACTCAGAGTCTTAAAATGTACAATACAGGAGACATACAGACAGAAGCTAGAGAAGGGGGAGTAGTTACCTAATATGTATAGATTTGTTAACAAGGCTGAACTTAAATATATGGAAATGGATAGAGGTGATGGTAGTTCATTAGTGGGATTATAAGTAACAGTGCCTATTGAAGGTGAATATGATTGAAAGGGGTTGTTTAAAGTCATGTATCTCACTGATTAACACTACAAATAAAATAAGTTCTTACATGAACTTCCTCAAAGGTATGACACTTGAATAAAGAGTTAATATTAGAGTGGTATTTGGGAAAAACTACCTATTGCATGCTATGGACTATATTTAACAGGATTACCTCAGTAGTACCACACCAATACTAGGGGTAAATAATCGGTGGGTGGGGTGGGATAAAAGTTATGGGGTGTTTGGGTTTTCTCTTTGGTGTGACTGTTATTTTTCTCTTTGGAGAAACAAAAATTGTCTAAAATTGAGAGTGATGATGGTTATACAACTAAGTAAGGATACTGTAAGATACTGATTGTTTATTTTGGATAGAATATATTTTATGTAAATATATATCAAAAATCTGCAGATAAAAAATTAAAAATACAAAGAGATAAGGAATGATAGATACATACATACATACATACATACATAGAGTCAAGTGCTAAAGAAAATGTGGAGAGTGAGGTATACCTATTCAGTGTTGGCAGAGTAGCAGAATGGTACAGCCCCTCTGGAGGGTATTGTAGCAGATCCAAAGGTGGCTAAGTATAGGGTCACCATATGATTAGGTAATCCCATTACTAAGAATATACTCAGAAGAACTGAAAACAGGGACTCGAATAGACACTTGCACACTGATGTTTATGGCAGTATTATTCACAATAGCCAGTGGATGGAGGTGGCCAAAGGGTACATCAACTAAGGAATGGAAGGGTGAACTGTGGTGTATACATAAGATGCAATATAGTGCAGCTACCTTAAGGAATGAAGTTGCAAGGTATACAATGAGGTGAATGTACTGTGAGGACATTATGTTGAGCAAAACAAGCCAGAAACAAAGGACAAATGTTCTCTGATCTCATTCAGAAAATACTTATGAGAAAATTAGGGCCTAGATTGTAAGTTCTTACAGCAGTCACATTCATTCCTGAGTTTTAAATGTTATTTCTAAATTCTGAGATGCTGTGCTCTGTGTGTATAACCTGGTATTTTCCTGGAACTTTAGGTACCTGTATGACACCTAAGACTCAGAGTTAGAGTTCTGCAGCTCTGGAAGTCAGCATTCCTCTATACAGCAACTTTCAAAGAAGCCAAAAAAGAGATAAGATGTCAATTAAAGATATGAACGAAACTGAGTGGGTTGAGACTAAGGTAAATCCAAATACAGGGTAAAGGATGATAATGTCTATATTTTAAAACTTCACCTCCTGTGTATGACCAAAAGAAGAGATGTTTATTTTGTACAAAATTTAAACTTTCTGTAGTACACAATATAACTTAACCTGCCTGGACTGTTCATTTCAACAACCTAAACACATGGAGCCTAGAATAGGTAATGAGATCCTGTAATTCTGTATAGATTATATATAGATATAATACCCTGATACATTCCAGAGCATGTTAAGCAAATAATAAAAGAGTATTTGCAAAGTCCCTTGATGAACTGAAGAAAAAATATGGAACTATTAAACTTCCCTGCCTGGGAAATTCCTAATACTCCCTTAAGCATTAGGGACTCCCAATTTAATAAGCCAAGCCCTCGACCTTGAGGCCTGCTCTTATAAAACTTATTTCTGAAAAGGGAAACAAAGCCTACCTATAATTATGCCTAGGAGTCACTTCCAGAGAACCTCTTTTGTTGCTCAGATGTGGCCTCTTTCTTTAAGCCTAACTCTTCAAATAAACTCACTACCATCCCCCCTACATGGGACATGACTTTCAGGGGTGTAAACCTCCCTGGTAACATAGGACATGACTGCCGGGGATGAGCCTGGCCCTGGCATCATGAGATTGACAATGTCTTCCTGACCAAAAGGGGGAAAAGAAGTTTAACAAAATATGCTTTCAGTGGCTAAGAGATTTCAAATAGAGTTGAGAGGCTATTCTGGAGGTTACCCTTATGTAAGCCTCAGCTAGATACTGCAAATTGCCATGGTATGTCAAGCCCCAACCAACAGTATTCCTGAAAACTCTAAAGAATATCCAGGGCTTTGAGACTCCATAAAAAGTTTCACTCATTATTTTTCAGAAAATTAAAATCTCCAGATTGTTCCTATGCCAGATAAGCCCTGAAACCCAGAGTATCAGTTTCTCCAAGAACATCAACCAATTATATCCCCCTACCCCATAATGTCAACACTCCTTTTCAACACAAAGAAGTTAGAATATTCATTGCCCAAATACCCCTGAAGATTGAGAGAATAATCAAATGAGAGGGAGGAGTTGTAACAGAAAAGCTAGGATTTAACAATTGATTATGATTACTGAATTCTTATATACATATTTCTTTTTAGTCTCTAATGTATTAGAACAGCTATAAGGAAACATTTGAAATTGTGAAACTGTAACCAAACCATACTTTGACATTCCCTCTATAACTACTTGTTAAACTATACTTTGAAATTTATCACTTTCCTGCATATATGTTATATTTCATAATAAAAAATGTTAAAAACAAAACAAACAAAAAAAAACTGCTAAACCCCTAGCAGGACAACCTCCCACAACAAAGAATTATCTGGCCCCAGAAGTCAGTAGTACTAAGATTAAAAACCACTCTATGAAAACACTAAGCTTTTGTTCGTTTGTTTGTTTTGCTACTTCTGTGTTTTGTACCTACTCTTTTTTGTTTAATTAATTTTATATATATAACCAATACAGAAAGAAATCCTGTAATTTATGAAAGCATTCTCATAAAACTAGTAAGCCACAGAGGTAAAGCTAAAATGCCCCCCTCTATCTCTTTCATCAGGGGTGATGCTGTCATTAGCAGTTTGGTATATATACTTTGAGACATCTGTCTATACATATTTATTTATATACAGTCATGGTGTTCTTTTGCATCATATATATATACAGAATATTCAGAATTTTAAAAATTTATGTATATAAGTAGATTTATGTATAAAGACAAGCAAATTAAAAAAAAAAATCACATTGATGAATCACGACTTTAAACTACTTACTGAATTACCTCATGCTGATTGCTGCATTTGTCAGCTGATGTTTTCGAACATCTATAGCATGCCTCTAAAACTAATGGTCCCCATTTGTCACCATCTTCACAGCCTAAGCAATCAGGCCTCACAGCAGCTTAAACTCCATTAGCAAATAGCTAACCTAATGCACAAGCTACCAGAAAGTACAGGTGATACACAATAAAAATACACTCTATAAAATATAAACATGAAATATTGTTGAACACATTATTATTTTAATTCTGCAATGGCCAAATATAATAAACATTGATTGCATTTATTATGGTTGGCGAGTTCCAACTAGGATAATTATGGTCTCCTTTAGCACCTGTTGAAAGCTACTATGCTATAATCTTAGAAACCAAAATTCTTACTTAACAAAAAGTCCCCAAACCCCAATTACTCTGGTAAGAACCTATTATTGATGCTCCACCTAAAAAAAAACAAACAAACAGAAAAACAAAAAAACACTTTCAATTCAGAGACATCTTTATATCTAAAGGTAGGGTCAAAGGTTCCCAGATGAATGGAAGACATTAGAAATGACATGAGAAATAGAAAGTGGCAATGAGTGTAAATAAATCTTACTGGGAATAAACAAGCTAATTCTTTCACACTCTTATCAGCATCTGTGCTTTATTTTTAAGATTTTGATATTTACCTAATTAAATGAGAGAATACATTTGTCCTCAGCAGCTGTTAACAGAAACACTTATTTTTCTCTAAAAGCCAACTATGCTAATCTTAATAATAATAGCACCAAGTAGCAGGTGTTGTTCTATGTGCTTTAAAATTATTGAATATGTTAATCCTCACAGTAACTCAGTGGTTCTCAACCCAGGGCAATTTTGATCCTCCAGAGGACATGTAGCAACATCTGGAGATATTTTCGCTTGTTATAATTAGGGGGTTGCTACTGGCATCTGGAGGATAGAGGCTAAACACCATATAATGCACAGGATAGCCCCTTCACAACAAAGACAGCTAGCCCAAAATGTCAAAAGTGTTTTCTTAAGAAACCATGCATTGCTCCCAGTTTGTCACTGTGCTATTTATTTTTATGGGGTGTTTTTTTAAGTGTAGAGTGTTCAAGTTTACAGTAGTTAAATCTTTCATTATTTCTTTTACTACTTTAATGTTAAAACCTTCAAAATATTTAGCTATATTTTAGTTTTATAAAATGATTTAAATATAAATAAGGATAGTCAATGTAGTTTTTATTTATAGTAGCAAAAACTGGAACAACCTAAATATTTAACCCTAGTCAACTGCTCATAACAACTGTATATCCATACTATGAAACAAAGGATATGCAAATATTCAAAATTCTCCACAACATTAAATCCTGGGGAAAAAACGCTTTAAACAGGAAACAAATTGTCTTCATACAAGGAAATAAAAAAATGGGGAGGAAATACACCAATGCTGGAGGGATATGGTGGTAGAATAACAAGGGATTTTGAATTTTCTTTTGCAACTTTTTTCATCTTTCAAATTTTCTGTAGTTTATATGAATGTCTCTGATTATCAGGTAAAAAAAAAAGTTGCAAAATAAATTCAAATCTAAAAAATAAACAACCACATAAAAAAACAAATATCAACAGTGTTGAGACTGAGAAACTCTGCAATAACCCTAAGAGTTAGGTACTATTTCTTCAGATGAAGAAACTGAGGGGCAGAGAAGTAACCAGCCTAAGGCCACACATCTAGCATATGGCAAAATTAGGATGTGGACCTAGCTCCAGAGGTCATCGTCTTAATCTCTCTCAAGTAAGAAGGACAAAACTTACCCACAGTTTTCTCCATACAATCTTCCCGTTTTCTCCCTCTCTTCCTAGATTCCAGGCTTTTGTGGGGGAACAAATCATTTATTCATTCATTCATTTGAAATTCCATCTATCCATCTGCCCACCCATCCACCCATCCAAAAGTTTTCACTGAGCATCTACTCAATGAATAGAATTGCTCAAGGTAATTCTAGGTGAACAAGATGGACCTGACCTCTGCTCTTGTCATATACACATTCGTCACTCATAATACTCAACCATCACCAGTCCTTATACAGGCTAATCATGCTCCCACCTCTCCCTGGAAAGCTTTTCTCCTAGAATTTAGCTCAGCTCATTCCCTGGTGTCATTCAGGTCTCTGTTCAAATGTCACCCCCTCAGAAAGGCCTTCCCTGATCACCCTTTCTAATTTAGCTACAGGCTCTTAGCATTTATCCCTGTCCTTGCTTTATTTCTGTTAATAGGACTTATCATTCCTAATATAATACTCTTAGATATTTGTTAATTGTCACTGACCTCTCTCCCACCAATAGAATGTAAGTTCCAAGAGAGCTCTATCTCTAGCACGAAGAAGTATACCCAGCACATAGTAAACATTAAAAAAACATTCATTGAATGACTAGATTAACAAATATCTTTTCAATCTAACCACTTTCTTATGACCACCAAGACTTTTGCAATTGCCTCTCAGTTTCCACACTGAAACCAGAGTAATCTTTCTAAAATGCAAATCTAATGAATTCCTCTACTTATAACCCTTTAATGGTTTTCTTTTGCTTTTAAGATAAAGACCAAATTCCTAACATGACTTTTAAGGCCCCCCTGTGCCTCTAAGCTATTTTCTTACTCTATTTCTCATGCTTAATAGTTGTAGTCATAGCAGTAGCAATAATAGCTAACATATCTTGAGCACTTGCTATGTGCCAGGCACTATTCTAAGGGCATTATAATACTAAACCATTTAGTTCTATTCAATGAGGTAGGAATTATCATTGTACTTAAATAGGCATACCTTGTTTTATTGTGCCTCCCAGATACTGCACTTTTTACAAATTAAAGGTTTGTGGCAACCCTGCATCAAGCAAGTCTATCAGCACCATTTTTCCAACAGCATATGCCCATTTCATGTTGCCAGGTCAATTTTAAGTATGGTATGCACTTTTTTAAAAGACATAATGCTATTTCACACTTAATAGACTACAGTATAGTATAAACCTAACTTTTATATGCACTGGGAAACCAAAAAATTCATGTAATTCACACTTTACCGTGGTATCAGGAACCAAAACCGTAATATTTCAAGGTATGCCAGTATTCTGATGAGGAAACAGAGGCACAGAGAAATCAAGAAACTGTTGAAGGGCAACTAGTAAATGGCAAAGCCAGAATGTAAATCCAGTCAGTCTGGCTTCAGAGCCCTCAACTCATCTCCATCATTCTACACTGCTTCTCTATAACAACTTTAACAGAAGTCTATCAGTTCCTCCAATATGTTATTTTACTTAGCACTTCCAGGTCTTCACATTGTTCTCTCTACTGAACGCATTCATGTCATAGCTTAAAAATCCCTTCCTCTGGCAAGGCTTTCCCTGCTATATACCCAAGAAGTGGTTAGAACCCCCTGCTATGTTCTCTCAAGGCATTCGGAACTTTTCCCCTCATAACACTCATTCTACTTTATTATAATTAACTTGTCTTTCTTCACCAAAACTTTTTAGGCTGTGTGAGGGCAGGAATCATGTCTGTCTTGTTCACAACCATATTACTAGCACATGGCACAAGCCCTAGGATATATTATGTGCTGTATAAATTTCACATGGCACTGAAGCCTTGCTTAACTCCCCTTCCAAAAATAATTTGTTACTCTAACAGCCCTGCTCATGTGGGACATATTTTATGCTTCATATTTTGTTATTTATGTATTAAAAAGGATGTATACATGAAGCCTTTTACCATGTTCTTGTGAAAAGCAGGGATATGTCTTATACATCCATGGGACATCTGAAGTGACTTTCACAAACTTAGCACTTGAAAAATTATTCTTAAGATGGCAGAGTTAGACACTTTGGGTCACCATCTTCCCACAGAAACTTTAAACAACCAGCAAGAACTGACAGAAACCTCTTTCTCAAAGCTCCAGAAAAGCCAGAGGTGGGGCAAGGTGTCAGCACACAGAGGTGTAGAATTTAGTAAGTCCCCTAGAGCAACTAGTAAATAGCCAGGAACAACTAGAAAATAGTCTGGAACAATTGATGGGGGACATCTGTGACCAGACAGCATTGTACACCATTCAGGAATGGGCGGAACAGCTGAGACTGAAGCATAGTATTGTAAGTAAAGCTCCCAAAATTGCATAGCTGGTGCCCCTCCCCCACCGGAATTACAGGCTGAGTTGCAAAACTTTGCCGTGGGAAAAAGAAGCAGTCTCAGCAGAGAGCAAGGGAATGTAGCTCAAACAAGCTCCAACTGTGGTTTTAATTAACAAATCTGGAATACTGAATACATACTAGGAGCACAGATAAACCCAGAGCAAGCAGGAAAGGAACCCAGAGATTTATTCTGGCAGAGAGGAGGCGGGGCTGATGGGAAAAAAAATACATAAATAAATAAAAACAGAGGCTTTTGGAGTCTGCTGAGCTTAGAATACTGGAAAAGGGCTGTATCCCAAGAAAAGGGGCACACAGAACTGGGTACCAATTCTGGTTCCTGCCTGGCTCTGAAAAGGGGACTTCTTGCTTTTTTCCCTTTTTATTTCTCTCTCATTCCAAGTAGCTCATTAGAAAAAGCCTCAGGTATTGTCAATTGTCAACAATGACCAAGGCAAGGGTGGAGTTAAGATAGTCAAAGGAAAAACCCAAGTGTAGGAGACAATTCCCTAAAGGGCTTACTGTCCCTAAGAAAAGGGGGTAGGGAGGGGGTGGTCCAGCACAAGTGGCAGCCCTCCCTCAGAGAACTCAGACCCCAGGGCCTGGGGAGAAGTAAAAAACAAACAAACAAACAAAACAGAAACAGCTTAAGCTTGCTTTCTGACACTCTCGGTCCCTGATCAGGACAGGGTCCACTAGGAATTAAATAAACCTCACCTCTTTATGCTGGTGGGGAGCTGTGGGCTGAAAAGCGCCACCTGCTGGGTAGGATAGGAAAAGCACAGAGTCTAGAGGCCTCATAAGAAAGTCTGACAAACTGCTGGGTCTCACCCTCAGGGAAACCTGATACTGAATATGGCCACCTCCTGAGACCTGGGCCTGTCTGGTCTGGGAAAATCTGATTAGGGTAATCAAGGAAACCAGATGCCTAGACAACAGAAAATTACAGATCACACTAGGAAGAGTGAAAATATGGTCCAGTCAAAGAAACAAACTTGCACTTCCACTGAGATACAGGAATGGAAACAGCTGATTGTTAATCACACAAATCTCCTAAATCAATTCAAAAATCAAATCAACAAGTTGAGAGAAGATATGGAAAAAGAGATGAAGGATATAAAGAAGACACTGAACAAACATAAGGAAGAACTAAAAAGTTTGAAAAAAAAAATTGACAGAACTTATGGGAATAAAAGGCACAACAGAAGAGATGAAAAACACAATGGAGACATACAACAGCAGATTTGAAGAGGCAGAATAAAGGATTCATGAGTTGGAGGACAGGACATCTGAAATCCTACACACAAAAGAACAGATAGGGAAAAGAATGGAAAAATATGAGCAGGGTCTCAGGGAGCTAAGTGATAACATGAAGTGCGTGAATATACATGTCATGGATGTCCCAGAAGGAGAAGAGAAGGGAAGAGGGACAAAAAGAATAATGGAGGAAATAATCACTGACTACTTCCCATCTGTTCTGAAAGACATAAAATTACAGATACAGGAAGCACAGTGTAGTCCAAAGAGTACAGATCCAAGTAGACTGACTCCAAGACACTTAGTAATCAGATTATCAAATATCAAAGACAGAGAATTCTGAAAGCAGCAAAAGAGAATTGATCCATTACATACAAAGCAAGCTCAATAAGATCATGCGTGAATTTCTCAGCAGAAACCATGAAGGCAAGAAGTCAATGAGTCTCAAAAATCTGGATGCTGTTAGGGGCCAAAAAATGTTCTAAAGAACCAACTCAGGAGAGAACCCAAGATGGCAGCTAGGATAGACAGAGCAAAAAAAAAAAAACCTCCATTAAAAATACCAGACAAAAGCCAGAAAGTGACCCAGAACACCAGTTCCAGCGATGCACCAGCTGGACAAGTTCTGCTAAATCCACAGGGGCCGTGCACTTGGTGAAACAGGGAGTCTGCATTCTGAAATGAATGAGTAAGCCGCTGAATATCCGGCAGCCACGTTGCGATGTGGGGAAACCAAGGGTTGGCATTTGGAGGCGGACTAGTTCTTTTTTAAAAAAACCCACAAGTGGCTGCAGATACAGCAGCAAGAACCACACAGCGAAGGGTGCCAGGAATGGGCTAAGCAAAGGCCTCAATATGTGGCGTGGAAGACAGCCTTTCATGCCCCCGCTGCTAATTGTCTCGGAGCGAGGAATGCAGAGGTTAGCCAAAAGGGGAAAAAAAATGCAGCCATCTTCCCAAAGGGCTGTGAACACTCCTGCCCAGCACCAGGGCCACAGCCCAGAGCCACACCAAGAAACCCAGTATGATGGGAGGTGTTTCCAGCGGCATGTGCACACACCCCAGTGTTGGGCATGGACAATAGCCTTTTGTGCACCCACAACTAATTGTCCCAGAGCTAGGAAGGCAGAGCTGTGTGAAAAGAGGGAAACTGGCACGCCCCATACAGCCATCCTTACAGCATGCTGGGAACGCACCTACATGGCCCGGTGGCCCAGAACTTCCCTTGAGGTACGGTGTGCACTTGTGACGTAGCACAACCTTCCCTCAGCAGAGGCCCTAGAAGGGCATGGCTTGGAAGAGGGACCCACTCGGAAATCCCAGGGACCATACGCCAATACCAAAGACTTGTGGGTCAGCAGCAGAGACAATCCGTGGTGAGACTGAAATGAAGGTTTAGAGTCTTGCTACAGCCTTAAATCTCTAGGAACACCTGGAAGGTTTGATTATTAAAGCTGCCCTCCCTCCCTAACCGCTCAGACACACGCCCCACATTCAGGGCAGACAGCACCAACAACACACCCAAACTTGGGGTCTAGCACCAACTAGACCCCACAAGAATCAGACCCGCACACACCACAAAGACAAAGTCAGGGAGAACTGACTTGAGGGGAATAGGTGACTCACGGACACCATATGCTGGTTAGTTAGTATGCCACCAAGCTGCAGATCTGACAAACAAGAGATTCGTCTTTGAATAATATTACATATCCTAAAAGAACCCTATCAAGTAAAGCAAATGCCAAGAGGCCAAAAACAACAGAAAACTTTAAAGCATACGAAAAAAAAGACGATACGGATAACCCTAACCCAAACACCCAAACCAAAAGATCAGAGGAGACACAGTAGTTGGAGCAATTAATCAAAGAACTAAACACAAACAATGAGAGCATGGCACAGGCTATAAAGAACATCAGGAAGACCCTAGAAGAGCATAAAGAAGAAATTGCAAGAGTAAATAAAAAAATAGATGATCTTATGGAAATTAAAGAAACTGTTGACCAAATTAAAAAGATTCTGGATACTCATAGTACAAGACTAGGGGAAGCTGAACAACGAATCAGCGACCTCGAGGACCACAGCAAGGAAAATGAAAGAACGAAAGACAGAATGGAGAAAAAAATCAAAAAAATCGAAATGGACCGCAGGGATATCACAGATAATATAAAATGCCCAAATATAAGACTCATTGGTGTCCCACAAAGGGAAGAGAAGGGTAAAGGTCTAGAAAGCATCTTCAAAGAAATTGTTGGGGAAAACTTCCCAAACCTTCTACACCATATAAATACACAAAGCATAAATGCCCAGCGAACTCCAAATAGAATAAATCCAAATAAACCCACTCCGAGACATATTCTGATCAGACTGTCAAATACTGAAGAGAAGGAGCAAGTTCTGAAAGCAGCAAGAGAAAAGCTATTCACCACATACAAAGGAAACAACATAAGACTAAGTAGCGACTACTCAGCGGCCACCATGGAGGCGAGAGGCAGTGGCATGACATATTTAAAATTCTGAGAGAGAAAAATTTCCAACCAAGAATACTTTATCCAGCAAAGCTCTTTTTCAAATTTGAGGGAGAGCTTAAATTTTTCACAGACAAACAAATGCTAAGAGATTTTGCTAATAAAAGTCCTGCCCTACTTCAGATACTAAAGGAGGCCGGCCCTACAGACAGAGAAACAAGGAAAGGAGAGAGAGATATGGAGAAAGATTCTGTACTAAAGAGATTCAATATTGGTTCAAAAAAGGACATTAAGAGAGAGAGGGGAAAAATATATCTGACAAACATAAACCAAAGGATAGGATGGCTGATTCAAGAATTGCCTTCACAGTAATAACATTGAATGTAAATGGATTAAACTCCCCAATTAAAACATATAGATTGGTAAAATGGATCAAAAAATATGAACCATCAATATGTTGCATACAAGAGACTCATCTTAGACACAGGGACACAAAGAAATTGAAGGTGAAAGGATGGAAAAAATATTTCATGCAAGTTACAGCCAAAGGAAAGCAGGAGTAGCAATATTAATCTCAGATAAATAAACTTTAAATGCAAGGATGTTATGAGAGACAAAGAAGGCCACTATATACTAATAAAAGGAGCAATTCAACAACAAGAAATAACAATCATAGATCTTATGTACCCAATCATGGTGCCACAAAATACATGAGACAAACAATGGCAAAACTAAAGGATGCAATGGATGTTTCCACAACAGTTGTGGGAGACTTCAACACATTATTCTCTCCTGTAGATACATCAACCAGACAGAAGACCAATAAGGAAACTGAAAACCTAAACAATGTAATAAATGAATTTCATTTAACAGACATATATACAGAACATCACATTCCAAATCACCAGGATACACATTCTTCTCTAGTGATCATGCAACTTATTCCACAATAGACCATATGCTGGGACATAAAACAAGCCTCAATAAATTTAAAAAATTGAAATTATTCAAAGGACATTTTCTGACCACAATGGAATACAATTAGAAGTCAATAACCATCAGTGACTTAGAAAATTCACAAGCACTTGGAGGTTAAACAACACACTCCTGAAATAAATGGTTTATAATGTAGAATGGAGGGGAACTAGCGATAGCGATTTATGAACGGGGAACAATAACCCAATAAGAACAGATAAGCTGTCATGGGTAAATTTAACGTTCTGGGAATGCCGAAGAATGACTATGGTTTGTTAATTTCTGATGGGTATGTTGGGAAGAAGTTCACAGAAATGTTGCTATATTAGGTTATTTCCTTGGGGTCGAGTAGGAACATGTTGGAAGTAAAGTAGTTATTTTAGGTTAGTTGTCTTTTTCTTACACCCTTGTTATGGTTTTTTGAAATGTTTTTTATTGTATATCTTTTTTTAAAAAGATTATTTTTATATAGTTAATTAAAAAAAGAGTTAATTAAGAGTTAATGACATTCAATGCAATATATGATACTGGAGTGGATCTAAGAATGGAGGAGAAAAGCTCAAAGGGGGTATAAGGAAAAATTGGAGCATAGAATTTAAGCTTTATATCCATATTAATTTTCTTGAATTAACTGCAGTTAAGTTAATGACGTAAGTGAATATCCTTGTTTGTAGGAAATGTACATGGAAGTGTTATGAGTTCAAGGAGTATGATATATGCAACCTGCTCTCAAATGTTCAGAAGATGATAAATGGGTAGATAGATAATTGATAGAAAGATAACAGATACAGTTAAAAGAAAAAGGAGTGGAAGGAAGGAAGGAAGGGAGGGAAGGAGAGAGGGAGGGAGGAAGGAAGGAAAAAGAAAGGTACTGCAAAGGTAGCAAAATGTAAAATTGGTAGATATGGATATCTGGGGGTGGGGGGGTGTTGGAGTTCTCTGTATGGGGTTTGTATTGTATTTGCAACTGTCCTATATGTTTGAAATTATTTCAAAATAAAAATTAAGAAAAAAAAAAGAACCAACTCAGATCGCATCTACCCACTTTAAGAAAATAATTCAGAAAATCTTAAAAATCAAAATATTATTTTATTGGCTACTAAAATACAAGAAAACCATCAGGAAAAGTTTGTAAGATTTTTAGGTATCTATTACTTGATGAGAATGAAATTACTACGTATCAGAATATTTTTATTTCCACTTGGCAGGAATTCAACCTTTTATGTCAGCCAAGAAAGCTACAGTTGAGTAACTACACTTAATATTTTGTTCCTAAAGATTTTCTTCTAACTATAATTAAAATAAAATGCATTTGAAGGGTAACAAGTTTCCATATGAAGCAATATACTGAAAATTGCTCCAAAATCAATCATCCTAAGTGGGTTTCATTTATATAGTTCCTAAACACAGCGATTTAGATAATGTTCATCCCTAAGAATGCTGATTATGCACTCTTGTTTTATCCTGGAGGTCAAAGAGTGCCCCAACACAGAGCAAGGGGTACAATGACCCCAGAAAGTTATTTAACCAAAATAAAAAAGGCCCATTGTTTGACTTCTACGGTCAGTGCTAAGGATTCCACTGGTGAGAAGGTTGTGCCAAGACACATTCTAACTGGTAAAGGCCACTTCTAACATAAGAGTGGGTTTACCGCAGAGACAAAAGCCTCTTCAAGAACATCAATCAGATGTGTCCCCTTCTCCCAAATGCCTACATCCCTTTTCAACATGAATAAACTGGTCACTCCCTACACATCCCTGAAGCTCGGGAAAGTGATTCAAATAGAGAAAGGGTAGCAACAGACAAGATGGGATTTAACAAAGGATTATGAATATTGAATCTCTATATAATTTTCTTTTTCTTAGTTGCCACGGTATTAGAATAGCTAGAAGGAAAGAAATGAAATGGTGGAACTGTAACCCACAGCATTCTTTGAAATTTGCTCTACAGCTACTTGTTAAATTGTAATTCGTAAGTTATCTTTTTGTATATATGGTATATCTCACAATAAGGAAATAACTGAAACTATGGTACTATAACTCATAACAACTTTGGAACTTTCCTATATAACTACTTGTTAAATTGTACTTTGAAAGTTATTACCTTTTTGCATATATGTTATATTTCACAATAAGGAATTAACTGAAACTGTGGAACTGTAACCCATGACATTCCTTAAAATTTGCTCTCTAACTATTTGTTAAATTGTACTTGGAAACTTGTCACTTCTACGTATATATGTTACATTACACACACACACACACACACAAAAAAAAAAAATCCAGAAATCAGTTAAAGGAGTGCAGCAACAGGGCAAGAGTCAAATCAAGAAAACGGCTACTTAAAATGGGTATTATCTTGTGGGCCCCCTGGCCAACTCCACCCTCACCCACACTGGCTTGGTATGGAGCCAGCCAGCATTCCCAGTTCAGGTCCCAGGTCCCAGCTTTGGAGGGATTAAAAAAAAAAAAAAAAAAAAAAAAAACCTGCACATACTGGAAGCATGCATGTCTGGCCCAATCTGTTGTAGTGGCCTGAGAGACTTGCCATCCAAGAACTTGTCTGGTGTGTAGAAGGCGGCTCACATAACTCTCCTACAAAATGCTGTGGGAGAGGAGTGAAGTCATGTTGCCTGGGGCAAGGAGTTCCTGGCTGTAGAACATACAATATCCTACATGCCCAGGATCATGAGGAAACTGTTTCCTAGGGAAGAGGGGGCTTTTAATAGTGTAATGGGGAGTTCCTAGGGCCACATGCACATGATCAAGACATATGTGCAGGAAAGCTCAGGGAAAACCCTACACTCTGGCGTGGAGCGATTCTCCAAAGTAATTCTGTGGATAAGCCCTGAAGAAGACCACTTACACAGGTCAATCTGCAAAACTGAGAAAAGTGTTTTCTTTTGCGCGCGCTCTCTCGCTCGCTTGCTCTCTCTCTCTTTGGGTTAGCTCAAAGAAAGCTCTGTTATAACACTAGCTGGATATAAGCTTAAGGAACAGATGCCTCACAGTCCTAAATTACATTGATAACACATTAAAATATTCAAATACCCAGGTTTCAACAAAAGATTACGAAACATACTAAGAAATAAGAAGCAATGGACCAGGAACAGAAGATTGAAACATCAGAAACCATCAGTGAGGAGGACCAGACCTGGGACTTACAAGACTTTTAAAAATGGTCCTAAATATGCTCAAAGAGCCAAAGGAAAACATGGGCAAAGAACAAAAGGAATTCAGGAAAATGACAAATGAATGCAAAAAGAATATCAATAGAGAAATGGAAATTATGAAAAGGAACCAAACAGAGCTGAAGAGCACAGTAATAGAAATTAAAAATTCCCTAGAGGATTCAACAATAGATAGGCGTTGGTAGAAGAATAAATCAGTAAACTTGAAGATAAAACAACTAAAATCATCCAGTCTGGGAAGCAGAAAGATGATGAAGAATGAACAGCAGCTTATGAACCTGTTGGACTCCATCAAGCATTTCAATATATGCACTGGGGGACTTCCAGAAGGAAAAGAGAGAGAAAGGGGCAGAAAGAATATTCAAAGAAATAATGGCTAAAACTTCCAAATTTAACAAACAACATGAACACACACATCGAGATGCTCAACGACTCCAAACAGGACAAACCCAAATAGACCCAGACTGCACCATGTTATAACCAAACTGTTAAATGCCACAGATAACGAGAGAATTCTGAAGCCTGCAAGAGAGAAGCAACGTCACATGTTCAAGGGAGCCTCAATAAGATAAGTGCTGATCTCTCATTGGAAACCATGGAGGCAAGAAGGCAGTGGGATGATAAAGAGCTAAAAGCAAAAAACCGCCAATCAAGAACTCCAGATCTGACAAAACGGTTTCTGAAAAATAAGGAAAAGACTGAGACATTCACAGATGAACAAAAGCTAAGGGAGTTTGTTACCACTAGACCAGTCTTACAAGAGATACAAAAGAGAGTTCTGCAGGTTGAAAGGAAAGGGTAATAGACAGTAGATCAAAGCTGCATGGAGAAATTAATATACCCAGTGAGGGTAATGATACAGATAAATATAAAATGCAAGCACTACTGTATTTTTAGATTATTACTCCACTTTTTAATTCCTATAGGATCTAAAAGGCAAATGCAAAAAATGAAATGATAAATCAGTGGATATGGATTCAATGTATAAACATGTAATTTGTGACAAGAACTACATAAGAATTGGGGGACAGAGGGATATGAGAACACAGTGAATATATTATTGAAGTTAGGTTGGTATCTGTTCCAGTTTGCTAATACTGCTGGAATGCGAAACACCAGAAATGGATTAGCTCTTATAAAGGGGGTTTATTTGGTTACAAAGTTACAGTCTTAAGGCCATGAAGTGTCCAAGTCATCAACAATCAAGTACCTTCATTGGAGGATGGCCAATGGTGTCTGGAAAACCTCTGTTAGCTGGGAAGGCACGTGGCTGGGGTCTGCTCCAGAGTTCTGGCTTCAAAATGGCTTTCTTCCAGGACATTTCTCTCTAGGCCACAGCTCCTCAAAAATGTCATACTTAGTTGCTCTTGGGGCGTTTTTCCTCTCTTAGCTTCTCCAGAGCAAAAGTCTGCTTTCAACGGCCGTCTTCAAACTGTCTCCTATCTGCAGCTCCTCTCTTCTCAGCTCCTATGCATTCTTCAAAGTGTCCCTCTTGGCTGTAGCAAGCTTGCATCTTCTGTCAGAGCTTATATGATGCTCTAGTAAACTAATCAAGGCCCACACTGAATGGGCAGGGCCACACCTCCACAGAAATTATCCAATTAGAGTCATCACCCACAGTTAGGCTGGTCACATCTCCACAGAAACACTCAAAGAATTACAATCTAATCAACACTGATACATCTGCCCACACAAGACAACATCAAAGGTAATAGTGTTTTGCAGGACATAAGCCATTCAAACCGGCACAGTATCAAAGCAAACAAGACTGTTATAGTTTAGAATGTTAAATTCAATCCCCAATGAAACTACAAAGAAAACATTGGAGAATATGTAAGACCATTGTGCCAGTTTGTATATTTATGTCCCCCAGAAAAAGCCATATTCTTTAATGCATTCTTGTGGGGGCAGATGTATTACTGTGTATTGGGTTGGAACCTATTGGTTCAGTGTCCATAGAGATACGACCCATCCAACTGTAGGTGATAACTCTGATTAGATAATTTCCATGGAGGCGTGGCCCCACCCATTCAACGTGGGCCTTGTTTAGTTTACTGGGGCACTCTTTGGAAAATTCTGGGCTTCCAGGGAGTAGAACCCTACAACCCAAGGTGAGGATTTAACAAAACGTGGAACCCAGCCACCATTTCAGTACAAGCCAGTATTGGAGATGGAGTTATCCAGAAAGGATTTGTGGAAAGTCCTACTGTCTGGCGGCTTTGACCCCTGTGTGCTTCATGCGAAGCTAACAGAATTTTTGAGAGATCTTTACAGACAGAGATCCTGCTGGTCTGGACTGAAGAAGACAGACAGGGAACAAACTGAATGAAAAATTTCTTCAAAGACAGAGCCATGGAGGTTGAGGTCTGGAGTCAAGAGGTCTCAGGCTGGGAGAGCGGAGTGGCACCCACACGCATGGAAAGGGTGAGTTTGCCCCGGAGGTCGAGGGTAAGCCTTCCACCTCAATGTTTGGGAAGAGTGCTTTCACCCCAGGCTTGAGGGAGGGTGGAGCACATTCTCAGGCAGTTGGGGAGAGCCTGGCCACCACCCCACTGTTCTGAAGGGGTTGAGCATGTGCCCCAGAGATGGACGAGAATCCAAGTGCTGCCCCGATGTTTGAGGATGCTGGGGCCAAAAAGGTGGTCTCTCCAATGTGTGGATATGTTGGAGCACTCACCTCAGCATTTGGAGAGAAATGCACTGCCACGTAGGCCCTTGGAAAGTGTGGGAAAGCCACTATCTCAAGCCCCAAGAATACAACATCATTCTGTTAATGACTCTCAGACTTTGAAATCTAAGGGAGTTTGCCCTGCGGGTTTTAGGAATTGATTTGGTCCCTTAAACCCTGTTTTCCTTTCAGTTTCTCCTTATGGCAATGGGAATGTTTACCCTACGACTATCCCTCCTTTGTATACTGAAAACAGATAATTTGTTCTAAGTTTCACAGGTACAGAGCCAGAGGGTAATTTCTGCTTTTGGACAGACTATGCTTTTAACTGATTTTGAGGGGATCTTGTACTTACCTATTGTTACTGAAATGATTTAAATTTTTGTGATATTGTGATGGGATGAATGTATTTTGTATTTGGAAAGAATATGTTTTTCTGGATTCCAGGGTATGGAATGTGCTGGTTTGTGTATTTATGTCCCCCAGAAAAAGCCATATTCTTTAATGCATTCTTATGGGGGCAGACATAGTAATGTGGATTGGTTTGGAACCTTTTGGTTCAGTGTCCACAGAGATGTGACCCACCCAACTGTAGGTGATAACTCTGACTGAATAATTTCCATGGAGGCGTGGCCCCGCCCATTCAGTGTGGGCCTTGTTTAGTTTACTGAGGCACTATATAAGCTCAGACAGAAGGAGCTCATAGCTAGTTGGAGCTGAGACAGACATTTTGAAGATGGCTGTTGGAAGCTGATGCAGACATTTTGGAGAACGCCATTTTGAAACGCAACCTGGGAGCAAGCAGATGCCAGCCGTGTGCCTTCCCAGCTAACAGAGGTTTTCCGGATGCCAACGGCCTTTCTCCAGTGAAGGTACCCTTTGTTAATGGACACTTTATGGCCTTAAGACTATAACTGTGTAACCAAGTAAACCCCCTTTTTAAAAGCCAGTCCATTTCTGGTGTTTTGCATTCCGGCAGTATTAGCAAACTAAACAACCATAAAGACAAAAATTAAGAGTATAGGTTGCCAAGGGCAAGGGGTGGGGGAGGGATAGAGGGAATGGGGAGTTAATCCATAATGGGTTTGTGTTTCTGTTTGGGATGATTGGGAAGTTTCAGTAATGGAAGGTGGTGAGGGTACCACAATATTGTGAATGTGATTAACCCTGTTGAATGGTATTCTTGGGAATGGTTGAGATAGAAAAGTTTATGTGTATGTGTTTCCTTATTAAAAAAAAAAAAATACTAAAGAGAATAACAATTAAATGCATAAATGATCTCGATGGAATCTAGCAAAGGAGAAAAATGCTAAAAGGGGCATCATTAAGCATATGAAAAAGAAGGACACGATATATTAATAAAAGGGATAATTCACCAAGAAGAAATAACAATTATAAATGTTTATGTACCCAATCTAGGAGTTCCAAAATACATGAGACAAACATTGGATGAACTTAAGGGAGCAACAAACGTATCTAAATAACAGTGGGAGACTTCAATATTCAATACACCATTCTCTTCTACAGCTCAACTAGACAGAGGACCAACAAGAAAATTGAGAACCTAAACAATATGATATAGGACTTAGAGTTAATAGACACATAAAGATTGTTACATCCCTAAGTACCAGGTTATACATTCTTCTCTAGTGCCCATGGAATGCTCTCCAGGACAGATCATATGCTGGGGCACAAAACAAGTCTTAATAAATTTAAAAAGATTGAAATTATTCAAAGCACATTCTCTGACCACAAGGAAATGCAATTAGAAATCACCAACCACCAAAGATCCAGATCTTTCACAAATACATGGAGGTTAAACAACACACTACTAAACAACCAGTGTGTCAAAGAAGAAATTGCAAGAGAAATTGGTAAATATATAGTGACGAATGAAAATGAGAATATAACATATCAAAACCTGGGGGATGCACTGAAGGAGGTTCTAAGAGGGAAATTTATAGCTCTAAATGCATATACCAAAAAGCAAAAAAGAGCTAAAACTAAAGACCTAACCAAACAACTGAAGAGGCTAAAGAATAATCAGCAAACTAAACCTAAAGCAAGTAGACAAAAAAGAAATAACAGATCAAAGCAGAAATAAATGAGGTGGAGAACAAAAAAATAATACAGAGAATAAGTAAAACCAAAATTTGGTTCTTTGAAAACATCAACAAGATTGACAGACCCTTAGCTAGACTGACAAAGTCAAAAAGAGAGAAGACCCAAATAAACAGAATCAGAAAGGAGAAGGGGATAATTACCACAGTTCCGGAAGAAATACAAAAAATCATAAGAGGATACTATAAGCAACTGTATGCCAACAAGCTAGATAATCTAGAGGAAATGGACAATTTCCTGGAAACTCATGAACAACTTAGACTGACCCAAGAAGAAACAGAAGACCTCAACAAACCAATCAAGAGCAAAGAGATCCAATCAATCATCAAAAACCTACCTACAAATAAAAGCCCAAGGTCAGATGGCTTCACAGGGGAATTTTACCAAACTTTCCAAAAAGAATTGACATGACTCTTGCTCAAACTCTTTCAAAAAATTGAAGAAAAAGGAACACTACCTAACTCATTTTATGAAGCTAATATCACCTTGATAACAAAACCAGATAAAGACACTACAAAAAAGGAAAACTATAGGCCAATCTCCCTCATGAATATAGATGCAAAAATCCTAAACAAAATTACTTGCAAATTGAATCCAAAGGCACATTAAAAGAATTATACATCATGACCAAGTGGGGTTCGTTCCTGGCCTGCAAGGGTGGTTCAACATAAGAAAATCAATTAATGTAATACAACACATTAACAAATTAAAAGGGAAAAACCAAATGATCATCTTACAGACACTGAAAAAGTATTCGACAAAATTCAACATCCCTTTTTGATAAAAACACTTCAAAAGGTAGGAATTGGAGGAACTTTCCTCAATATGATAAAGGGCATATATGAAAAACACACAGCCAGCATAGTACTCAATGGTGAGAGGCTGAAAGCCTTCCCCTAAGATCAGGAACAAGACAAGGATGCCCACTGTCACCTCTATTATGCAACATTGTGCTAGAAGTTCTAGCCAGAGCAGTTCGCCAAGATAAAGACATAAAAGGTATTCGAATTGGAAGGAAAGAAGTAAAACTGTCATTATTTGCAGATGATATGATCCTATATTGGAAAAATCCTGAGAATTCGACCACAAAGCTACTTGAGCTAATAAACAACTTCAGCAGAGTGGCGGGATATAAGATTAATACACATAAGTCGGTAATGTTCCTACACACTAGTAATGACCTAACTGAAGAGGCAATCAAAAAAAAAAAAAAAAAAATTACATTCTCAATAGCAACTAAAAAAATCACATACCTAGGAATAAACTTAACCAAAGATGTAAAGACCTCTACACAGAAAATTACAAAATCTTACTAAAAGAAATAAAAAAGGACCTAAATAGGTGGAAAAATATTCCATGTTCATGGATAGGAAGACTAAATATTAAGATGTCAATTCTACCCAAACTGATCTACTAGATTCAATGCAATCCCAATCCAAATTCCAACAACCTACTTTGCAGACTTGGAAAAGCAAGTTATAAAATTTATTTGGAAGGGAAAGGGACCTTGCATTGCCAAAAACATCCTGAAGAAGAAGAACGAGGACTTACACTTCCAGACTTTGAAACCTACTATAGAGTACAGTGGTCAAGACAGCACGGTATTGGCATAAATATAGACATATTGATTAATGTAATCTAATTGAGAGTTCAGAAACAGACCTCCATATAGATGGTCAAATGATTTTTGATAAGGCCCCCAAATCCACTGAACTGAAACACAACAGTCTCTTCAACAAATGGGACTGGGAGACCTGGATAGCCATAACAAAAATAATGAAAGAGGACCCCTACCTCACACCCTATACAAAAATTAACTCAACATGGCTCAAAGACCTCAATATAAGAAATAGTACCATAAAACTCCTAGAAGATAATGTAGGGGAAATATCTTCAAGACCTTGTATTAGGAGGTCGCTTCTTAGACCTTATACCCAAAGCACAAGCAATGAAAGAAAAAAATAGATAAATGGGAACTCCTCTAAATCAAAAGCTTCTGTACCTAAAAGGAATCTGTCAAAAAGGTGAAGAGGCAGCCAACTCAATGGGAAAAAAATATTTGGAAACCATGTATCTGATAAGAGACTGATATCTTGCATATATAAGGAAAGCTTACAACTCAACAACAGTAGTACAAACAGTCCAATTATAAAATGGGCAACGGATATGAAAAGACATTTCTTTGAAGACGAAATACAAGTGGCTAAAAAACACATGAAAAAATGTTCACCTTCACAAACTATTAGGGAGATGCAAATCAAGACCACAATGAGATATCATCTCACACCAATAAGAATGGCTACCATGAAACAAACAGGAAACTACAAATGCTGGAGAGGATGTGGAGAAGTTGGAACTCTTATTCATTGCTGGTGGAAATGTATAATGGTACAGCCACTCTGGAAGACACTTTGGCGGTTTCTCAGAAAACTAGATATTGAATTACCCTATGATCCAGCAATTTCAATTCTTGGTATATACCCTGAAGATCTGAAAGCAGTGACACAGACAGACATTTGTATACTGATTTTCATAGCAGCCATGTTTCACAACTGCCAAGAGATGGAAACAATCCAAGTGTCCTTCAACAGACAAGTGGATAACCAAAATGTTGTATATACATACGATGGAATACTATGCAGCAGTAAGAAGGAACAAGGTCCTGAAACATACGGCAACATGGGTGAACCCTGAACACATAATTCTCAGTGAAATAACTCAGGCACAAAAGGAGAGATATTATGTTACCACTTCTATGAACTATCTGAACAGTGTAAAATCATTGTTTTATAAGAACATTGGGGACCTAGTGATAGATAGTAGCTAATGAGGGGAAATGAACATATTAATGCTCAAATATGTCAATGATGATGAATTTAAAGGTATGGTAATGGTTAGGGGTGATGACTGTTAATGGAATTATAAGTATCAGAGCTGTACTAAGGCAAATAGGGTTGTTTAAAGGCATATTTCCCACAGATCAGTACCACTAATATAGATAAGTATGACAGTAGCACAAAGAGTTGACAACAGAGGGGTATACAAGAAAAATCTACATATTGCATCCTAGGGACTATAATTAATAGGAATACCATACAAGTATTACACAAATACTAGGGACAAATAATTCAGGACTGACAAGAGCTACCAGATGTTTTGGGTCATGAGAATTGTTTAAATTGGACCATGATGAGGATTATACAACTAAGCAATGATAATGTGAGATATGGATGGATTATCATGGATATAACATATGCTATATGAACTTAGGAACCCCCAACTTTATAAGTCAAGCCCTTGATATTGAGGCTTGCTCAGGTGAAACTTATGGCTGTAAAGAGGAGGCTAAGCCCACCTGTAATTATACCTAGGAGTCACCTCCAAAGAACCTCTTCTGTTGCCCAAATGTGAACTTTATCTAAGCCTAACTCTTGCAAATAAATTCATCATCCTCCCCCTGACATCAGGCAGGATCCCCAAGTTGAACAAGCCTTCCTGGCGACATGGGACAGGGATTCCAGGAATGAGCCTGATCCTCCCTGGAAATGAGGGATTGAGAATGCCTTTTTGACCAAAAGAGGAGGAAAAAAAGGCAACAAAATAAGGTTTTAATGGCTAAGAGAATTCAAACAGAATCAAGAGGTTGTCCTGGAGGTTACTCCTATGCAAGCCTCACCTAAATATGCCAAATGACCACAATATGATATGGCCAAGTCAACAGTAGTCCCCAAAACCTTAAAGAATACCCGGATCCCTATCTGAGACTCTATAAAAGTTTCATTCACTAAGTTTATTCATCAGAGACTTAAATCCTCCAGAGTGCTCCTTTGCCAGCTAAGTCCCCAAACCCAGAGGCAATAGCCTCTTCAAGAATGTCAACTAGATGTATCCCCTTTGCAACACCCCTTTTCAACATGAACAGGTTAGGGTGGTCACTGCCTAGACATCCCTGAAGATCAGGAATGTCTGAACTAGAGGAAGGGGTAGCAACAGACAAGAAGGAATTTAACAAAGGATTATGAATACAGAATCTTTATATAATTTTCTTTTTCTTAGTTGCTGGGGTGTTAGAATAGTTGGAAAGAAAGAACTGAAATGGTGGAACTGTAACCCATAACATCCTTTGAAATTCATCCTATAGCTACTTTTTGAATTGTAATTTGAAAGCTATACCTTTTTGTATATATTTTATATTTCACAAAAAGGAAATAACTGAAACCGTGGTACTATAACTCATAATAACTTTGAAAATTTCCTATATATCTACTTATTAAATCATACTTTGAAAGATACTACCTTTTTGTATACATGTTATATTTCATAATGAGGAAATAACTGAAACAGTGGAATGGTAACCTATGACATTCTTTGAAATTTGCTCTCTACTTGTTGAATTGCACTTGGAAAGTTATCACTTTTATGTATATATGTCATGTTCTACAATAAAAAAAATGACTAAAAAATAGAAGCATGATGTATACAACCTACATTCCAGTGTTCAGAAAATGGACTGATAAATAGAAAGACAGATGGATAGACTGATAGATAAAATTTGGCAAAATGTTAAAAATTGGTGGATCTAGGTAGTGGGGACGATAGGGGTACATTGGAGTTCTGTGTATGAGACTGTTCTGTATGTTTGAAAGTATTTCATAATTAAAAATTAAAGTAATTATTGTGTACAAAGGATCTCTCTGTAGTATTTCTTATAACTATAAGTAACTGTATAATTCTCTCAGCAAAATTTTCAATTAAAACAAGTAATTATTGAAAGAAATGGACTGATAAGTTAAATAATTAATTACTCAAAAGCTTAACATGATTCCCTACTATCTGGTGAAGACCAAATATAACATTCAAGGCCCTAGGTACTCCAGCTCCTTATTACCTATTCAAACCAATCTTCCAACTATGCCACACTTCCTATTCTAATCAAGGTGAAAACCTTATTTCCCCTCTCATACCATCCTTATTCTAATTTCCAGGCCTTTCCTTAGGATACCTTGCCTACCTGAACACTATCCAGGTACAACATTCCCTCTAGCCTATTAAAATTCCACTTGCTCTCTATGGTCTAGGTTTAACCTTACCTTCATTGTGTCATTGTGGGACCTTCCAGGCCTCATTTATCTCTCCTTTTAAGGACCTTGTAATCCTCTGTAACGTCTATATCCAACAAGGATATAAATTTCTCAAATCTCAGAATCATGCCGTCTACCTCTCAGCACTCCTCCAGAGTACCTACCATAGTGTTAAGTATATAATTCAGTAAGTAATGAACACTCGCTGATTAAAAATGCATTGCATTAGCCATAAATATTATCAACCCTCATTATTGATGCTAACAGTAGAGCCATTACACAGAAAGAAAACAGGGTGGATGAATCCAACTATCTTTCAGAGTAGGCAAGAATGCTTGCATTTTTATCAGGTACTGGGTAGTTGTGTTTCCAGTTTTCCAGGAAGTCACAAAACTGCCACAAACGATCTAACTGCACAATTCCTTCCTTAACAAAGCCCGGTGCTTTCTCAGTTTATCATTCCATACTGGCAAACAAGTGTACAATTTCTCCTCCTCAGTGACACAAAGATAAAAAATGATGAGAGGTAGTCATATACTAAACACTTGCTGGTTCACACCTTCCCCTAATAGGGGGATCACTGTTTGAGCACAAAAGATCATCTCTTCTAACTCTTATTAGGGAAATATCTTGTTTATGTCAACAAAAATGTTTTTGTAATAGAATATAATTCAATAAAAATTTGAAAGAATGATTTGCCAAAAAAATCTCTGTGATAACCTACCCTTAGGATAATCCAGAGTTGATGAAATGCCAAATTCTTCCCATGGCCCATACAAGTTTGCCTCAGCTTAGGGCTATTTTCCCTAAATGACAGTTTCTAAACTCCTAAAACTCCCTCTCGTTGTTAGCTTCTCTTTCTTATCCAGCTAGCCAAGTCTTCTCATAATAACATTCCACAACTGAAAAGCTAAGTTTCTCAACCTGAATTTTTGTTGCTTATACCTGATGGAAGTTACAGCTTTCTCCCAGACAGAATTCAAAATGTCCAATCTTATCTCAGAAAACTCATACTTTCAGTAACCCACTGGCAACAGCCTTGCTACTACAAAATGTCCCCACATCTTCCTGTTTTGGCAGGTTCTGATGAAATCCCCCTCCCCATGGGCGGAATCCAGCTTCAAGTTCCCTTAGGCAAATTTCCAACCCTACTGCAAGGCCATAAGGTTAAACATTTCTCAATGACGCAGGCTCCCTTAGAGGGAGAAACAAGGTAAAAAACCAACTTATTCCTCCCAGTGCCATAAATCAAGAGACAGTGGCCAAGACCTAAAAAAAAAAAAAATTAAAAAAATAAAAAACAAAACCAAGTGAAGTTAAACTATATACTGTTTGCTCTGCCAAGGCCCCCAGTGGGAGTACAGAACAAGCAAGAACACTGCAGGATGGGAAAACAGGCGAACCAGCAGTCTAACCAAACTACAAGATAAATGTCTAGAATATTAATACACTGTCTGCTTCTAGACACTGTATAAGTTATAATAACTAGAGCAACTAAAGCAATGTGACTGAATTGGTGGTTATGGGAGAAGGAAATGGAGTCAACATGAAACATCAATATTTAATATTAAAAAGTGCAAGGTTGGTAAAAATTAAAGGAAAGTACAATTAATCAACTTCTTGGGGAAAGAGTACGAGACTGGGGGAGAACACAGACTCATCTGAGAGGATGGTAGGCTCTTCAACCTCTGGCCACCTGCAGACAGAAAGCAATAGAAGAACCTAGGAGAAAATGAAATAAAATCGGAATTGTTCCCAAGGAACTGATTTACAGATCACAGAAATTTAGAGTTAGAAAGGACCCAATGCTTACAAGAAAATGCCAATGATGAAAATATTGTGACATTTGTATGGTGCGTCACTTCTTAAAATGCTTTTACTCATTTAGTCCTCTTAAAAAAAATGATATACCTCCTATATGCCAGGAAATGAGGATACAGAAATAAGATGCCATCCCTGCTTTCAAGGAGCTTACTGTTTAATGATGAGACCTGCAAGAGCAGTAATGCACAATATAATCACTCTATGGAGGGATGTACCAAGTATAAGGAGAGGACAGGAGAAGGAACATCTAAGTTTGCCTCGACAAAGCAAAGGTAGCATGCATCTCAGAGGAGGAAACCCTTGAGCTGGGACTTGAAGAATGATTAGAATTTACCCAGCTGCCAAGCAGAGAGAGGAATAGTCAAGGCAGTGGAAAGATTATATGCAAAGAAGAACATATGCAAAGAACATCCAAGGTGTTCTGGAAACTAAAAGTAGTTCAGCATTGCTGGAGGGTGTGAGGTTGAAAGTGACAGATGACTGAACAGTTAGAAGCCAGACAGAGAAATGTATTTTAAATTTTATTCCATAGAAAATTGGGAGCCATTGAAGAACCCCAAGCAGCAGATTGTTGGAAAAATTATCTTGGCAGCTGTATGAAGGAAGGTCAGGCAGGGCTGGAAGACACAATGAGAAATGATGAGAGTCTGATATAGGACAGTTAGACAAAAGATGAGTGGTCAAAGGCAAGGAAGACACTACAAAACTTAGAAATCACACAAATGTGGGGAGTAAAGGCAGAATTGAGAGTGGACTTTTAATTTTCTGGTTTGGCAATTGACTACAAGGATTCTAGTGCTTTTGTTCAGATCCACTTTATATTACCAAAATTGTAGAAGTTGGAAAACCAGGACTGGGAAGCATATGTGGTCATTAGGGAATGCAGGCTTGGGGGTGGTTGTGGTAAATAGTGACGTCAGTTTTAAATGTGGTCTGAAGTACATGTGAGTCATCTAGAAGTCCAGGAGGGAAGAATCAGTAAAATAATTTAATCTGGAGCTCAGGAAATAGTTTGGGGCTAGAGAAATACATACAGAAATCACTGAGTAAGCGGTAGTTGAAGCCACAGGTTGGGATGAGATTATTAGGGGGAGTGTGTAAATTGAGAAGAAAAAAGAGGGTCAGAGAGGTAAGATGCTGGAGAAAGAATGGTGTTTATAGTTTATAGTGTATGTCTATAGTTCAGCTGTCCAGCATTTGAATACCTTTCCTATTTGGGGGAAATTCCAAGATAGGTGGTAGGCAGGCCCCTCTTCCACTACAGAAGCTGAACTGGAATAGACTGTCCCTCTCTCAGCTCCCTGGCTTATAGCTCACAGAGACATAATCCAAGTTCAGCTGATAATAATTTCCCAACTTGGACTCTGAATATTGAAAAAAAATGATACAAAGATGGAAAATATAATCAGAAACTAATCAGAAACTTGCCATGGCAAGTTTCTACTGGTGACAGTGTCAACAGCAGCAACTATTTGTTGGAGGCCAGGCCAGCAACAGTGATCTCCAGTGAGTTATGAGCCCTAAGCAAATAGCTCCCATGACACAGTATTCACTATGCCTTGCTCAGTTTCTGCTAATTTCCTGAACTTCATCATACAGACTTCTTATTAAGGCCGTGTGCTATCCGCTATTTTAATAAGTTTATTTTATGCTTAGGTAGCCAGAGTTGGTTTACACAAAGAACTCTGAGTGGTAGAGAATGAGGAGAAAGCACTAAACGTGGTCAATGGTAAAGACAGATCAATCAAGATTAGGACTAAAATGGGTCCACTGAATAGGGGACTAGTAGGTCACTGGTGATCTTGGTAAATATGCTCACATGTGTTATCTCATTCCATCAGTACATTTCTCCATTTTCTTGAGAGGAAGAAAAGGCAGGTACTATTTATTTTAAGGCTGAAAAAACTAAGGTTAAAAGAGATTAAGAGAATTGCTTAATGTTAATTCTTTTTATTATCCAATGTTGCCATCAAGATGAAGTTATTTTATAGATTCTCATTAAAGGAGATGCTAATTATCTATACTAATATACCAAATGTCAACTGGCATCAATGGTGACCACATACGCTTCCCAATCCTGGTTTTCCAGCTTCTACAATTTTGGTAATATAAAGTGGATCCGAACAAAAGCACTAGAATCCTTGCAGTCAACCACCCAGAAACATACCTTAAGAAGTTCCTTGACATCCCATTTCCATCACTCAAAAGGGGTACCTTTGTCACTACGTAAAGAACACATTATCAGCTGCAAGAGACACTTCAAGTGGAAGAAGGGAGCTTCTATCCCTAACCATGAGAATCACTGTGGGAAGGAAAGGTTGAGAGCTTTCAAAAGAAGATGACTATTTCTCAGCATCATTCCTCTGGGGTATGTCACAGCCATGAAGGGAGAAACTGGAAAAAGCAGCTTTCATAAGCTGACAAATTCATGTCCCAGTCCCACAGGATAATTAGCCAATGAAGTTTTGTGGAGTTGATGTAATGTTGGCAGAAGTGAATGTTTTATGGTTGAACATGTTGCCTCTTGATATTTAGCTACAGGGCTAAAAAGGATGACATCCTGAAAAGCCAAGAAACTCACTCACACCTGTAACACCACCACTTAGCAATGTGCATCTTCAATGTAATTAGTAAACTTTAACTGATCACATCTATCATGAATTGTTTACAAGAACATATGCTAAACAAATTTTCTAATTCTTATTTTATATAGCTTTCACTTTCTAATTCTTATTTTATATAAATTTTTAAGCACCTCTAAAGAAAGAGACAATCTGGAAAATTCAAAGTAACCAAAAAAAAAAAAAAAAAAAAAAAAAGGAGATTAGAAAAAAGGGAAGTTTTCCAAGGAATAGTCTCTTTGTGGCATTTTAATTCCACTAGCAGCACACCAAGTTTAAAATCCTCTGATTCCCTTCTGAAAACAATTTTTGAAACTTAGTACACTAAGCCAAGAGTTTTAGGAGTATCACACATCTCACAAAAACTGTCAATCTTAACCTTAGAAACACTTTGAGATGCAGAAGTTAATAATCAGTAGGTAGGGAGAAGTATAAAGACATTAGCACTCTTGGTTTCAGTATAAATCAATAAACTTCAAAATGAACACTCAATGTTTTCATAAAAATTGATAAGTCCTTTGAAAATATGCCACAATGATCTCCAAAAGCCTGAGACAAAGCTCAGTAGATCAAAAAGGAAAAAAATCCTTAATCAATAAGCTGAAATATATAGTGCTTCCAATGATGTGCCAGCTCCTTACTTGAAAAAAGAGGTAACTTTTAGTTCAACACTGGGCAGAGGTGCATCTAGTGATATGGACGTGAATACTCTGTAGTTTATATATCTTGACAATTGCACAAAAGTTACTTTAAATGAACAGGGTAGGAGTGGGGGTGGGGTAGGGGGAAGATGGTAAGAACCATGACCCTGTACACCTTATAAAGGAACTAGTAAACCATCCTTAGCAAGATTAGACTTTCTTTGTAGAAATTTGCAGAAATTTCTGCGAGAAATTGTTGGTTTGGGGAACCTGTATACAGAATGTTCCAGAGTGTTCCAGAAGTGGCTTTCTCCCTCCCAATCTCTCCAAAATTTCACCTTTACTTCATTCATTTATTTATTTACTATAAAATAGTAAAACAATAATAAAAACAACTAAAATACCTGCCTTCATAGAGTTTATAACCTAGTGAGGGAAACACATTAAGCAAACAAAAAACCTCATAAACAAACATATAGTCTCAAATTATAAGTGCAGTGGAGAAAAAGAAAAAGAGAAAGACAAGGAGTCCAAGGGATGTGGGGCAGGGGGAAAGGCATTCTCTGAGACCCAAATGGTAAACAGGAGTAAAGCTGGTTAGAAATTAGGAAATGGAAAGAAGGAGAGGAAGAATGGAACTTAGAAAGCAAAAAGGAGAAAAGCAGGAGATGAAGCTGGAAAAGTAAGCAGGAAGAGATCAATAAGAGCCATGCACACCAGGAAACTCATCTACTACTCCATGAGTGCAAATATTGATTTCAGGACTAGATATTACTTAAGCTCTTATTCCAAACTGTCTAAACAAGAATATGATCCCTGTATTGGCAGGGATCATGATTTTATCTAGATTCTCAAACACTCTTCAGGTAACACCTAGCAAAGTCTAGGAGCACATCAAAAAATATACTTCAAATTTATCAAAATTTTTCTAAAAACATTTATATGAACCACTTTAATTGGAATTAAACATAAAGTTAGTAACATTAAGCCAGCTGAACAAAGGCCTAACTGTAAGGGGATCTTCAGGATAAAGCTAATGGGAGATTATTTACAAACATCTCATTAACTGTCTAAGCAGCACATATAAAACTCAGCTGTTAAGAACTTCCTCAAAGACTACAGAGCTCAGAAGAGAAAGCAGGAAGAGGCAAGGGGCCTTTTTTTTCCTAGCACAGCCAACAATGACCTTCTTACAGCAAAATGTTTCTGCTCTAAAGATGTTCAGGTTTATATTTACTTCCTACTCAAAGAAATTACTTTGCCACATCAAAAAAAAATTTTAAATAACATTTCTGCCAACATACTAACTTTGCTTGGTTTCAACTATATGGTGCTGGTTTTGGCCATGAGTGGTAGAGTTGGAAATCTTACTATGCTGTGATTCAAATCCTCATGAACAGATAACAGGTAACAGAGTCACTGTTATAAACAGGGAAGCTTCTAGGCAAAGGTGAGGGCTTGTATGAAGGCTTTCTCAAAAGGGTCAAACGTGGAAGAGAGGTCACTGTTATGCAGAAAGGGTCTAGGACAACACCTAGAATTTAATATAGGTGTTCTGAAAGAAGACAAGGTTAGAGGTTTTTTTCATTCATTTGATTTTAACAATTACACTGTAGTGTTCTGGAGTGGAGGGCAAGTTGGGAGGGATAGGGGGCAAAAAAGACAGGTGTGCTAGTTTGGACATATTGTGTCCTGCCAAAAGCCATATTCTTTAATGCAATCTTGTGGGGGCAGACATATCAGTGTTCATTAGGTTGGAATCTTTGGATTAGGTTGTTTCCATGGAAATGGGACCCACCATTCAGCATGGGTCTTAGTTAAATCACTGGGGTCCTATACAAGAGTTCAGGGACAGAGGAGCTCAGAGCAGCTGAGAGTGACATTTTGGAGAGCAGCTGCAGCTTAGAGAGAGATTTTGGAGAATGCCGTTTTGAAACACAGCCTAGGAGCAAGGAGACGCCAGCCACATGCCTTCCCAGCTAACAGAGGTTTTCCAGATGCCATCGTTGTTCTTCAGTGAAGGTACCCTACTGTTGATGTTTTTGTTTGGACATTTGCATGGCAATAAGACTGTAACTTTGTAACCAAATAAACTCCCTTTACAAAAGTCAATCCATTTCTGTTATTTTCCATAACGGCTGCATTAGCAAACCAGAACAACAGGTAAGTAGGCTATGTACTGGAAGAATGGAACAAAGAAACCTAGACAAGTTGGGTAAGCTTGTCAAGACTACCATAAAATTGTATAGGGATAAAAGGATTTGAAGCATGCATGGAAGACAATATAGTATAGAGGTAAAAAGTATGGATGCTGAAGTCAGACAACCTGGGTGTAATCTTAGCTCTACCACTTACCAGGTGTGTGGCACCAGACACATCCCTTATCTACTTTGTCCCTCAATTTCCTCATCTGTAAAACAAGATGAGAGCATCTATCCTACATAGTTGTTGTAAGGATTAAGTGAGTAAATATATATAAGGAGCTTGGAATACTGTCTGGTACATAGGAAACATTATTTAAGTGTTAGTTGCTTTTTTTTTTTAAATATTCATTTTATTGCGATATATTCACTTACCACGCAGTCATACAAAACAAATCGTACATTCGATTGTTCACAGTACCATTACATAGTTGTACATTCATCACCAAAATCAATCCCCAACACCCTCATTACCACACACACAAAAATAACCAGAATAATATTTAAAGTGAAAAAGAGCAAGTTAGTTGCTTTTTTTAACACATTACATATTTTTATATTTTTGCTGGAATTCTTACAAAATCCATACTTAGCCTAAAAATGTTCTCATGTTTGGGGTTTTTTTTTTTTTTCCTTCTTTTCCTATCTTCTTTCTACTAGATTTTAAGAAAATTTGTTTTAAAAATCTAAGGCTATCTCAGCTATGTTTAAGAGAAATGAGAGAGATTTGTCCACCTATGGGGCAGAATTTTCAACAGGAAACATTCTACTCCTAGTTTTAGGCATTTAGGGCCAAAAAATGAGTGAAGGAGGAAAAAATCTCAGGTATAAAATTCAGGGGCCACCTACATAGCTGATCCTCTCACCTAGACATTACCTTTCAGAACTCTTCTTAAGCCTTGAGGGTTTTGTGTTTTATTTCAACAGCCCATTTCTTGACAAGAGATCAGGGATTAGGAGACAGAAGTAATGAAGAAGGGAAAGAAGTTCACACACTTGCTTTTGTTTTTTAGCATCAGCTAAAAAACAGCTTACTTCCTTCACAAGTCATTTTGACTCCAACTCCTGGAGCCCAAATTAGCTCAGGGTATTACAAAGAGAAAGTGAAAGGCAATCACCCTGATTTGTTATACCCAATGGCACATTTTTCTGTTGTACATAAAGGAAAAAGAGAATAAAAGCTAACACAATGTTCCATAAAATTTTTAAAAACTTAGAATGATCACACCTTCTCACGGGTTTTGAAAAGTGCAGCAATAAAACTATTCAAAGGCATAATAAGAGCACAAGCTGACTGAAACTGATCAATCTACTTTCACTTTGTAAATGCAATAGAGGGAAAAGTAGATAGAAAATAGCAATATAAGTCAGAGAACCTATGTTAATTTTTGTAGCTGTGAACCTTATATTAATAAGAGATAGAGTTTTAACCTAAAGTTCATTTATGCTCAAAACAATTAGAGATAATTTTGTTTTTGTTTTTGTTTTAAAGTTTAAATTACATACAATAAACTTCACCCACTGTAATGGTATACTTTGGTAAATTTTAACAAAATATGTATCTGCACAACCACCAGGATAATCAAGACACATTTTCATGGGCAAGAGTCTCTAATGCCCCTTTGAAGTCAATTTCTCCTTCCACTCCTGGCCCCAGGCAACCACTGATTTGGTGTCACTCCAGAGCCTTTTTTTTTTTTTTTTCCTCTCTCTCACAGTTTTTTAATTGAGATATTATTCATATACCATACAATTCCCCCTTTTAAAGTGTAAAATTCAGTTGTGCAGCCATCACCATTGTGCTAGTTTAAATCTGTTATGTACCCCCAGAAAAGCCACATCCTTTGAATCCAGTCTCACGGTGGGGGGGGGCGGGGGACACAACACATTGTTGGGTGGGACCTTTTGATTAGATTGTTTCCATAGACATGCAACCCAGCCCATTCAAGGTGGGTCTTAATCCCCTTGCTGGAGTCCTCTGTGAGAGGATAAATAGATGAAACTGAGAGAGCTCAGAGATACTTAGAGACAGAAGCCCAGAGACATTTTGGAGAAAGCCGTGGAAACCAGAAGCTAAACCCGGGAGAAAAGGACTAGCAGACTCCAGCCATGTGCCAGAGGAACTCCAGATGCCATCAACTTTTCTTCAGAGATGGTATCATCCAGCTGATGCCTTAATTGGGACATTTTCATGACCTTAGAACTGTAAATTTGTGAACTAATAAACCTCCATTGTAAAAGCCAATCCATTTCTGGTATATTGCATTCCAGCAGCTTTAACAAACTGAAACAACCACTATCTAATTCCAGAATATTTGCATCATCCTAAAATAAAATCCAGTATCCATTAACATTCTTTTCTCCCCTGAGCCCTCGGCAACCACTAATCTACTTTTTGTTTCTATCAGTTTGCCTATTCTGGATATTTCAGTTAAATGGAATCATATGACATATGGCTTGCTTCTTTCACTTGGCATAATGCTTTCAGTGTTCATCCATGTTGAAGCATGTATCAGTACTTCATTCCTTTCAATGACTAAATAACATTCCACTGGATGGATATACCACATTTTGCTTATACATTCATCAACTGATAGACATTTGAGTTGTTTCCACTTTTTGACTATTATGAATAATGCTGCTATGAACCAGTTTTTGGGTAGATCTACGTTTTCAATTTTCTTGGATATATACTTGGGAGTACAAATTGATGGGTCATATGGTAACTATATTTAACTTTTTAAAAATTGCCAAACTGTCTGCTTTTTTTAAATTGAGTTTCACGTGAGATAATTATAGATTCGCATGCAGTTTTAAGAAATAATTCAAAGAGATCCCATGTACCCTTTACCCAGTTCCCCTCAATGAAAACATCTTGCAAAACTATAGTACATTACAACCAGGATATTGACAATGATACAGTCAAGACGTGGAACATTTCCATCACCATTCGGAGCCCTCATGTTCACCTTTTATAGTTACAATTACGTCCCTCCTGCCCCATTCTTAATCCATAACAACCACTAATATGTTCATTTCTATAATTTTGTCATTTCAAGAATATTAGATAAATGAATTCCTACACTATGTAAGCTTTGGGGATTGGCTTTTTACAGTCAACATAATTCTCTAGAGATTCATCCAGATTGTTGTGTGTAACAGTAGTTTCTTCTTTTTTGAATGGTGAGTAGTCTGCCAGAGCCTGAATTTTTAAAAATATCTTATAAATGGTACCATTCAATATCTACTCATTTGAGTGTGGCTTCTTGCATTCAGCCTGTTTTTGAAATTCTTCCATTTTGCTGACTGCATCAGTAGTATGTTCCTTTTTATTGTTACCACTTTATGGAAGGACCACAATTTATCCCTTTTCCTGCTGATAGACATCTGAATTGTTTCCAGATTGGGGTCACTAAGAATAAAGAATCACATTGGATTTGGTATCAACTTAACTTCAATGGCATAAACAAACTACTTTGCTATATCTCTCCGTCCCCCCACCCTTATGTTGTACTTGTACAAATTATATCTCTATACATTGTATGTCCCAACCAATGATCTATCATTACTTTTTATGCACTTGGATTTCAGAACCCGTAAGAAGTGGAGTTACATACCAAAAAATACAATAGTACTGACATTTATAATTACCCATATGGTTATCTTTATCATGTTGCTTCAATCCACAGTCTAGTGTCCTTTGTATAACTTAAAGCAGATATTCTTTTGCCCCAGGCCATTTTGACTTAATTGTTTCTTACACTGCTTTAAGTTGTTCACAAGCTGCTTCCACCTGCAGGGCAAGTTCTGGGAAGATGAGCCAGAGACGAATTTCTTGGTTCAGTCTTTCAGGCTGCCACCCAATTGACTGGCACCAATGTACAGGCACCCCAGTATGTGCACAGGAGTTACTCTGCTCCCTCTGGAACAGGGCCAGGGACACACAATGGGAGTACAGGCCAGCTCCATGCTGTGCCAAGGAACGGTTGGGTGTGGGGCCATCAAGGGTGCCATGAGCTTCACCTCCCATTTTTAAAGCTGTGTGTTCAGTTCCTGCAACCCTTTAACTGTTTTCTGGGGTTTCCAGGAGGATGAATCAACTGGTGTTGGCTGTTTGTTCAAAGATTCTATGGGGGAAAGTCACCCTAGAGCATCTTCCACAGCCATCTTGGTCGTCCAGGTCCTTACACTGTCTGTTACCTTTTACATTTAGATCTAAGATCCGTTTCAAGTTAGGTATGATGTGAGGTAAGGGTCAATGTTCATTTTTCTGCATATGATAGCGATTTCTTCCAGTATTCTTTGTTGAAAAGGCTTTCCTTTCCTGATTTATAAGCTTGTATTTAAACCAGGAATAGAAAGAAAAAAGTACCATAGTTCTAAAAACTCAAAATCACTGCCAAGAGATAATACTGCTATTTCAGAAGTATTTTCAGAACAAAAAAATCCCCAAGCCTTCCTTCCCACTTCTGTACCCTCCCACCTTAGGAACACTGGACTTGTTATTAACAAGTTCCACTGGCTCATGGAAGAAACAGTTTTATTTTCAGACTATAGGTAAGTGTCTTTTTTTCTGAAGCTATAACACGAGTTCACATAGGAGAGAAAGAAGAGAGTGGGCCCCACCATTTTCTCAAGATGTTATGAAATTTTAATTGTTCATTTTGGTTTTAATTAACAGCAACAGAAGCAACTAACAATATATGGCCTTCAGTAACAGAAGAGGGGTATAGCACAGTGGGTAGAAATAGCAGCACTTTGAGAATCAGGATATGGGGAATCCAAGCTTTGTGATCTTGGGTAAGGTCAGTTAACATTCTTAGTTGTCATTTTGTTCATTTGTAAAATGAAGGCTTTCCCACAGATCATCTCTAAAATCCCTTTCCACTTAAATATTCCAGAATGAAAAAAAAAAAAAAAAGCCTATTTTTATTCTTTTTTCCAAAAGTTAAGAAAACAAGTCACTCAAATAAACATACAAAGATCAAATTGTGAATCCATCAAATACAGAGCAAATACAAAGGAAGCAGGTTTTCTTTTTTGTTTCCTATTATTACCCAATGCTTCCATACCAATTAGACACCATATAATAATTCTAACCATTGTATTTTTATCCCCCAATTATCTCTCCTCATTTGGGGCAGTGCTTACTACAACCCAAGAAGTACACCAACAAATTATCTTTATTTCACTTTCCACCTAAAAAACAAAGTCAACACACATAAACTATCAGTTGGAATAGTACTTCTCAACTTTAATATGCAAATGAACCACCTGAGGATCTTGCTAAAATGCAGATTCTTTTCCTCTAGGCCTGGGGTAAAATATGAGATTCTACATTCTTAAAATGCTCTCAGATAATACAGATACTACTGATCCTTGGAACATAGTTTACTCCAAGTATTCAAGGTGTTAAAATACTGAGGTCATAACATCTGTTTGGGTAGTCTAACTAATGTTAACACCACGGTTTCAATGCCCTACACAACTGAATATTTTATAAACTAGTTTTAAGGCACTGATTTAAGAAATATACTCTAATTGATTCTCAAGAGAAAATACTAAGATACTCATTCACAAAATCAAGGTTAATTTAATTAACATTCTAATTCTTTGAAATAATTGCTCAAGGTCCTATAAACAAAAAGAGATGAGGCAATATGTTAGCTTCTTGATAGAGTAGATAGATTGTTAAGAGGATTTTCACACACCCTAGGGTCAAAAACAAAATATATTATGAAATGCATTTTCAAATAATCATAACACTTTATACTAATGTCACCATTTGATGCCTAAGATAACTCATATTATCCTTACCTATCAAAACCAAAAAATAACTGTGTTTTTAGCCTATAAACTTCTGAAAGGTTCAGCAAATTGAGAGTAAGTTAGTGTGCATAGGAAGGATCTACAGCTCTGCCAAGAACATGGCCTAATACAAACACTGCAAAGATAAATTTCAATAAATCTTACAAAGTAGAAACAAAGGCAAAAATGTGAGAGGGATTTATACAAACTAGACTGGTCAAAGGGAACAGCTTAATGGGATGGAGTGCCTCCATAACATGCAGTGTTAGGTAGTGGAATACTTTGACTGTAAAGGTCCCAAATCAACAATCCTAGCTCCTAATCCATGAAACTACAAATCTAGGTATTCCTCCCTGTTTTAACATGTACATACACACAAACCATTTATTATGGGTTTTACTTGAATACAAAAGAAAAACATGCTTTTCATATAAAATCAGAACGATATGGGACAACCCAAAGGAAGAAAAAAATATTCCCTATAAAATTCCACTACCCAAAGCCAACTGTCAATATTCTAGTGCATATACTTACAGTTCATTTTCTAGGATTATACAGATAAATGGGTAACATTTTTCCAAATCTTTAAATAATCTTATGACAACATTAGTTGTACCATAAATGTATCAAGAGTTATTTAACCAATCTCCTGTTAGACAATTAATTTGTTTCCAGGTTTTTTTTTTTTTACTATTATAAATAATGCTGCAATAAACAAATACATATCTTTTATATCTTCCTTAGAACAAATTCCTAGAAATATTTCAAGGCTAAAGAAGAAATACACTTACATGCTATTTTTCACAATAAGGAGGTAACTAAAACTTTGGTACTGTAACTCATAACATTTTGGAAATGTCCTATATAACTACTTGTTAAACCATACTTTGATAGATATTACCTTTTTGCATATGTGTTACGTTTCACAATAAGGAAATAACTGAGACTGTGGAACTGTAACCCATAACATTCTTTCAAAATTGCTAACTCCTTGTTAAATTGCACTTGGAAAGTTATCACTTTAATGTATATATGTTATATTCCACAATAAAAAAAATGATTAAAAAAGAAGAAATACTTATCAAAAATTTTTATCAGAGCCGCCAAGGGTTGTGGCAAGCTGTCAGGAAGCAATAAGAACTATCTACATCTAACAGTATCCAAAATCACAACCACAAAATCAACTATAACATTAAAAAAAATTTTACTGTGTGCCAGGAACTGTTATAAGCAATTTTATATACATTAACTCATATAATACAACAACTTTATCAGGTTGGTATTATTCCCAATTTACATTAGAAGTAACAGGCACAGAGAGGTTAAGTAACTTAGCAGAGATAAGAAACCTGGGTGCTCTTAATCACTACACCTGCAGATCTCAAACTTGTCGGTGTCAGGACTCCTTTAACCTCTTATCATTATAGTTATCCTTTACACATCGCAGGGATTAGGGACTTGGTGCCCACACATCATGGAAAATCCCCGTACAATTTTTTGGCCCTCCCTTTGTACCAAAGAAGACTTTGTCAGGGTTTTCTTCAATAGTCTCTATGATCCTCTCCATTGAGTAGCATGTGTAGTGTGACTGAAATGTCTGTATTACCCTGTGATCAACAACTTTAACGTGGAATTCATGGGGTTCTGAGTGGCCAGGGGCATTGCCCAGAAGCAATAATACCTTCAAGGGTAATAATCCCTTGCTGGCACAAAACACTGATGGAACCAGTAAAGAAAAAGTGCTTTGGTCACCCACGCTTTCTCATTGAACATCCAGAAGACAGGCAGCTGGTACTTGTCCTCTCCTTTCAAAGCTCTGGGATTAGCAGCTTTATATATCTGGGCTGTTTTTATTATGAACCCTATGACATTGGCATAGAAGAGCAGGTTTGCCCTATCCCTTGCAGCTTTAAAACCCAGGGCTTGCTTCTCTTCTTAGCTAATGTATGTCTTCTGAGGCATTTTGTTTCTAGTATAGATGAGTTTCATCAGCATTGAATACCTGCTCCGGTTTGTAGCCTCTCTCTTCAAACAGTTTCTTCAGGGTTTCAGGAAACTCCCCAGCTGGTCTGTATCAGCAGACCCTGCCTCTCCCATTACCTTCATATTGCATAGGCTAAACCTTTTTATTAAATTTTCAAACCAGACTTTCCTGGTCTGAAAATCTGTATGGGTAGACTGTTCACCTTCATTTTCCTTTAGGGAATCATATAAGGACTTTGCCTTTTCTAGTATGATGTCAGAGTCTACCAGAATGCTTTCTTTTATAACAATCCAGCACACAAAAGAATGCTGCACTTTCTATGTGAGAGAAATGCAGATCTCATGGTTTATGCAAATATTTTGCAGTTGTTGGTGTAGCTGTAGCTGCAGCCTTCACATGTACCTGCAGCTTCCACAAAACTCCAAAAAAATTCCCATTTAATTTCTTGTGCCAACCCATGATACATTGAAACTGCAATGTGGAGGATAAATGTATTGTGGACTTCAAACAGCTTCTATTTATGTGTGTTTTATCTATCAATATTTTTCATATTAGAAATTAAAACAAATTTTAAATATTTATTAATTCTTTAAATAATAAACCCATTAATCTAATTAACATTTTTATGCAAAATAATTGTATTCTCTGAAAGAAAAAACATTAGTAAAAGGAGTGGCATTGTTTTACCTTTTTTGCAAATATCTTTGCTGTATGATTTAATATTAAAATTTGAATTTTCCCATCTGATTCTGTATCCAATCTGTTGCAATATCATACAGCCTGTAGCCTCTGGAAAACCCTACTGTACAGTCATAAGAGGACAATAATAAAAAAGGTAAATAACATTTTAGTATAATTATAAAAAGTTTTGATCTCACACCACTGAAAGGGTATCAGGGATGCCCAGACCACACTTTGAGAACCACTGAGCTATACTACACTTCCTCTCCAGGTAGTATATACTATACAAAATAGTTAAAAGGCATGTTTCCAAGGAAACATACTTGCTTAAAATATTTTTGGTAAATCATTTATTTAAGAATTACTATTAAGTGCTTACTATGTGCCAGGTACCATTACTGGCACTGAGGTTATAGCAGAAAACAAAAGAGAAAAAAGTCCCCTACTATGAGTCCCTTATATTCTAGTAGGGACAGACAATAATAAATCAATTGTTCACTTAAGCCACATAAGTGGTAAAGAGAAAAATAAAAGCAGGGAAGGGTTAGAGAGTGGTGGTTTATTGTTGTTGTTGTTTTTTAAACAGGGTAGGTGGATGAGACCTGAGTGGCATTTGAACAAAGATTTGAAAGGGGTGAAGGAACAAGCTACAGGGGCTATACACAAAAGAGGCAGAAGGAATAACAAGTTCAAAAGCCCTAAAACAGGAACAGTCCCTAAGGTATTCAGGGACAGTAAAGAAGTCAATCTGGCTGGAGTAGAATAAGCCAGGGAAGACAGGAGTAGGAGACAAGGTCAGAGTTATGGGGCTGGAACTGGGGTCAGATCAAGTAGCATGTAGAGCCTTATAGGGGCACTGTGGTAGGTTGAATTATGTACCCCAGAGACATGTTCTTAATCTTAATCCATTCCTATAGGTAGGAACCCACTGTAAACAGGACCTTTTGAAGATGTTAATTTTAGCTAAAGTGTGGCCCAAGTGAATGAAGATGGACCTTAATCCTATCATTGAAGGTTTATGAAGACAAAGCCATGTGGAAGAACAGAAGCTGGGAGTCAAGGTAACCCAGAAGAGAAAGGAGAAGATGCCACCTTGTGCCTTGCCATGTGATGGAAAGGCCAAGGACCCAAGGATAGCTGGCAGCTAGCCCCAGAAAACCACAGCCTCCAGGGAGAAAGCATTACCTTGCTGATGCCGTGATTTGGGGCTTCTAGCCTCAAAACTGTGAGCCAATAAATTCTCATTATTTAAGGCAACTCATTTCGTGGAATTTGTCATCACAGCCAGGAAACTAAACAAGCATTATAAGGACTCTGGCTTTTTCTGTATTGACAACTAGTGGCAGGTTCTGAATGAGGAGGGATATGATATGACTTTCATTTTAAATGGATCACGTATCAACAACAGACTGCAGAGTGGCAAAAGCAAAATCAGGAAACCAAATATTAGTCTACTGCAATAATCCCCAAGTAGAAGATAACGGTAGCATGGACCAAGGTGGTAGCAAAGTGGTTGTGATAAGAGATATATTGGATAAATAAGCAAAGGCATGCATACACACACACACATACATCCACATATGTGGGAGTGAGGCAGGGGTGAGACCATACTTGGGGGATGGTCTATAACTTTACTCATTATATATAACTGCTGATGTTTTACATTAATCACTCCTACTTTTTGATCCTTGATCCTATCATTTTGGTTGGGCCAACAACAGATGAACTAAATAATGATTTTAGTCATAGGTAATGCAATGGAGAAGAAATCTCTTCATATACATTGTATAGGCAGTAGTTGTTAGTTGCATACTAGTATACTAGACTACAGCTAGAGAGCCCAGTTATTTAAGCCAAGTACTAACCACACTAACTAGATTCCAAAGCCCCTTTCAGGCGTGGTCTCGCTATGTGAACTGTTATCTTAATTCTGTTCCAAGATTGCAGATGATACCTCTAGCCCCAGCCAGCAATCCTGCAAAACCACTACTCACAAGAGGGAATGGGTAAGCATGGTGACTTGACTAAACAGTATTTCCACTACTGGACTAGCACTTCGAAGCTCATGTCCTGCTGACAGTGAGTCAGTACTTAATCTTTGTGCAAATTTTTAAATGGGAAGCATATTAAATATATGTAAAATCAGAAAAGTCCTAACTTTTTCAGCCCACATATAGAGCCATTAAAGGCCTATCTGCAAATTCAGTGAGAAGTGCATTTAACGATTAACCATGCTAATTTATTAAGCTGTAAAACAGTGAATTCAAAAATTGAACACACTCATGCCCCCTTCCCCTTATATTTGGTTATACAAGATAAAATATTTAATACATTTTCATGAAGTTTAAAAAAAAAAAATTCAACTGGAAGCATGTGGGTTTACCAATTTCTAGGGAAAGCCCTAAATATGAATCACAAAACCTTGATAGCTTTGTAATCCCTTATGAATCTCAGTTCCACGTGAGTAAAATGGTGATACTATCTTCTCCACATCCCTTTTAAGAGTTTTCATGGAGACATAAATGAGATAATAAGAGTATTTTATAAATGATGTGCCTCTACATATGTCTTATCCTTATGAAAACTACTTAGGAATAAGATAAGATAACTAAGCTTAGTGAGATCGATGTATATTGCTCAAAAAACTGAATGAATTAAGAAAACTAAAATCATAAGGTTGAAGCCGCATTACACATTGCACTGAGTCTTTTCCTAGAGTTGTTCCATGAATTAACAAGATGCCATGAGAGGCCCTGCCCCAACCAAGATGGTGGCATCTGAAACTTCAGGGCAGCTTCCCCCAACAGAAGCTTTGAACAAACATCAAGAACTGGCAGAAACACCTTTCTCAAAGCTCCAGAAGAAAGCAAAAGATTACAGTAATAGGGCAAGCACTGAATCAAGGAAAAGGCTACTTAAAAGTGGTAGATCTGGAAGGCACCCTGGCTGGTCTTTCCCGCACCCCTCACCAGCTCAGTGTGGAGCCAGCCCACAATCCCAGTGTGAGTCTCTAGTCCCAATTCTGGGAGGAGCAGAGTAACCCTCGTGCACATACTGGGAGCATGTATGTCTAGCCCAATCTGTCTGATGGTGACCTGGAGGGCTGGCTGTCCCAAAACTTGCCCGGCAGGTAGAAGGCAGTTCACAGAGTTCTCCTACAGAATACTGTGGGAAAGCAGTTAAGTGACTGCCTGAGGCAAGGGACTGCTGACTGTAGGATAAACAGTGAGTGCCCAGGACAGTGAGGAAACTATTTCCTAGAAAAGAGGGGACATTTATATCCACGTAAATGGGGGAATTCCTAGGGCCACAGGCGCCTGCACAGAAAGCATCAGGGAGGTCCCTTTTCTTTGTACTGGAGCTATTCTCTAAACACACTGAATGAAGAAGCTCTGAAAGAGTGCTCCCACACGTCAAAATGCAAAGACAGGGAAAGGTGTTTTCTTTGTTCCCTTTTTTTTTTTTTTGGTTGGCTCCTGGCAATCAAGAAAAGGTCTGTCATAACACTACCTGGATATAAGCTTAAGGAACATACATTCTTGAATCTAAATTCCAACAATAACACATTAAAATATCCAAATGTCCAGCTTTCAGCAAAAGATTACAAAACATACAAAGACGCAGGAAATGAAGGTCTGGACAAAGAAGAATATTAAAGCATTACAAACTGTCAACAAGGAGGACCAGACCTGGGACACAATAGACAAAGACTTTTTAAAAAATGGTCCTAAATTATGCTCAAAGAGCCAAAGGGAAATATGGACAAAGAACTAAAGGAAATCAGGAAAATGACAGACGTACACAAACAGAATATCAAATAGATGGAAATTATGAGAAGGAAAGCAACAGAGCTGAAGACCACACTAACAGAAATTTAAAATTCCCTAGAGGGGTTTGACAGCAGATTGGAGCTGGCAGGAGAATCAGTGAACTTGAGGTGAGACAACTGAAATCATCCAGTTTGAGGAGCAGAAAGAAGAAAGAAAAAAAGGAAGCAAAGTGAACAAAGCTCAAGACACTAGTGGGACACTGTCAAGCATACCAATATATGTACTGCGGGAATCCCAGAAGAAGAAGAGCTAAAGGGGCAAAGAGAATATTCAAGGAAATAATGACTGAACACTTCTAAATTTAACAAAAGACATGAGCATACGTATCCAAGATGCTCAGCAAACTCCAAAAAGTGTAAATCCAAACAGACCCAGACCATGCCATGCTATAATCAAACTGTTAAATGTCAAAGATGAAGAGAGAATTCTGAAAGCCATACAAGAGAAGCAACGTGTCACATACAAGGGAGCCTCAATGAAATGAAGTGCCAATTTCTCATCAGAATCCATGGAAGCAAGATGGCAAAGGGATGATATATTTAAAGTGCTGAAAGCAAAACAATGCCAAACATAAATTCTATATTCAGCAAAACTGTCTTTCAAAAATGAGGGAGGAGTTAAGACATTCCTAGATAAACAAAAGCTGAGGGAGTTCACCACCAGTAGACAGGCACTACAAAGATGCTAAAGGGACTTGAAAGCAAAGGACACTAGGCAATGGGTCAAAGCCGCATGAAGAAATAAGGATCTTCCATTAAGGGTAACTACATGGGTAAATATAAATGCCAGTACTATTGTATCTTTGTTTTGTAACTTACTTTTTACTTCCTACAGGATCTAAAAAGCAAAGGCAAACGCACAAAATATAATGATAAATCAGTGGTTTGGGATTCATAATATATAAACATGTAATTTTTGACTAGAACTACATACAGGCAGGGAGATGGAGGGTGTATGAACATAGTTTGCATCTACTATTGTAGTTAAGTTGATAAGATGAGAGTGTTACAGATTTAGGATGTTTAAGCCCCATGGCAACTACAAAGAAAATATCAGGGAATATGTAAGGTCACAAAGGCAGAAATCAGTGTACAAGCAGCCAGGGGCAGAGGGGTAGGGGGAATGGGGAGTTAATGAATAATGGGTACAGGGTTTCTCTTTGGGGAGATGGGAAAGTTTTAGTAATGGAAGGTAGTGATGGTATAGCAACCGTGTAAATATGGGTAATTCCACTGAATGGTATGCTTGATAATGGCTGAGATGGTAAAGTTAACATGCTCCCACAATTAATTAAAAAAAAAAAAAAAAAAAGAATGAGCAACTAAAGAGATAATGACAAATAAATGCAACACATGATCCTGGATAGGATCTAATAAGGGAGGAGAAAAGGCCCAAAAGGACATGTTTTGGGGGCATATGGAAAAATTGGGATACAAACTATAAGGTTTATATTAATGTTAAAATTCTTTAACTTGATAATTGCACTTAAGTTTGTCATATAAGTGGATATCCTTATTCAAGCCAGTAACACAGTGTATTCAACCTACACTCAAGTGTTCAGAAAATGGACTGATAGACAGATGGACAGAGAGATGGATCTAGAGACTGATGGATAGATAGAATGATACAGCAAATGAGGTCAAATCTTAAAATTTGCGGACTTAGGTATACGGGGGTATAGACATATGTTGGAGGCGTTTGTACGGGATTTATATTATTTTTGTAACTGTTCTATAAGTTTGAAAGTATTTCAAAGTATTTCAAAACAAACAAACAACACATGTATTCTGAGAGGCGGTGACAACTTGGATCCCAATACTTCATCCCCCTCCACTTCTTTTGCCATGATCTGTCCAAAGACAGACAAATGCAAAGAAGAGAAGAAAATTTCTAAATACTGACAGAGATTCCTTATTGATAAATTCTTATGAATTCTTGGAATCAGGCTGTCATTTTTACCAAATACAGTTTGCTGTTTCCAATAATGCAAAGCTACACTGTATGCAAATAACATTGATTTATGGGGCACACATTCCTCCACTGTTGGAGGATGTCACTTTCAGCTCCCGGGAATGCAATCTTTTCCCTAGTCAACATCCCAACTTAGTACGTCTTAAAACAGTGGTCTCCAAACTTTTGCCCCTATGTAGCACTTGTATTGTTTTTGCTCTCCTATATGCCCTATATTAGAGAAATTCTTGCTATTTCATTTAAGTATTCATTATTTCATTTCCCATTTATAAAAAAATTAATCATACATATATGTTATTGTCAATCAGGGATTTGCTCAGCCTGAAGAGCATGATTGTTAAAATATTTAGATTCCAGCCAAATGTAAAGAAATCTGGAATTCAAGTTGGTCTATATGATTTCCCTGAAGCATTTAAGAAGCTGAAAATATCCCACGGACTCTAGGTTAAAAACTAGCAATGAGAGAAGACAACATCTAAATGCTCTGGTACAGCAACTAAGACATTTAATAAATGTGTTTTAATGAAGAGAAAGATTAAAATAGAAATGATAATTCAACATCATTTGCAAAATGTACCTTAAGAGTCCTAGAACCAAGCTAATGCAAACATCATGCTTTGATCCATTTGAGCAAGAGAATAATAAAGCAGTATGATGAACCTGCAAGGCTGAACTAAGGCCCTGAGACCGTAACCTAACAGAAAAAACTTTGGCTTTGGAACCGGAAAAATCTGAATTCAAATCCCAGCTCCACCACTTAATGACCTATGTGACCCCGGACAGGGTTACTCTTAATACTTCAATTTCTCCATTTGTAAAACAGGAATAATTCTAAACAGAACTGTTGTTAGGGTCAAATAAGAAGTATCTAGCACATAGTAATGTTAACAGGAACTACACTTTACGGAGCATTTATCTTGTTAAACACCGAGCTATGTGCTTTACATGTGTCTTGTCTGTTATTAAATAGTAGGATTCAAAACATTTTACTTGCTTTTACCACTAACAAAACAAGATCTCAATATATATGTAAAACACACAGCAACCAGAAAGTGATACATGTATCAGACATGAAAACAGCCACCACAAAGCATGATTCCCCCCACCCATATCACACTTTGCCTCTAGAAAAGCAACCTTCACTCTGTATTGTGAAGGTTAATATAATATGGTTGAAAAAGTAGTTAAAAGTAAAAAAAAACTGAATTTAAACATATATTCTCTTACTGTGTGCTCTTAAGTCTCTCTGAGCCTCAGTTTCCTCTTCTGTAAAATGTGAAGATACAATCACCTCAAAGAATTGTGACAATCAAATGAGACTAAATATGTAAAAAAAAAATTAAAAATTATGGCTTCCATATAAAATTTTCACTGAATATATTTCCTCTATGTATTGCCATGTATACCTCTTTTCTAGACCCTCTATACATAGCCTGCTGCCACCAGCCCCTTTATGTGACTTTGCTGTGAGATTAAAGGGTTGCCCCAGAGCCCTTACACCATAAGCTCCAGCCTGATGCTACCCTTTACCTTGATGGCAAGGCAGAGAAAATTGGTTTTATCATTGATGGTAGAGTGGGTGCTTTTAGTGTGTTTTTTGTCCTTGTTATAAAGAAAATACTTTTTTTTAAAAATGTGTGCAGTGATTATAAAACTTAAGTTCCAAAAAAAACAAGACTGTATGAGACTTATCTTTATTTAGTTTGGCAGTGTTTTAATAAAGCTAAAACTGTGGTTCTTGGACTTGACAGCTTGCCTCAACTGAAAGGGAACAAAAAGGAAGAAAAAAGATGGAGACAGAAAGATGAATCCAAATTCCTTTGATCTGGGTCCTAACTCTAAGGGGACCCCAGATAAATTCATGAGTCAGAGAAAGGGCAATAAGAGGTAATCCAGAATACAGAAGACAACAGTTGTCTGTCTGCCTACCTATCTTCTGAGATCATCATCAAGGTATGAGTTATCACCCAAGCCAGAGAAGACAAAGCAAGATGGAGTTCCATCAGAGAATTACAGGCCGTAGTGTTCTGACCACACTTGCCAAGGGGCAGGAGATGGAAACCAAGGAGTTTTTATCTCCACTTCTTAAGATGTGAATCAGTAAGAGTAGTGATAGAAACCTGCAATGGAAAAACCCAAGGAAAACCAAGATCTCTGGGGAAAATTTTAAACAATCTCATATCAGATATCTCTGATGGTTTCTTTGTAAGTATAGCATAGCAAAAAGAGCATGGCATGGGAGTAGAAATGAGTTCTCCTTCTATCTCTGCCATTAATTATGTGATTTCAGGAAATAACCTCGATGGGCCAATTTTCTAATTTTAAAAAAAGGAGGAGACAGGACAAGAAAATACCTAAGGTTTCCTTTAAGCTCGAAAATCTCTTGAATGTAAACTCAAAAAACGTTTTTTTTTTTTAAGCCTACATTAATATTTAGGAAGTCTTCGATCCAAAAAGTAGGTAATGCTGAATCACCAGCTCTCTAAGACCTCTAAACAATGTAAACCCAAACAGGTAGATCTTCCTTGAAAAGTAAACACAATACCCAAAAAAAGGCAAAATTTATCTGCCCACAGCCTGCCCTTTTGCCCTGCCGTCCTACTTTCAACCTTATTTTTATTGACTACCACTCCCCTCTCTCCAACCCATACCATTCCAAAATATTTTGTTCCAAGGCAAACTGTAATGAACAGGGAACTAGAAGTTAAAGAAATACAGAGGAATTAAGTATACAAACACCAAAGGGTGAAAGAGTAAATGGACTGAGGAGACACTTAAAAAATTACTTTTTAAATAGGTAACATGCATGTGATACAAAATGTAAAAGACTGAAAAGGTATACAATTGAAAATAAGCAAAAATTTCCTGGGGGTTAAAATCAAGAAGGGCACTTAAAGGACTTCACTGTGTAGGTTGTGCTGCATTTCTTAGGTTTGGTAGTGTGTCCACAGGTTTGTGTCATATCTTATACATAATAAGAAATGTAGAAAAAAAGTCTTCCACTCCAGTCCCCCAGTCCTCCATCTCCCTTCTCAGAGACTGCCAGTGCTTCTTCTGGTCCTTCCAGAGATATCTATATGTGTCTCTATGTGTAAGCACCCACACACAGACTAGAGATGGAGAAAGTGAACTGACACCCTAATTGTGGCTCATCAAGATCATGTGTATATCATAAAACCAAAGCATACCTAGGGAACTGCCTTAATCCTTTCCTCTACAGGTGAACTCTGCTCCACTGTTCTAGAGTAATAAAGTAGTACGAGATTTGCAATGACTGGATGCAGGGACACTAGTACCTGATCAAAGCCTGACATATTGAAACGTATTAGCCGTGAAGAGCTAGCATTCCTCAGTTCTACAATACACTAGAGTCAATGCTGTGGTCCTATGTTCCCTTTAGTCTTAGCTTGAGAAACCCCATAATGCCCATTTCAGATCAACCATTTTCTAATCATAATGATCCAAACTGTTCCTATAATAGGGACAGTAGCTTTAATCCTCTAATTGTGGCTTGATCAGAACACTTAGATTTAGCAATACAAAACAAAGGCAAACAGACAGAGATCATGGCACAGCCTGGGATTTGGAAGAATTTCAACTTTGAAAACTAGGCTTTCAACACCTGCTTTGGGCAAGGACTGGCTAAAATATAGAATGGTAGTTAGAGGATTTGTTTCTTAATGTGAGAACAGATCCTAAAATACTTCAATAAAACCTTGTTTCAAAAGGTTTTGGGGGAAGAATGCCAGACCAAATTCCTTCCTTTGTTCAAAAATACTTGACTGTCTACCATGTGCCGAGTACAATGTCAGGTGCCAATACAGAGATGAATATATTACCCTGGAGAAACTAGTAATCCAATCAAAACAAAAATTAGTGTACAGAGCAAAGGCGACGCTACAGGAATAGAGAAGAGGAAGGGTTGACTCTACCTACAGAGGTTTCATAGAATGGTAGCATCTGAGCTGGATCTCAGTGAGGAGGACAAAGGTCTCTAGGTACAAGCTTGCATCACCACAATCTCCAAATACTGAATGAAAACTGCTAAATAATAAACACATAACGGACCCTGGAATTGTGCTATAACATTTAGTATCCTAAAGTCCAATTTAGGATAAAGACTTTGCAACTTGAATTCTGTCTAGAGGGGGTCTGGTTACTTTAAAATTCTCATTAAGTGGTAATTTCACCTCTAAAACATATATTCATGAATAGTATCACAGGAATGCCCAAATATCCTATTGCTAGAAAATCTATGGCTCATATAGACAAAGTCTAAATGTCTGGACTTTTCAGAATGAATGACTGGCTTTTGGTTTACTGAGGTTTCATAACAGATGCTTTTTCATTTCCTGTCACATACAATTGCATTATGTTACTATATAGCTGCCAAATTACTGCTCCAGTCCACAGTAATGACTACAGCTCTTAAGCCAAAAGTAACAGTTTTAAAAAACCAACAAATTATTAAAGATTTTTAACATCTAGGAATGACCAGTACTGGAGGAATCAGTTTGCTGTTATTCCTGTTATCCCTTCCTACACCCAGTTTCTCTTCTTTTACATACATAAACAAAAGAAAGAAAGAAATCCACATATATGCTCTTCTTGCAGACATTTCATTCCAGCCCATTTCACCCATATCCAACACCCTTGTCAAGTCCATCCACACTTGTCTTACATACTATTATCCTTTGAAAGTTTTATGAAGTAGCTTACCCAACAGATGGGTGGCTAGCCCTGCCCAACATATGTCACAGGGAAAGGGCTCTCAAGCAAGACAAGAAAATATTAAATGAATCCCTTTTCTTTACAGGTCTGGGAACACTGAGACACCCCTCTCCAACAGGGGAGAGCAAACATTTTAACCTTTATTAGGAAAAGTTACTGGACTGAAATGATCTGTAAGTAACAAGATGATCAAAGATGGGAGTAAGAGGTTCAAATTCCAAAGTATACCCCTCTCAAGAAAAAATATGCATTTGCCCACACATAGTAAAGAACTGGAAAACAGAAAAAGAAAAAAAAAAAAGAAAAAATCCCAGTCAGTTTAACTGGGAGCTATTTCATCCAAAGACAGATGGGAAACATTCAGATAAGAACACTATCTTGTTTAGAACATAAAGTTCAACAATCTGTGGGAGGCAAAAGAAAGGCAACCTGGAATACACAGTATATATGAATAGAAAAATTCAACTAATAAATGCCTCATTATATGCATATTTGTAAAACTTTCAGAACAGAATGGTAGTGATATCTTTCCTCCTTGCCCCTTCCCTGTTCAGAAGGATTAACTTGATACCATCTGAGCCGATCTTCAACTGATGGATATCTGTTTCTTTCAACATACTACCTAAGTGCTCCCCAAGGAGAACAGTGAGACCGATTCTGCTAGAGATAGTATCTCCCAGAACCAAGGACTCTTATTCTCCTTTGAGTGAAAGCCAGTGGATGGGAAGAGGACCCCAAACGCCACTTGTCTGAATCTTCAGATATGCTCTGAAACAAGAAAACACTACAGATTGCATTTTAGCAGAAGTCTAAAAATAACAAAAGAACATTCCCTATTTTTAGATATCTGACTTAGAAGTTTAAAAACACTAAAAGTAAAAGAAACCATTAAAAAATATAACTCATAAAAATACTTTAAAAGACACTGTGTTCAGAAAACTGTTTAGAGACAGAATTTCAAAATTCCTGCATTCTTTGTTTATTACGTCCTTGTTCAAACTTCCCCACCTCGAAAATTTAGAGTCCTAATCTTATATGTTATCAAGTACATTTCCACAAGCCAAAAGATGATATTTAAAGGTTATAAACAAAAGAGAAAGAATAGCTAAAGAAAAATTTTAAAGATGCTTCTACAAAGAAACATAAAAATAAGAGTGAAGATAGTAAATAAGATAGTAATAAAACACCAAAAGCAATTTAATTATCTTCATTAAAAGGAGGCAAATATTTCCCCCTCAAATAGGTTCCCTTACAAAGAGACTTAAGATCAGTAAGCATCTAATTCAAAGCTATATAAATAATTAAAATTTGCAATTAGAAAAAAAAAATTTTTTTACAGTAAAAACCTGAAAACAGTGTATTTACTGTACTATTTATGTTTAACCCCTATCTATCTCCTCTCCCATCTCTGTGTAATCCTAATGCACATATGCCCAATCTTTTTTAAAAAACCTATGGCAAATAGGATTTGCAGGAAATATGGGAATTACCTGACTGTACAGCCATCATTAACATCTCAGGTTCCAGAAGAGTCATGACAGATTGTTCTCAGAAACAACAGCCACAAACAGAATGAAGAAATTCAAAGTCACAGAAAAAAGATGTCTTCAGAAGCTACCAAAATCCTTCATAAATTCAATCTCATGTGCCTTATGCTCAAATCAGTCTATGAGAACTCACTCCCCTTCTCAGTGCAGGCACCAATTTATCCACCCTTCAGGCAAGCTGAGATAGCACAGAGTTGAATTACTGCCGACAGGAAACCAAAAAGCGCTCAAGTTAAGATAGATGAAGTGTGGTTAGAACTGAGAGTGAGCTCCTCCCCTCGCTAGACCTCTCTGGGAGGAGGGGAGAGACATACAGCAAGAGACTTTCAGAAAACAGATCAACTGCTTTTCTTCTCTCCCTTTTTAAAAAAAGGGAGACGAGGTTTTGTTCAAAACTCTACTATAAGGGACTCTGCTGCTAATGCAGCTTAGCACAACAAATTAAATACACTCCAAACAACTCAATCTTGTGAAAGAAACGGTCCGATTACTGACCCATTAATAGAAAGTGGGGATGGGATATACACATATATAAACATATATATGCAAGTAAATATGTGTAAGATTTCTGAAAAAGAGCTCCAACGGCTTTTTCATCTTTGGTATTTACAGATAACAGATACGTTGAATATATAACAACAGAAGCTAAACTATTTCTCTACCCCCTCTCCAATTAAAACATGTTTCAAAAAGTCCTCTGAATACATTCAGAGCTGTAATCTATCTTTCAGATCTGCCAGTCCCCAAAAGAGCCCCTTATTTATGCCTATTTTTAACATGTGACCTGTGAGTAGACAGCTTATCAATGTTATCTGACTTTTCTAAAATGCTTTATGATCATGCTGGATGTACAGAACACAGAAGAAGACAGTTCCAATGTATAAGAATTTGCCTTTCCTGATAAAGAAACTTCAATCCTCTTTCCACAAATACAGAGCAGGATCTTCTGAATAAGAGTGAGTATGGGCATTTTACCTTCCATTGCAAAAACAAAAACAAACTTAGGTCCTTTTAAATTATACCAATTTTTTCATTTATCCAGAATTGAAAGCTCATTCATTTCCTTCACAGGAATTTTTCATAACATATTCATAACAATGATAGTAAGACCTCTTTTAGAACATTTGACTGACTTTTAAATAGCTGAAGACTAGCAATCCATGTATGGTATGTCTAGCTAGAATTTCTCAATCTTTCTGATTAAGCAGCAGCCTGTATCTTGAAAGCCTACTGCTGCAAACTCAGCCCAGCAAATACCTTTATGCTTACATATTCAAACAAATGATAAATGAAAGCACTATGAGACCTTAAAAGAGAAAACAGTTTCAGAATGAGTGAGGGCAATATTATGTTATTAGGAAAGAGAAAGCAATGTGGATTTGCAGTAGGGAAGATTCTGTTAAGCTTTAGAGGAGAGAAAATTTTCCTTCCTTTCTTACTCCAAGAACATCATGTTTAAAAGAAAAGCCAGAAAAGCCCTATATAGAAGTGTGGGAATGACTCAACAGGCAAACAGAGTGGCAGCCAGTGTGGGCTAAACGCTGCTCTGGGTAGACATGATTGTATCCAACAACATCCTCACAGGCTCCTTCTGGCCACCAAGCTCTCAAACGGACTGATGAAAACTGGGAAAATTTAAACTCTCAGTCAATATGACAGTCTGGTCAGAAATTAGCAGCTAAGGGAAAAGCATCCCTAAAAAGCTGACTCATTCCTTTGTTCTTATGAAGACTGTACCGTTTGCTGTATTTTTACAAATGAAACAAGTTCTCACAGTTCTGAACTTACAGGGAAATGAATATAAATTATAAGATTCCCCCACAGAAGATAGTAGGAAGGGCAGAGGGCTGCTCCCCTCCTGCTAAAACTTCTCTCTTTGCTATAGAAGAGTGTTTAAAAGGCCACAGCAGTCAATATTTCAGACTCACAAGAGACACAGGCATATGGTAGTAACAACAACAATACATTACGTTTCAACTGATTTAACTTTTTTAGAGAATTTCATGTCTACCATCTCATTTACACTTTGGGGCAAAAGAGCTAAAGAAACGAAAAACATTTAAAACAAATCTAAAAAGGTACTCTTTAAAAAAAGAAAAAGGTTAACAACAAGCAACATAATCCTTGTCTACTGCTAAGATTTTACATTTACTTTAAAGAGTACTAGCAGAGCAACAGATTCTAAAAGTTTGAATTCCTACAACAACTTTAGTTCCACTATTTTGGGGCAAATACGCAAAATTTTCATAAAATAGAATAAAAGTAAATTTAACAAGGCTTCTGCAAAAGTGAACATCATTTCCAAGTTATTGGCACCAAGGGAATGAAGGATAACTGTTTTAATTTCCAATAAAATAAAAGCTCATTTGCTTTTAATCATAACACTCTAATCAATACAAATTTAGGATGATCTATGGCCTTTATTAATTCACTCTAAAGGGACATGATATTCTAGGATATCAATATAGTTTTACAATGTTTAACAGTTATTAACAAAGCTTTTCTACCAGCATCACCCCCACCTACCCACAAATACTCCAAAGGCATTTAATGTTCATAATCAAGAGCAACCAAATGAATTTTTATCCTGGTTGACCTTCCTACTGGATTTATCATAGTTGCCATAATCTTCTTCAACTGTACTACTTCCTTGATTTTCTTAACCCCTCTTTCCTATCTCTCTGACCATTCCTCCCAGAATCCTCAGTGACTCCGTTTCCTGTGACCTTCTCAGGGGCACTCCTACTCCTCCTAGACAAGCTCATCTTTTAACTACCACCTATACTGATCCATATCTAGATCTGACTTCACCTCTAAGCCTCCAACTATGCATCTCCACCTGGCTGACTTAAACTCAATTTGTCCAAATTTCCATATCACCACCCTGCACCAACCCCCTCAAGACATACTGCTTTCATTTTCTCTATCTTAATTAACAGTATTCAGGTCCCAAACCATAAACTTAGACTCCCACTGCCTCCAACCCCAAACATCTAATTAGTTACCAAATATGACTAATTACCTCATAACATATCCCCAGAATCCACCCTTTTTATTCCATTACTACAACCAGTGCTTTATTTCAGGTCCTTGATATTTCTTAAAAACTCATTGTAGGAAATTTCAAGCATACACAAAGTAGAAAGAATGGTATAATAAACTGCAATGTACCCATCACTTAGCTTCAAATATTATCAACACATGACTAAACCTGTTACATCTATCCTACCCCAACCCTACACATCCACCACCCCACCACCCCCACCCCCAACCCCCCCCCCGCTGCCCCCGCTGCCCCCACTGCCACCGCCACTGCCACCGCCACCACCTGGCAAACACTGGATTACTCTGAAGCAAATTCTAGGCATCATATAATTTCATCTTAATTCTATATATGTAAAAGATGAACTTTTTTTGGTTGATGTTTCTCTCTTATTGTGGTAACATGTACTCAACAAAAAAATTCCATTTTAACTGCTTTCAAATATGCAATTCAATGGTATTAATACACTCACAATGTTGTGCTATCATCACCACCAACAACTACTTTTTAACATAATTACAATAATATTATACCTAAATTTTTCAAATTCCTTAACATAATTAACTATTCAATTCAGTGCTCCAATTTTCTCAACAATCTCATAAATTATTTTAGAGTTGATTTATTCAAATCAGAGTTCACCAGAGACAACCCATTGCATTTCACTGATGTGTCTCTTAGATCTCTCTTTTCATCTGTATATTCCCCTTCCATATTTTTTTTTCTTGTAGTTTATCTGATGAAGAAACCAAGATATTTTCTCATATTTTGCACTGTGCTAACTGTATCCTCATGGTGTCATTTAACATGCTGTTCTATCCCCTATTTTTCAAGTAAGTTAGGAAGTTAATTATAGAGAGATTGATTGAATTCAAGTTAAATTTTTGGATAAGAATACTTCATAGGTGGTAGTGGACACTTCAGCAACAGCTTCTTAACTGTGCTCCCTCTCACCAGCTTTGCCTCTATCAAAACCATCCTTGTTATCAATTGACTCTGGCTCATCCTTCAAAACTCAGTTTACACACTGCGTTCTCCAGAAAGCCTTCTCTGATCCTGTCAACTCTTCACACCCTCTATGGATATGCTAAATACCTGTCATTTATGCCCCCTCAGCACACCTGTGCTCACCTCTATTCTTGCTGCTTATCCAAGGTTCAATGTCTCTGCATTTCAGATCTAGCGCAGTGGTAGCATTCATAAATGTATATGCCAAACAGAATGAAAAGCCCAATTTATAGAAAATTCAAATAGCATGGGAAAGTTCATAACAACAAAAGAATCACTACCTTCCCAGAAAGGACAGGTACTCTGTTAAAATACTCATTATAATACATGTTAAAGATGTTATTATTTCGAAAACTACACAAGGAAGACTAAAATTATCTATAACACTAAAGGATAGGGTAACATAAATAAGGACATCCACAATGTGCCAGTTTGAATGTATTATGTCCCCCAAAACGCCATTATATCTTTGATGTAATCTTGTGTGGGCAGACATACCAGTGTTGATTAGATTGCAATTCTTTGAGTGCTTCCATGGAGATGTGCCCCACCCAACTGTCGGTGATAACTCTGACTGGATAGTTTCCATGGAGATGTGGCCCCACCCATTCAGCATGAGCCTTGATTAGTTTACTAGAACACTATATAAGCTCAGACAGGAGTGAGCTTGCTACAGCCAAGAGGGACACTTTGAGGACTGCATGGAAGCTGAGAGAGTAGCTGCAGGTGAGAGACAGTTTGAAGACAGCCGTTGAAAGCAGATTCTTGCTCCGGAAAAGCTAAGAGAAGACAAACACCCCGAGAGCAACTGAGACTGACATTTTGAAGAGGAGCTGTGGCCTAGAGAGCAACGTCCTAGGAAAAAGCCATTTTTGAACCCAAAACTTGGAGCAGACGCCAGCCACGTGCCTTCCCAGCTAACAGAGGTTTTCCAGATGCCACTGGCCATCCTCCATGAAGGTACCCAATTGTTGACGTGTTACCTTCAACACTTTATGGCCTTAAGACTATAACCGTGTAACCAAATAAACCCCCTTTTATAAGAGCCAATCCATTTCTGGTGTTTTGCATTCCAGCAGCATTAGCAAACTAGAACACACAATACCCTCATAAACATTAAGTGTTAATGAACATGAAAATGCCCAAGTCATGGGGAATTAATAGGAGAAACCAGAGAAACAGAGTATTGCTCACCTAGAAAATACTCAATCCTTTAACAGTTCAAAAGCTATGAACCTCACTAACAACTGATATCAGTTTCTATGAATGTAGTATAGACAGGTATACACAGAACTAACAAAACCCTTTTCATAATTTCTGTAGGATTTCAGAACACTGAAATGCAATCATGCTTCTGTGTCCATTTCTGATTTGAATTCTTATAAGTATATGCATGAGTTTACTGAGGTTCAGCCCTACGAAAATCTAATAGTCATCTCAAAATTTCACAGGTTCCAACCAATAAGTTTCTCTCCAGGTGCCCAGTAAAAGGGCAAAGTGAAAGTACTCAAACGATAACATAACCCAGCACCCAAGCAAGTCACTACAGGCCCTGGGCAGCCTCCATTTCCTGTGCCCACAATCTTCTACTGACAAAGAACCCAGTTAAGACCTGGAAACCTGGAATGACCATACATTTATACAGGTATGCTATTCTTTGGCCTCAAGATAGATGAAGGCTACATTTCCAGCTAACTTTCCAAGGTATAGTAAATTTTAAGAGCTATCATGGCCATAAATGTGAACAGCCAACTCATTCATCTGTATGTCTGAAATATTGTTACTGTGCACAGAGTAACACAAATGGGGGCAAAAAAAGACCAGGATGAATCAGACTAACACTGTCCCTAACCTCCAAGACCTTATAATGAAGTCAACTAGAAAATCTCTAACCACAATTAAAGAAAAGAATTTTTTAAAAGACAAAATAAAGTGCTAAAGAAGGGTACAAACAATGAGTTAAACAAATATAAAGGAAGAAGCAATTAGTTCTGGTTATAATTCTTAAAAATGCCTACCAGGACCTGGTGATCTGGCTTCTACCTACCTATTTATTTTGTATCACTTTCACTCCTTCCACTGACAGAACCAACAGGAGATACCTGTAAATATGAGGTTTACAGAGTGTTTCATACAACAGTAGAGATGCACGAGTCCAAATTCCATAGGGCAGGCAGCAAGCTGGCAACTCTGATGAAGGTCTTTGATGAATTCCCCAGGAGATGCTGGCTGGCTGAAGAAAAAGTGAAAATTCTCTCTCTCCTCTCTTCAAAGTCTTCAACTGATTAGATTAAATCCAGTTGAATGAATTCTCTCATTGCGGAAGATACTCCCTTCGTTGATGTAATCTGCCACAGATGCAATCAACTGACTGATAATTTAATTAACCAGCCTTCTAGTCTATTAACCAGCCACAAATGTCCTTGCAGTAACAGTTATTAGACCAGTGCTTGCTTGATCAGACAACTGGTCACCATCAACTGGCCAAGTTGACACATGAACCTAACCATCACAGTCCACCCCTTGTCAACTTGGCAGCTATACACATCACTTTAAACATAATTAATCTCTAAATAGAATACAATAACAGACATGTTTCACCTAACAATATTCAGCTATCCTGCATACAACTAGAAACACACTAAATCTCCCCATAACAGGGTGTAAGTCCTTGGGTAACATTCACTCTTAAAACTTGATATCCTATAACCTAAATAGATCACAATCCTCATTTCTGTAACTGATCACATGGTCATACTCATATTTATCACTACCTTCTTCCACTACCCATTCCATGTTCCTTTATCCTCAGCAAGCACTTCAACTAGCCATGGTTCTTTGCCTGGTGGGGAGATTCTGGTGGGGAGATAATTTCAATGGAGGCATTACCCCAACCATTCAGGGTGGGTCTTAATTTAATCAATGAAGTCTTATAAAAGTGATCACAGACACAAGGAGGTGCTGAAGTTTCTGGGCCATTGGTAGTCCTGCCTGGATTTGGTTGTTGCAGTCTTCCCTTGGACTTTAATCACAGGGCATGGTAGTACTAAGAGATACCCTAGGGGATCTCCTGTGTTCCAGAAAAACCCTTTTTTATTTCCATTGTGTAGTTCTTTTAGCTCTTTTGTGCTAAATTTCCCCCTATTAACTCTAACCTGTTTTCCTTCCCCCAGTCTTTACATCTACTATTCCCTCTTTCCTTCATTTGGACAACTGCTCCTTAGGCTTTAGGCTTTGGCCTTTAGCTCTCAGCTTAAATGTCAGAGGCCTTTCCTGACAAATCCCCCCACCTAAATTAGAACCCTCATTATAAGATCTCTGTTATTGTTATAACATCTTATGCATTTTTTTTTTTCCCAAAGCACTTATTACTGAACTGGCTTGAATAATTATTTGTTTAATCTTTCTCTTTCAATAACTAAGTTTCATGACAACCAGAACCTTACCTGTCTTGTTCATCACTGTCTCTCCAATACTCAGCACACAGTTGGTACACAATAGTCACTGAATAAATTTCTCAACATTAAAATTGTCAAATCCTTTAAGGCAATATTTCCTTTCCAAAGGAAGTAATCCAAAAAGTAGAAAAAGCTTTAAAAATGTTCATATAAGTACTAGTATAAGGGTGAAAAAGTGAAAGTCATTCAAATGTCCAACCAGGGGAAATTAAATAAATGATGGCACAGAATAAAATGTTATGCACCCATTAAAAAGGCTACTTATAAACATTCTTCACTGACATGGGAAAAGTCTTCAGTGACAATGCTAAATGAGAAAGGAAAGATACAAAACTGTGTCTGTACTATTACCCAATGTTCCAGTTTGGATGTATTATGTCCCCCAAAACACCATGTTCTTTGATGCAATCTTGTGAGAGTAAACATATCAGTATTGATTAGGTTGGAATCTTTTGATGAGTGTTTCCATGGAGATGTGACTCAATCAACTATGGGCAAGACCTTTGACTGGATAATTTCCATGGAGGTGTTACCCCACCCATTCAGGATGGGTCTTAATTTAATCAATGAAGTCTTATAAAAATGATCACAGACAGAAGGAGGTGCTGCAGCCAAGAGAGACACTTGGAAGGATGCACAGGAGCTGAGTTTGAGCTGGAACACAACCTAGGATCAGCAGATGCCAACCACGTGCCTTCCCAGCTAACAGGTTTTCCGAATATCATTGGCCTTCCGTCAGTGAAGGCATACTTGTGTTGATGCCTTCATTTGGACATTTGGCCTTCAAACTGTAACTTTGTAACCAAATAAACCCCTTTTATAAAAGCCAATCCATTTCCGGTATTTTGCACAACGGCAGCATTAGCAGACTGGAACACCCAGTTACCTTAAAAATGTACATTTGGAAAAAGATTATAGGGAAATACACCATATGCTAACAATGATTCCCTCTGCAAGATTTCATTGGGAGTTTTTTTGGAGCTGGGATTCTGTCTGATACCTGCTTGTTCTCCAGGAAACTGGCTCAATGTTTGATGAATAAGTACGAATAGAAAATTGATTATCTCTACTGAGATGAAGTAAATTATGAAATTCTCTAAGTCACATTATAGAGAATCAGTGATTTTTACATACTTAACACTTAGGCATTTTCACATTAGTTGGAATACCTAATCTAGAAAATTCTTGACACCCAGGTTTCCTGAGGAACATAAGTAACAATTCTTGTTCTTTTTCCCAAGAAAATATTGTAATTTGGATCACAAACTGCCCACTCAAAATTTTTACTTCTCCCAGCAATTAGTACCTCCTGTTCAACACTAAGCATGAAAGAATACAGTATGTTCCCTTACAGAAAAAAAAAACAAAAAAAAAAATGCATTATCTGCCTGTCCTTTCACAGGCTGCATATATGGAAAACAAATGAGTACTTCATAAGTCTTACACAAAGGAGGAAAATGAAAGGAGAACAAGTATGTCCTTTTCACATTCATTCCTCCTGCTTATATCTCTTTACCTACTTCTTCCCATCTGTGCTGGTTTGAATGTATTATGTCCCCCAAAACGCCATTATCTTTGATGTAATCTTGTGTGAGCAGACGTATCAGTGTTCATTATATTGTAATTCTTTGAGTGTTTCTGTGGAGATGCGCCCCACCCAACTGTGGGTGATGACTCCGATTGGATAATTTCCATGGAGGTATTATCCCACCCATTCAGGGTGGGTCTAAATTAAATCATTGGAGCCATATAAAAGAGCTGACAAAGAGAAGGAACTCAGTGCAGCTGTGAGTGACATTCTGAAGTGTAGCTGAGAGTGACATTTTGAAGAAAAGCTACAGCCAAGAGGGACACTCTGAAGAAAGCACAGGAGCTGCAGATGAGAGACATTTTGAAGACGGCCACTGAAAGCAGACTCATGCTCCGGAGAAGCTAAGAGAGGACAAATACCCCAAGTGCAACTAAGAGTGACATTTTTGAGGAACTGCAGCCTAGAGAGGAACGTCCTGGGAGAAAGCCATTTTTAAACCAGAATTTGGAGCAGACAACAGCCACGTGCCTTCCCAGCTAACAGAGGTTTTCTGGACACCATTGGCCATCCTCCAGTGAGGGTACCTGATTGCTGATGTGTTACCTTGGACACTTTATGGCCTTAACACTGTAACTGTGTAACCAAATAAACCCCCTTTTATAAAAGCCAATCCATCTCTGGTGTTTTGCACTCTGGCAGTATTAGCAAACTAGAACACCATCCAACCCATCATAAGAGATTAAAACTATAGTTGCTTCTTTCAGAAAAATATTGGGCATTAGCAACAACACTTAGGAAATGAAAATTTCTGAAAAGCTAACATTTGTAAGAGCATTAAAATACATTAAGTCTCTAGAAACAAATCTAACAAAAGATGTTTAACACCACCACAGAGAAAATTATAATACCTCATTGGAAGACCTCAAAAAAGATCTAAGTAAATGGAAAGACATATCATGTTTATAGTACAATAGTCTAAATATCTCCATTCTCTCCAAACTGGTTTATAAATTTAATGCAATCCCAATCAAAATTCCAGTGATTTAAAAATTCAAATGGAAAAGCAGAAGACCAAGAATAGCCAAGAAAAACACTCTTAGAAAAAGAACAGGGTGAGAGAAGTCATTTTTCCCATATAACAGAATTTATTATAGGTATCATAATTAAGGCTGTGAGTTACTGGTGCAGGCATAGACAAACAGACCAATGGAACTGAATAGTGAACTCAGAAACGCACCCACACATAAGTAAGTCCTTGATATATGAAAGACATAGCTCTGCTGATCAGTGGGTGGAAACGATTATTTTAAATAAATAGGAATATATTTGGACAAAAAATAAAATTGAATCCTACCTGTGCTGGTTTGAATCTATTATGTCCCCCACAAAAGCCATGTTCTTTTAATCCAAATTTGTGGATGCAGACCTATTATGGGTGGGATCTTTTGATTAGGTTGTTTCCATGGAGATGACCCACCCAACTGTTAGTGAGACCTTTTGATTAGATTATTTCCATGGAGGTGTGGCCCCACACATTCTGGGTGGTTCTTGATTAGTTTACTGGAGTCCTTAAGAGAGCTCTGGGGCCAAAAGAGACCCAGGCACCTGGAGATGTAGACAGAAAGACATTTGGAGATGCTAAGCTAAGAGATAAAGCCCAGAATGTGCTCCAGAGACACCAAGAGAAGACCCCCAGATGTTTCGAGGGAAATGCCCTGGGAGAATAAGCAAGAATGCACAGGAGCTGACAGAGAGAAGCTAAGAAACACAAAAGACCAGAGACATTTTGGAGAAAGCCATTTTGAAACCAGAACTTGGGAGCAAAGGACAAGCAGATGCCAGCTACATGCCTTCTCAGCTGACAGAGGTGTTGCAGAAGCCATCATCCTTTCTTCAGTGGAGGTTTCCTCTGGTTGATGCCTCAGTTGGACACTTTTATGGCCTTAGAACTGTAAATTTGTAACCTAATAAATCCCCTTTATAAAAGCCAATCCATTTTTGGTATGTTGCATAACGGCAGCTTTAGTAAACCAGAACACTACCTTACCCACTACACAAAAATTGGTTCCAGAAATACAAGACACAAAGCATATTAATATAATATTCATAAACCAATATCATTAAACTTAGAAATTCTTAACTTAAGTGGAAGAACACATCTGCGTAACATTTAAGCAACAATAAAGTAATATTCTGAATGTATAAAGAATTCCTAGAACTCAACCAAAAAAAGTAACAATAGAAAAATAGGCAAAAGACATGACAAGGCACTTCACAAAAGAGGAAAGCCAAACGGCCAATAAATGTAAGAACAGGAAAATTAGAAAACAGTAAATTGAAATCAAGAACATAAGATACCTTTATATAACCAGCAGAGTGGCAGACACGTTAAAAAGTGTGAACAATTCCAAGCATTGGAAAGGATATGGAATAGTGAGAACTTTCATACACTGCTGGAGGGAGTATAAACTGGTACAACCACTTTAGAAGAGTTTAACATTGCCTAGTAATAACTGTATGAAAGTTGAAGATATATATATCCTATGATCTAGCGCATACATTCCTAGGTATATACTTTTACCGGTTTGTATATATTATGTCCCCCAGAAAAAGCCATATTCTTTAATGCATTCTTGTGGGGGCAGACATATTAGTGTGGATTGGGTTGGAACCTATTGGTTCAGTGTCCATGGAGATGTGACCCACCCCACTGTAGGTGATAACTCTGATTGGATAATTTCCATGGAGGCGTGGCCCCACCCATTCAGCATAGGCCTTGTTTAGTTACTGGAGCACTATATAAGCTCAGACATAAGGAGCTCATAGCTAGTGGGAGCTGAGACAGACATTTTAAAGACAGCCATTGGAAGCTGATGCAGACATTTTGGAGAACACCATCTTTAAACACAACCTGGGAGCAAGCAGATGCCTTCCCAGCTAATAGAGGTTTTCCAGATGCCAGTGGCCTTTCTCCAGTGAAGGTACCCTTTGGTGATGGGCACTTTATGGCCTTAAGACTGTAATTGTGCAACCAAATAAACCCCCTTTTATAAAAGCCAATCCATTTCTGGTGTTTTGCATTTTGGCAGCATTAGCAACCCAGAACAATACTCTCATACGCATGCACCAAGATACACAAAGAATATTTACAGCAACAATTGCAACAGCCCAAACTTGGATACAACCCAAATATCCACAACAAAATGGATTTTTCAAAATTATGGAATAAGTTATCCACGGGAACATACATTATACAGCAATGAAAATGGATGAGCTACAATTATATTACAAATATCACATACTATTGGCAAAAGAACACAAAAAAGAATACAGAATCATTCTATTCATATAAACTTCAAATAAATTATATTTTTTAGGAATGAATGTATATAGTTGGTAAAACTATAAAAAATGATTTGATTTCAAAATGTCAGAGTAGTGGTTACTCCTCAGAAGATGATGTGATCAGAGAGAGCAAACAGGAGGCTTCCTTGGGGATGGCAATGAGCGATTCTTGAGCTGGGTGGCAGTTACACAACTCTTTGCTTTATGGATATTCTGTAAACTGTCATATGATTTATGCACTCTTGTATATGTATATTATTCCCCACCCAAAGAAAGGAATGAATGATTAAAATACAGATCACCATCTACTATCAAGGGGGCAATGAAGGGTTATAAGACCAGTCTCAGATATACAGACCTAATTTCAAATATCCTATCCCCCTCACCTGTAAGTATATTCACATCTGTTAGATCATGATCAATCTGTGGTTCAGAAACAAGGGTTCCTATAGGTGTAGGTGTAAGCACCTTTTTGTGGGTGATGTTTCAAGTTTTCATTTATTCAGTCCTCAGTGAGTTGGGAAACACATTTTCTCAATAAGACCCCATCCAAAATGCAAAGTCATACAAAGTTCTCATCAGCTTTAATACCCAAGCAAGGATAGGTAAACTAGAATACAAGAAGTGCAGGATAGCTATCCTGGGGATGCATGAGAAGGGGGCATAAGTGGGGAAGAGGTAAGGTATTTCACCACTTTGAAAAATTTTGCATGGTATTCAATTTCTACCTATGATCTCCCCTTCCACCAAATCATCTCTCAATAACAGTCCACTAGCTCCAAATTTAATTTGTAGTACCTAAAACAGGAAGAAAATAAAAAGAATTTAATATTGATCAGCTCTGGTAAAAGAGCTAATGGTTTGCTCATAAAGGGACAAGAGGGATGGTCAAAATAACTAGTAGCTGTGCTATATCTTATTCCACTTTATATCTTTCATTGTCTTCCTCAGTGTCTCATTTACTACAGGCACTTTGTAAGTATCTGCTGAATCCTAATTTCCATAATACTCATAGTAGTTAGTAGTAGCAGAATTGTGGGAAGGTACAACTAACTACCATAAAATAAATTTTCAAAAGTAAAACTCAATGGGGAGGCAGGGCAAGCTGGCTGGCACTGGAAGTGTGGAATTTAGTTAGTCCCTAGAGCAATCAGTAAACAGACAGGAACAACTAGAAAATAGTCTGGAACAACTGATGGGGGACATCCATGACCAGAAAACATCATACACCAGTCAGGAATGGGTTAAACAGCTGAGATCCCAGCATACAACTGTAGGTAAAGCTCCCCAAACTGCTGAGCTAGCAACCCTCCCCCACAGGGACAGCAGGCTGAGTTATAAAACTTCATTGTGGGAGAAAAAAGCAGCTCCAGCAGGGAGCAAGGGAATATAGCTCAACCAAGCTCCAACTGTGGTTTTAATTAACAAATCTGGACTACTGAATACAGCTACAGGCACAGATAAACCCAGAGCAAGCAGTAAAAGAACCCAAAGGCTTATGCTGGCAGAGAGCAGTCGGGGCTGATGGAGAAAAAATACATAAATAAATAAAAACAAATGCTAGTAGTATATTATATTATATTATATTATATTATATTGTATTATATTATTCTACACATGAAATAGATTTAAGAAGTAAATTTCTCACCTGACCCTCTCAACACACAGTACATCTATTCATGAAAAAGCATCTCCTCTATCTCCAGAATTTATTGTTTCTGAACTGCACCCTTTAAATTATAAAGAAGAGTTAAGAATTAACAATCAACATGGCAACATGGTATCAAACAGCTACTGAAAACTTCTCTCCAGCTATTCAACAACAACAACAAAAAAGGACAATTCTGAATTGTCTGAAACTCTGGAGGAGGATATAGACTAGAGAAGGACCCTGCGAATGCCAAATTGAAGAAAGACAAGAAATATCAGGTAGGAATCTTCCATCCTGGACCAGCTAGTCCTCTCCCCACCCCCTCCCTCAGTCTCACTGTGGGAAAGGCACAGAATAAGCAGATGGGACCCCTCTCACCAGGGACACATTTAAAAATCTCTCACAGCAGTGAGACATAAACCCACCATGCGAAGACTTGGAGGACAGGGGAGGACATCAGAACACCCAGGTCAGTGACAGACAAAGAGACTGAGAAAACGTGGACAGAGACTGTATTTCCAGCCCTGGGTCTGAAAGTCCATCCCCCACCCTTGAGAGACACAGCAGCAGAAGGCCGTTTCCTTCCCTTGGGGACGGCTGGAGTACCGGGTAGGTTGAGGGAGTATTTTGCCACAGGTAGAGACCCACATCAAGCCAGATTTTGGACATCAAAGTGATGGCATAGGAATCCCCCAGTTTTAGCTCACCGGTATAGATGCAGCCTGGGCTCAGAAGCAAAGCAGCTTCCGAGGACAACTGCACTGCCAAGCAATGCCATCTGCTGGACAGTCCAGAAGGTGCAAGGGAACTAAATCACTTCTTAAAAAGATGTTCCAGACCCTTTCTTAGGACCACAGGAGCTGGTCTACATGCCCCATATGGAAAGCCAGCCCTGTTTTGCTTGACAAACACAGAAGACCCAACTGTTAAAGTGGGGCTCCAAAACAAATCCAGCTTTCCTGGCTGGTATAAACCAGAACACCACTAGAAGCTTGTATTACCACACACCATGAACTTGCTGGGTATCCAGTGCCTACCACTCATCCCTGTTGGAGGCCACGGTAGGCTCCTGATTTTGGAAGGAGGGCTAGGGGGAAGAGCCAATCTGACAACTGACCAGCAGAAGAAACAAAGAAAGAGATCAAAGACAACGAGCACAATACTGTGTGATGGTAGCACAATATTGTAAATACAAGGAACAAAGATAACTGTGAATACAGTTGAAAGAAGAAGGTTAGGGGTATGTATGACACCAGAAAAAAAGATAGAAGATAAAGACTGGAACTGTATAACTTAGTGAAACCTAGAATGGTCAATGATTAATTAAATGTACAAATATAAAAATGTTTTTACATGAGGGAGAACAAATGAATGTCAACTTTGCTAGGTATTAAAAATGGGATGGTATGGGAAAAAATATAATCAATGCAAACTAGAGTCTACAGTTAACAGTAACATTGTAATATGCTTCCATTAATTGTAACACAGGCAATATACCAAAGTTAAATGTCTATAAGGGGGATATAATGGTAGAGTAGGGGATTCTTGGCATTAGTGTTGTCTGACCTTTTATTTTAATTTTTTATATATTTTTTTAGTTATCTTTTTCTTTTTCTCTTTTTTCTCCTCTTCCTCTTTCTTTGTGGAAGAAATAGAAATGTCCTTACATAGACTATGGTAGTGAATTCACACCTATGAGATTATACCAGGAACAGTGTTTTATAATTGCAATTTTCGTGTGACGCCAAAGGAAGAAATGTTTATTTGGTGCAAAAGCTGTATTTTCTGCAGCACACTATATAATTTAACTTGTATGGTCAGTTTATTCAAATACCATAATTGCATGGCACTTTGAATAGGGAGTGAGATCTGGTTGGTTTGTACAGGTTAATGTGCAGCCCCAATACATCCCAGAGTAATTTGGGCAGAGAATAAAAATGTATTTGCAAAGCCCTGTAGAGGGACTGGGGAGAAATGTGAAAATATTAAGCTTCTTCACCTGGGAAATTACTGATACTGTTACAAGCATTGGGGACTACCAATTTAGAAGGCAGAGCCCTCAATCTTGGGGCTGGCCCCTTATGAAGCTTGTTACTGCAAAGGAGAGGCTAAGCCTACTTATAATTGTAGCTAAGAGTCACCCCAGAGAACCTCTTTTGTTGCTCAGATGTGGCCTCTCTCTCTAAGTCAACTGAGAAGGTAAACTCACTGCCTTCCCCTCTATGTGAGACACGATTCCCGGGGGTATAAATCTCCCTGGCAATGTGGGACATGACTCTGGATGAAACTAGACCAAGCATCAAGGGATCAAGGAAGTCTTATTGACCAAAAGAGGGATGAGAAATTAAACAAAATAGTTTCAGTGGCTGAGACATTTCAAATGGAGTCGAGAGGTCATTCTGGAGGTTATTCTCATGCATTATACAGGTATCCCTTTGCAGTTTTTAGTGTATTGGAATAACTATCAGGACACACCTGAAACTGTTGAACTGCACTCCAGAATCCTTGATTCTTGAAGATGACCATATAATTATATAGCTTACAGGGTGTGTCCATGTGATTGTGAAAACCTTGTGGTTCACACTCCCTTTTTCCAGTGTTGGACAGATGAGTAGAAAAATGGGGACAAAAACTAAGTGAATAATAGGGAGAGATGTGGGGTGGGATGTTTTTAGTGTTCTTTTTTACTCTAATTTTTATTCTTATTCTATTTTGTGTGGTAATGAAAATGTTCAAAAATTGATTGTGATGATGGATGCACAACTATATAAGGGTACTGTGAAGAGAACTGATTGTACACTTTGGATGACTGTATGGTATGTGGATACATCTCAATAAAACTGAATAAAAAATGAGGGAGAGATTAAGATATTCCTAGATAAACAAAAGCTGAAGGAGTTCATTACCACTAGAAGAGACCTAAAAGAGATTCTAAAGGGAGTTCTTCAGGTTGGAAGAAAAGTACACTAGACAATACATCAAAGGCACATGAAAAAATAAAGACCTCAGTAAAGGTAACCGAATGGATAAATACAAATAAGAGTACTGCTAAATTTTTGGTTTGTAACTCCAATTTTTACCTCTGACAGAACCTAAAATGTACATGCATTAGAAGTCAAAGTGTCAAAGAAAAGAACTTAACCCAAAGTCAATCAACAATAAAACCCTAAGCAAGAGAGAGAAACTGACCTTCAGAGTACACTCATCAGGATAATAAGATGCTTTGACATCAGCAAAAAATTACAGGCCATACTAAGAAACAGGAATATAGGGCCAATCAAAAGAACAAATTAAAACTTCAGAGGAGACATCAAATTTGGAACACCTAATCAAAGATGTTCCAACAAATCTCCAAAATCAATTTAAGGAGATGAAGGAAAATACGAGTACAGAGATACAGGATATTTACAAGACACCAGGTGAGCATAAAGAATAATATTAAGGTATAAAGAGAAACATAACAGAAATTATGGGAACAAAAGCAAAATGGATGAGTTTAAAAATACCCTACAGGCACATGTTCTGGTTTGCTAATGCTGCCATTATGCAAAATACCAGAAATGGATTGGCTACTATAAAGGGGATTTATTAGTTTACAAATTTATAGTTCTAAGGTCATAAAACTGTCCCAGCTGAGGCACAAGCAAGAGGATACATTCACAGAAGAAGGCCAATAGCATCCAGAACACTTGTATCAGCTGAGAAGACACGTGGGTAACATCTGCTGGTCCTTTGTTCTCGGGATCCATTTCAAGATGGCTTTCTCCACAACGACTCTGGGCTTTTGCCTTAAGTCTTCTTTCAGCTCCTGTGTGTCCTTGCTTCTTTCTCCTAGGGTGTTTCTCTCTAAACATCTGAGGGTCCTCTCTTAGCTTTTCCAGGGCAAACTCTGGGCTTTATCCCTTAGTTTACCATCTCCAAACATCCTTCCGTTCACATCTCCAAGCATCTCCAAGCATCAGAGCCTGTGTTTGCTCCTGAGCTCTCTTAAGTACTCCATTGAACCAATCAAGACCCACCCTGAGTGGTCAGCGTCCACACCTCCATGGAAATAATGCAGTCAAAGGTGTCACCCACAGTTTGGTGAGTCACATCTCCATGTGTGCCAGTTTGAATGCATTATGTCCCCCCAAACGCCACTATCTTTGACGCAATCTTGTGTAGGCAGGAAAAGTACTGGTGTTGATCGGGCTGAGACTTTTGATTGGATGTTTCCGTGGAGATGTGATCACCCACCTGTGGGCAAGATCTTTCATTGGATAATTTCCATGAAGGTGTGGACCTGCCCATTCAGCATGGGCCATGATTACTTTACTGGAGCACTATATAAGCTCAGACAGAAGGCGCAAGCTTGCTACAGCCAAGAGGGACACTTTGAAGAAAGTACAAGAGCTGAGAGAGCAGCTGCAGATGACAGACAGTTTGAAGATGTCCACTGAAAGCAGACTCTTGCTCCGGAGAAGCTAAGAGAGGACAAATGCCCCAAGAGCAACTGAGAGTGATATTTTGAGGAGGAGCTGCAGCCTAGAGAAGAATGTCCTGGGAGAAAGCCATTTTGAAACCAGAACTTGGAGCAGATGCCAGCCACATGCCTTCCCAGCTAACAGAGGTTTTCCAGATGCCACTGGCTATCCTCCATTGAAGGTACCCAATTGTTGATGTGTTCCCTTGGACACTTTATGGCCTTAAGACTGTAACTGTATAACCAAATAAACCCCCTATATAAAAGCCAATCCATTTTCTAGTATTTTGAACCCCAGCAGCATTAGAAAACTAGAACATCATGGAAATGCTGAACCAAAATGTTCCACCCAACAAGACTGGTTTACAAGATCATGGCTCTTCTGGGGTCCATAATAGTTTCAAACCGGTACAGCATACAACAGCAGATTTGAACAGGCAGAAGAAAGAATCAATGAACTAGAAGACAGGACAATGAAAATCTCACAGACAGAAGAACAGATAGAGAAAAGAATATAAAAAAAATTGAGCAGGGTCTCAGGGATTTGAATGACAGCATGACACACAAATATGCATCATGGGTGTCCCAGACAGAGAATAGAAGGGAAAAAGGATAGAAAGAATACTTGAGGAAATAATAGCAGAAAAATTCCCAACTCTTATAAAAGAAAAATACACACATCCAAGAAACACAATGTACTCTAAACAAAATAAATCCTAATAGACCTACTCCAAGACATATATCAATCAGAATGTCAAATGCCAAAGATAAGAGAGAATCCTGAAAGCAGCAAAAGTGATTCATCACATAGAAGGAAACCGTAATAAGACTAAGCATCAATTTCCCATCAGAAACCATGGAGGCAAGAAGGGAGTGGTATGGCATATTTAAAGTACTGAAAGAGAAAGATGGCAAGCCAAGAATTCTTTATCTGGCAAAACTGTCCATCAAAACTGAGAGAGTTTAAAATATTCACAGATATTCAGAAACTGAGAGAGTACATCAAAAAGAGACCTGCCCTACAAGAAATACTAAAGAGAGTTCTGCAGGCGGAAAGGAAAAGACAGGAGAGAGAGGCTTGGAAGAGAGTGTAGAAATTAAGATTATCAGTAAGCGTAACTAAAAGGGTAAAAAAGAGGGGGAGGGGAAAGATGGTGGCATAGAGAGGAGTGGAATTTAGTTAGTCCCCTGGAGCAACTAATAAACAACCAGGAACAACTAGTAAATAATCTGGAACAACTGCTGGGGGACAACCATGATTGTCCACACATCGTACACCAACCTGGATTGGGTGGAACGGCTGAGATCGCAGCATAAAATCTGTAAGTAAAAACTGCAGAATGGTGCTGGGAGCCCCCTCCCCCAACAGCAGGCTGTGCTATAAGACCTCACTGTAAGAGAAAGCAGCAGTCCCGGAGCAAGCGATTATAGCTCAGCCCAGCTCCAACCGGGGTTTTAATGAACAAACGTGGACTGCTGAATACAAACTACATACATAGACAAACCCCTAACAAGCAGACAGAGGCTTGTAGAGATGACTGACCTTAAAGAGCCAGAAAACGCCTATGCCCATAAGACCAGGTGCTCTCTCTGACTGATGGGCAAAACTGGGGGGCTGTGAACTGGCTCTGAAAGGGGGCTTTCTTTCCCTTTTTCTGTCTCTCAACCGTAGTGGCTCAGTGAAGAGAGCTTCAGCCATTTTCAGTTTGCAGCAATCTGACCCAGACAAGGGTGGACATAATATAGTCAGAGAGACAAAGGAACAATTCAAATGGAGAAGATACTTTCCTTGGAGTTTTATCTTCCCTAAGAGGAAGAAGGTGGGGCCCAGCTCTAGTGGCAGGCTTCCCTTCAGAACTCCCCCAGAGCCTGGGGGAAAACAGCCAAAACAGAAACTAAAGGGGCCACACCTCCTTACACCAGTTGGGAGCAACTGGCTGACAGGCACCACCTGCTGGGCAGGTTAGGAAAATCACAGTGGCTAGAGGCCTCAAGGAAAAGTCTTCCAATCTTCTAAGATACACCCTCAGAGAAACTTGAAACTGAGACCTGAACCCAATCTGGTCTGGAAAAATCTGATTGGGGTAACCAAGGAAACCAGATGCCTAGACAACAGAAAACTACAAACTACACTAGGAAAAATGAAGATACAGCCCAGTCAAAGGAACAAACTTACACCTCAATTAAGATACAGTTGAGATATTGTTTCACTTTACTGAAACAATCAGTGAAAGATTTTCAAGGAAATATACTAAATAAATTCAAAAACCAAATCAATGAGTTCAGGAAAGATATGGCCAAAGAGATAAAGGATATAAAGAAAACATTGGGCGAACATAAGGTAGAAACTCAAAGTTTGAAAAAACAACTGGCAGAATCTATGGAAATGAAAGGCACAACACAAGAGATAAAAGACACAATGGAGACATACAATAGCAGATCTCAAGAGGCAGAAGAAAACACTCAGGAACTGGAGAAGAAGACACCTGAAATTCTACACAAAAGAACAGATAGGGAAAAGAATGGAAAAAATATGAGCAACGTCTCAGAGAATTGAATGACAACATGAAGTGCATGAATGTACACGTCATGGGTGTCCCAGAAGGAAAAAAGAAGGGAAAGGGGGCAGAAGCAGTAAGAGAGGAAATAATCAATGGAGATTTCCCATCTCTTATGAAAGACACAAAATTACAGATCCAAGAAGTGCAGCATACCCCAAACAGAATAGATCTGAATAGACCTACGCCAAGACATTTAATAATCAGATCATGAAACGTCAAAGTCAAAGAGAGGATCCTGAAAGCAGCAAGAGAAAAGCGATCCGTCACATGCAAAGGAAGCTTGATAAGATTATGTGTGGATTTCTCAGTAGAAACCATGAAGGCAAGAAGAAAGTGGTGTGTCATATTTAAGATACTGAACGAGAAAATCCACCAACCAGTAATCCCATATCCTGCAAAACTGTCCTTCAAATATGAGGGATAATTTAAAATATTCTCTGACAAACAGACAGTGAGAGAGTATGTGAACAAGATACCTGAGCTACAGGAAATACTAAAGGGAACACTACAGACAGATAGGAAAAGACAGGAGTGAGAAGTTTGGAACACAATTTTGGGGGATGGTAGTACAACACAACAATCTGTGAGTATGGTTGAAAGAGGGAGATTAGGAGCATGTGGGGCACCAGAAGGAAAGAGGAAAGGTAAAGACTGGGATTGTATAACTCAGTAATACCTAGCGTGCTCAACAAGTGTGATAAAATGTACAAATATGTTTTTATATGAGGGAGAACAAATAAATGTCAACCTTGCAAGATGTTAAAAATGGGGTGGTATTGGGGAAAAAAGACAATCAATGCAAACTAGTAACTATAGTTAACAGAAACATTGTAATATGCATCCTTAATGTAACAAAGGCAATATACCAAAGCTAAATGCGTATAAGAGGGGGACGTAAGGGAGGGGTATGGGACTCTTGGCAATGGTGATGTTGTCTGCCTGTTTTATTGTACTTTAGTTAATTCCATCTTTCCTTTTGTTCCTTTTAACTGTCATTTTTTTTCTTTTTCTTTTGTCTCTCTACGTTCTTTGATTCTTCCTCCTTCTTTGTGGAAGAAATGGAGATGTCCTTATATAGATAGTGGTGATGGTGGTGAATGCATAATACGTGATTATATAGGGAACCATCGATTGTTTACTGAGGACAGACTGTATGGTGGGTGAACAAAACCGTCTTAAAAAACAAACAAAAAAACACCAGTTAATGAAGAAAACTTGAGGGCACTATATTGAGTGAAATAAGTCAGGCACAAAATGATAAATACTGTATGGTCTCACTGATATGAACTAATTATAATACGTAAACTCATAGATATGAAATATAAGTTACCAGCATATAGAATCAGGCTAAAGAATGGGGAGTCGTTGCTTATTATAAGCAGAATGTTTAACTAGGTTGAACGCAAATGTTTGGAAATGGACAGAGGTGACGGTAGCACATTATTATGAGAATACTTAACAGTGCTGAATGGTATGTGAATGTGGTGGAAAGGGGAAGCTTAAAGTCACGAATGTCATCAGAAGGAAAGTTGGAAGTTAAAAAATGGGAATGTATAAAGTAGTGAATCTTGTAGTGGACAACGTCTGTGATTAACTGTAAGAATATTAGAAATCTCTTCCATGAACTAGAAAAATGTATGACACTATAACTAGAAGTTAATAATAAGAGGAGAATATAGGGAAAAAATATACCTATTGCAAACTATGTACTACAGTTAGTAGTATTTTAACATTCTTTCATCAACAGTAACAAACGTACTATACCAATACTATGAGTCAATAATGGAGGCGGGGTGGTTAGGGGTATGGGAGAATTCAAGTTTTCTTTTTTGTCTTTATTTCTTTTCTGGAGTATTGAAAATTTTCTAAAAATTAGGAAGAAAAAATTTATTATGGTGATGGATGCACAGCTATAAGATGGTACCGTGGGCAAATGATTGCCCCCTTCAGATCTTTGTACGATTGTATGGTATGTGAACAATCTCAATAAAATCTAAAAAAAAAAAAAAAAAAAGGTGAAAAAGAGACTCAAAAATAAGATATGACATATAAAAACCAAAGGTTTGAGTAAGTACTGCCTTTATAATAATAATATTGAATGTTAATGGATGAAAACTCCCCAATCAAAAAACACAGATTGGCAGAATGGATTTTAAAAAGTATGATCCAACTATATGCTGTTTACAAGACACTCACCTTAGATTCAAAGACACAAAGAGATGAAACCGAAAAGCTGGAAAAAGATACTCCACACAAACAGTAACCATAAAAGAGCTGGGGTAGCTATACTAACATCAGACAACACAGACGTTAAATGCAAAGCTGTTATAAGTGACAAAGAAATACATTATATATGAATAAAAGGGGCAACAAGAGGAAATAACAATCGTAAATATAGATTCACCTAACCAGGGTGGCCCCAAAATACATGAGGCAAACATTAGCAAAGCTGAACAGAGAAATACATGTATCTACAATAGTTGGAGACTTCAATACACTACTCACACCAACAGAAAGAATACAGAAGTAGAATCATTAAGGAAAGAGAGAACTTGAACAATTTGATAAATGATCTAGACCTAACAGATATATACAGAACAAAGCACCTCCAAAATGCAGGATACACTTTCTTCTCAAGTGCTCATGATCATTCTTCAGGAAAGATTACATATTGGGTCACAGAACAGGTCTTAATAAACTTTAAAAGACTGAAATTATACAAAGCACTTTCTCTGATCATAATGGAATGAAGCTGGAAGTCAACAACAGGTGGAGGACTGGAAAATGCACAAAACTATGGGCATTAAACAACACACTCTTAAACAATCAAAGAAGAAATTGCAAAAGAAATCAGTAAATATCTCAAGATGAATGAAAACAAGAACACAACATATCAAAATGTTTGGGATGCAGCGAAGGCAGTGCTCAGAAAAATTTATAGCCCTAAATGCCTACATTAAAAAGGAAGAGCCGCTATCAAAGACTTAAGTACACACCTGGAGGAACTAGAAAAAGAGCAGCAAACTAATCCCAAAGCAAGGAGAAAGAAAGAAATAACAAAGATTAGAGCAGAAATAAATGAAATTGAGAACAATAAACAACAGAATCAACAAAACCAAAGGTTGGTTCTTTGAGAAGATCAACAAAATTGACAATTCCATAGTTAGACTAAGTAAAAAAGAAGATGCAAATAAATAAAATCATAAATAAGAGGGGGGGTGTTGCTACTGACCCCACAGAAATGAAAAGGATCATAAGAGGATACTATGAACAACTGTATGCTAACAAATTATAGACAACTTAGATGAAATAGACAAATTACTAAAAACATAACCTACCTACAAGGACTCAAGAAAGAATAAAAGACCTCAACAGACCAATCACAAGTAGAGACAGAATCAGTCATCACAAGCCTCCCAAGAAGGAAAACCCCAGGAACAGATGACTTCATGGGGGAATTCTGCCAATTATTCCAAGGAGTATTAATACCTGTCCTGCTCAAACTCTTCCAAGAATTTGAGGTGGAGGAAATACTACTAAACTTATTCTATAAAGCCATCACACTAATACCAAAGCCAGATAAAGGTATTAGAAGAAAAGAAAATTACAGATCAATTTCTCTAATGATAAAAGATGCAAAAATCATTAACAAAATATTTACAATGGAAATCCAGCAGCACATTAAAAGAATCACACACCAAAATCAAGTGTTTTAACCTAGGTATGCAAGTGTCATTCAACACAAGAAAAACAACTAATGTAATACACCACATTAACAAATCCAAAGGGGAAAACCACATGATCATCTTGATTGATGCAGAAAACGCATCTGATAAAAACACTTTAAAAAGTAGGAACAGAAGGAACCTTCCTCAACATGATAAAGGGCATATATGAAAAGCCCACAGCTAGCATCAAACTCATTGGCTAAAGACTGAAAGCCTTCCCTCTAAGATCTGGAACAAAGATAAGGATGCCCAGTATCACCACTATTATTCAACATTGGCTGGAATTCTGTCCAGAGCAGTTAAGCAAGAAAAAGAAATAAAAGTTATCCAAATTGGAGAGGAAAAAATTAAAACTTTCACTATTTGCAGATGGCATGATCTTATATATAGTAAGCCTCAAAAAATCAACAGAGCTATTAGATCTAATAAATGAGTTCAGCAAAGTGGTGGGAGACAAATCAAAAGTGTTTCTATACACTAGTAATGACCAATCTGAGGAGGAAATCTAGAAAAAAAATTCCATTTACAATAGCAACTTAAAGAATCAAATATCTAGGAATAAATTTAACCAAGGATGTAAAGGACTTATACACAGAAAAGTACAAACATTGCTAAAAGAAATCAAGGAAGACCTAAATAAATGGAAAGACATTCCATGTTCATGGACTGGAAGAAGAAATATTGTTCAGATGTCAATTCCACTCATACCAATTTACCAATTCAATGCAATTCCAATAAAAATTCCAACAGCTTGCTTTTCAGAAATGGAAAAGCCAATTATCAAATTTACTTGGAAAGGAAGAAGCCAGAAACATTTTGATAAAGAAGATCAAAGTTGGAAGAGTCACATTTCCTGAATTTAAAGAATATTACAAAGCTACAGTGGCAAAACAGCATGATACTGGAATAAAGATAAATATATTTATCAATGGAATCAAATTATGAGTTCAGAAATAGACCCTCACATCTATGGCCAATTGATATTTGACAAGTCTGCCAAGTCCATTCAACTGGAACAGAATGATTTTTCTACAAATGAGGCTGAGAGAACTGGATATCCATAGGCAAAAGAATGAAAGAGGACCTCTACCTCACACCTCATACAAACATTAACTCAAAATAGATCAAAGATCTAAATATAAGAACCAGGACAATAAAACACCTAGAAGAAAATGTAGGGAAGCATCTTCAAGATCTTGTGATAGGCCACGGTTTCTTAGAGTTACACGGAAAGTACAAGCAACCAAAGAAAAACTAGATAAATGGGACCTCCTCAAAAATAGAAACTTTTGTGCTTCAAAGGACTTTGTAAAGGAAGTGCAAAGGCAACCTACTCAATGGGAGAAAATATTTGGAAAGCATATATCCAATAAGGATATGTTATCCAAAATATATAAAGAAATCTTACAACTCAACAATAGTAAACAACCCAATTAAAAATGGGCAAAAGACTTCAAAAGTCATTTTTCCAAAAAAGGAAATACAAATGACTAAAAAGTGCACGAAAATATGTTCAACATCATCACCATCAGGAAAACGCATATCAAAACCACAATACAATATCATTTCACACCTAATAAAACGGCCACTATTAAAAAAGCAGAAAACTACAAGTGATGGAGAGCATGTGGAGAAATAGGAACACTCATTCACTGCTGGTGGTAATGTAAAATGGTGTTGCCACTCTGGAAGGCAGTTTGGCGGTTCCTCAGGAAGCTAAGTATAGAAATTCCATATGATACGCAATCCTGTTACCAGTAATATACCCAGAAGAACTGAAAGCGGGGATGAGAACAGACATTTGCACACCAATCTTCACAGTGGTATTATTCACAACTGCTGCCAAAAGTTGGATGCAACCCAAGTGTCCAACAACTGATGAATGGATATACATGTAGTATATACATATGATAGAATATTATTATTCAGCTGTAAGAAAGAATGAACTCCTGATGCATGCAACAACAGTGCATTATGTTGAGTGAAATAAGCCCGACACAAAATGTTGAATGATCTTACTGATATGAACTAATTAGGACAAGCAAACTCATAGAGTTAGAATCTAAAATATAGGTTACCAGGGAATACAATGGGGGTAGAGAATGGGGAGGTGATGCTTACTTTGTACAGAATTTCTACTTAGGTTGATTGTAAATGTTTGGAAATGGATAGTGGTGATGGTAGCACATTATTGTGAGTTTAATTAACTGCAATGAATTATGTTTGTGAAAGTGGATGAAAAGGGAACTTTTGGTTGTGTTTGTTACTAGAAGAAGGAAAGTTAGAAGACAAGACAGGGACCTGTATAACACAGTGAACCCTGTTGTGGACGACTGACTGGGATTAATAATACAAATATAAGAGTGTTCTCTCATGAATTGTAACAAATGTACTAAACTATTACAAGGTATTAATGACAGTGTAGCATATGGGGAAAAATACACCTAATGTAAACTATAGTGGACTATAGTTAACAGTAATATTTTAATATTCTTTCATCAATTACAACAAGGGCACAAAAAAAATAAGATACCCAGGAATAAATTTAATAAAATATTTGCATGACCTATATGGAGAATATTGTAAAACTCTGTAGGAAGACATTAAAGAAGACCCAGTTAATTTAAAAGATAAAACTAACAAATGGACAGGAAGACCCAATGTTGTAAAAATGTTTATTCTCCCTATTAATGATATTTGCAAATTAAAATCCCAAGCATACCAAAAAACATGTATAAGAGTTTCACAACAGCATTATTCATAATAGCCCCAAACAATAAAACAACCCAAATATTCATCAACAGTAAAATGGACACATAAATTGCAGCACATTCAGATAATGGACTGATTATGTAGCAATGAAAACTAACTACAGCCACACACAACTCAACACAGATGAATTTCACAAATTTAACAAAAGAAGCCAGAAACAATACATACAGTATGATTCCATTTATATAAAATTTAAAAACACACAAAACTAACCCATTGTATTAGAAGTAGGGATGGTAGTTTCCTTTGGGTGGGAAGGAGGGAGTACTGATTGGTAAGAGGGGGAAGAGGCACAAGGGGGACTTCTGGATGTTTTATTTCTTCAATAAGTGGTGGTTACACACAGTTGTATTCACTTTGCAATAATTAAACAACCAGAGCACTTAAAATGTGTTTCTTGTTCTGTATATATGTTACACTTCAATAACAGGAAGCATAGTGGTATCTGTAATTTACTTTGACATGCATCCAAAAAGTAAGATGGATTGATGGATGGACAGTGGGATGGATAAATGGACAGCTATGTTATAAAGCAAGCATTATACCATGTTATTGGTACAATCTAAGAGGTGGGCATACAGGTGTTCACTGTAATTTTACATTTTCTGAATAAGTGTTAGAGAAAAAATACCAACAGATTTTTCTGCAGAACTTAACAAGTTGATTCTAATATTATGGAAAATTCAAAGGGCAAAATAGCCAAGACAGCTCTGAAGAGGGAAAAGGCAAGTAGGGACCTGTCCTAACAAATAGCAAGACTAATTATGAAACAACAGTAACTAAAATGAGGTAGTGTTAGCACAGAGATGGACAGAGACTAGTGAAAAAGAATAGAGAGCCTAAAAACTGACTTAGAGAAATAGAAGAGGGCTGGCATGTACAGTAGAGAAAAATAGGACTACTCAATAAATGGTGATGAGACAACCATCTGGGAAAAAAAAAAAAGTAAAATTAGCCCCTACCTTACAACATACAAAAAATTAATTTCAAGTAGATTAAAGATCATATGGGAAAGGCAAAATGTAAAATTCTTAGAAGAAAATGTAAGTTACTTTTTATAATGCACACAGAAAATAAAAATTGAGCAATAAACACAAGTTGCAGAAGAACACAGAAGAATTCTCTCTGTCTTCCCCATACACACACAAAGGTTTAAAACATGAGAAATAGTATTATATATTGCCTAGAACTATATACACACGCAATAAAAATATAGAAATACTTGCCAATGAAATACCAAATTCAAGGTAGGAATTACCTCTGGGGAAAAAAGATGAGAAGGCATTCATGTGCGGAGAGTACACAAGTTGAGTGGTACTTGAGTACATGGGTATTTGCTATATTATTCTTTACACCTTTTTTATCTTAAATATTTCATAACAAATTATATGATTTTTTTTTTTTAATTTAAAAAATTTTGAGGTGAGAGTGCATGGTTTGTAAGTGGTACTAAAAGTAGCTTAATAAGCTAGAGCAAAGACCAAGGAATGGGGGGATGATAAGGGAAGAAGCTAAAAGAACAGAAAGAGACCAGATTCTGTAAAACCTTCTGAAACATGCCAAGAAATTTACTTATTTTTAATGTTTTCATTTTTATCCCATAGGGCAGTCACTGAAAAATATTAAGCTAATGAGTTCTGAAAGGTCACTCTTAACAAAATATATAGGATAGGGTGAGTTCCCTGATGGCAGAGACTTGCTTGCCATTAAATCACTAATTTTAGCACAGTTTATAACATGCTGATGATCAATAAGTATTTGCTGAATTAATGAATTCATGGAAGAGGTGGGGAGGGGAAAGCACAGATAAAGGAAGACAAATTAGAAAGCAATTATAATCCAGGCAGGAAATGTTGGGCTTAAAAGGATCACCTAAATTTACCACTGTTTCTTTATTTTACAAGAAACATTAAGACTATAAGAAACTTTAAACAGACATGAAATAAAATGAGGCTCTACTACATTATAAACATGAACACCCAGGTTCAAATCAGGCAATGTAATAATTCCATAGCCACTCACCATTCTTCCGCTCACTCAGTGGAGGCAAATTGGGAATCCTGCCAGGGTGGAGTCCTACGGTCAGCTCGGGCTGCAGGGAGAGCTCCTGCAGCTCATTGGCAACAGCTTCACTCTGGGGGCTGGGTGCCGCAGAAAGGGACACCAAAACTGGCTCATCATCATTTTCGCCAGCCCCTCCTCCGTCCAGCCCATTCACAGCAATGACGGAAGGGGGCAGGCACACCACACTGGAGAAATCCACTTTGGCTTTCGTGATGGCAACCTGAAAATGGAAGGAAAAACAAAAGTTTAGATGTCACCAAAAAGAGACTATTCCAAGGAGTGTATGTTGAATACTGATATAAATTATATTTTTAGTAAATTACCATCATTCTTAAAAGCTCTTTGTAAAGTAAGTTACCATCATTATTAAATAAAAGCTCACAGCATGCATGAATTTGATGTCTGGTACTGACCTCAAATAGATCACTCAAAGAGGATAACACACCAATGAAATAAAAGCAGACATAGATAATGGGATAAAAGAATATGACAGTCAAGAAGAAAAAGGTATGAGATAAATGTTCCCTTCCAACAACTGAGCGCAAGTACCTTGAGAAATAACATTTAATGAGCAACCACAAAATACTAAACTATTATATTGTATCAACATAATCTTTAAGAAAACAATCACCGAACAATCCATAAAGAAACCAAAATAGAGATGTCTGTTTGATGATGGCTATTAGCCCAAATATTTTAATCTACATGAATATGCATGTAGGAATGGGATTTAAAAACAAAACACCTGAAAACATGAGAAACCATAGTCTTTTAAAATGTCAAAGAATACATATAACATGAAGTTCTCTTCAGCAACATGGGAATTAACAGTTAAGTGAATTAAGAACATATTCACTCCTTGACTGCTATGCAGCTATTAAGCACAATTTTCATAAAGCATTTAAAATGTGGAAAATGTTTATTCTAAAGTTAAGATTTTTAAAATGCATACGCAGATGTAAATATTACACAGAGAAAAAAATTATAAAGGAAGCATACCCCCCCAAAAAATAAATAAATAAAACCAAAAAAACAGGGGTTTTGTTTGATAGGACTATGAAAATTTCTTTTTACCTTCATGTAGTTCCCAAATTTTCTCTACAAAAACAAACAAAAACCCACTTGTATTGCCTTTATAAAGAGAAAGATTTTGTTCTTGATCTAGAAAAGGGACCTGGGAGTTCCCTGCAGAGTTTAGGGAGGATTTTAGTCTAATTTGCTTCATATGAAGAAACCAACAAAATATTTGAAAGTTATGAAGAAAGTCAGTGAAAACTAAAAAGACCATCACATTCTACCTTCATGTAAGGTTATAGTGTACTCAAACCTGACTGTGATTCTGGTTGACATACCTCATAAAATATAAATTAGATTGGAAAAGATCCAGATAAGAACAATTAAGAAGACGGGGGATGACATTAAGAAGAATAAAGATATTAAGAAGGAGTCTCTACTGCAAAAAGACTGGAAGAAGACTTGAATGAGGCAAGTCTAAAAGAAAAAAAAAGGAAATTTTAGGAACTCAGCAATTCAAGAGGCAGTATGGGCAAACATTGAGAAAAGGACTTCTTTTAAGGGTTTGAACAATTTTAGGAATTATAATCCAATGATAGCTACTAAGAAAATCCAGAATATAACTAACCTTCAAAGATTTTTTTTCCATCCTCCTATGACTTACTATCACGTAAGTCATGTCTCTGTGTGTGTTGGGAACACAGCAATTGCCATACTGTATTAATCTATCTGGCTCAGTATTCTTTGGCCATCAACCTTAGAAAAGCATTCTTGGCTTTCCTTAACAGCAGCCTTTTCAGACTAAGAAGACGTCAGTTTCATGAAATTCAAGGACCCCTTGAGACCCATCCTCCTTAGGACAGCAGTCCTCTATGCTTTTCCTCCACCCCACCCCTCACAGGGATAACTGCAAAGGGAATATGTTTTCTAAAAACACAAAATGCTTTCCTAAAGGAAAGAAGGAGCAGTATAGTATCAAAACTTCAGTTCTACAAGAAGTGGCTTCACATACAGTAACAGGTTCTCAATATAGTTGTTAAATCATTATGAATTACAGAAGTTCATACCTCTAAAAACATTAGAAAATTGCGAGATTTTAACTGACAGTAACAACCATGTATGAAATAGCTAGACCCTGCAAATAATAGCTACACCCTGCATATAGTATTTGCACATAATAAGCATTCAAATATTTACTGACTGAAAAAAGAGAGAAGCAAATAAAAAATACATAAAGATAATCTGAGAACCAAAACAAGCAGGTCTTAGGGAAAATATAGATGACACCAAGGAAGGTTACATGAAAGACACAGAAACAGGTAAGAATAATGTTTGGAAATCAAAGACAAGAACCAGCAAACCTCACTTCACTTAACTACTATAGCTAAACTGTTGGGCCAGAACCACGGTTTCATATAAAAAGTTCTTACACAAACAGCAAAACCCTATTATTTCAGACTTAACTAATGATACTATAATTTAGTATGTGATTAAGGAGAATTTTAGGCTAGTTGGAGTGGGAATGGGGGTTGAAAAAAAAGCCTGCCAAGCAGTGTTTACCTGACTAAAAGAAAAACTAAAATAGTGCCTCATAACATACAATTCTTTACATGATTACAAAGGAGATCAAGAATCAAATGTTATTATGTAATTGAGTATTTCACACTTAAAATGAGTTATTTTGTCATTAAAAATGGCCTGGCAAGACCTCTGCCTAAAAAATAATTTACCAGGTTAACTTTATTATTCACTGAACCTGAAAGACAACATGATATATATTCTTTCAACTGTACTTTAATTTACTTTTTACTAATTCAGAACAACCTTCCTATTACTATGAGTTAGATAACTATGCTGGGATTCAGAGATTTGCTATTCCCAAGAGATGTTTAACTATTCCCAAGAGATATTAAAGATCCGAAACTTAATACCATTATTTTTCTAATGAAGCATGAATTTAAACTCCATGAATCTGTGCAGTAGGGTGAATTGTGTACCCCAAGTTGGACATGTTCTTAGTCTTGTTCGCATTCAACGGGTGTAGAACCATTGTAAATAAGATCTCTCCAAGATGCTACTTCAGTTAAGATGTGGCCCAACTGAATCAGGTTGGGCTTTGATCTGGATGACTGAAATCCTTTGTAGCCGAGTGAAAGTCAGACAGAGAGAGAAGCCACAGGGAGCAGCCAGAAACTGTAAGTCAGGGAACCTGGAAGAGAAAGAAGACAAAAGCCAAGGGACAAGCATCACCGGCAGCCAGCCCCAGAATGCTAAAGTCTTTGGGGAGAAAGCATTGCCTTGCTGGCGCCTCTATTTTGTACTTCTCCTAGCCTCAAAACGCTGAGCCAATAAATTCTTTTGTTTAAACCAATCCACTGTGTGGTATTTGTTTTAGCAGTTGGGAAACTAAAATAGTCTGTGATTCTCATATGCACTTAGTATACATAAGCAGTACTTCTAGAAAACGATTTTTGTAAAAAAAAGGACTACTGTGAAAAATGGCTCCCAAAAGAAAGTCAACTCATCTCTAGCACTGGGCATGAAGAGGAAACGAAGTTTAAGAAAGTGATGTTTCTTATAATACATATATTTTTAATAGATTAAAGAAAGAAATATCAAGTTCTGTAGTGATTTGGACCATGACTGCGCCTACTACTGGCCAGAATAAAAGACAGAATTTGAAAAGAATTTGAAAAAATGTTTTAGTGAGTGTGCTGCTTAGGTTCATGTGTCACCTTGGCCAGGTGATGATGCCCAGTTGTCTGGTCAAGCAAGCACTGGCCTGTTACTGCAAGGACATTTCATGGCTGGTTAACAAACCAAAAGGCTGGTTTATTAAATCATCAGTCAATTGATTGCATCTGTGGCTGATACACCTATGATCAAGTAAGGGAGGGTCTCCCACAATGAGAGAATCCAATCAGCTGGATTTAATCCAATCAGCTGAAAACTTTTAAGGGAGAAGAGAGAACTCTCACTACTTCAGCCAGCCAGACAACTTCTCCTGGGAGTTCATCGAGGACCTTCATCGGAGTTGCCAACTTGCAGCCTGCCCTGTGGAATTTGGACTCATGCATCCTGCCCTACAGAATATCTCCTGCTGGTTCTGTTTCCCTAGAGAACTCTAATACAGTGAGTTTTTCATTCAGAATTTATTTTAATACCTTAGTAACTGATGAAGTTCCATATTTATAGGATCATTAAGGGTTTAAAGAGGTTACATAAAATTTTTATATATATAATTTACCACACATTTTTATTGGGTGAATTATATGCTATGGTGGTATTTGTTAACCTAGGTATTTCAAAAGCTTCAGAAAATAGTCAATATAAAAAATGTAAAAAATGCCCATATTAAACTGCATTACAATGATATTCCTCCAGAAAAGTGGCAGGGCAGGGGAGGTGGAAGAGAAGATTAGATAAAACAAAAGTAGAATGTTGATAACTGCTGGAGATAGTAATGGGTATATGGGGGTTAATTATACCATTCTCTCTATATTTGTGTATATTGAAAACATTCTTGTAATACTTTATTTAAAAAATAAGATTCCTCCAGAGAGCAAAGTGAAGACTCGGTGAGAATTAAAGAACAGTCTCTTTAACCTCAAGCCTAAGAAACAGGCCTGTGGTCAAATAAAAGTAAAGTAGAAAAGTAGACAATAAAAAGAAAATAATTTTAGCATAAGATATATACAATGAAAAGATTTTTTTCTGTAACACCCTACAGGCCTAGCACATTTTATGGTGCTTCACTTCACTGAGCTTCGCAGATATTGCATTTTTGAAAGATTGAAGGCTTGTGGCAACCATGCATCCAGTCTATCAGTGCCATTTTTCCAACAGCATGTGCTCACTTCACATCTCTGTGTCACATTTTGAAAGAGAATGTGTTAAAAAAGGAAAAAAAAAGATTCCTTTCAAAATATTACTGCTGACAACGCACCTGTTCATTCATGAGCTCTGATGTAAATGTACGAGATTAATGTTGTTTTCATGCCTGCTAACACACTCTGTGTCACATTCTCCCAGTATGTCAAACCTTTTCATTATTATTATTATATCTGTTATGGTGATACATGATCAGTGACCTTTGATGTTACTATTGTAATAGTTTTGAACAATATGAATCGTGCCATATAAGACAGCAAACTAAATCAATAAATGTTGTGTGTATTCTGACGGTTCCACCACCCATCTGTATCCGTCCCCCCATCCTGGTCTCTCTCCCTCTACCCCTGGCCTCCCTGTTCCCTGAGATGCAACAATATTAAAATTAGGTCAATTAATAACCCTACAATGGCCTTAATTAAGTGTTCAGTGAAAGGAAGAGTTGCACATCTCTCACTTGAAATCAAAAGCTAGAAATGATTAAGCTTAGTAAGGAAGGCATGTAGACAGTCCAAAAGTTTGGCACCTTGCACCAAAGAGTTAGCCAAGTTGTGAATGAAGGGAAAGTTCCTGAAGGAAATTAAAAGTGCTACTCCAGTGAACACACAAATGATAAGAAAGTGAAACAGCCTTATTGCTGATGAAGAAAAAGTTTTAGTGGTCTGGGTAGAATATCAAACCAGCCGCAACATTCCCTTAAAGCAAAGCCTAATCCAGAGCAAGAACCTAACTCCCTGCAATTCTCTGAAGGCTAAGAGAGGTGAGGAAGCTGCAGAAGAAAGGCTGAAGGTAGCAGAGGTGGGTTCATGATGTTTAAGGGAAAGAAGCCATCTCTGTAACATAAAAGTGCAAGGTGAAGCAGCAAAGTGCTGATGTAGAAGCTGCAGCAAGTCATCCAGAAAATCTAGCTAAGATAATTGATGAAGGTGGCTACACTAAACAACAGATTTTCAGTGTAAACAAAACAGCTTTAAATCGGAAGAAGATGCCATCTAGGACTTTTAAAGCTAGAGAGGAAAAGTCAATGCCTGGCTTCAAAGCTTCAAAGAACAGGCTGAACCTCTTGTTAAGGGCTAATGCAGCTGGTGACTTTAAGGTTTAGACAATGCTCATTCACCATTTTAAAAACTCTAGGGCCCTTAATTATGCTAAATCTACTCTGCCTGTGTTCTATAAATGGAACAACAATGCCTGGATGACAGCACATCTGTTTACAACATAGTTTACCGAATATTTTAAGCTCACTGTTGAGACCTACTGCTCAGAAAAAAAAGATTCCTTTCAAAATATTACTGCTCTTTGACATGCACCTGCTCATTCTCGAGCTCTGATGGAGATTACAATGAGATTAATATTGTTTTCATGCCTGCTAACACAACATTCATTCTGCAACCCATGGATCAAGAAGTAATTTCAACTTTCAAGTCTCATTATTTAAGAAATACATTTCATAAGACTATAGCTACTACAGATGGTGATTCCGCTGATGGATCTGGGTAAAGTAAACTGAAAACATTCTGGAAATGATTCACCATTCATTCTAGATGCCACTACAGAACATTCATTAATCATGGCAGGAGGTCAAAATATCAACATTGACAAGAGTTTGGAAAAAGTTGATTCTAACTCTCACAGATGACTTTTAGGGGTTCAAGACTTCAGTGGAAGAACTAACCGCAGATGTGTTGAAAATAGCAAGAGAACTAGAATGAGAAGTTGTGGAGCATGAAGATGTGACTGAATCGCTCCAATCTCATGATAAAACTTGAAAAGATGAGAAGTTGCTTCTTATGGAAGAGCAAAGAAAGTGGTTTCTTGAGATGGAATCCAACTCCAGGTAAAGATGCTGTGAACACTGTTGAAATGGCCTCAAAGGATTTAGCATATTACATAAACTTGATTAATAAAGCAGCAATAGTGTTTTAGATGATTGACTCAAATTTTGAAAGAAGTTCTACTGTGGGTGTTCTAGTTTGCTAATGCTGCCAGAATGCAAAACAACAGAGATTGACTGGCTTTTATAAAAGGGGGTTTATTTGGTTACACAGTTACAGTCTTAAGGCCATAAAGTGTCCAGGGTAACACTGGCAATTGGGTACCTTCACTGGAGGATGGCCAATGGTGTCTGGAAAACCTCTGTTAGCTGGGAAGGCACATGGCTGGTGTCTGCTCCAAAGTTCTGGTTTCAAAATGGCTTTCTCCCAGGACATTTCTCTCTAGGATGCAGTTCCTCAAAAATGTCACTCTTAGTTGCACTTGGGATATTTGTCGTCTCTCAGCTTCTCCAGAGCAAGAGTCTACTTTCAACGTCCGTCTTCAAACTGTCTCTCATCTGCAGCTCCTGTGCTTTCTTCTAAGTGTCCCTCTTGGCTGTAGCTCCTCTTCAAAACATCACTTACAGCTGCACTGAGTTTCTTCTGTTATGTCAGCTCATTTATATGGCTCCACTGATCAACTTAGACCCACCCTGAATGGGTGGAGCAACACCTTCATGGAAATTATCCAGAGTCATTACCCACAGCTGGGTGGGGCACAGTCCAAAGAAACACTCGAAGAATTACAATCTAATCAACACTGATAACGTCTCCCCACACAAGATTACATCAAAGATAATGGTGTTTGGGGGACACAATATATTCAAACTGGCACAGTGGGTAATAGGGTATCAAACAGCACTGCATGCTACAGAGATATCTTTCATGAAAATCAGATTCATTCAATGCAGAAAACTTCATTGTTGCCTCATTTTAAGAACTGCCACAGCCACCCCAACCTTCAGCAACACCACCCAGATCAGTCAGCAGCCATCCACATCAAGGCAAGACCCTCCACCAGCAACTTGCTGAAGGCTCAGATGATGGTTAGCATTTTTAGCAATAAACCGCTGTTAATTAAAGCATGTACAATTTTTAACACATAAGGTTATTGAACACTTAATAGACTACATAACTTTTAAATGCACTGGGAAACAAAAAAAAAAAATTGTGTAACTTGCTGTATTGCAATATTCTCTCTATTGCAGTGGCGGTCTGGAATCTATCCCAGTCTCCAAAGTATGCCTGGACTCGGGATTCATTTTGAAATAGCCCAGAGAAGAAAGTCTCATCTAAAAATGATGAGCTATAGCCGTCATGGATTAAGTCCCCTATACCAACTTCTGAATATCCCTAAAATTTTACTTACTGTAAAATGTGCTTAAAAAAATACTGAATATTATTTATCTCAGATTATATGTCATATTATTTAGGAAAATTAAAATGTTACCTCTTATCTGGCAGAACATACTTTCTGAAATGTTCCAATGGTAAAAGTAATTTTAAAAACCAAAAGAAAAAAACTGTCATGTTTTAGTGTTGTGAATTTATAATTCTACTGAGTCCATGATCAAACATTCTTTTTCATCAAAAGATCACGAACTCCTATTTCTTGACTGCTAATTCACACGTGATTGGTAACCAGAACAAAAACATCATAGGGGCAGGTTCATCTCCCACAACCCATCTGCTTCCCTTCTCTTGCTGCCTAATTCGACCTCGTCTTTTTCCCAACCCACCCTCCTTCCAGCAAGCCTTCTGCTGGTGCAGAGCAGCATATTTAACTAGAAGCAACAGCACAAAATGTATTAGAGAAATGGAAGAGCTTAGACAGCTGATAACTCTTAAAAGTACATACTAGCAGGATTCTTTTTTATGTCCTGTAACAAAGAGTTGGTTTCACACAACCAAACAGTATACAGTTCTTCTGAAAATGGTACCATTTTTCTGAATAAATTTTTTTTCCTGTTTCAACTGAGTTTTCTTTTATCTGCTTTCTCTTAGCTGAAGACAGATTTTTACTTTTATTTTCATTTATTTATTCACTTACTTATTTTTTAAGTTGGAGAAGTTGTAGGTTTACAGAACAATCATGCATAAAATACAGGATTCCTGTACACCACCTGGGCAAGTTCGATGTATTATGTCCTCCAAAACACCATTACATTTGATGCAATCTTGTGTAGGCAGACATATTACTGTTGATTAGATTTTGGAATCGTTTGGGTGTTTCCATGGAGACATGATTCAATCAACTGTGGACAGGACCTTAGTCTGGAAAATTTCCATGGAGGTATTATTGCCCCACCCATTCAAGGTGGGTCTGAATTAAATTACTGGAGCACTATATAAGCTCAGACAGAAGGAGCAAGCTTGCTACAGCCAAGGGGTACACTTCAAAGAATGCACAAAAGCTAAGAGAGTAGCTGCAGATGAGAGACAGTCTGAAGATGGCCATTGAAAGCAGACTCTTGCTCCGGAGAAGCTAAGAGAGGACAAACACCCCAAGAGCAACTAAGAGAGACATATTTGAGGAACTGCAGCCTAGAGAGAAACATCCTGGAAGAAAGCCATTTTGAACCCAGAACTTTGGAGCAGATGCCAGCCACATGCTTTCCCTGCTAACAGAGGTTTTCCGGACACCACTGGCCATCCTCCAGTGAAGGTACCCAATTGCTGATGACTTACCTTGAATACTTTATGGCCTTAAGACTGTAACTTTGTAACCAAATAAACCCCCTTTATAAAAGCAGATCCATTTCTGGTGTTTTGCATTCCTGCAGCATTAGCAAACTAGAACCCCACCCTAATATTAACATCTTACATTGGTGTGGTACGTCTGTTACAACTGATGAAAGCCCATTTTTATAATTGTACTATTAAACTACAGTCCATGGCTTACATTAGGGTGCACTGCTTGTGTTGTACAGTCCTATGAGTTTAAGAATCTTTTTCTAGTAACACGTAAACGACCTAAAATTTCCCCTTTTAACCACTTTCAAATACATAATTCAGTGCTGTTAATTACATTCACAACATTGTGCTACCATCACCAACATCCATTACCAAAACTTTTCCATCAGCACAAACAGAAACTTGATACAATTTAAGTCTTAATTCCCTAATCACTACCCTCATCATGGCCTCTGGTAAACTATTCTAGACCCTGACTCTATGAGTTTGCTTATTCTAATTATTTCATTTCAGGGAGATCATACTATATTTTTCCTTTTGTGTCTGGCTTATTTCACTCAACATGATGTCTTCAAGGTTCATCCATATTGTTGCATGTATCAGAACTCCTCTCCGTTTTACAGCTGAGTAACAGTCCATTGTATGCATAAAACACATTTTGTTTATCCATTTATCAGTTGACAGAAACTTGGGCTGCTTCCATCTTTTGGCAGTTATGAATAAAAGCTATGAACATGAGTGTGCAAATATCTGTTTGAGTCCCTGTCTTCAAATCTTTGGGTATACAGCAAATCTTGAACACTCTTATTGTCTAAGCAGATATATATAAAATTTGACATGAAGGAATTCAAATCCATTCAACAAGTACTTCCTAACAACTTACTATATATATCTACTAGGTACTTCCCAGGTACCGAGTAGAAAGTAAGGAAAACATCAAGTCTTGGCTAACTATCTGCCCTTACCCTGTCATTACCATCCCCATCATCTTCAGAAGTCTTAAAAACTACTTAAACTTCTAGCAATAGCAAAGATAAGGTCTTACTGACCCCTCTTCTTTAAAATCATCCAAAAACAAGGAGTATGAGAAAGAGAAAATACCAGATACGAAAAATGAAAAGCACATGGAAAAGTGGTGTGGCAGATTAAAGATGCTTTCAAATTCTCTAATCCATTGATAGGTGGTGTCTATTTCCTTTCCCCTTAAATCTAAGTTTGCCTGTGACTGACATGACTAACCAAACACAGCACAAGTACAATTTGTCAGTTTCGGATCTAGACTGTAAGAATACTGGAAAGCTTTTGTCAACTACCCTGCTGGGGAAAACATAAGAAGAGGCCCAAAGACTACATAGAAAGGAAGAGAGATCCAACTGAGTCTGGATTTCCAGATATCCTCACCAAGATGTGGGTCATGTAAGCAAAGCCATCTTGGACCTTTCAGACAAGTTCAGTCACCTGCTGAATATCACCAGTTAACACTATGTGGACTTAAGTTTATACCACGTGGAGTAGAAGAATTGCCAAGCTGAGACCTGCCCAAATTCCACACTTACAAAATTGTGAGATACAATAAATGGCACCACACTTCTCAAAACCAACATCGGAAACTAAAAGACAATGAGTCCAGAATTCAGCAAGAGGACAAGGGGCTCCACGGGAAGATGTTCAGGGGGAAAAAAACTGACAAACTACCTACTAGGTTTAAACACATAGAAAACTGTACTTGAGACCCACAAAAGTTATGGGAAGAATGAGTGGTATTTATAAAGAAAATTAAACAATAAATTTTAAATGAGGCAATTATCAGCTCCGGAAAAACAACAGCAAAAAATTGTACAAGAAAGGAAAAGGGAAACAAAATCAGAATATATTATTTGTCTAAGCAGTGAATATTTACACATTCATAATAATGTTAACACTGAATATGGAATATGAAATTGTAATATAAACTCAATGGGAGGATGGCAGAAATGGAATCATAATAGAATGTGTATTAGTGAGGGTTCTCCTTGGAAACAGAATCAATGAGAGATGTCTCTTATTATCAAATTGTAAAAGTGACTCACGCAACTGCGGGAGCGCACGAGTCCAAATTCTGCAGAGCCGTCAACAAGCTGTCAACTCCAAGGAAGACGTCCGACGAACTCCTCGGGAAACGAACCGACAACTTTGACAAACTCCTCAGGAAACGAACCGGCAACTTTGAAGAACTCCTCAGGAAACGAACCGACAACTTTGACGAACTCCTCAGGAAACGAACTGGCAACTTCGACGAGCTCCCCAGGAAAAGCTTCACTGAGCAGCTGAAGAAGAAGTGAAGGTTCTCTAACCGTCCGGCTTATAAGCCTCCAACTGATCACCCGGACCAAATCCAGCCAATTGCATTCTCTCACTGTGGAAGCACGCCCCTTGATGAGTCATCAGTCAGCTGCAGTCAATTGACTGATGATCCAACAAACCAACCAGCCTCAAATAGCCTCACAGGAATCGTCAGGCCAGTGCCCGCTTGACCAGACAGCTAGGCCACCTAGTCAAGCTGACACATGAACCCAACCATCACAGTCTACCCCTTGTCAACTTGGCAGTCGTACACATCACCTAAAACCATATCTTCAAAATGAACGTTACAGCTTATGCCATATGATAAGGGGATAAGACAGAGAAGAAAGCAAAAATATTTTCTTCACAGACAAATACCAACATAATCATCACAAAACGAGGAGGAAATATTCATATCATCATAGTCCTCGTTTCTGTAACTGGTCACGTGGCCGTAGTTCATATTTATCACGACCTTCTTCCACTACCCATTCCATGTTCCCTTTACCCTCAGCAAGCACTTCAGCTGGCCATGGTTCTTTGCCTGGTGGGGTGACCCAAACCTTCATTCCTGAAGTTTCTTGGCCACTGGTAGTCCTGCCTGGATTGGGTTGTTGCAGTTTTCCATTGACTTGAATCACGGGGCATGGTAGTACTAAGAGACGCCCCAGGGGATCTCCTGTACGCCAGGAAAACTCTTCTTTACTTCCATTGTGTAGTTGCAGTGCTATTTCCCCTTGATAGTCAGGATCAATCACCCCAGCCAGTACAGTAATCCCCTTACTTGCCTGTTGATTCAGAGGCATAAGAAGCCCAAAGTGGCCAGGTGGCAGCCTTAACTTCCAGTTCAATGGGATTATTGTTGTGTTTCCTGGTGGAAGCACTCCTCCTTTTGGAACCAAGACTTGTAGACCAGCAGAGCTTAAACTTGCAGGGACAGGAAGCAAAAATTTCCCTAGTGGATCACTAGGAGTGATAGTGAGTGGTGCTACTCCTGTTTCCACCCCTTGATTCCTGGACCCATGAATCCTGGCTATGGGAGAAACAGCACCATAGAGTGGACGCTGATTCAGAGCATACACAGCCTCCTGGAGAACACTGCCCCAACCCTGCAAGGTATTGCCACCTAGTTGGTGCCGTAATTGAGTCTTCAATAGGCCATTCCACCGTTCTATCAACCCAGCTGCTTCTGGATGATGGGGAACATGGTAAGACCACAGAATTCCATGAGCATGTGCCCATCCCCTCACTTCATTTGCTGTGAAGTGGGTTCCTTGGTCCGAAGCAATGCTGTGTGGAATACCATGACGGTGGATGAGGCATTCTGTAAGTCCACGTATTGTAGTTTTGGCAGAAGCATGTCATGCAGGGAAGGCAAACCCATATCCAGAGTATGTGTCTATTCCAGTAAGAACAAATCGCTGCCCTTTCCATGATGGAAGTGGTCCGATGTAATCAACCTGCCACCAGGTAGCAGGCTGATCACCCCGAGGAATGGTGCCATATCGGGGACTGAGTGTGGGTCTCTGCTGCTGGCAAATTGGACACTCAGCAGTGGCTGTGGCCAGGTCAGCCTTGGTGAGTGGAAGTCCATGTTGCTGAGCCCATGCATAACCTCCATCCCTACCACCATGACCACTTTGTTCATGAGCCCATTGGGCAATGACAGGAGTGGCTGGGGAAAGAGGCTGATTGGTATCCACCAAACGGGTCATTTTATCCACTTGGTTATTAAAACCTTCTTCTGCTGAAGTCACCCTCTGGTGAGCATTCACATGGGACACAAATATCTTCATGTTGTTTGCCCACTCAGAAAGGTCTATCCACATACCCCTTCCCCAGACTTCTTTGTCACCAATCTTCCAATCATGTTCCTTCCAAGTCCCTGACCATCCAGCCAAACCATTAGCAACAGCCCAGGAATCAGTATACAGACGCACCTCTGGCCAGTTCTCCTTCCAAGCAAAGTGAACAACCAGGTGCACTGCTCGAAGTTCTGCCCACTGGGAGGATTTCCCCTCACCACTGTCCTTCAGGGATATCCCAGAAAGGGGCTGCAGTGCTACAGCTGTCCACTTTCGGGTGGTACCTGCATATCGTGCAGAACCATCTGTAAACCAGGCCCAAGTCTTCTCTTCCTCAGTCAACTGACTGTAAGGAACTCCCCAAGATGCCATAGCTGTGGGCTGGGCAAGAGAAGGTAAGGTGGAAGGAGTGGGGGCCATGGGCATTTGGGCCACTTCCTCATGTAACTTACTTGTACCTTCAGGACCTGCTCGAGCTCTATCTCGTATATACCATTTCCATTTTATGATGGAGTGCTGCTGTGCACGCCCAACTTTATGGCTTGGTGGGTCAGACAATACCCAGCTCATGATAGGTAACTCAGGTCTCATGGTAACTTGGTGGCCCATGGTTAAGCGTTCTGTCTCTACTAAGGCCCAGTAGCAGGCCAACAGCTGTTTCTCAAATGGAGAGTAGTTATCTGCAGAAGATGGTAAAGCTTTACTCCAAAATCCTAAGGGCCTGCGTTGTGATTCTCCTATAGGAGCCTGCCAAAGGCTCCAAACAGCATCTCTATTTGCCACTGACACTTCCAGCACCATTGGATCAGCTGGATCATATGGTCTAAGCGGCAAAGCAGCTTGCACAGCAGCCTGGACCTGTTGCAGAGCCTCATCTTGCTCCGGTCCCCACTCAAAACTAGAAGCTTTTCTAGTCACTCGGTAAATGGGCCGGAGTAGCACACCTAAATGAGGAATATGTTGTCTCCAAAACCCAAAAAGGCCAACTAAACGTTGTGCCTCTTTTTTGGTTGTAGGAGGGGCCAGATGCAGCAGTTTATCCTTCACCTTAGAAGGAATATCTCGACAGGCCCCACACCACTGGACACCTAAAAATTTTACTGAGGTGGAAGGGCCTTGTATTTTTGGATTTATCTCCCATCCTCTGCCACGCAAATACCTTACCAACAAATCTAGAGTAGTTGCTACTTCTTGCTCACTAGGTCCAATCAACATGATATCATCAATATAATGGACCAGTGTGATGTCTTGTGGGAGGGAGAAATGATCAAGATCCCTGCGGACAATATTATGACATAGGGCTGGAGAGTTGACATAACCCTGAGGTAGCACGGTGAATGTAAACTGCTGGCCTTGCCAGCTAAATGCAAACTGTTTCTGGTGGTCCTTGCTGACAGCAATTGAGAAAAAAGCATTTGCCAGATCAATAGCTGCATACCAGGTACCAGGGGATGTGTTGATTTGCTCAAGCAATGATACCACATCTGGGACACAGCAGCTGCAATTGGAGTCACCACCTGGTTAAGCTTACGATAATCCACAGTCATCCTCCAAGACCCATCTGTTTTCTGCACAGGCCAAATAGGAGAGTTGAATGGGGATGTGGTGGGAATCACCACCCCTGCATCCTTCAAGTCCTTAAGAGTGGCATTAATCTCTGCAATCCCTCCAGGAATCCGGTATTGCTTCTGGTTCACTACTTTGCTAGGCAGAGGCAGCTCTAGTGGCTTCCACTTGGCCTTTCCCACCATAATAGCCCTCACTCCAGGAGTCAGGGAACCAATGTGAGGATTCTGCCAGTTGCTGAGTATGTCTATTCCAACTATGCATTCCGGCACTGGGGAAATAACCACAGAATGGGTCCGGGGACCCACTGGACCCACTGTGAGACGGACCTGGGCTAAAACTCCATCAATCATCTGACCTCCATAAGCCCCAACTCTGACTGGTGGACCAGAGTGACGTTTTGGGTCTCCGGGAATTAATGTCACTTCTGACCCAGTGTCTAATAATCCACGAAATATCTGATCATTTCCTTTTCCCCAATGCACAGTCACCCTGGTAAAAGGCCGTAGGTCCCCCTGGGGAAGGCTGGGAGGAAGATTAACAGTGTAAATTTTTGGCAGTGTGACAGGGTCCTTCTCCAAGGGTACCCGGCCTTCCCTTCATTCAAGAGGCTCTGGATCTGTAAACTGTCTCAAGTCTGGGAATTGATTAAGGGGCCGTGACTCTCTGTTTTTGTAATTCAAGGGAGATTTTTGTTCACGTGGCCTAGAATTCTTCTGTTTATATAGTTCAAACAAGAATTTAGTCAATTGCCCATCTATTTTACTATTTGGTACTCCATGATCCACTAGCCAACGCCATAAGTCTCTGCGAGTCATATTATTTTGATTGCTGCTTTGAGCCTGTTTTCCATTATGGTAGCCCTGTCCACCTTGTCTGTGGCGATTAACTGCAGCCACTTGGCTTCTGCTGACTCGGGACCCGATTATCCCCATTGTGTTTAAGGATTCCAGTTCAGTGACAGCAGTTCCTACAGTAATATCTGACCTACAGAGAAGGGCGACTACAGAGCTCTTCAGGGATGATGGAGCTAGTTTCACAAATTTATTCCTTACAGTCCTGGTAAAAGGTGTGTCCTCTGGACATTCCAGGGCTGTGTGAGCAGGTTTTCCATGATAAATCCACTCTAACATTCCAATCTCTCTAAGCCTTTGAATCAACTTCTGGTAATGCCAGCCACCTTTTGATCCATGTTTCAGCCAGCCACCCAAACAAACTGTTAACACCCTTTCTAACCCCTCGAGCTACAACATTGAATGCAGAATCTCTGCTTAGTGGGCCCATATCAGTAAATTCAGCCTGATCCAACCTTATATTCCTTCCACCATTATCCCACACTCTCAATATCCATTCCCACACATATTCCCCTGGTTTCTGTCTGTATAAGTTGGAAAACTCATACAGTTCTTTTGGAGTATAGCGTACTTCCTCATGGGTCACACTTTGTACCTCACCCTTTGGGGCTTGTTGGGACTTGAGCCTAGTTATAGGTCTTGAAGCAAAAACTGGTGGTGGGGGTGGGTCATGAAAAGAGTTAGAATTATCTCTCAAGCCATTCACCTCAGGGCACTCTGTTGCATTTTCATCTCTTAAAACAGGATTAGTCTCTCCAGACAAAAGAGTGAGGGCTGCTTCCTCAGAGGAGGTGATTACAAGATTAGCAGGCATTGAAGGGTCAATCTCCTTAGGTGGGAGTTGCGTGGCAGGCTCCTTAGGGCAGACTGGAGGCAGAGAAGCTGTTTCCCCAGAACAGCCCTCTACAGGTAAATCTAACAATGACCCAGCAGAATCCAGGGTTCCAATGTCCTCACTGTCATTATTATCAATCCATATGTCTCCATCCCAAGTTTCTGGGTCCCATTCTTTTCCAATCAATGCCTTTACTTTAACAGCAGACACCCTGAGAGGTTGAGATTTTAGTTTACGCTGTAAATGTGCTACTCGCACAATAAGAGACTGTGTCTGATTTTCAGAAACCTCCAGTCTGCGAGCACAGGAAATAAGATTTTCTTTCAGGGCACAGATGGAACCCTTTACATCTGTCATACGGCATTCAAGTTTCGAATGTGAAGCCTTTAGCTCATCCCTTTCTCTTACAACTGTATCCAAAGTATCTAAGAGCAGCCAGCCAACATCATTATACTTCTTAATACTGCAAAACTCCGTGAAAGTGTCAAAAACGCTGTCACCCAGAGCCTCGCTTCGTACTAGAGCACAATTAGGAGAATCAAATGGTGCTATTTTGCGTATTTCCTTTGCCAACTCCTGCCATGGACTCTTAGTACCCTCTTGATTATTGGAAATAGAGTCATCAGTGCCTCTGAATCTAATCAGAGTAGAAAACAAGTTGTAAAAGCCCATTTTAAGATTCCGTTTCTCAAGACCCACTCTCGGTACCAAGTTGTATTAGTTAGGGTTCTCCTTGGAAACAGAATCAATGAGAGATGTCTCTTATTATCAAATTGTAAAAGTGACTCACGCAACTGCGGGAGCGCACGAGTCCAAATTCTGCAGAGCCCAACAAGCTGTCAACTCCAAGGAAGACATCCGACGAACTCCTCGGGAAACGAACCGACAACTTTGACGAACTCCTCAGGAAACGAACCGGCAACTTTGAAGAACTCCTCAGGAAATGAACTGGCAACTTCGACGAGCTCCCCAGGAAAAGCTTCACTGAGCAGCTGAAGAAGAAGTGAAGGTTCTCTAACCGTCCGGCTTATAAGCCTCCAACTGATCACCCGGACCAAATCCAGCCAATTGCATTCTCTCACTGTGGAAGCACACCCCTTGATGAGTCATCAGTCAGCTGCAGTCAATTGACTGATGATCCGACAAACCAACCAGCCTCAAATAGCCTCACAGGAATCGTCAGGCCAGTGCCCGCTTGACCAGACAGCTAGGCCACCTAGTCAAGCTGACACATGAACCCAACCATCACAGAATGAAAAATTTTTCTATTACAATAGGCAGTCAACAGATAGCATCTAAAATTGCTGTATCAAGAAATCATAGTATACACATTATTTAGAAACATAGAGTTAAATATCAAAGTAAACTTTTCGCTACTAGTAACAGCTTAGAATTGTCTCCCTTTCCCAGCCCTACCCATTCTTTCTGTTACCCATCCCCTTCCAAGAACCCTGGATTCCACAAGATCCCAAGCTTGCTTCTATCATTCCTTACTTTTATTACTATTATAATGTATTGATCCCCCACTAAATGGTAAGTTCGCTGAGAAAAGGGAACATCATTCCACTGTCTTTTTGTCTCAAATACCTACTTATAATACTGGACACAGAATAGAAACTCACATTATTTGTTGATTTAATGACTATATTAACCTCACAGCAGCCACATTTGATATATATATATATATATATATATATATATATATACACATAAAAAATCAAAGTCAGCACAGATACAGAAAAAAGAGGGCAAAATGTTCTGTCACAGGTAGGTATCTATGTTTAAACAGAAATACACAAAGTATCAGAAGAAGCTTCCTGAGAGAAGTTATATTAATATTTAAGAACAGTCTTAAAAAATGAATAGGATTCACTTAATTTTCATTCATTCTTTTGATAAATATTTATTCAGTACCAAGTTCATCCCAGGCACTTATTATTAAGGGTGTTGGGGATACTACAGTGAACAAAACAAAGTTCCTGCCCTTGGAGAGTTTATATTCTGCCAGGAGACAGAACAGCATGAACAAAACCATGGAAGTGAGAAAGTACAGGGTATGTTCCAAAAGGAAAACCCAGTTTGGCAGATCACATGGTTCAAGTACAGAAGTCATGTGAAATACACCTAGAATAGCAAGCCAAGTCTAACTTACAGAGAACCTTAAGCTTGAGGAAGCAGGGTGTGGCATGATCAAACAGTGTTTTAGAGAACTTAATCTGGCAGTGGAATATATGCTGGATTGGAAAGGAAGAATATGAGGTGGGGAAAAATGTTACAAAACTACTTCATCAAGCAAAGTACAAGGTGTTGAGATCCTAAACTAGGGTAATTAAAGCAGAAAGAAGTGAACTGCCCCATAACCTACAATAGTACCTGGCATACAGCAGGAACTCAATTTTGCTGAATTAATGTTGAATGAATGAGACAGGATTTATATGAAATAGGATGTGTTTGTGTTTGGGGTGGAGAGATGGTCAGAAATGATTCCAATGTTTTAAGCCAAAGTGACTGCAAAAAATGGTGATTCCGCTAATAGAAATGCGGCGGGGGGAGAGGGAGTGGTTATGTGAGGGGATGATAAATTTCATTTGGGATCTGAAGTCCTGGACCAAAACCCAAACAATGCCGTTTGGGTTTCTGTTCGGTATATGAGAAGGTAAACATGTAAATTAAGGTAGAATGAGAAAAAGGAAACATAGTATGAAGAGAATGGCAGAAAAAAGTAGAAAATGAGAAAGAAGTAGAGGTATAGATTTAAGGGAATTATAAATTGCTATCAAACCTGATTCAGCTGATAATGCAGGAATTCCTGGTCTCACATTGCCTACTTTGGATCTTAGGAAAATCTTTTAGACCATCCCTCCGTCTCCTAAAATTATCATATACAGCTGAATATCCAATTACATATCAGCAGTTTCTACTCACACTATTTTAGAAGAAGCTCAATAAAGCTGTAACTTTATAATGCTGGGGGCAACCAGCTGTCTCCAAAGTTAAAAGACATAAGTAAGCTCAATGGCTTATGTAAAGGGTTATGAACTCACCAGCTGGAAGAAGCAGTAACAAATAAAATCAGAATAAAAGTAAAATATGCATTTTATCCCCAGGCCCAACCCCTTTTCACATGACTATCTCTCTACACTACCCCCTACAAGACCTGTGAGACATTCATAGCTTACAGCATTGTCCAGTGGTGTTGGTTACACACAGGAACATTTCCCTTAACTGAGCAACACAAATTGTCTTTCAATCTTATGTCACCTAAGATTACCTTCTGGGGTGGACATGATTTTCATTAATTCATTCAACAATTGATCAGACACTATTCTAGGTACTGCTTTCACGGAGCTTATATTATAGTGGGAAAGACATATAAAAATACAAGTAAAATTTATATATATATAATAAAATAATTTCAGGTAACTATAAGTGTTATATATCTGGGGGCAGGGTGACTAATTTAGATTAAGTTAGGTCTAAATGAAGAGGTGGTATCTGAGCTAAAATTTGAATAATAGGTGACACCGGAGCAGTTATTACGAGCAAGGCACTTTATGTGTATGTATGCAATCTTCACAACATTAAGAGGTATTCACTTGTGTTTTAAGTTGGGAAAAATGAGGCGCCTAGCAGTTAAATAACTTTTCCAAGGTCACATGATCAGTTAGCAGCAGAGGTGGGATTTTAACCTGGGCAACTGGGCTTCAGAACCTGTGCCCTTAACCTCTACA